>NC_086448.1:755636070-756256070 GCF_028390025.1 Pseudophryne corroboree
CCCAGCATCTCTGAGGAGAAAATGGCGCTGTATAGAGTTGTGAGGGCTAAGCCAAGCCCCCTTCTCGGCACGCTTCACTCCCGTTATTTTTGTAAATTTTTATACTGGTGGGGGTCAGTATACAGTGCCTATGCACTGTATATCACTTTACCAGGTCATATCTAAGAGGTATATTGCTGCCCAGGGCGTCCCCCCTGCGCCCTCCACCCATGTAGTGCTGCTTGCGTGTGGGAGCAATGGTGCGCAGCGCGACCGCTGCGCGGTACCTCTGAGACTCTGTAGTCTTCTGCCGTCACTGAAGTCTTCTGTTCTTCCTTTACTCACCCGGCTTCTTTCTTCTGGCTCTGCAAGGGGGGTGACGACGCGGCTCCGGGAACGAGCAGCTAGGCGATCCAAGTGATCAGACCCTCTGGAGCTAATGCTGTCCAGTAGCCAAAGAAGCAAAGCCTTGAAACTCACAGAAGTAGGTCTGCTTCTCTCCCCTCAGTCCCACGATGCAGGGAGCCTGTTGCCAGCAGGTCTCCCTGAAAATAACAAACCTAACAAAGTCTTTCAGAGAAACTCAGGAGAGCTCCCCTAGTGTGTGTCCAGTCTCTCTGGGCACAGAGTCTAACTGGAGTCTGGAGGAGGGGCATAGAGGGAGGAGCTAGTTCACACCCATTCAAAGTCTTACAGTGTGCCCATGTCTCAAGCGGATCCCATCTATACCCCATGGTCCTTTTGGAGTTCCCAGCATCCTCTAGGACGTATGAGGGGGAAAAAAACACATACACAGTGGTATTTCAAATAATTAAAGGTTGCCAACCCAGTCCTCGAGAACATTTCATGTTTTCCAGACCACCTAGCTGGTGCACAGGTGTAGTCATTACTGTCATATTTTCAAACAAGTGGTACATTCATGCTGTGAACGACCGATGTATTGCTGCCCCGTCACCCAGGGTGTATCAACGATATGTCTGAACGCGTTGGCCCTGCAGTACACACAATGACCAATATATCTAGATATATTGGTGCATCGTTGTGTGTACGGCCAGTCAGCCGACCACCCGTACACATGCTGCAGCAGCCGGTGGTAACTGACGGCTGAACTGGGTGGGCGCATGTAAATGTCCGCCCAGTTTGTGACGTCAGTCACAACGGATCGGGCAGTGTGTATGCACAACACACTGCCCGATTCGGCTGTAGATATATCTGCAGATCCATTGATCTGCAGATATATCTACAAGTGTGTAACCAACTTCATTCCTAACAGACACATTCTACAGATACACAGGTGGCCTGGAAAACATGAACTGTTAGTAGCTCTAGAGAACCATGGTTGGCTACCCCTTAAACCATGGTTTAAACCAGTCAACCCTGGTTTCACGGTACATTATATACAATTATGCTTCAGATCGGGTAAATCACATTTGCTGTAATCACAGCAAATGTGACCTGGTGGTTGATCGGTTTGCGGCCTCCATCCATCTATGGACTAGTCCCTAGAAAAGAAAAGATCTTAATGGATCACTACCATAATATCAGATTCTCTTGTCGCGTAACGAAGGTTTGGGTCCAGCCAATACATGACCGCTTTCACCTGCTCGAAGTTCAGGAAGAGCAGGAATACCAAGAACAGGAAGTAAAGGACACTGAGGCCTGGAAACAATGACAGACAAAATGCAATTAGTAGTATAACCTGCGGCAGATTTACAAGTAAAATGGAGGAATAAAATCATGAATAAAAAAAAGACATTATCGGAATGAAGGTCCGTACACATTAGATGACGTCGCTCTGTGACGTCGCCGGCGGCCGACAGTACACACTGAGCGATATGACCACTCATATCACTCAGTGACGTCACGCCTCCGCCAGCCGTGCATGCAGGTCCTGGACGACAGTCCAGATCCTGCATGCATGCCCTACCGACCGCAACGACCTTGCCGACCCGCGCATCGGTCGTCGCTGGCCGCATACACACTTGCCGATAAATGAGTGACGTCGCTCAGGGAGGGGGAAAACGAGCGAAGTCGCTCATTTTATCGCCAAGTGTGTATGGGCCTTAAGTCACAACAAAATAACTTATATACAGGTAATATGGTGCAATATATACCGTTATGGTAAGAACTTACCGTTGATAACGGGATTTCTCCTATGTCCACAGGATAACATTAGGATATGCCGGAGCAATAGCGGAAATGGCACCAAATGGTCATGAGCTTTCTGGCCTCCCAGGATGCATCGGAGCATCTCCATATAATCCCGCCCCCTGACTCAGTCAAATCAGTTATTTCCACAGCAATTTAGGCAGGAGCATCACGTAGAAACCTATTCAGGCGATAAGAACACACATGCACACCCTTCCATGCAAGAGGGAAGAGGTTTAGTGATTGTAAAGATCCTCAAATCAGGTGTGTCAGGGTGGGACCCCTGTGGATACCTGTGGACATAGGAGAAATCCCGTTATCAACGGTAAGTTCTTACCATAACGGTATATTTCTCCGGCTGTGTCCACAGGTTATCCACAGGATAACATTATGATTCCCAAAGCCAGTTTTAGTGGTGGGGACGCTCCTTATTAGACAGGAGAACCTTTCACCAGAATTCAGCGTCATGAGAGGCAAAAGTATCCATGGCATAATGTCTAATGAAAGTGTTAATGGAAGACCATGTGGCTGCCTTACAAATCTGTTCTGCTGAAGCACCATGTTGTACTGCCCATGAAGGACCTACCTTACGTGTAGAGTGAGCAGAGACATTAGCCGGAGTAGGGAGATCAGCACGAGAATAAGCTTCTGAAATTACCATTCGGAGCCATCTTGCCAGCGTCTGTTTACTAGCAGGCCATCCTCTTCTATGGAATCCGTAGAGGATGAAGAGAGAATCTGTTTTTCTGATGGCACTAGTACGATCTACGTAGATACTTAACGCCCGGTCCACGTCCATCGACGCTTCTCCCCCAGAAAGTCCCGATACCTGAAAAGCTGGGACTACAATCTCTTCATTAAGGTGAAACTTTGAAACCACCTTTGGAAGATAACCAGATCTAGTTCTGAGAACTGCCTTATCTGGAAAAAAAACTTAGGAAAGGAGACTACACGACAGTGCTCCTAAATCTGACACTCTTCTAGCTGACGCCATTGCCAGTAGAAAGAGCACTTTAGCCGTTAACCATTTAAGATCTGCTCTCTTAAGTGGTTCAAACGGAGGTCCCTGAAGGATTTTAAGAACCAGATTCAAATCCCAGAGAGCTGCAGGAGGAACAAATGGAGGATGAATATGTACAACTCCCTGAAAGAAAGTACGAACATCCCGTAAGTCAGCAATCTTTTTCTGAAACCATACAGTTAATGCTGATACTTGAACTCTCAAGGAAGCTACTTTCAGTCCCTTATCCAATCCTGCTTGAAGAAAATCCAAAATCCTGGTTACTTTAAAAGATCTTGGATTCAAACTTTTTCCACTACACCAATTAATATAGGCTTGCCATATTCGATGATATATACGAGCTGAAGAAGGTTTTCTTGCTCTAAGCATAGTTTGAATTACTTGTTTTGAAAATACTCTAGCTTCTAGGATAGAGGTTTCAACAGCCACGCCATCAAAGACAGACGATCCAGATGGCTGTGACAACAAGGACCCTGCATTAGCAGATCTGGACGTTGAGAGAGCAGTATTGGTGCTTCCATGGACATTCTTAGTAGATCTGTATACCAATGCCTTCTTGGCCAAGCTGGAGCTATTAGAATTATGGCTCCCTTTGCTTGCTTTATTTTCCTCACTACTCTGGGTAACAGAGATATTGGAGGGAACAGATATGCCAAATGAAATTTCCATTTTACTGACAGTGCGTCTACAAGGATCGCTCCGGGATCCTTTGTTCTTGATCCGTACAACGGAACTTTGTTGTTCAGACGAGACGCAATGAGATCTCTCTCTGGCAGACCCCATCTGTTCACTATAGTCTGAAACACTTCTGGGTGTAATGCCCATTCGGTTTCCTGAATGGTGTGTTGACTGAGAAAATCCGCTTCCCAGTTCAGTACACCTGGAACAAACACTGCTGACAATGCTGGAAGATGGAGCTCTGCCCACCTTAGTATGGGAGTTACTTCCTCCATTAATCTTTTGCTGTGAGTTCCTCCCTGATGATTGAGGTACGCTACTGCTGTTGCATTGTCTGAGCAAATCTGGACTGGTCTTCCTTACACTGTCCTTTGCCTGAACTAGAGCCATATAAATGGCCCTTATTTCCAACAGATTTATTGGTAGGCGACTTTCCCTTATGGTCCATTTTCCCTGGAACCAAAGGCTTTCGAGCACCGCTCCCCAGAACTGAAGACTGGCATCTGTTGTCAGGACTTGCCATTCCTTTATCCAAAAGGGTCTCCCCTTGTTTAAATGGTCCCTCTGTAGCCACCAAGCTGGGGACCTTTTTACATTTACCGGAAACTTTATCATCTGTTTTTTTATTGTCAG
This sequence comes from Pseudophryne corroboree, assembly GCF_028390025.1. Lineage (NCBI taxonomy): Eukaryota > Metazoa > Chordata > Amphibia > Anura > Myobatrachidae > Pseudophryne > Pseudophryne corroboree. Next base: position 755,640,530 of record NC_086448.1, read on the forward strand.
ATGATTTCCGTTCCATTTGGTCAGAATAAGGTGCTGTAGTGGTCTGGAGTGGAATTGTGCATATTCCACCATGTCGAAGGTTGACACCATCAGACCCAACAGTCGCATTGCTGCATGGACTGACATTGTCTGAGTGTGCAACACCTCCTGAGTCATGACCTGCACCTTGGCTATCTTTTTCTCTGGTAAGAAAATTCTCTGTAGACCTGAATCCAATATGGCCCCCAAATGAACCATCCGCTGTAACAGATTCAGAGACGACTTTTCCCAGTTTATGAGCCACCCGTGCCTTTGCAGACAAACTACTGTCTGTTGAAGATGGCTCAAAAGTAATTCCTTTGAATGTGCTAGGATTAAAAGGTCGTCTAGGTATGGGAATATTCTTATCCCCTGCATGCGGAGATAAGCTGCCATAACCACCATAATTTTGGTAAAACACCCTGGGTGCTGTTGCTAGCCCGAAGGGCAAGGCTTGGAATTGAAAATGTTGCTGGAGGATGGCAAACCTGAGGTAACATTGATGAGACTGTGTTATGGGCACATGTAGGCAAGCATCCTGTATATCCAGAGATACCATGTAATCTCCCGGTTCCATAGCCAACACTATGGAGCGTAACGTCTCCATGTGGAACCTTGGAATCCAAATGTATCTGTTTAACATTTTGAGATTGAGAATTGGTCGGAATGACCCATTTGGTTACTGAATCAAAAATAGATTGGAGTAAAAACCCTGACTTCGTTGTGATGGGGGTACCGGGACAATCACACCAGACTGAAGCAATTTCTGAACTGCTTCTTGCAGGGCGTTGGCCTTCGACTCTATACGAGACGGTCTGGTGCAAAAAAACCTTTGAGGAGACTACCTCCTGAATGGGAACCCATAACCGAGAGATACCACCTTCAGCACCCAAGCATCTGTCGTCGACTGTTGCCATATGTGTGCAAAATGAAGGAGTCGGCCCCCAACCCTGGAATCCTTCAGGCGGAGGCCCGTCTCCTCAGGCTGATGGCTTCTGTTCAGGTTTGGAAGCTGGCTTTCTACTAGCCCATTGCTTCCTACCCCTGGCTGATCTATTGAACTGGGGTTGCTTAGGCTCCTCTTTAGTTTTTGCTTTGCCATCGAAATGGCCGAAATTTTGAACCCCTAGTCTTAGGGTTATAACTAGCCGGAAATCTGACTTTTTTGGATTCAGCTTCCGATTCTAGAATATCTGACAATTGTTTCCCAAACAATATATTACCCATGAAAGGCAATGCTTCCAGAGCTTTCTTGGATTCTGCATCTGCTTTCTAAGTGCGTAGCCAAACTGCTCTACGAACAGCTACTGTCAAGGCTGATGCTTTAGAAGCAATCGTACCCATATCGATTGCTGCTTCTTCCAAATATTGGGCAGCTTGTCTTAAACGGCCTAGATGATACTACTGCTCCCTATTAGGAGGGGAGAGGCCATTCTCTAGTTCCTCTATCCATTCTCCCATTGCCTTTGCCATCCAGGCTGAAGCCATAGCAGACCTTACTACTGCTCCTGAGAGAGAAAATATATTTTTCAAGAAGCTATCTACCCTTATGTCTGTGACATCATTTAGAGAGGTAGATGACAATGGCAAAGCAGATTTATGCACAAGTCGCAGTACATCTGCATCTACTTTAGGAGGAACTTCTCTTTTTGAACAATCCGCAGCTAGAAATGGATAATAAGAATCCCATTTTTTCGGGATCTTATATTTTTTACTGGGCGTCGCCCAGGGTTCTTCCATCATTTCCGTCAGATCCTCTGACGCTGGGAATTCAGTTTTAACTGTTTTTGTTCGTTTAAACACAGGTGCTTTAGATTTTGACATTGTTTTGGATGATTCCTCCAAAGAGAGAATAGCCTTCATTGCATCAATAAGTTCAGCTACATCCTCTGAGCTGAAACTCTGCGACTGATCATCATACGGAGTATTCGAATATACTGTATGATCATCTGTTGTATCATCTTGTGTAGTCTGCAACATAGATGTATCTACTTAAAGGGGGGTACTCACGGGAGAGATGTGTGCTGAGCGATCTTAACACAGACCGCTCAGCACACATCTCTCACCCCGCTCAGCACAGCGCGATGTGCTGAGCGAGGGGGAAAGCCGACGGGGGGCCGCTCACTTCACACAACGGTGAAGTGAGTGACCCGCTAGATTGAGCCTGCATGCAGGCTCAATCTAGCACCGGCGATAGCGATGTGCGGGGCCGCGCATCGCTATCGCTGGGGGGCATACACACGGCAGATCCGTGCTTAAAATCTAAGCAATCTAGCAAGATTGCTTAGATTTTAAGCACGGATCTCTCCGTGTGTACCCCCCTTTAGTCTTACCTGTACCTTGGTTAATAGCCTGGTTACTTGTAGAAGCTACTGGAACCAAACCATAGGGAGGGAGCTGCATGTATGGGTTAATAGTGTAACCTATTCCCTGGGGTGGCACGCAGGAGTTAATCTGTCCGCTATTGAAGACAAAGTCTGCGCGAACATACTCCATGGTGGCTCTGCTGGTTGTTGAACCAATTCCTGTTTTTTACTTTGCTGAAAAGCAAAACGGTTTGCACATAACTCCTCATAAGTGACCAACTGGCGTATTCCAATTAACCCTGTTTTACAAGATAAACATGTTAAGGATGTAGGAGTGCCTGAAATTCTCCTCGTCACTTGCCGCTCACAGACATGATAATAATCTGTTTTAATAACTACACAATTTGTGACTGAGCACCTGAATTGAGGTTCGGAACAGAACTGACAACATATAAAAGTCAGCACACATACTAGCAGTCAGTCACATGTTAAAATATTAGACATTGTCATATGAGAATACAATCAACCATAAAAATTACTTACAAGTAAATGGGACAATTGTATCTCTGTTTTTAACCAGTTTTTTCAGACATATCATGCAGAAAACAACAGTAATATACAGGCCTCATATGCAATATGTACCAAAAATTAACAATTCATACTAACAAGTAGAAAGAATTTTTAGTACTGTATAACCCATTTCTCCATAGAGTGGGATACAGGGAGACTCACCACACTTCCATATCCATCCATACGCTCGCAAGACGCTGAGTGGATTCAGACGCTACTAGTGTACACTGCCGCTCTTGATGACTGATGAGACACAGGCGCTCTTTAATGGACACAGACGCTCATTGAACGATAAGTGTATGCAGACGCTCCTGTCTGCAACCGGGTCTAGGCGGAAAGTCTAGTGTACACCATTGCAGCGTCTAAGCTGCGACCAAGTACCCTCGTGGTAGCGTCTGAGCCGGAAGTGATATCATCAGTTCATGGACGGGAGACACACGGAAACTGGTCATGAACTTGGGGGAGGGGCGGCCAGGAGAGCGTCTAACTCCCCCCGTTGACTTAAACTTTAAGGATCGCGGCCTCACCTAGTCCTGGCGCCTATGATCCCTAAAGCATAGCGCTGTTGCACTTAAGAGTGGCGGCGCATCAACCACTGTTTGTAGTCTCCTCTAATACAGTGAAGCTGTGTCCGGACCTCCTAGTAAGAGGAAACCGATTGACTTACCTTCTCCCCATGTTCTGGCCACAGCCTGGTTACGTCTGCTTAACCTGCTAGAATTATCCGACACGGACACCTGTCGAGACAGCACTATACCGCGAGGGTAAGCGTTGTTGCGACCCGGTGGAGAGTTGTTGAAGCAACTCTTTCTAGTATGCGTTTAAGACGCTGTTAAGAAAAGTCACTCAAAGAAAAAAAACAAACAAACATAGTAAGACTATAAAAATAAAAAAATAAAAGCTTCAGGCTGCTATTTAATCGCAGCCCTGTGACCATGGTCCGGCTCCTGCCGCACCAAACCAAAAACTGATTTGACTGATTCAGGGGGCGGGATTATATGGAGAAGCCCCGATGCATCCTGGGAGGACAGAAAGCTCGTGACCCAGTGACCGCGCTGAGGCCAAAAAAAAGTGGGTCCCAGGGACCCCTCACTTTTAAAAGTTGGGGTCCTACCGGTCCTTTTCTGGGTCCCATCGGAATGAAGGTTTTTATTAATCTTAATCTTGTTGCAAGGTGGTGGGATGGGGGTGACAGTGCTGCTGGGCTGTGTAGCATGCAGGACACCCTGCATCAGAGCTGTAACTAGACATTTTGGTGCCCCTTGGCAGAAAGTGAATCGGTTCTCCATCTCCTAGAACCTCAAGTATAGGCAGTGCGCGCCGAAGGCGCGCGCAAAAAATTAGGGGCATGGCTTAATGGAGAAGGGGCGTGGCCACATAATAGTACCAATTCACATTATACCACACAGTAGTGCCGCTTATACACATTGCACCAGGTAGAACCTCCTATACACACTGCACCAGGTAGAGCACGTTACACACACTGCACCAGGTAGAGCACGTTATACACACTGAGCCAGGTAGAGCACGTTATACACACTGAGCCAGGTAGAGCACGTTATACACACCGCGCCAGGTAGAGCACGTTATACACACCGCGCCAGCAGAGCACGTTATACACACTGCGCCAGGTAGAGCACATTATACACACTGCGCCAGGTAGAGCACATTATACACACCGCGCCAGGTAGAGCACATTATACACACTGCGCCAAGTAGAGCACGTTATACACACCGCGCCAGGTAGAGCACGTTATACACACCGCGCCAGGTAGAGCACGTTATACACACCGCGCCAGGTAGAGCACGTTATACACACACCGCGCCAGGTAGAGCACGTTATACACACCGCGCCAGGTAGAGCACGTTATACACACCGCGCCAGGTAGAGCACGTTATACACACCGCGCCAGGTAGAGCACGTTATACACACACCGCGCCAGGTAGAGCACGTTATACACACCGCGCCAGGTAGAGCACGTTATACACACTGCGCCAGGTAGAGCACGTTATACACATTGCGCCAGGTAGAGGGGCAGAGATATAGGGGTGTGAGGAGGTAACACTGGGCTGAGTTAGGGAGGGGAATCAGTGTGTCTGGACTGACAGGGTGGTTCTAGATGGGAGGGCAGTGAGAAAACACAGTGGGCTGGTTGGGGAGGGAAGGTGGAAACACTGGGCTGGCAGACACTGTTAAGGCAGCATTAGCCTGCTGCTGTTCAGTTTCTGCCTGGCCCCGCACACTGGCTCAGCTAAATTACCTCTGCCCTGCCAGCTCTGAGCAGGGATTTGTTCACAGGTGGCGGGTCCGACTTCATCACTCTGCTGGGTGATCTCATTTTGCGGCGGCTCTGGCATCTCCCGTATCATCTGTAATCTAGCGGGCCCTCCCCTCTCCCCTCCCGTGGACTAGTGCAGCCGGGGAGAGGGTGAGAAGTGTGGATCAAGCCCGGGAGCGCCGCGCTGCAGCTTCCTGTCAGTCCTCTCAGCGTGTTCCTGTCTGACTCCCGGCACCGCATCTTCCCGCCCAGCAGCAGCAGCCGCCGCTGACTTCTGACCAATAAGGTCAGAGAAAAGTCAGCTAGTAACCAATTAGGCGCCAGAGAGCAATTTCAACGGAGCGCGTCCCCGGGGACCCGCCCATTCTTACAGAGTGAGTCCCCAGTCCTCATTTTGGGGTAAAAAACGCGCTATAGCGCGTTTTTGCGATCACTGTGACCATTTGGTGCCATTTCCGCTGTCGCTCTGGCATATCCCAATGTTATCCTGTAATATACATTTTAAACACTTAGGGGTATATTCAATTAAAGTCAGATCCATTCCGACATGCATTTGTTGGAATGGATCCGACAAGCCCTTTTCAAATGAGCGGCCAAATCAGACTGTCGGATTTGTCCGCTCATTGGTGTCCCGTCCTGCTGCTGCCGGGGTGTAGCTGTCAGCGGCGGCAGGGGGTAGCCATCACCGGGGACCTGTCAGGCAGCCGGGGGGTGCGGGGGACCCGTCAGGGGCGGCCAGGGAGAGCTATCTGCGGCGGGCGGGGGTACCTGTCAAGCGGCCGGGGGGACCCGTCAGCGGCTCTGAGGGAGACATCTGCGGCAGCTGGAGGACTCGTCAGGCGGCCGGGAGGAGACATCTGTGGCGGCTGGAGGACTCGTCAGGTGGCCGGGGGGACCAGTCAGCGGCGCCGGGGGAGACATCTGCGCAGCTGGAGGACTTGTCAGGCGGCCAGGGGGACCCGTCAGAGGTAGTGCCCTGCAGCCCGCCGCACCGCTACCCGGTCTCATGTCCTCAATACGACTTTTTTTAATGTCGGATTGAGATGGTCGACAGAAGCACGTGGATCGGCAGCTATTCCGCCGATCCACGTGCTTTTCGACAAGTCAAATTCCTCGACTTGTACATAAACAAGTGAGCAAAATAAGAAAATAGTGACTTACAGTACAAGACAATGTAGGACAAGTATAGTTTATAAACATTTCTGCATCAGGGGACATAACGCTCAAATAAGCAGCAGAGCGGCAGCTACCAAGGGTTAGGTGTCGTTGTAGGGAGTGTGGAGTATATGATAAAAGTAACAGAAGGAGATACACATAAGGGAACAGGGACCTGCTCGTAAGAGCTTACAATCTAAAGGGGAGGAGCAGACAGACAGGGTGACACAGATTGAGAGGACGGAGCAAGGTGCAGTGGGTTAGGATGAGAGCCGAATGGCACTGATGAAGAAGTGGGTCTTGAGAGCACGTCTGAAGTTTTGAAGAGAGGTGGAGAATTCCAGAGGTAGGGAGCAGGTGAGAGTGGGAGGAAGTAACCAGTTGGCAGGAGAAGAAGCATGCATTTGTAGAGCAAAGTTGGCAGGTGGGAGTGTGAATGGGAAAGGATTGGGTGAGTGAGAAGTGTAAATTGGGGTTGGAAGGTGAAGGGGAGCTGGTGTAGGGTTTCTGGGAAAGGGGCTGCAGACATAGTATGTTTGTATTGGAAGAGGAGTTGGGCGGCAGCACCGAGGACAGATTGGAAAGGCGAGAGATGGGAAGACTGGAATGCCAGATAGGATGAGGTTACGGTAGAACACCGGACCAACAAAATTATTTTACACAGACAAGTGTAAAAACAGCAGATTTACTAAGCAGTGGTTTTCAAAGCTAACCGAAACAGATGGGCAACCTGCCAAAATAAATTTAATAGACCTGCCTGTGTCAGGAGAGTTGGTGTGTCCTGCACAACGTATTATACTCTTTAGAGGTAATACTTACTGCATATCATCTAATACAGGTGTAAAATACATTTGGACTGTAACTCAAAAAAAGCTCCTAATTCAAAAGACCCATCTCTTTTACACCTGCTCTATGATCTATGCAGTTTTGGCTTGATTAAATTATTTAGAAATGGTAAAGATTAAAGAAAAGAAAATGTGTGCCCCCCCTACCAAAATCCATAACTAGCACAGGGCCTCTAAGCCTAGGTTGGTATTGGAAAATACGGAGATAAACATTGCTGGGGTTCCCCTATTTTCCAACAACTAGCAGTAGTCTGAATAGCTATCGCTACAGCAGGGCCCCCCTGTCAGAACGGCAACCAGCCCAAAACATATAAAAATGAAATACATTTAAAACTCAGGCTTATGGTGCAATGAAGCAACTGCCACTTTCTCTGAAAACTTCAATAATGCAGATTATGTGGTGCTGATGGCATGATAAAAACTGAAAGTAGCACAGACATCCTGAGCCAGTCATCAGAGGATTATGGTCAGACACCGTTTTGTGAGGTTACCTAGGAACTAGGGACAGACAATGACAGCCTGGCAAGCCTCAACAAGTGTGTTCCTCCTAGAACATCTGCCAAAAACACTGTCATGCTCTGGACAATGGATTCTGGTGTCATTTCTGGACACAATGAATGGTTTAGAAATGCAGACAAGTGGAGTTTGAGGCCACGGAAAGATCATGGATTAAAACAAGCGAGTTTTCCCTTACCAAAAACCATCCTCCATAGTGCAGGGTGCGGCCTTGTAAAGGGGCCTACAAAAAAAAAAAAAAAAGTAATTAGAAACTCATTCAAATACTCAGATGCTGGAGAGGTTTGCAGGCCCTTACACCTAAAATACTTTATATAACCGCTCTTCCACCCTGCAACTTTTTCTTGCTTATACTGTATAAACCACAAATGTCCAATGAAGGAGGCTATAGAAACATTTTGAAGACCAATGATAGGCTGATCTTACCCTTTAGCCCCTGTCATAATAGGTGTATCTTTTTGCACCAATTATATGTTTCAATGACCCTTTAAAGTAACGAAGTATATTAAACACTTCAAAATATTTTCTCTGGAGCTGGGTCTCTAAACACCACTCCTCAAATAGCTGCAACAGGTCATGATTGGAGTATTTTGCCTTTGAAGCAATAAGTTGAATAATAACTGTCCCAGTGCAAAGAAAAAGTTGCCTATAAATTATTAAAGTAATCCTTGATTCATAACATGTCAGGAGGTACACGAGGACCAGATTATGCCTCAACTTCTGTGGATTTGTGGATTCAGATACATCAATGCTGCCTTTGATCTATAAGAAATCATAACTGACATGGAATGCTATATCATTTCACATTTTTGTTATATCTAATATCCCATTTGAAGTATATGAAAATGGACATTCTGGGATTTAGCTGTCCTTTAAAACAATAACCGATATATTTTTTTAAAAACAGGAATATTAGTCAATAATTTAGGGAAAAAATATGGCGGCCTTGGGTTTAATTCTGTCAGGATTTGCTCTTCAAATCAAAAAGCTGCATAAAGCATTCACTTTGAATACTCTGTTCTGTAACTTATCTACTGAGCGGACAGAACAGTGCTGAACCCAATTTTACCAGTCATTTTAAATTGCAGGTCACAATACAGAAGCCATCGTTCTGGCATTAAGAGAAGAGGTAATCAACAAGTAATTAAGTAATTAAACCCTGCACATAAAAAACAGCATATAAATGCATTTTTTACATGACCATTAAAAAATTACCATGTTGTTTCACCATAACAACAAAAAAAAAAATTCACATAAAAACAAACTTTTTTTTTACCATTGGGGAACGCTAAGACACTGATGATTAGAAAGAAGAAGATGACGGACAGGATACCCTTCCATATATTGTCTTCTTGGCTTGTGTTCTCCCTAAAATACGTAAAATGAACAACATGAAAAACAGAAGTGTAAAATAGGCATTTGTCTTGGTACTCCCACCATTATAAATTGCTTCTCGTGACATCTTTCAAGCAAAATGGCATTCTGAATAGTGTACATTACAAGAAAAATATACGTTTGAAATCTTCAAATGTGAGCATATTTGGTTCTTGGCATTCTCGGAACAAATGCTTATTTATAAATTTGACAGCACAGTTGGCATAGTGGTTAGCATTGTAACCTCACAGCAGTGAGGTTTTGGGTTCAATTCCCACTAAGACCCTTTCCGTGTTGAGTTTGCAATGCATGTTAAGGATTCCTCACACAAATTGAAAAACACATTGGTAAGTTAACTGGATCCTGACAAAAAAAAATGTAATAAAAAATAACCCTAGTGTATGTAAGGTGTTGTCCAAGTGACAGGGAATATAGGGGGAGATTTATCAAATCTTGGAGAGTGATAAAGTGGAGAGAGACAAAGTACCAGCCAATCAGCTCCTGTCATGTTACAGGCTGTGTTTGAAAAATGAGTTAGGAGAAAACTGGTTGGTACTTTATCGCTCTCCACGTTTTGCTAAATCTCCTCCATAGATTGTAAGCTTCAGTAGGGCAGTGACTGATGTGAATGATCAAATATTCTCTGTAAAGCGATGCGGAACGTCTGTGAATTATATAAGGAACGGTTAATAAATATAAACATTACATTTAGCTGTGTTTTAGTTCCAGTTTGCAGTGATCAGATGCATCCTTGTCATGGATGAAGGAAAGTGTACAGGACACAGGTCACCCTGACAGCATATCATGAGTACACGACCAGCTGCATCTCCCCCACATCCATGTGACAGAATGTACACGCCGACAGATATGCAAGAGGACAATACCTCCTAAATATAGTATCTTGGTAGGTATTACAGATATCTATGGGCTGATCTGTGTTCTATACACCCCTTTCCTAAATGGGTGAAGAGTGACTGGGAATGAACAGGGGTCCAGATACTACGGGGTATATTCATTTGCAGTCGAAAACTGCCGTCTGTTGAAAAGACGGCAGTTTTTGACTTTTTAAGGTCGAAACGTGATTCCACCTATTCAATGCTTTTCAACAAGTCGAGGCATTCGACTTGTCAAAAAGCACGTGGATCGGCAGAATAGCTGCCGATCCACGTGTTTATGTCGAAAGCGGGGCCAAATCCGACAGGTTTTGGCCCCCTTTTCGACCATCTCAGTCCGACATCAAAATGATGTCGGAATGAGATGCGAACCAGAGGAGGCGAGGGAGGAGGAGCCACAGGGAGATGGGGAGACAGCCAGCGGGCACACAGGAGAGATCAACGTTACAGTAGCTCTGCAGCTGGATGTCACTCAGCCGCCCGACCTCACGGCAGCTTCCTCCACGCTGCTGGAGCCGGGTGGAAGCTGCCGTGAGGTCGGGCGGCTGAGTGACATCCTGCTGCAGCGCTACGGTAGCGCTGATCGTAGTGCTGATCTTCCTGTATGCCCGCCGACTATCCCCCCCGCGGCTCGACCCCCCTCTCCTCCTCTGCGCCCCATCTTAATTTGACTTGAAAAAGTCGAATTAAGATGGGGATTGAATAGGGGTTGTCGGATCCATTCCGACAAATACATGTCGGAATGGATCCGACTTTAATTGAATATATCCCTAAGGGGTAAATTACTAAAGGTTCTACAAATGAAAAGTGGGAATGTTGCCCATAGCAACCAATCAGATTCGTTCTATCATTTCTCTATTGCATCCCAGAAAATGACAGACAGAATCTGATTGGTTGCTATGGACAACCTCACCCCTTTTCATTTTTAGAACCTTTAGTAAATTTACCCCGAACGGAGTAATATAAAGAGTCTGCAACACAACTAGTTTAAGAGTCTTTCAATATGAATTGCTTGCGGCGTCCCACTTGAAGGACATGTGGCTTCTATAATGTTCCTGTGTACGTGCTGTGAGACCTTATTCTTGTTATATTGCAGCCTGTGGTGGCAGCCGCAGGTGAGATGGTAGTTACACTCCTTGAGTTTGTTCCAGAGGTATCATTATGGTCTCCTGGACCTCAAGGGAGTTGAATCAATCTGTGTCGCTGCCGATCAGGACGGATCCCCACCTCATGGGAGGGTCTCCTAGTGGTTGTGAGAGATCCTAGCCAGGGACACTCCTAGTTGCTGGATAAAGTGTGGGGTTAATGTGAAGATCCAACCCGCATAGGAAAACAGCCAGCCTTCTTCAGGGACCTGCGAAGTGCATGTGCAGCGGTCTAAGAAAGCTAGGTGTGGGAATGAAGGATGGTGAATGGTCCAGCTGCAGTAGTACATGGGGGAGGGTGGGGCTCAAAACAGCTAAGTAACAGGATTGGGAAGCTGATAGGGAAAGTGTGTATAATGGTAGAAGTGTTGATGAATGAGAAGGTGTCAAGTGCAAGTCCAGGTGGCTGTGTGATGACAGCGGGAGGCAGAATACTGTGGTGTGTGGTTCGTAGCCTGTGGGATCTGTGCTGTTCCTGTTGTTGGATATTGCATTATGTAGATGAGACTGTGTTGGAAATAATGGCGGAGAGTGGTGGCTAAAAAGTGGCTTAATTAAAATGTAGTCACTAGTGATCCTGACCAAATGATGTAATTGCCCTGGTATGGACTATAGTAGAGGGGAGGGGGGTGGATGGCAATATGATAGGGTTTCTAAAAGAGGGGCAGTCGGCCGAGGTTGGTGGACAAGGATTGGGAGTGGATGTCAGGACTCTATGTTGAGCACGTGTTATTATTGTGTACCAATGTGGCCGTGTACAGTATAAAGTGGTATCTGTAGCAGGCATGTGGAAGTGACCGCATCCTGATCCATACACTATTCCGAACAATTAACGGATGATCAAAATACAGACAACTATTGGCCGACGGTCAAAATCCTGACATGGTAAAAAGACCGACAGGTCAGAAAGTCGCCATGAGTCTTTCATGTTTTTTTCATGGAAACCGACTTGTTCATACTTTACCATCTCAGTGGACCTGGAGGGGGAATATAATAGCGCAGCAAGCCATGCAAGGAGACGCGGTACACTTATACGGCGTTCATGTCGACATACACAACAAAAACAATGGAAAACTCATGTCGACTTTTTGACCTGTCGACATTTTACATGTCTGTATTTTGACCTTATCAGTATTTTAAGTGTTCGTATTTTGACCCTCGGTCAATTGTTGTCAATATTTTGACTGTCGGGATTTTGATTGTAGGTATTTCATGCTAAACCCTATAGATCATGGGTGCTGTCCACTGTGTGACTATTGGAAAGGATGAGGGGCGGGGATAAAGGCTATGCAGGATTCTCATATATAACTGGCGTTGTAGTAACATCAAGAGCAGAAGTGTCAGTGGCTGTTCACACCTGAACGAAGCAACAATTGAAATGCTCCATCGAGCGCCATCTAGTGGTGGCCGATGCAAAGACCAACTGAATCCCCCCCTACTAAACAAGAAATTACTCAGTGTGTATGGGTGCGCACCGATCTGATCATCACGCCACTGGATCAGAACAGCAGCACCTGTCAGGTATTGTGTACCTGGCTTTAGTCTATTTTGTCACTTCAATGATACTTCGCTAACGATGATGGATTATTAACTCATTGTTAATATTTAGACCGTCAGGTGCAATTGCCTTCAGTAGATATATCTTTTAGTTCCTCTTTGTTTATCCTTCTTAGTAATACTGCTTTTATACTAAAATGACGGGTCACACCCAGGAGCCGTACAAGGGTGCGACCTGTCAAGAGACCCCTTTCAGACAGTGGCTCCACCCGGCATATTGCCAAGTTGGTGATGTCACTTTGCATGGAGATTCCACTTGATGATGACGACGACAATAAATAAAAAAATTTAAAAAAGGAACATGGCTTACATTTTTCTTAAAGTAGAACTATTTACAAAGTTACAAGACAGATTGGCTAAAGGAGAAGAGAAGCTCTGTCTACTAAGAAACAGTTTTAATTAAATTACTGTTGTTTACGGGTAGGTACATCCCTGTGTCCAGTCACCTATATGTTATGCTCTAAACAATATTAATTGTGGCTGCACAATAGAACAAAGGTCTTGAACATGAACTTATAACTCTTCTCATAATTAAACGACTTCTGTTAAATGGTACGCTTAGCAAAACGTCACAAAGGCAAAATCTGCTTATCAGTCAGTTACATACTTGGGAAGATTATAGCGAGCCAGCCAGGAGACTGAATCCAACAAATTAATCCTCCCTAACAGACTGGGAAAATAGATTCAGGCTATTTAACTCCATGGGGCCAAATGTAATAGGCTGCGGGATTCTGAGAGTGTGGGGATTTTGGAGAGTTCACAGTCAAATTGACCATGACAATGTTTAATAAGGATAGACTACTTAAAGCCAAGCCTGGCTTTACCTTACTAAACATTGCTGCGGTAAATGTGGCCGAAATCTCTGCACTTTCAGAATCCTGCAGTCTATTACATTTGACCCCATAACTTTTGTAATGAAAATTATTACATATAATTCAAAGACGGACTGCTATTATAACTACTTTCCACAGCGATGTACAAATATTTATTCACATCAGTCCCTACCCAATGGGAGCTGTGGGTGGATTCAAAGATTGACAGTATATAGATAGTCAATAGATCTGCACCAGATGGTCGGCAGGGTAAAGAGATCGACACAGAAAAGGTTGACAGGTTTTTTTTGTTTTGTTATTTTAACCCTAATCCTAACCTTTCCCCTAGTGCCTAATCCTGACCCTCCCCCAAGTACCTAACCCTAAAAACCAGGAAAAATCATGAGTCGACATTTTCATGTTGATCTTTTGACCGTGTCGTCCTAAGCCCATATCAGCCTATTTCCTGTCTATCTTCCATCCGGGTACCTTGCCATCTAATATTTCACTACCACACTAGGAACAATTTTTCAGTTAGGAGGTTAAAACCCACTCAGTCACAGGGAGATCTATAAAAACTCCATAAAAAGAACACTAATATTGAAACAGTATGTTGATCAAATGTTAAAACCCATCTTGAAACTCTGCATACATTAAGCTTTCCATTAGCATCTGACATTGTATGTAACCTTGATAGCCATTCTTCTTGTGATCGAATATCATTCAGCACATATAGTATTCCCTGTATCCACCTTTACACTCCCGAGTGTCAAGGATGGCCGTATATACAACATTAATCACATGCTATCATATAAATTGCTGTATATGTATTCATCTTGGAAAGTTTACTTGTGGGACCCTGGCAATGGAATCAAGTGAACATATATATTTTTTTAATTTTAATGAGCGTTTCAGATAACACAGCAGGGAGCCAGATACAATTAATGTAGCGCGGTCATTCCTCACAAAACACTTGGCTATAATGCAACAAAAATAAATTGTTTAGATGTGTAAAGCTGGGTACACACTGTGTGCTGCACATAAAACCAAGCGTTGTCGCAAGCGTCCTGTATTATGCTAATGGAGGACGGAACATGTTTGTTCCGACCTTCATTAGAATCGCCCCAGTGTGTACACACAATCTAAGGCTGAGGGGGATTCGTTCCGACGTCGGGATTGTGTACCCACCTTTAGGGGGAAAAGGAACTGGGGAATTTGCATGCTGAAGCCACTAGCTGATAATCTAGAATTTAGCAGCCAGCCCTTTGAAATCAGGGAGCCAACCTACTATTGCAAAGAACCAGTGAAGGTGTGTGCACACAGACACAGACAGAAACGATGCCCAGTCTTTGGGCACTAGTAGTTTTTTTTTAGGAGCACTGGCCATCTGGCTCCTGGGATTTGTCCAGCTGTTTTTTTTTTTACGATAATACAAAAGAAAACAGTTCCGCCTGTTCCATGTAACAAAATTATTTTCGTGACTAAGCTTCAAAGCGGACAGACCCAAATGAATTTCTTGGAAGCAGTCTATAACCAAATTAGATATTACACCACATGCAGTAGCTACAAATAAGATGCACATGCAAAAACAACAACAAAAAAAAAAATGCAACCTAGAAAATTGATTCAGCCTGGAAATGCACAGACAGTTCTCCCGATACCATTGCAGTTATTACTGATTGGAAAAGGCACTAAATAACAGCAAAGGCCTCCACATGTTATTCAATCCTAAGGAGTAACAGTATCCAGTGTGACAGAAGATGGACATCTGGTCACCTATGGGAGGGGGAGGACTATTAGCATGCAGAGGACCAAGCGTCACTACTATTGAAACACCATGCAAGACTAGATTTCCCCTAGGGAGAAACACTGATGGAGAATTCCATAATATGCACACCCCAAGGGGACAGAGAACGCCCTGCCTGCCATCTGATATCCAGGCAATGTGTCAGATTTACTGCATGTTATAAATAATCTATATTACATAGGATATGTGTATGTATCACCGTGTACTATGCATCTATTGTCTTGTGCACAGGATGAAAGCAATAGAAATGCAATGCGACTGCTCAGTACCTCTGTTTAAAGGGACTATGCATGGGACTGTGTTGGCCCATAAATGAGACTACGAATGGGAGTGTGTAGGACTGTGTGCTGGACCATGAATGGGAGTATATGACTATGAATGGCGCTGCAAATGGGCCATACTATGAGGCTATGTATAGGACTATGAATGGGACTGTGGGACTATGCGGGAGATTTAGCACAGCTTAGAGAGAGATAAAGTAACACCCATTCAGTTCCTAGCTGTCATCTTTCAAACACAGCCTGTAACAGGGCAGTCAGGAGCAGGTTGGCTGGTACTCTATCTCTCTCCGAGCTTTGACGCACCCCATAGGGCTACATGTGGTGCTACGTACACGACTATGCATAGGACTGTGTGCAGCCCCCTTACCTGGTGAAGGCGAAGTACATGAGGCTGATGATGGTGAAGGTGAGCAGGGTGATGGTGTGGGGCCTGTAGAAGAAGTCTATGGTGATGTCCTCCACCTGCTGCTCGTTGATCATCCTGAAATGAAGTTTATAGTTGACATCATCCTTGCTGAGAGTCCTGGAGCGCATGCATGCCGCCATGCCCTGTGCTGCCCCCTCTGATGCCCGATCTGCTGCTGCTGCCCCCGCCCGGCGGCCCAGGAAGCGGCCACTGCTCCCCCCACCCCGGAGCGTACCACCTGCCCGACACCAGGGGGGACATGTATCTCACATACACACATCCCGGCCCAGCCCCGTATGTGACAAGCACAGCTCTATGTGACACTAATAATCCTGTTATACTAACATCGCTCTCCGGGGTATATACACATCTATACTGCGCCTGTGACCAGGCGTCTCCCCCTCTGCGACTGCACAGTGAGCCCGGCCGTAGAGGAAGTGATCTGCTGCTGCCGCTGCACCCACGTGGGTTGCATACATACATAGCTGCTGCAGATGGCCTGTGCCCCTGAGTGAGTGCGTGATACTGTGTCTACTGCACCTGTCCTTATATACTGTGTGTGATATATACTGCATGTGCTTCTGTATACCCTGTCCTTATATAATGTATATGCTCCTGTATACCCTGTGTGTGATACTGTATATACTGCACCTGTCCTTATATACTGTGATATATATATATATATATATATATATATAGCATGTGCTTCTATATAGTGTGTGTTACTGTATACACTGCACCTGTCTATATACTGTCTGATACACACTACATGTTCTCCTATATGCCCTGTGTGTTATGTACACTACATATGCCCCTATATTCCTTGTGTGTGATATATATTATACACACACACACCTTCCCCTATATGCAGTGCATGTGTTTTTTTTATATATACACACACACACACGTTCAAAAAGTTCCTCTGCAGGGACTGCGTGCTAAGTATGATGTATGACTACATAATATTTATTACACACTTTATTTACGTGAAATAAGATAATTTACATACTTATCTACATTATGTGTTGATAGTGGTGTCCCTGGTTTTCGAGCCATAGCTTATCGCCGCTCTTCTACACTTATTGTGGAACAGCTTTTGTAGAGTTCCTGGGTAACGGAAGCAGTGTACCTGGAGACTGCGATTTCAGTTCCTGAAGTGCTTTGGGGCGGACCTTATAGACAGTTCCTTGTACTGTGATTACCTACTGGCTTTGTCCCTGTCTGGCTTCCCAGGCTGCAAAGGAGATCTGCAGTCAGAAACAGCATGTACTGAGGAGTGACTTTTGGACTGTGTGTGTGTTACTGCACATGCCCCCTATATACTCTGTGTGTTATCTATACTACATCTGTCCCTATATACTCTGTGTTTATGAGAAACTACACTTGCTCTTTTATTCTTTGTGTGTGATATATACACTACACCTGCCCCTATACTCTGTGTGTGATATATGCTACATTGGCACCTACACTATATGGGCAAAAGTGTTCGGACACTTGACCATTACAACAACAGAGACTGTAATGACATTGTATTCAAATACATATACTTTAATATGGAGTTGGTCACCCCATTTGTAGCTACAACAGCTTCCACTCATCTTGGAAGGCTTTCCACAACATTTTGGAGTGTTTCAGTGGGAATATGTGCCCATTTATTCTGTAGAGCATTTATGAGGTCAGGTAGTGATGTTGGACGTGTAGGATTGGCTCACAATCTTTGTTCCAGTTTATCCCAAGGTGCTCTATGGGGTTGAAGTCAGGGCTCTGTGTGAGCCAGTCAAGTTCTTCCACACCAAATTATGGGGCAGATGTATCAACCTGAAGAAGGCATAAGGAAGTGATAAACCAGTGATATGTGCAAGGTGATAAACATACCAGCCAATCAGCTCCCATATGTAAATTAACAGTTAAGAGCTGATTGGCTGGTGCATTATCACCTTGCACTTAACACTGGTTTATCACTTCCTTATGCCGTCTCCAGGTTAATACATCTGCCCCCATGTCTTTATAGTCCTTGCTTTGTGCACTGACATGTTGGACTAGAAAAGGGCTTTCCCCAAACTGTTGCCACAAAGTTGGAAGCATAGCATTGTCCAAGATGTGTTGGTGTGCTGTAGCATTAAGATTGGCCTTCACTGGAAATAAGGGGCCTAGCCCAAACCATGAAAAACAGGCCCATGCCATTATCCCTCCTGCACCAAACTTCACAGTTGGCACAATGTAGTCAGACAGGTAACGTTTTCCTGACATCCGCCAAACCCAGACTCGCCCATCTGACTGCCAAACAGAGAGGCGTGCTTCGTCACTCCACAGAACACATTTCCACAGTCCAGTGTCGGTGTGCTGTACACTATTCCATCCGACGCTTGGCATTGGACTTGGTGAAGTGAGGCTGCATGCAGCTACTCGGCCATGGAAACCCATTCCATTAAGCTCCCGCTGCACAGTGTTTGTGCTTACATTAATGCCAGTGGAAGTTCGGAACTCTTCAGCTATGGAATCAGCAGAGCGTTGGTGACTTTTTTACGCACCATGCACCTTAGCAGACGTTGACCCCGCTCTGTGATTTTGCATGGTCGTACGCTTCATAGCTGAGTTGCTGCTGTTCCTAAATACGTCCACCTTCTCATAATATCACTTACAGTTGGCTGTGGAATATCCAGCAGGGATGAAATTTCACGATCCGTCTTATTGCAAAGGTGGCATCCTATCACAGTACCACGTTTGAAGTCACTCAGATGTTCAGACTGACCCATTTTGTGTCACAAGTGTTGGCAAATGCGGTTTGCATGGCTAGCTGCCTGATTTTATACACCTGTGGCAACAGGTCTGATTGAAACACCTGAACTCAATGATTAACAAGTGTGGCCAAATACTTTTGTCCATATACTGTATATACCATGTATGTATAAGATATGCTACACCTGCCCTTATATACCCTGTGTGTGTGATATTTACAAGACCTGCACCTATAATACCCTGTGTGTTTTATATGCTACACCTGCCCCTTTCTAGGTTGTGTGTGAATGATATATGTATACTACACTTTCTCTTACGTCCTAGAGGATGCTGGGGACTCCGTAAGGACCATGGGGTATAGACGGGCTCCGCAGGAGACATGGGCACTATAAAGAACTTTCAGTATGGGTGTGCACTGGCTCCTCCCTCTATGCCCCTCCTCCAGACCTCAGTTAGATTTTGTGCCCAGAGGAGATAGGGTGCATTACAGGGGAGCTCTCCTGATTTTCTCTGAAAAAGAATTTTGTTAGGTTTTTTATTTTCAGGGAGCACTGCTGGCAACAGGCTCCCTGCATCGTGGGACTGAGGAAAGAGAAGCAGACCTACTTAAATGATAGGCTCTGCTTCTTAGGCTACTGGACACCATTAGCTCCAGAGGGAGTCGGAACGCAGGTCTCACCCCGCCGTTCGTCCCAGAGCCGCGCTGCCGTCCTCCTTGCAGAGCCGGAAGATAGAAGCCGGGTGAGTATAAGAAGAAAAGAAGACTTCAAGGCGGCAGAAGACTTCAGATCTTCACTGAGGTACCGCTGCGCGCCATTGCTCCCACACAATACACACACACTGAAGGCACGGATGGGTGCAGGACGCAGGGGGGGGGCGCCCTGGGCAGCAATATAAATTTCTGGACTGGCAACAGGGTACATTAGGCTGCGGAGGCAGTAAGTGAAAAAAATCCCCCGCCATTTTTTATATATTGGAGCGGGACCGAAGCCCGCCGCTGGAGATGGCGGAGCTTGATCCCTCAGCACTAATAGCGACATTTTCTCCACAGAAGCTGCAGAGAAGTTGGCTCCCCGGACTCTCCCCTGCTGAACACGGTGACAGAGGGCTGAAAAGAGGGGGGGGGCGGCATTTGTAAGGCGCAGTGAGTGTATACACATTTATTATACATATAAAATGCGCTATATCTGGGTTTTTATTCCAGTGACAGTTGGCGCTGGGTGTGTGCTGGCATACTCTCTCTCTATCTCTCCAAAGGGCCTTGTTGGGGAATTGTCCCCTTATAGATATATCCCTGTGTGTGTGGGGGTGTCGGTACGTGCGTGTCGGCATGTCTGAAACGGAAGACTCGTCCAAGGAGGAGGTGGAGCAGATGAGTGGTGTGTCTCCGTCGGCAACGCCGACTCATGATTGGATGGACATGTGGCATATGTTAAATGCAAGTGTGACCTCATTACATAAGAGAATGGACAAAGCAGAGTCCAGGGAAAAAGCAGGGAGTCAATCCACGGATTGGACTGGGTCACAGGGCCCTTCTGGGTCTCAGAAACGTCCCCTATCCCAAATAGCAGATACTGGTACCGACACGGATTCTGACTCCAGTGTCGACTACGATGATGCAAAATTACACCCAAGGGTGGCAAAAAGTATTCAGCATATGATTATTGCAATAAAAGATATTTTGCATATCACTGATGACCCCTCTGTCCCTGACATGAGGGTGCGCATGTATAAGGAAAAGAAACCTGAGGTAACCTTTCCCCCATTTCATGAGCTTAACGAGTTATTTGAAAAGGCTTGGGAAACTCCAGATAAAAAAACTGCAGATTCCCAAAAGGTTTCTTATGGCGTAACCTTTCCCTGCACAGGACAGGGTACGTTGGGAATCCTCTCCCAGGGTGGACAAGGCTTTAACGCGCCTGTCCAAGAAAGTGGCGCTACCGTCTCTGGACACGGCAGCCCTCAAGGATCCTGCTGATCGCAGACAGGAAACTACTTTAAAGTTATTTATGCACATACTGGTGCTTTGCTCAGACCGGCAATAGCATCGGCATGGGTGTGTAGTGCAGTTGCAGGATGGACAGATACCTTGCCAGCTGACCGTGATACCATTTTATTGACCTTGGCCCACATTAAAGACGCATTCTTATATATGAGGGACGCTCAAAGAGACGTTGGGCTGCTGGGTTCCAGAGCAAATGCCATGGCTATTTCTGCGAGACGAGCTCTATGGACCCGCCAATGGACGGGTGATGCAGACTCAAAGAAGCATATGGAGGTTTTACCTTACAAGGATGAAGTGTTGTTTGGGGATGGGCTCGTGGACCTGGTTTCCACAGCTACCGCGGGTAAATCTACCTTTTTACCTTTTGTTCCCCAACAGCAAAAGAAAACTCCACAGTACCAGATGCAGTCCTTTCGGTCGCATAAGCCCAGAAGAGGTCGGGGCTCCTCCTTCCTTGGTAGAGGAAAGAGAACGCCTGCTTTGGCTAGTTCCCAGGAGCAGAAGTCCTCCCCGGCTTCTACAAAATCCACCGCATGACGCTGGGGCTCCACTGAGGGAGTCCGCACCAGTGGGGGCACGTCTTCATCTTTTCAGCCAGATCTGGGTTCTTTCAGATGTGGATCCTTGGGCGATGGAAATTGTTTCCCAAGGCTACAAGCTGGAATTCGAAGAGGTGCCCCCTCGCCGATTTTTCAAGTCGGCCTTGCCAGCTTCACCCCCGGAGAGGGAAGTAGTGTTAGCTGCAATTCAAAAGCTGTGTCAACAGCAAGTGATTGTCAAGGTTCCCCTGATCCAACAGGAAAAGGGTACTATTCAACCCTGTTCGTGGTCCCGAAGCCGGATGGTTCGGTCAGACCCATTTTAAATCTAAAATCCCTAAACCTGTACTTGAATAAGTTCAAATTCAAGATGGAATCTCTCCGAGCTGTAATACACAGCCTGGAAGGGAGGTATTTTATGGTATCCCCCTCATCAGGAGTACCTGAGATTCGCTATACAGGACTGTCATTACCAGTTTCAGACGTTGCCGTTTGGGCTTTCCACGGCCCCGAGGATTTTCACCAAGGTGATGGCGGAGATGATGGTGCTCCTGCTCAGGCAGGGAGTCACAATTATCCCATACTTGGACGATCTCCTGATTAGGGTGAGATCGAGAGATCAATTGCTGAAGAGCGTGTCGCTCTCCCTGAGAGTGCTGCAACAGCACGGTTGGATTCTCAATCTGCAAAAGTCACAATTGGTTCCAACGACTCAGCTAGCATTCCTAGGCATGATTCTGGACACGGAACAAAAGAGGGGTTTTCTCCCATTGGAAAAGGCCCAGGACCTCCAGAACATGGTCAGAGACCTGCTAAAACCAAAAAGAGTGTCTGTTCAACAATGCACTCGAGTTCTGGGGAAAATGGTGGCAGCCTACGAGGCCATCCCCTTCGGCAGGTTCCATGCGAGAACATTTCAGTGGGACCTTCTGGACAAGTGGTCCGGGTACCATCTACAAATACATCAGAAAATAACCCTGTCCCCCAGGGCCAGGGTGTCTCTCCTGTGGTGGCTGCAGAGTGCTCACCTTCTAGAGGGTCGCAGGTTCGGCATTCAAGACTGGGTTCTGGTGACCACGGACGCGAGCCTCCGAGGATGGGGAGCAGTCACACAAGGAAGAAATTTTCAGGGACTATGGTCAAGCCAGGAGGCTTGTCTACACATCAACATACTGGAATTGAGGGCCATATACAACGGCCTACGACAAGCGGAGAATCTTCTTCGCGACCTACCGGTTCTGATTCAATCAGACAACGTCACAGCCGTGGCTCATGTAAACAGCCAAGGCGGGACAAGGAGCAGAGTGGCGATGGCGGAAGCCACCAGGATTCTTCGCTGTGCGGAAAATCACGTAAGCGGTCTGTCAGCTGTCTTCATTCCGGAAGTAGACAACTGGGAAGCAGACTTCCTCAGCAGACACGATCTCCATCCAGGAGAGTGGGGACTTCGTCAAGAAGTTTTTGCAGCGATAACAAGTCTTTGGGGAATTCCTCAAATAGACATGATGGCGTCACGCCTCAACAAGAAGCTTCGGAGGTATTGTGCCAGGTCACGGGACCCTCAGGCAGTAGCGGTGGACGCCCTGGTGACACCATCGGTGTTTCAGTCGGTCTATCTCCTCTTCCTCATCTGAAAAATATTGAGAATCATAAGACGAAAAAGAGTGCAGACAATAGTGTTCACTCTAGGAGTGAAAAGGGGCAGGGCGCCGGACTCCGGGGGCACATTTGCGGCGCGCGGCGAAGCCGCGTGCGCGTCCGAAACGCGCTGGGGACTCCGTAAGGACCATGGGGAATAGACGGGCTCCGCAGGAGACATGGGCACTTTAAGAAAGAATTTAGATTCTGGTGTGCTCTGGCTCCTCCCTCTATGTCCCTCCTCAAGACCTCAGTTAGAGAAACTGTGCCCGGAAGAGCTGACAGTACAAGGAAAGGATTTTGGAAATCCAGGGCAAGACTCATACCAGCCACACCAATCACACCGTATAACTTGTGATAAACTTACCCAGTCAACAGTATGAACAACAACAGAGCATCAGTTCAACCCTGATGCAACAATAACATAGCCCTTATTGCAGCAATAACTATATACAAGTATTGCAGAAGAAGTCCGCACTTGGGACGGGCGCCCAGCATCCACTACGGACTACGAGAAATAGATTTACCGGTAAGTAAAATCTTATTTTCTCTAACGTCCTAGTGGATGCTAGGGACTCCGTAAGGACCATGGGGATTATACCAAAGCTCCCAAACGGGCGGGAGAGTGCGGATGACTCTGCAGCACCGAATGAGCAAACACAAGGTCCTCCTCAGCCAGGGTATCAAACTTGTAGAACTTTGCAAAAGTGTTTGAACCTGACCAAGTAGCCGCTCGGCACAGCTGTAATGCCGAGACCCCTCGGGCAGCCGCCCAAGAAGAGCCCACCTTCCTAGTGGAATGGGCCTTAACTGATTTTGGCAGTGGCAATCCAGCCGCAGAATGAGCCTGCTGAATCGTATTACAGATCCAGCGAGAAATAGTTTGCTTTGAAGCAGGAGCACCCAGCTTGTTGGAAGCATACCGGATAAACAAAGATTCTGTTTTCCTGACCCTAGCCGTTCTGGCTACATAAACCTTCAAAGCCCTGACCACATCAAGTAACTCGGAATCCTCCAAGTCAGTAGTAGCCACAGGCACCACAATAGGTTGGTTTATATGAAAGGATTAAACCACTTTTGGCAGAAATTGTGGACGGGTCCGCAATTCTGCTCTATCCGCATGGAAAACCAGATAGGGGCTTTTATGTGACAAAGCCGCTAATTCTGACACACGCCTAGCCGAAGCCAATGCTAGTAGCATGACCACCTTCCACGTGAGATATTTCAATTTCACCGTTTTGAGTGGTTCAAACCAGTGGGATTTCAGGAAACTCAACACCACGTTAAGATCCCAAGGTGCCACCGGGGCACAAAAAGGGGCTGAATACGCAGCACTCCCTTCACAAACGTCTGAACTTCAGGTAGAGAAGCCAGCTCTTTTTGAAAGAAAATGGATAGGGACGAAATCTGGACCTTAATGGAACCCAATTTTAGGCCCAAAGTCACTCCTGACTGTAGGAAGTGAAGGAAACGGCCCAGCTGGAATTCCTCCGTAGGGGCATTCTTGGCCTCACACCAAGCAACATATTTTCGCCATATACGGTGATAATGTTGAGCTGTCACGTCCTTCCTAGCCTTTATCAGCGTAGGAATGACCTCATCTGGAATGCCTTTTTCCGCTAGGATCCGGCGTTCAACCGCCATGCCGTAAAACGCAGCCGCGGTAAGTCTTGGAACAGACAGGGCCCTTGTTGCAACAAGTCCTGTCTTAGAGGAAGAGGCCACGGGTCCTCTGTGAGCATTTCTTGCAGATCTGGATACCAAGTCCTTCTTGGCCAATCCGGAACAATGAGTATTGTTCTCACTCCTCTTTTTCTTATGGGTATGAGAGGAAGAGGAGAAAATACATAGACCGACTGGAACACCCACGGTGTCACCAGTGCGTCCACAGCTATCGCCTGAGGGTCTCATGACCTGGCGCAATACCTCTGTAGCTTTTTGTTGATGCGGGATGCCATCATGTCCACCTGTGGCAGTTCCCAGCGACTTGCAATCTGCGTGAAGACTTCTTGATGAAGTCCCCACTCTCCCGGGTGGAGGTCGTGCCTGCTGAGGAAGTCTGCTTCCCAGTTGTCCACTCCCGGGATGAACACTGCTGACAGTGCGCTTACGTGATTCTCCGCCCAGCGAAGAATTCTGGTGGCTTCTGACTGAATCAGAACCGGTTGGTCGCGAAGCAGGGTCTCCGCTTGACGTAGGGCGTTGTATACGGCCCTTAGTTCCAGGATGTTGATGTGAAGGCAAGTCTCTTGACTTGACCACAGACCTTGGAAATTTCTTCCCTGTGTGACTGCTCCCCACCCTCGGAGTCTTGCATCCGTGGTCACCAGGACCCAGTCCTGAATGCCAAATCTGCGGCCCTCGAGAAGGTGAGCACTCTGCAGCCACCACAGGAGAGACACCCTGGCCCTGGGGGATAGGGTGATTAACCGATGCATCTGAAGATGTGATCCGGACCACTTGTCCAGTAAGTCCCATTGAAAGGTCCTCGCATGGAACCTGCCGAAGGGAATGGCCTCGTATGATGCCACCATCCTTCCCAGGACTTGAGTGCAGTGATGCACTGACACCTGTTTGGTTTTAATAGGTTCCTGACCAGTGTCATGAGCTCTCTCTATCGGGAGATAAACCCTTTTCTGGTCTGTGTCTAGAATCATGCCTAGGAAAGGCAGATGAGCCGTAGGAACCAACTGCGATTTTGGATTATTTCGAATCCAGCCGTGTTGGCGTTACACTTCCAGAGAAAGTGATACGCTGTTCAGCAACTGCTCTCTTGATCTCGCTTTTATGAGAATATCGTCCAAGTACGGGATAATTGTGACACCTTGCTTCCGCAGGAGTACCATCATTTCCGCCATTACCTTGGTGAAGATTTTTGGGGCCGTGGAGAGACCAAACGGCAACGTCTGAAATTGGTAATGACAATCCTGTGCCGCAAATCTGATGAGGTGGATAAATGGGGACATGAAGGTATGCATCCTTTATGTCCAGAGACACCATAAAATCTCCCCCTTTCAGGCTTGCGATGCCCGCTCTTAGCGATTCCATCTTGAACTTTAACCTTTTCAGGTATATGTTCAGGGATTTTAAATTCAATATGGGTCTGACCGAAACGCCCGGTTTCCGGACTACAACATGGTCGAATAATAACCCCCTCCTTGTTGAAGGAGGGGAACCTTGACCACCACCTGTTGAAGATACAATTTGTGAATTGCAGTTAACACTATTTCCCTCTCGTGGGGGGAAGCCGGCAGGGCCGTCGGTGAGTGGGCATCTCCTCAAAGTCCAGCTTGTATCCCTGAGACACAATATCTATTGCCCAGGGATCCAACAGGGAGTGAACCCACTTGTGGCTGAAATTACGAAGACGTGCCCCCACCGGGCCTAGCTCCGCCTGTGGAGCCCCAGCGACATGCGGTGGATTTTGTAGAGGCTGGGGAGGACTTCTGTTCCTGGGAACGATCTGTGTTGTGCAGCTTCTTTCCTCTGCCCCTGCCTCTGGCAAGAAAGGACGCACCTCGGACTTTCTTGTTTTTTTGTGATCGAAATGCTGCATTTGATAATGTCGTGCTTTCCTAGGCTGTGCAGGAATATAAGGCAAAAGATCAGAATTATCAGCTATAGCTGTAGAGACCAGGTCCGAGATCCCTTCTCCACACAATCCTCAGCCTTCCATATGCCTCTTAAGTCGGCATCACCTGTCCATTGCATATTCTACAGGACACGTCAAGCAGAAATCGACATAGCGTTGACTCTAGAACCCAGTAGACTAATGTCTCTTTGGGCATGTTTATATATATCTATATATCTATCTTAAGACAGCATCTTTAATATATATACATACTAGGGTCTCAATCTCTGCTGATAAGGTACCTGTCCCGCTGCTACAGCGCTATAAACCCATGCCAACACAATCGCCGGTCTGAGTAGTGTACCAGAATGTGCACGCTATCTGCAGGATCCCTGAGGATAGCTGTTAAGTCAGGGCTACCTTTCGGGCAAACGTGACACCCTAGGGGAAGATTCCCATCGTATTCTGGCCCTAGTAGGGAAAGGATACTCCCTGAGAATTCTTTGTGGGAAACTGCAGTCTCTTGCCTGGAGATTCCCGCTCTTTTTCTTCATGAGAGGAGGGACATTTACCTCAGCTTTCTTCCCCTTAAACATGTGTGCCCTTGTGTCAGGGACAGATGAGTCATCAGTGATATGCAAATCATCTTTTATTACACTAATCATATATTGAATACTTTCCTGCCATTTTGGCTGTAACTTTGCATTATCGTAGTCGACACTGGAGTCAGACTCCGTGTCGATATCAGTGTCTATTATTTTGGATAGTGAGCATTGAGAGAATCTGAAGGTCTCTGCGACATCGGGACAGACATGGGTAAATTCCCTGTCTGTTCTCTAATCTTTTGTGCAATAATTCACCTTGGCACTTAATTACACATATCCAAACAGGTGTCGGCGTTGTCGACGGAGACACCCCTCACACTCACACACACCTTTGCTCCATCTCCTCCGTAGGGGAGCCTTTTACCTCAGACATGTCGACACACACGTACCGACACACCACACACTCAGGGAAAGCTCATCTGAAGACAATTCCCCCACAAGGCCCTTTGGAGAGACAGAGAGAGAGTATGCCAGCACACCCCCCAGCGCTATTAACCCAGGAATAACACAGTAACTTAATGTTAACCCAGTAGCTGCTGTTTATAATGATTTTTGCGCCTAATTATGTGCCCCCCCCCCCCTCTCTTTTTACCCTCTTCTACTGTGTATCTGCAGGGGAGAGGCTGGGGAGCTTCCTCTCAGCGGTGCTGTGGAGAAAAAACATGGCGCTGGTGAGTGCTGAGGAAGAAGCCCCGCCCCCTCGACAGCGGGCTTCTGTCCCGCTTAAATATACATTTTCTTGGCGGGGGCTCATACATATATACAGTGCCCAACTGTATATATGTGTACTTTTGCCAAAAGAGGACCATATGCTGCCCAGGGCGCCCCCCCCTGCGCCCTGCACCCTTACAGTGACCGGAGTATGTGAGGTGTGTTTGGAGCAATGGCGCACAGCTGCAGTGCTGTGCGTTACCTCATGTGAAGAACAGAGTCTTCTGCCGCCGATTTCGAAGTCTTCTTGCTTCTCATACTCACCTGGCTTCTGTCTTCCGGCTCTGCGAGGGGGACGGCGGCGCGGCTCTGGGATCGGACGACAAGGGTGAGATCCTGTGTACGATCCCTCTGGAGCTAATGGTGTCCAGTAGCCTAAGAAGCAGGACCTAGCTTCAGAGAGTAGGGCTGCTTCTCTCTCCTCAGTCCCACGATGCAGGGAGTCTGTTGCCAGCAGAGCTCCCTGAAAATAAAAAACCTAACAAAATACTTTCTTACAGCAAGCTCAGGAGAGCTCACTGAACAGCACCCAGCTCGTCCGGGCACAGATTCAAACTGAGGTCTGGAGGAGGGACATAGAGGGAGGAGCCAGAGCACACCAGAATCTAAATTCTTTCTTAAAGTTCCCATGTCTCCTGCGGAGCCCGTCTATTCCCCATGGTCCTTACGGAGTCCCCAGCATCCACTAGGACGTTAGAGAAAAATTGTGAAAAACTCATGTCGACATTTTGACCCGTCGACCTAGTTACTGTCAACCTAGAGACCGGATCCCAGCGAACTCTATATCCTGTGTGTCATATACTACAGCTGTGTGTGTGTATACAGCGATCTCTATATCCTGTGTGTCATATACTACATTTGTGAGTTTGTGTATACAGCAATCTCTGTATATCCTGTGGGTGACATATAATACAGCTGTGTGTGTATACAGGTACCTTATGTGTGACACGTCTGTGTGGGTGTAAAAAAAATCAATAAAATTATATATATATATATATATATATATATATATATATATATATATATATATATAAATATACAGGTTGAGTATCCCTTATCCAAAATGCTTGGGACCAGAGGTATTTTGGATATCGGATTTTTCCGTATTTTGGAATAATTAGATACCATAATGAGATATCATGGTGATGGGACCTAAATCTAAGTACAGAATGTATTTATGTTACATATACACCTTGTACACACAGCCTGAAAGTAATTTTGGCCAATATTTTTTATAACTTTGTGCATTAAACAAAGTGTGTGTACATTCACACAATTCATTTATGTTTCATATACACCTTATATACACAGCCTGAAGGTCATTTAATACAATATTATTAATAACTTTGTGTATTAAACAAAGTTTGTGTACATTGAGCCATCAAAAAACAAAGGTTTCACTATCTCACTCTCACTCCAAAAAGTCAGTATTTCGGAATATTCAGTATTTCGGAATATTTGGATATGGGATACTCAACCTGTAATAGGCACTCCAAATAAATCAGGATAACCACGGTGCCTTCCTCAAATTGTATATATACACAGAGGTCCCCTGGGTGGGCATGTGGCGATCCCCCCCCAATAGCAAACAGGAACCAGGCGGCACTCGTTGGATTTGA
This sequence comes from Pseudophryne corroboree, assembly GCF_028390025.1. Lineage (NCBI taxonomy): Eukaryota > Metazoa > Chordata > Amphibia > Anura > Myobatrachidae > Pseudophryne > Pseudophryne corroboree. The sequence continues at coordinate 755,669,921 of NC_086448.1, forward strand.
TGAAACAAGTAGTGTATTAAAGATGAAAAAGCATAATAATCAACCGACGTTTTAACGCCGCGCAGGGCGTTTTTTTCATGTCACCTTGAAAAAAACGCCCTGTGCGGCGTTGAAACGTCTGTTGATTACCATGCTTTTTCATCTTTAATACACTACTTGTTTCTTCAAATCCAACTAGTGCCGCCTGGTTCCTGTTTGCTATTGGGGGGATCGCCACATGCCCACCCAGGGGACCTGTGTGTGTGTGTATGTATATATATGTGTGTGTGTGTGTGTGTGTGTGTGTGTGTGTGTGTGTGTGTATATATATATATATATATATATATATATATATATATATATATATATATATATATATATATATATATATATATATATATATATACACGTCTTTAGTATATCCCTTATATATGATGTATATTACAGCTATAGATATGTGTATAGCTATTTTTGTACACCCTATATGTGACGTGCTACTTCTATAGCTCTTTTATGTGACTTGTACTCCAGCTACCTGCGTATACTGTATATGCGACATAGGGGTATATTCAATTAAAGTCGGATCCATTCCGACATCAATTTGTCGGAAGGGATTCGACAGGACCTATACAATGAACGGCGGCTGTTTCCGATCATCTCAATCCGACTTTAAAAAAAGACCTCACGGCAGCGTCCACCCGGCTCCAGCAAGCGGGACCTCTTGTTGGAGCCGGGTGGATGCTGCCGTGAGCGCCGGCGGTGCCCCATCTTCCTGCTACGCTCTGCTGTAGCCGCTTGGTTCCTGCTCTCCCTCGTCTCCCCGCTGCTCTCCCTCATCTCAATCCGACTTTTTTTAAAGTCGGATTGAGATGGTCGGAAACGGGGCCAAAACCTATCGGATTTGGCCCCGTTTCCGACAGAAGCACGCGGATCAGCGGCTATTCCGCCGATCCACGTGCTTTCCGACAAGTCGGATTTCCTGACTTGTCGAAAAAATGAGGGCGTATTGAATAGGTCGGAACCCCTTCTGACCTATTTCCTGTCGGAAACTGCCGTCTTACCGACAAAACGGCATTTTCCGACTCTAACTGAATACTGCCCATATACTACATATAATGGAGTGTTTCTAACTACTTCTGTACCCTATGAGTGACACACACATACATGCACAAACACACACATACATGTACATACTGTATATAGTAACCTGATGCACAAGTGACTGTGAGACATCTGGGAAATAAAGTCATATGTTTGTCTGTATAGAGTTGGACACCCCTATCCTTATGCTTGGTTTCATAACAGTCATCATTATCAATGTGCATTTCCCTCACCCATATCAATAGAGCCTTCTGACAATGGGCGTAGTTATGCGTGTATAGCGTGCACTCTCCTGCTCCGTACCAGAGCATGCGCAGTGTGGAAGCGCAGAGATACAGAGGTGCTCTCATACACTGTCTTCGGTCCCGCCAAACAAGACCCTCTCTGCGCCAAGTCCTGAGCGACTCTGCTGCACCGAGCTTCTTTCTTGCTCATAATGTTTTCCTTATTAGCATGAAAGAAACAGCTGAGGGCAGCAACACTACATTGTTAGCTTGCTCCGATCAATTTGATGTGCAACATTTGTATATGTGTGTGTGACTGAGTCTGAAGCTGTGTAAGAAGTGCTACCATGCAGCTGCTGCAGCTTCTCACGCCAAGTGCCGTTGTGTTTCATATGTGACATTACATCTGTTTAAGACTTAAGGGGGTTATGTACTAAGCAGCGATAAAAGTGGAGAAGTGAGCCAGTGGAGAAGTTGCCCTTGGCAATCAATCAACTTCTCTGTATACTTTAATAGTATGCAAATTATACATTTTCTGTCAATGCTGATTGGTTGCCATGGGCAACTTCTCCACTGGCTCACTTCTCCACTTTTATCACTTCTTTGTACATCTCCCCCTAATTCCTGTGCGGTTCATGTCACAGCCCAGAGTCTCTGGAATACACTGAGTGGCGTTTCGCTGTGTCTGCGATGTGAATGCGTATAGACGCAGGTGTTAGGTCACATCTGTATATTTATTATGGTGCGTATAACCGCTCCCTGACCGCTTATGTTATACTGTATGAGATAAATCCTATGGAATAAATGGCTAGCGCTGCTCCTCACCCTTATGAAGGAGCAATTTAATTGTTGCTCCGTTCGGGCGCGCACAGCGTCCGCGCTGACATTATTGTTAAGTTCCATCATTTTGACAGGTTAACTAGTATGTTTGAAAACACAGCTATAGACCATCTATAGGACTAATAATATTGTGTTACATACACTATCCAGTGTATAAGAAGACCTATCTGCACATGTATGCCCCAGGTTGGTGCTATGTTCTTCTGCTGCTCCCCCAGAGTCGCTGACTTGCTACAATACTCCGCAGAGCATCCCGGTGGACGGAATGCTGGCAGTCATGTGACCGACGCCGGAATCCTGACATCACTCAGGAGACCGGTGCCGTAACACCAACAGCCGACATCCCAAAGATAAGTAACTGGGTTTGGGTAGGCACTAAGGGTAGTTAGGGTTAAGCACTAGGAGGGGGTTTAGCCCTAGCCGCCACCCCCGAGGGTTAGCCCTTCTAGCCACCCTTAGAGGGTTAGGGTAGGGGACGGTAAAAATATTTACCCCCTTCCGATGTCGGAATCTTCAGCGTTGGGAAGCCACTTTTGGTCATGTGACTGCCTACATCCCGACCGCCGGTGTGCCATACCAAGTCCCTGCAAGGGACATGGACTGTAGAATGGTGCACACATCCAGGGATAAAAACATTCATGACAGGGGCCGGCCGACAGGGGCCGGCCATACTGCAGCATCTAATGGCTTACTGTGATTGCTGGCCCTGTACCTGCCTGACCTATTACACACACTGCACTTTGTATAAGGCAGAGTATAACTTGCTATGTGCCCATGAATAATAACTGAGAATAACATCCGTTTTGTTTTCCCCCCTAGATTTTGCCCATAAAGGATGGCCCTGCCCGCGTGTCAGAGAAGTGGCAGATGTTTACTTCCATCTCTCAATCATTACGCTACTGTTTCAAAGGGACGGCACAATTCGCTCACCGCGTCCTTCCGGCCACTAAGGAATAATAATCCTGTTTCTGCTCATCGATTTTTCCATCAATATATTATACCGCAGAACTCGGCGAGGAACAGCACTGTGCGGTGGAGAGCGGGATATGCTCAGTATTGCTCTCAGGGTGGTGTACAGGCCAGTCACCCAGAATGTCATCTGCCTGCCATCAGCCAAAACCAACAGACTCTTGTGATACCCAGAGTGGATGTGGACACACGCCCAGAAGGTATCAAAGCTCTATTGGGAAAGCCACTTAATAGTCACCAATGTGTTTGTTATAAATGGAGGGGTGGTCTTCAGTATGCCGACTGACGGGATCCCGGCGCACAGTATACCGGCGCCGGGATCCCGACAGCCGGCATACCGACACTTATTCTCCCTCGTGGGGGTCCACGACCCCCCTGGAGGGAGAATAAAATAGTGTGGTGCCCGTAGCATGGCGAGCGCAGCGAGCCCGCAAGGGGCTCATTTGCGCTCGCCACACTGTCGGTAAGCCGACGGTCGGGCTCCCGGCGCCGGTATGCTGGTCGCCGGGAGCCCGACCGCCGGCATACCATAGTGAACCCAAATGGAGACCTTTGTTAGGAATGTAGACAAATGAAGCACAGATGAATGTTAGGACCTTTTTTCAGAGAAATAGCAATTCTGCCATATCATAGCATGTTTACAAAGGATGACTTAGAATGCATTAAAGTGCATCGGTCAATGAGAGTCGCCATGTTTGTGGGCTAAACCATTATTCATGGATCTGCAACCATATAACTCACTGTTGGCCAAGTGACGACTGAGGTACAAAGAGGGTGATTCCTTTGTTGTTCTTCCGCCGGCCGCCAGGTGGCGCCTGACCATAGCAATTCAGCTGTTCTGCTGTTCATGCACTATCAATGCTGTCTTCAACATTTCTGCTCGCTGCCTACTGAGGTGATGATCAGAAATGTGTGATAAATGTCCCATTTGGGTGGCCAAACGGGACTGTTTGCATTGCGGGGATTACTGTAGACAGGATTAGCCGCTATTCATGGCTAAATCCCGTCTATTTGAGCATTTAAAAAGTAATGGGCGCCCAATCAGAGCAGCAATTGAATAGCTGTAATGGGTGCCCATTACTTTGGGCACCTAAAAAAACAATGAAATCGTGCCCACAGTGCCCCCATTTGTTTGGCGCTATTTCTATGAGTTTAAATATATTTATTTGCCTATTAGTCAATGACTAAGGGGTTGATGTCTCAAGCAGTGAAAAGAATGGAGAAGTGGATCAGTGGAGAAGTTGCCCATAGCAACCAATCAGATTTGAGTTAGCATTTATCAAGTACATTTTATAAAATGATAGGTAGGTGCTGATTAGTTGGTATGAGCAACTTTTCCACTGGTCCGTTCTCCGCTCTTTTCACTGCTTGATACATCAGCCTTTTGGATTGATAAATGAGTCTATTATACGTGCTGAGATTTTTATAAAAAAAACTTTTTCTTCTAAGTTTGACATTCTTCTTCCCCACCAAAACTTCATAACATTAAATCACATGGATAGTTTCCAGACAGCGACATTTATGATTTTAGGCACTGATGCGATGCAAAAAAAAATCACTTTTGCATTGGTAAGATCTCCTTTAGTTTTGATTTATCAATAATATTACATTTTAGTTATGCTTTTGAATATAGGGCCTAAGTCAAGGTTGATTGCAAAACAACATTTTCCTCTAATGGGCAAAACCATGTGCACTGCAGGTGGGGCAGATGTAACATATACAGAGAGAGTTAGATTTGGGTGGGTTATTTTGTTTCTGTGCAGGGTAAATACTGGCTGATTTATTTTTACACTGCAATTTAGATTTCAGTTTGAACACACCCCACCCAAATCTAACTCTCTCTGCACATGTTACATCTGCCCCCCCTGCAGTGCACATGGTTTTGCCCATTAGAGGAAAATGTTGTTTTGCAATCAACCTTGAATTAGGCACATAGTCAGCAAACCCATGCTAAAAATTTAGTGAGGAGTAAAAATATATATTTTTTAATATGTAGTCACACTGATCTGTGGTGTGTTCTGCGTCTACGGACTCGGGCCATGGTCTTCTCAGTCCTTGCGCATACATACGCATGTCTGTACACCAGGGAAGGGCTTATGGCAGTATCACATAAAGTTGCAGACGTGTGACCGGCAAAAGATGTACAGAATCAGCCACTAAGACTTTAGACACTGCCAAGTTGTACGCATCTATGCAACTATACCGCCCCAAGCCATGCGCACTGTGTCATAGCTGTCATCATCTATGCGCATATGTACAAGCCTTGTCCTGGACTTTAGACAGAGAGCATCCGACATCCGATTGCCACAGACTTTCCTAATGAACACTGAAATGATGATATACATTAATGCAGATATTATTTACAGTCATTTATACCTATATCTTCATGGAAGACTTTCTTTTTCGTTTGCAAGAATTGGAGGATGTTCCAGATTTGTCACCTTTGGAAGTGCTCACAGAAGAGGAAGCCGGCCTGATAGAGCCACATATTCCAGTCCCACCAGACTCCCTTACCCTTCAGGACTATGTGGACCACTCAGAAACTCTACAGAAGCTCGTTCTGCTCGGTGAGAGATCTAGCCTTGTATTGACGACTAACATGTCCATCCCATCATGGTCATAAGAGATGGCTGTAGGAAACGGGGCCCTCTGCCGCCCCTGCTGTACATCGTGTTCTGTTCACTGTAGACTGGGTTTTGTAACGTAATCATTTTTTATTTGTATTTATAGAGCACAGTTCAAATTCGGAAATGTGGTGTAGGTTTCTAGATTTTAATGGACAGCTCTTTGCATGCTGTCCATTGAGGGGACGCTCTAATAGCCTGGCTTGGGCTACCTAGCTCTGGGCCTAATTCAGACCTGATCGCTGTGCTGCACATTTTCAGAGGTCTGCGATCAGATAGTCACCGACCAGGGAGAGTGAAAACCCGCCCCGTGCAATTGTGCGAATGCATGCGTGCACCGTGCGAAAATTCCGCCAGACAGCGGCCAACTGCAAATCCGTTCGCAACTCACTCACTATCAAATTATTTTTCCAGTCTGAGCGCAGCCCCGGACTTACTCCTACAGTGCGACAGAATCAGGCTGATCGGGGCCGGAGCTGATGTCACACACCCGCCCTGAAAACGCTTGGCACTCCCTGAAACCGCCCAGTTACCACCCACAAACGTCCTCTTCCTGTCAATCACCTTGCGAACACCCTGTGATCAAAATATTCGCACCATCCTGTCGCTGTTTGGCGACGCGCATTGCAGTGCATACGCATGCTCAGTCATTCGATAATCGGCCACTGTGCGATTTCGCGCAACAGCGATCTGGTCTGAATCGGGCCCTCTGTCCGGTAATGAGTGATAGTAGTACTGATTGATTGGTTTCAGCATAGTAGAAAACAGCAGGCACTGAGGCTATCGCGCAGGAGCAGCCATTAAAAGTCACTGTGGGTTAATAATCCATTAGAATATAAAAAAAAAAAAAACTAAAAATGGTAAGTGTAATTCACACAAAAGTGTTATTTGTACATGTTTATATAAGTTCTGGTTAAATGTGTGTATAATTATATAGGGGTATATTCAATTAGAGTCGGAAACTGCCGTCTTGTCGGAAAGACGGCAGTTTCCGACTGGAATAGGTCGGAAGGGGTTCCGACCTATTCAGTCCGGCCTCATTTTTTCCGACAAGTCAGGAAATCTGACTTGTCGGAAAGCATGTGGATCGGCGGAATAGCCACCAGTCCGTGTGCTTCTGTCGGAAATGGGGCCAAATCCGACAGGTTTTGGCCCCGTTTCCGACAATCAAAATCCAACTTTAAAAAAAGTCTGATTGAGATGAGGAACCTGAGAGGAGGAGATGGTAAGAGCCGCGGGGAGACGGGGGAGAGCAGCGGGAGGATGGGGCACCGCTGCCATGAGGTCTGGCAGCAGTGTCCCATCCTCCTGCTACAGCGCTACGCTGCTGTAGCCGCTGCTCTCCCCCGTCAACCCGCTGCTTTCCGCGGCTCTCCCCATGTCGTCCTCTCCGGTCCCTCATCTCAATCCGAATTGAGATGGTCAAGAATGGACAAATCCTGTCGGATTTGGCTGTTCATTGAATAGCCCTTGTCGGATCCATTCCGACAAATGCATGTCGGAATGGATCCAACGTTAATTGAATATACCCCATAGTGGGAGTTTGAATTTTCTGCACACTTTTCACTGTCAGACTCCTGTCCTGCAAGCTGCTGGCATGGAGCAGCTGTGATCTGACAGAGAGGGGGACGGGACAGAGGGACATCTCTTCTTCGTCATATGCGAAAGTTTGGCCGGCAATGGGTGGTCAGGGCATTTTGGAGAAGGGGAAAAGCAATAACGCACCTGATCCTGAGGACAAGTGTTTTAAGGGGTAAGATGTTCTAATAACAATTGAGGGATGGAGACCTCTGCATTTGTACAGGTGCGTCCACATACACCTATCATCACATCTCACCAAATAGCCCCATTTCTTTTTCATCCACTAGGGGTCACTGGAGTACTCTTGGGAAATGGACGGCTTAGCAGAAACAAAGGCACTGAATATTTAAATTTAGAACTCTCCACCCCTCCATATCCCAGAGTACCTCAGTGTATGACCTCAGTGTTTTTTCCGTGCTCACAGCAATAACAAGGCTTGTGGGGACTTCCCACACTTGGTGGAAGATTTTATTAATATTTAATTTTTACACTTAGCACATCCCTTCCCAGTTTCTGGAAAAACATGGGTCCGGGATGGTGCCGCTGCAAGGCAGCGCATGGCGTGTCGGTCCTCACAAAGAGCACCCTCACAGCCACAGGCAGCCCACTGTCTCCTGCAACAGCTGGACGGAGCTTACACATAGAAGCCCCGTCGCAGCCATGATCTGAGGAGCTGGACGGAGCTTACAGATAGAAGCCCCGTCGCAGCCATGACCGGAAAGCGTCGCAGACCTTCCTACAAAAGGTATGCTGGGGAAACGGGGCGGTCAGCGCAGGCTGCCGCCCCGCTGTGTGGGGTCCGTGGGTAAAGCCGACGCTCACTACCGTGATAGCCGCCCCAGCCGCTCCAGTGCCCCGTCTGCCGCTCCGACGCCCCACGCTCCGTCCTCCTGCCAGGCGCTCCGTCCTCCTGCCAGGCGCTCCGTCCTCCCGCCAGGCGCGCCGCCCGCCACAACCGTCAGCGGTGCTCACACAGGGAGACCCGCCGCACAGAGGGAGACCCGCCGCAGCTTCGCTCCGTCAGCGGTGCTCACAGAGCCCGCGCAGCTTGCCTAGCGACGCCGCGCTCCGGCCAGCCGACCTCTGCTGCTCTGGACTATGGTCCCTCGCCTCCCTGCAATGAGCTTCCCGGCTCCCCGCTGAGACACAGCGCTACAGGGAGTACAGGGAAGGGGGGGGAGTGGGGGACCTGGCTGATTACTGCGTGGCTGCAGCTGCCAGATGCTGCAAGGGGAAAATCACGGTGTAATAGGCTGTTGAGCCTATATATATTTCTCTAACGTCCTAAGTGGATGCTGGGACTCCGTAAGGACCATGGGGAATAGCGGCTCCGCAGGAGACTGGGCACAAAAGTAAAAGCTTGAACTAGCTGGTGTGCACTGGCTCCTCCCCCTATGACCCTCCTCCAAGCCTCAGTTAGATTTTTGTGCCCGAACGAGAAGGGTGCATGCTAGGTGGCTCTCCTGAGCTGCTTAGAGTAAAAGTTTATTTTAGGTTTTTTATTTTCAGTGAGTCCTGCTGGCAACAGGCTCACTGCATCGTGGGACTAAGGGGAGAAGAAACGAACTCACCTGCGTGCAGAGTGGATTGGGTTTCTTAGGCTACTGGACATTAGCTCCAGAGGGACGATCACAGGTTCAGCCTGGATGGGTCCCGGAGCCGCGCCGCCGGCCCCCTTACAGAGCCAGAAGAACGAAGAGGTCCGGTGAAATCGGCGGCAGAAGACGTTCCTGTCTTCAACTAAAGTAGCGCACAGCACTGCAGCTGTGCGCCATTGCTCTCAGCACACTTCACACTCCGGTCACTGAGGGTGCAGGGCGCTGGGGGGGAGCGCCCTGAGATGCAATAAAAACAAAAATACCTTAGGATGGCAAAAGAAATACATCACATATAGCTCCTGGGCTATATGGATGTATTTAACCCCTGCCAGTTTTCCAGAAAAAAAGCGGGAGATAAGGCCGTCGTGAAGGGGCGGAGCCTATCTCCTCGGCACACAAGCGCCATTTTCCCTCACAGTTCCGCTGGAAGGACGGCTCCCTGACTCTCCCCTGCAGTCCCTACAGAATCAGGGTAAAAACGAGAGAGGGGGGGCACTATTGGCAGCTAAATTATAAACAGCAGCTATAAAAGGGAGTAACACTTATATAAGGTTATCCCTATTGATATATATATATAGCGCTCTGGTGTGTGCTGGCAAACTCTCCCTCTGTCTCCCCAAAGGGCTAGTGGGGTCCTGTCCTCTATCAGAGCATTCCCTGTGTGTGTGCTGGGTGTCGGTACGATTGTGTCGACATGTATGAGGAGGAAAATGATGTGGAAGCAGAGCAATTGCCTGTATTAGTGATGTCACCCCCTAGGGAGTCGACACCTGACTGGATGGTTGTATTTAAAGAACTACGTGACAATGTCAGCACTTTACAAAAAACTGTTGACGACATGAGACAGCCGACAAATCAATTAGTGCCTGTCCAGGCGTCTCAGACACCGTCAGGGGCGATAAAACGCCCGTTACCTCAGTGGGTCGACACAGACCCAGACACGGATACTGAGTCCAGTGTCGACGGTGAGGAGACAAACGTAATGTCCAGTAGGGCCACACGTTACATGATCACGGCAATGAAGGAGGCATTGAACATTTCTGACACTACAAGTACCACAAAGAAGGGTATTATGTGGGGAGTGAAAAAACTACCAGTAGCTTTTCCTGAGTCAGATGAATTAAATGAGGTGTGTGATAAAGCGTGGGTTTCCCCCGATAAAAAAGTGCTAATTTCTAATAAATTATTGGCACTATACCCTTTCCCGCCAGAGGTTAGGGCGCGTTGGGAAACACCCCCTAGAGTAGATAAAGCGCTCACACGTTTATCTAAACAAGTAGCGTTACCGTCTCCTGATACGGCCGCCCTTAAAGAACCAGCGGATAGAAGGCTGGAAAATATCCTGAAGGGTATATACACGCATACTGGTGTTATACTGCGACCAGCAATCGCATCAGCCTGGATGTGCAGTGCTGGAGTTGCGTGGTCGGATTCCCTGACTGAAAATATTGATACCCTGGATAGGGACAGTATATTACTAACTATAGAGCATTTGAAGGATGCATTACTATATATGCGTGATTCACAGAGGGATATTTGCACCCTGGCATCAAGAGTGAGTGCTATGTCCAATTCTGCCAGAAGAGCGTTATGGACGCGACAGTGGTCAGGGGATGCGGATTCCAAACGACATATGGAAGTATTGCCGTTTAAAGGGGAGGAGTTATTTGGGGCCGGTCTATCGGACCTGGTGGCCACGGCAACGGCCGGAAAGTCCACCTTTTTACCCCAGGTCACCTCTCAGCAGAAAAAGACACCGTCTTTTCAAACTCAGTCCTTTCGTCCCCATAAGTACAGGCGGGCAAAAGGCCACTCATTTCTGCCCCGGGGCAGAGGAAGAGGAAAAAGACTGCACCAGGCAGCCTCTTCACAGGAGCAGAAGCCCTCCTCTGCTTCTGCCAAGTCTTCAGCATGACGCTGGGGCTTTACAAGCGGACTCGGACACGGTGGGGGCCCGTCTCAAAAATTTCAACGCGCAGTGGGCTCACTCGCAAGTGGACCCCTGGATTCTGCAGGTAGTATCACAGGGGTACAAACTGGAATTCGAGACGTCTCCCCCTCGCCGGTTCCTGAAGTCTGCTCTACCAAAGTCTCCCTCCGACAGGGAGGCAGTTTTGGAAGCCATTCACAAGCTGTATTCCCAGCGGGTGATAATCAAGGTACCTCTCCTACAACAGGGAAAGGGGTATTATTCCACGCTGTTTGTGGTACCGAAGCCGGACGGCTCGGTGAGACCAATTTTAAATCTAAAATCCTTGAACACTTACATAAAGAGGTTCAAATTCAAGATGGAGTCACTCAGAGCAGTGATAGCAAACCTGGAAAAAGGGGACTATATGATGTCTCTGGACATCAAAGATGCTTATCTCCACGTCCCAATCTACCCTTCTCACCAAGGGTACCTCAGGTTTGTAGTACAAAACTGTCATCATCAGTTTCAGACGCTGCCGTTTGGATTGTCCACGGCACCTCGGGTCTTTACCAAGGTAATGGCCGAAATGATGATTCTTCTTCGAAGAAAAGGCGTTTTAATTATCCCTTACTTGGACGATCTCCTGATAAGGGCAAGGTCCAGGGAACAGTTAGAAGTCGGAGTAGCACTATCTCAGTTAGTGTTACGTCAGCACGGGTGGATTCTAAATATTCCAAAATCGCAGCTGATTCCAACGACACGTCTCCTGTTCCTAGGAATGATTCTGGACACAGTCCAGAAAAAGGTGTTTCTCCCAGAGGAGAAGGCCAGGGAGTTATCCGAGCTAGTCAGGAATCTCCTAAAACCAGGCCAGGTGTCAGTGCATCAGTGCACGAGGGTCCTGGGAAAAATGGTGGCTTCTTACGAAGCGATTCCATTCGGAAGATTCCATGCAAGAACGTTTCAGTGGGATCTTCTGGACAAATGGTCCGGATCGCATCTTCAGATGCATCAGCGGATAACCCTGTCGCCAAGGACAAGGGTGTCTCTTCTGTGGTGGCTGCAGAGTGCTCATCTACTAGAGGGCCGCAGATTCGGCATTCAGGATTGGATCCTGGTGACCACAGATGCCAGCCTGAGAGGCTGGGGAGCAGTCACACAGGGACAAAATTTCCAGGGCTTGTGGTCAAGCATGGAAACATCTCTTCATATAAACATTCTGGAACTAAGGGACATTTACAATGCCCTAACTCAAGCAAAACCCCTGCTTCAGGGTCAGGCGGTATTGATCCAATCGGACAACATCACGTCAGTCGCCCACGTAAACAGACAGGGCGGCACGAGAAGCAGGAGGGCGATGGCAGAAGCTGCAAGGATTCTTCGCTGGGCGGAGAATCATGTGATAGCACTGTCAGCAGTGTTCATTCCGGGAGTGGACAACTGGGAAGCGGACTTCCTCAGCAGACACGACCTTCACCCGGGGGAGTGGGGACTTCATCCAGAAGTCTTCCAAGAGATGGTAAACCGTTGGGAAAAACCAAAGGTGGACATGATGGCGTCCCGTCTCAACAAAAAACTAGACAGATATTGCGCCAGGTCAAGGGACCCTCAGGCAATAGCGGTGGACGCTCTGGTAACACCATGGGTGTACCAGTCAGTGTATGTGTTCCCTCCTCTGCCTCTCATACCAAAAGTACTGAGAATCATAAAAAGGAGAGGAGTAAGAACTATACTCGTGGTTCCGGATTGGCCAAGAAGGACTTGGTACCTGGAACTTCAAGAGATGCTCACGGAGGACCCGTGGCCTCTACCTCTAAGAAAGGACCTGCTCCAGCAGGGACCTTGTCTGTTCCAAGACTTACCGCGGCTGCGTTTGACGGCATGGCGGTTGAATGCCGGATCCTGAAGGAAAAAGGCATTCCAGAAGAAGTCATCCCTACCCTGATAAAGGCCAGGAAGGATGTAACCGCGAAACATTATCACCGCATTTGGCGAAAATATGTTGCGTGGTGTGAGGCCAAAGAGGCCCCTACAGAGGAATTTCAACTGGGTCGCTTCCTACATTTCCTGCAAACAGGACTGTCTATGGGCCTAAAATTAGGGTCCATTAAGGTTCAAATTTCGGCCCTGTCGATTTTCTTCCAAAAAGAACTGGCTTCTGTGCCTGAAGTCCAGACGTTTGTCAAAGGGGTACTGCATATACAGCCTTCTTTTGTGCCCCCGGTGGCACCTTGGGATCTCAATGTGGTTTTGGGGTTCCTAAAATCACATTGGTTTGAACCACTCACCACTGTGGAATTAAAATATCTCACATGGAAGGTGGTAATGCTGTTAGCCCTGGCTTCAGCCAGGCGTGTCTCAGAATTGGCGGCTTTATCTTATAAAAGCCCTTACCTGATTTTTCACACGGATAGGGCAGAATTGAGGACTCGTCCTCAATTTCTCCCAAAGGTGGTTTCAGCGTTTCACGTGAACCAGCCTATTGTGGTGCCTGCGGCTACTAGGGACTTGGAGGACTCCAAGTTACTGGACGTAGTCAGGGCCCTGAAAATATATATTTCCAGGACGGCTGGAGTCAGGAAATCTGACTCGCTGTTTATCCTGTATGCACCCAACAAGCTGGGTGCTCCTGCTTCTAAGCAGACGATTGCTCGTTGGATTTGTAGTACAATTCAGCTTGCACATTCTGTAGCAGGCCTGCCACAGCCAAAATCTGTAAAAGCCCATTCCACAAGGAAGGTGGGCTCATCTTGGGCGGCTGCCCGAGGGGTCTCGGCTTTACAACTTTGCCGAGCAGCTACTTGGTCAGGGGCAAACACGTTTGCTAAATTCTACAAATTTGATACCCTGGCTGAGGAGGACCTGGAGTTCTCTCATTCGGTGCTGCAGAGTCATCCGCACTCTCCCGCCCGTTTGGGAGCTTTGGTATAATCCCCATGGTCCTTACGGAGTCCCAGCATCCACTTAGGACGTTAGAGAAAATAAGAATTTACTTACCGATAATTCTATTTCTCATAGTCCGTAGTGGATGCTGGGCGCCCATCCCAAGTGCGGATTGTCTGCAATACTTGTATATAGTTATTGTTACAAAATTCGGGTTATTATTGTTGTGAGCCATCTTTTTCAGAGGCTCCTTCGTTTATCATACTGTTAACTGGGTTCAGATCACAGGTTGTACGGTGTGATTGGTGTGGCTGGTATGAGTCTTACCCGGGATTCAATATCCTTCCTTATTATGTACGCTCGTCCGGGCACAGTATCCTAACTGAGGCTTGGAGGAGGGTCATAGGGGGAGGAGCCAGTGCACACCAGCTAGTTCAAGCTTTTACTTTTGTGCCCAGTCTCCTGCGGAGCCGCTATTCCCCATGGTCCTTACGGAGTCCCAGCATCCACTACGGACTATGAGAAATAGAATTATCGGTAAGTAAATTCTTATTATTAACAGGCTGCCATATCTATAGAAGATATTAATATTAACAGGCTGCCATATCTATAGAAGATATTAATACATAATTAACTGCAGGCAGAGCTTATATTAAATGTGACCTGCCTGTGATTGTATTGTAACCTGTGTGTATACTAGACTGTGATTATCAGTGGCAGCAGGTATTGTAACTTCTCCTGTGAGTCTCAGTGTAAGCATGGCATGGGGGCCATTTTAATCATGTTTCCTGTTTTCTTCCAGTGGTAATTCCAGAACATTCCTGCCCTACATCTTTACGCCACCGGAGGCGCAGGGGTGTTAGTGGGAATTTTGGTTCAGGTTTCACATGGGCCCATGTAAACTGTATTTAGCCATAAATATATATATATATATATATATATATAAATGTCCTAAATATGCAGCGGCACTCAGAGACTCAAGGTAGGTGAAAAAACGTGTAAAATTTATTCCATGTTAGAAATTAATCAGGCCAACGTTTCGGGGCACATCCGCCCCTTTGTCAAGGTGAACCACAAGACTTGTGGTTCACCTTGACAAAGGGGCGGATGTGCCCCGAAACGTTGGCCTGATTAATTTCTAACATGGAATAAATTTTACACGTTTTTTCACCTACCTTGAGTCTCTGAGTGCCGCTGCATATTTAGGACATTTGGATATCGATCACTCGCAGAGGGCACCGGAGCAAAGAATACGTGAGAGGTGAGTGCCGGTCCGATCAGACAGTTATATATATATATATATATATATATATATATATATATATATTACGCACCTTAAGTACACATTTTACTGAGTCGTGCAAGTGTCTGTCCTTTGGCTATTGTGGTGTCTGTCTGTATAAGGGGTAAGGCTCCAACACAGACTAAATATAAGGTTTACTACAAGGTCTGTACATAAATCTACCACAGATTCAGTTGGTTTGCAGGTTTCCACTCCGGAAGCCGGGTCAGTCCCAGATCCTATGTTAAGCATTGGCAATTCAAATTGTCTCCGCTCGACAGGAGCGGTAAGATCGGAGTCTCGGAAGTTACTCCGCCAGCTCTAACGAAGGAGTCTCAGTCTTTCCAAAGGTCCAATTTCCCTTTGGGTACCAGGGTGTTAATTTAACTGGTCTTATAATTTAATGCAGTCTGACAATTATATGTCAAACCTCACAGCGATACCTACGAGAAGGGTACATTAGACCAGCAGTCAGATAGTGCGGGGTTTTGACAACCATACATTGCTAATAACCAGTGAGTCAGTGTCTCAATTTTTACAGAGACTAAGTAGACTCTAACATCTAATCCGTCGAATTTAATAAACAACAGATCTTCAATGAGTTATTATTTAGAATATCTGACTAACATTTAACTCTATTTACCCGTTTCCACATCTAAATGGGACAATCCGCCATTGGTGAATTCGTCTGTGACAAACATTATAAAGACCCAAGATACATTTGGGTCACTAGACGCTCTATGTATGGAAACAATGACGATCACTGTTAATGAGAAGCTGCAGAGTATCTCTGTAAAGCTTCTGCTGACGCCTGTTACCTCGATTCTCGCTTTTCATCGTCGCTAGTTTCAGCACAACAAGGCCAGAAGTTGTTTTGTCCTAAATTTGATATTCAGGTTGCCGCCTCCGGTATCAAAACGGAAATACTTTGGTCCGACGTTTAATCCCTTTAGACTTCAGTCTTTTCAAGGCTGTGGTACAAAAACAGTCACGCCTTGTAACGCCAGGGTGCTAAAGTCAACAAGCCAGTGGCTTGACGGCCTCTTAGGCCATTTCGATTTTCCAATTGTGGAAGCGCGCCTTTACACGTTACATTGGCCGGGTTTCCAGACATCCACTCATGGATGTATCCGCTATTTACATAAAAGACAAGACTGCCTCTGTCGGACGAAATTAGGCGTTTTGGCAGGTTGCCATTCAGTCTCTGCTGGTTTCAGATGTTCTTATTTCCAGGCCTGGTACACCAACAGAGTCAGGGTTACTTATTCCCCTCTGTTTGGGGTAACGAAGCCGGAGGGCTCCGTCGCAGTCTCAATCAGCAAGTCACTTACTACAGTTTGAAAATGGATTTTCTGCGGTTAGTATTTGCATATTTGGAGCCACAACATTGCATGATTGCGCTTGATCTTCACAATGCGTATTTACCCATTCCGGTTTGGTCACCGCATCACAGGTTCTTGCGTTTTGCAATACGCCACAACCATTAACCATTTCAGGTTCTACCGTTTGGCCTCTTGTCAACGCCTCGGGTATTCACCAAAGTGATGTTGGTGGTGATAGCTCATCTCAGAGCCCTGGTGGTGACAATCGTTCCATACTTAGACGATCTGCTCATAAGAACTCTGTCTCAACAGAGGTTCCTCTTACTTGCGCTACTAACGTACACCACGGTGGCAGGTCAAGTTCAAAAACAATCGCATCTAATTCCGTCTGAACGACTTCAATTCCTAGGTATGATTACAGATACAGTAAATCAAAGAGATTTACCTACTACACCAGAAAGAACAAATGTACCATCTAGTACAATTAGTGCAAAAGCCATGCACACTAGCGGTACATTGGTGTATTCGCCTATTAGGAACAATGATGTGTTTTCAAAGCGCTTTAGTTCGCCGGGTTTCACTCGCGTTTCCCACAGGGGGGCGAGGGTGTATATACTCTGGACGAGAGTCTCAGAGGTTGAGGAGTTGTAGTTAAAAAGGTCAGCGACGGGTTCTAAAACGGATCACGACAGATTGCTGTCTATAAATGTCCTGGAACTCCGTGCAATTTACAATGCACTACATGCTTCGCTTTCAGTCTGTCCAAGTGCAGTCAGACAACGCAACGGGAGTTGCATACACAACAACAGGGAGGACCGAGAAGCCGCATGGCAATGCGGGAGGTAGCTCGAATCCTCAATTGCCCAGAACACCATTAGGTGATGTTGTCGACGGGGTTCATTCCGGGAGTGGACATCTGTTAGACAGATGATCTCACCCGTCGGGATTTTCAGCCAGAAAACTGGGCATTAAATCCAGAGGTGTTTCACATGTGGATCCACAGGTGGGGTTACCCTCAGGTGTACATGATGGCATCTCGCCACAATTACAAACGCTCAGTATGTGTACAGAACGACGGATCACAAGGGCAGTGGCGGTGGAGGCTCTCACATTCGTGTGGTCATACAGCCTCGTGTATCTGGCTCCACCGTTTTCCGCTGCTCTCTCCGTTGCTAAAACGGATCATAAGACAGTTCGTCACAGTCATACTAGTGATATCTCATGGGTTTTGGAGAGCTTGCTTCTCGAATCTCCAAGGAATACTCGCACACGATCTTTGCCCGCTCATAATACGTCCAACCTGTTACAACAGGGACCGTTCTTTTACCCCTATTTTACCTATGTACCGCGGCTGCGGTTGACGGGGTGGTGGTTCAGACCGCCCTCTTAAGAAAAGACATAGGGCATTACAGGATCGGTTATACCAAACATGTTACGAGCTAGAAAGCCGCTTACGGCAGCTCATTATTACAAGATTTGGTGTGCCTATATAGGTGGGTGTGAAGCTCGGAAGTTTCCGACATCATCTTTCAAGTTACCCGTATTCTGTTCTTTTACAGACGGGGTGGGATGGAGAACTGCGTTTATCTACACTAAGGGTGCAGGTATCTGTGTGGTCAATTTATTTTCAAAGACGTTTGACTCTATTGCGTCGGTACACACCTTTCTACAAGGTGTCATCAGAGTGCAGCCTCCATTTATCCCACCTACAGCGCCATGCGACTTGAAGCTGGGTTCAGATTTCTTACAGTTTTCATATTTGGAACCCTTACAACAAATGGGGATTAAGTTTCTCACTTGGAAAACGTTTTTTCTTCTAGCCTTAGCTTCGGCAAGGGTTTTGTTTTCACATTTGGGTGCCTTGTATTCCAAGCCACCGTATTTGGGTTTCCTCATGACAGAGCGGAACTTCGGACGAATTCCGATTTCTTATTTTTCACATCAATAAACCAATAGTGTTTCCTGTGTTGACAGCACATTCTAGAATTCTGAATGTGGTACGCGCATTACGCGTTTATATGTCCCGAACGTCTACAGTTCGTAATACGGATACGTTGTTTGTTCTCTATGAGGCTGCCAACTGGGGTTAGCCAGTTTCTCAGCAGACATTATCCAGTTGGATAAAACTGACTACAAGTCAGGCTTACCTTAAGGCTAAGTTACAGTCGCCTACGTCAGTAATAGCTCATCCCACAGGTTCTGTGGGAATGTCA
Source organism: Pseudophryne corroboree (assembly GCF_028390025.1). Taxonomy (NCBI): domain Eukaryota; kingdom Metazoa; phylum Chordata; class Amphibia; order Anura; family Myobatrachidae; genus Pseudophryne; species Pseudophryne corroboree. The sequence goes on from NC_086448.1 coordinate 755,688,449, forward strand.
TGACCAGCTGGTCGTGGAGCTTCTACGACGCGGCTACATAGTCTTCAGTGCACACGTTTGTGCGCGTTTACACGTTTTGAAACGTTTGCGGCATCAGCATCTAGCTTTGGCCGCCTACTGTTACAGGTGTCAAACAGCTCTCCCGCCCACGAGGGAAGCTTTGGTACGTCCCAAGAGTACTCCAGTGACCCCTAGTGGATGAAAAAGAAAATAGGATTTTGGTACTTACCAGGTAAATCCTTTTCTTTGAATCCATAGGGGGCACTGGACGCCCACCCAGAGCAGTTTTACCTGGGTTGTATTAAGCTCAGAGGAGCTTATGGTAACACATTTTCACCGATTGGTTCAAATTATAAAGGTCTATCGGTTATGGTGTCAACTGTTTAGTTGACAGTAACGTTATGTGTCAACTTTGTTGTTGTCCGTTATGTTATAGGAATTCTCCATTGTCAACCTCTCTATAGTTCCTGTTCGCTCAGTAAAAAACACTGAGGTCGTACACTGAGGTACTCTGGGATATGGAGGGGTGGAGAGTTCTAAATTTAAATATTCAGTGCCTTTGTTTCTGCTAAGCCGTCCATATCCCAAGAGTACTCCAGTGCCCCCTATGGATTCAAAGAAAAGGATTTACCTGGTAAGTACCAAAATCCTATTTTCTCGTGCTGTGCTACTTAGCTGCCCGAAAACACTAATCGCAAGTACCTAGTACACTATACACATACTAAGACGCAATGAAGGAAAAAGTGCAGGATCCAGGTCATATAGGGAAAAAACAGGTCAGATACAAGTGACCCGCGTCATACATCATTATGCTTAAACTGTCGCTGTATTCAAATTACTTTGCAGCAAAAAACAAAGGGTCAGTGGGGGTCATTCCGATCTGATTGCTCGCTGCAATCGGGTTGGAACTGCGCATGCGCCGGCGCATGCCGGACCTTCGTCCGTCGTTCCCTAGCGATCGCCTCTGCCTGATTGAAGCAGAGGTGGGAGGGGGCGGCACAGCGTTGTTTGGCCGCCGTTTTGGGGGCGCAGTCCGGACAACGCAGACGTGGCCGGACTGTGCGGGGGGCGGGCCGCAGCGGCTGCGTGACGAGCAACTCCCGGCCAGCCGCAGGAGCTGCGCTGGCCGGGAGTTACTCAACAAGTATAAAAGCATCGCCACTGTGTGATGCTTTTGTACTTGTGCGGGTGGGGGGGGGGGGGGGGGCGGACAGACATGTCTGGGTACATGATTGTAGCTGTGCTAAATTTAGCACAGCTACGATCAGCTCGGAATGACCCCCGGTATGCGTCTGTATGTTGCAGAAGGTGCCTTGTTCAGATGAATGTGGATTGGAGGAAGGGAGTGAGCTTCAGAGTAAATGCGGAAAGGATAAATAGGAGCATTTGTGCTGCAGGAAAACTGCTCAGCGCTGGCCTATTGTTTCTTATGTGTAGATTGATTGGTGATGTAATGGTGTACATGTTGCTTTACCACAGGTGTGGACTTATCCAAGCTAGAGAAGCGACCCAACGTGGGAACTTTCCTTCTGAAGTTAGACTTTGAGAAGGATATAAGTAAAATCCTCTTATTCCTAAAAGATCTTGGTTTAGAAGACAGCCAGCTGGGGCCGTTCCTGACCAAGAATCCCTTCATTCTCCGTGAAGATATTGACAAGCTGCACAAAAGGTACAGCAACTATTTCATGATGTGACTCTGGACAGTGTGATCTACACACAGAGGTGTGACAAGTATGGGAAGTGCTGTGCTCGTCATTGAGGGCTGATGTAGAGTTCAACACAAGCCATCCGCACTTACACCCGCGTTTCATACACATAACTAAGGGGGTTATTCAGATCTCAAAGCGACTGCTACGGTATGCCCAAAATACCGATTATCGGTGCTTTGCGCATGTACACCAGGGCCAGATTAACAATGGGGCAGATGGAGCTACAGCTCCTGGCCTCCACATACAAATAGGCCCATCATCATAGCAGCATGATGATCATTAGCCAAAGTATAACTATTAACATTGCATTTCTATTTTTCTCACAAAATGATGCCATTTTTTATGTTTTTACATATTAAGGGAGACACTGGAGCTGATAGTGTAGGGGGTGTACACGCCCATATGGCTCTGGCCACACCCACACAGCACTGATCACACCTCCCGTTTCTCACAATAGGCCCTTGAATATTTTCAGCTCCAGGCCCATGTGGCCCTTAAGCCGGCCCTGATGTACACGACCCGTTCTGCATGTGCGCAAACGAATCCTGCGACCTAGCGCGCAGTCCACCATCAGTCTGTCAGTGATTGACCGTGTGATGCTGTTTGGGGTGGGGGGCGACGGCCTCAGTTTCTCTAAATGGAGACATGTTGCCACCGTTTAGGGTGAGGGAAAAGGCTAGGGATTCTCAGTCGTTGGACGGAGATTTCCTGGCCTTTGTGACAGACGGCTTGGACGTCACCATGGGTGCTGCGAGCTGCCCGATGGTGAGTGAGTGATCTGATGCTGCCTCCTAGGACACAGGTGGGATCACTACTGCAGCAGGAGGCGTCTGCTTGTTAATAGATGCCTCCTGCTGCGTCACCATACAGCGCTACCACTACTGCTTCCAGGGAAGTGATAGAACCTTCAGCCACATCTGAATCAAGTCCTAAATGCGGATATTTGCCCGTATCTATGCTGAGTTGTACGCATCCATTGCACTATACTATCACAATCCATACGCAGGGTTTCATAGCTGTCATCTTCTGTGCGCATATGTACAGGGCTTGTCCTTGATGCAAGAGAATACAGACGGATCTTTGACTGTACTGGCCACATGCCTGATAGAAATCGAGTGACAGCAGAAAGAATTTGGATGTCATTTTGGTGGGTGTTCCTGGGAGGTAACGGGGTGCTGTCCAGCCAGATGCACACCTGTCACGGCCAGCGACTGCGCCTTTCTCTGTGGTGGCACTGATTATGGCGCCCCAAGTTCAGACGGACATTCTGCACCTCCATAGGTGCAGTGCTCGATGGTGCGGGGACGATAGTGCATCATAATACGCAAACGGTGAATCAGCGCCGCGGGTGGGGGGGGGGGGCGGGCATATCTATACAAACTCTATCGCTGTTGCCTCTGAATCTGGCTCTGTATGTCATTAGCTTGTGTCATGATCCCCCTCAATAATTCAGTGCTCTGTAATATGTCACCGCTTTATAGTGAAGGCTCATAAGATATATAATGACCCATTAGGGTTCATTTATTTGTCAAATTGTTTAGCTGCAGGCAGTAAGCAGGCGTATGTCTTATGTACAGTATAAATCCGACTGAGTGGTGGTGATGATTGCGGGTGAGTGGTACATGTTTATTAGAGGCGCTATAAGGAACAGAGGGGCAGATGTATAAGCCTGGAGAAGTGATAAAGCAGTGATAAGCGGAAGGTGATAACGCACCAGCCAATCATTACGAGTTTGAAAAGTTAGGAGCTGATTGGCTGGTGCCTTATCACTTTCCACTTATCACTGCTTTATCACTTCTCCAGGCTTAATACATCTGCCCCAGAGAGCGAGATATTGGGAGGAGGAATTGTCCTCTATGAATCTTCCGCCTGGAAAGACGATGTAGGCTTGGGTGTTGCTTGGCTTGTGGCACACAGTGGTACATGACCCATGTCTGTATTCGGGAGGAATACAACTTTCTATTTTTAGTTAGTCCCTACAATACTTATATTCTGTAAATGGAGAAAGGGTTTCCATTGTAAACAGGGTATTCTGACAATAGTTATATGCTTTAAATAACTTGGGAAAATCGAACCTGCATCTGTGGCCGTGATGGTAATTTTCCCTCATCGTCTGGGCAGTGAGTGGAGCTATTCTGGCCCTTCCTGTGGGCGATGTTACATGGTGCTTGAGCTGCAGTTTTCATACCAGAGAACCAGGACATTGTAAGGTGACCAGTGAGACCTTATCCTGCATGGGGACAGCTGTTCCCTATCACTTCAGTGCCTGCATTGACCAGGGATCACTTTAATGTTGCATTATGTAAGTGTGTGATCATTAAGAAACCTTATGCTGGGATACACACTGCGCTGACTTAATGGTGGACCTGCCGGTGTGCCGACAGAGCGGCTGATTCAGGTAAGCATATACACTTAACGATTGGCCGCGCGATAAGTCGGTCCTGACATCATGACTGGGCGGGCATTTCAATTTGACCACCCAGTTGTGATGTCAGTCCCTGCAGCCAGTGTACGGGCGGTCGGCAGGTCACCCATACACATAGCCATTGGAACAATATATTTGCAGATATATCAGGCATCGGCTGTGCTGCAGCGCTGACTCAATATATCTGAACGATGTCCTTCACGGACATGCCGGTTGTAGACACCAACCGACCCGCTCGCAAGATATTGTTTGTTTGATGGAACGGACTATATATCGCCCAGTGTGTACCTAGCATTAAATATGGGTTCTCGGAGCCGGTTTAGAACAGATTAGTACGTCCTAGAGGATGCTGGGGACTCCAAAAGGACCATGGGGTATAGACGGGATCCGCAGGAGCTTGGGCACACTAAAAAAAAGGCTTTGACTGGGTATGAACTGGCTCCTCCCTCTATGCCCCTTCTCCAGTCCCCAGTTATACTTTGTGCCCAGGAGTGATTGGACACACACTAGGGGAGCTCTACTGAGTTTCTCTAGAAAGACTTTTGTTAGGTTTTTTATTTTCAGGGAGACCTGCTGGCTACAGGCTCCCTGCAGCGTGGGAGTGAGGGGAGAGAAGCAGACCTACTTCTTCTTAGTTCAAGGGCTCTGCTTCTTAGGCTACTGGACACCATGTTTCTCTCTCCAGGTTTCCCTATAGGCTGTCCCCTTTATTGGCCAATGTGAGTGTGGGGGTGTCGGTACTACGTGTCGGCATGTCTGAGGCTGAGTGTTCCTCCCTGGAGGAGGTTACTGGGGTTGCAGAAAAGGGGCTGGAGATGGCTCTGTCGGCACAGCCGACTGCTGATTGGGTTACTATGTTAAGTACACTTAATGCTAATGTGGCTTTATCGTCTAAGAGGCTTGATAAATCTGATTCTCAGACTCAAACATGGAGAAAATCCATGGACGATGCTTTGGCTCAGGTGCAGACCCCCTCAGGGTCACAAACGTTCCTTTACCCAGATGGTAGATACAGATGCCGACACGGAATCGGATTCCGATGTCGACTTTAATGAGGCTACTTTACACCCAAGGGTTGTTAAGAGTATTCAGTACATGATTGTGGCTATTAAAGATGTTTTACATATCTCTGACGAACCTACTGTTCAGGAAACAAGGGTTTGCCTTTTTAAAGGGAAAAAACCTGAGGTGAAGTTCCCCCCTCTCATGAAATGAATGCTTTTTGTGAAAAAGCTTGGGAGTCGCCGGACAAGAGGTGGCAGATTCCCAAGAGAATTTTTATGGTGTATCCTTTCCCCTCTGATGACAGGGAAAAATGGGAGTCGAGGACATGCACTGAGACTGGAGGGGGGGAGGTTCAGGGGAAATTTGCGGAAAAATTATTTCACAGAAAGGGTAGTGGACAAGTGGAATAGCCTCCCATCAGAGGTGGTAGAGGCTAAGACAGTAGAGCAATTTAAACATGCATGGGATAGACATAAGGATATCCTTACAAAGAAATAAGGATCAAATAAGGTTAGTGATAAAAAAAAATAATATATAAAAAAAAAAAAAAAGGGGCAGACTAGATGGGCCAAGTGGTTCTTATCTGCCGACAAATTCTATGTTTCTATGTTTCTATGTCTCCAAATGTCAACAAGGCTTTATCCCGTTTGTCCAAGAAGGTGGCGCTTCCGTCCCCTGACACGGCTGCTCTCAAGGATCCGGCGGATCGCAAGCTGGACATGTCTTTGAAGGCCATTTTCGTTAATACTGGTGCATTGCTCAGACCTGCTGTGGCGTCGGTGTGGGTGAGTAGTGCTAGTGCTAAATGGGCTGAAAATTAAGCTTCTGATATGGATACCCTTGATGAAGATAATATTCTTTTGACTCTTGGTTATATCAAGGACGCTGCAGATTACCTAAAGGATGCGGCGAGAGATGTTGGCCTCTTGGGATCAAGAGCCAATGCCATGGCGGTCTCGGCCAGGAGGGCGCTGTGGATCCATCAATGGAATGCTGATGCCGACTCCAAGAAAAATATGGAAGCTCTCCCCTTCAAAGTTAGTGTCTTGTTTGGTGACGGCCTGGCTGACCTGGTGTCTACCGCTACTGCGGAAAGTCATCTTTTCTTCCTTATGTTCCCACACAACAGAAAAAGGTGCCCCATCAACAGATGCAGTCCTTTCGGCCTAATAAATACAAACGAGGTAGGGGCTCGTCCTTCCTCGCTTCCAAGGGTAGAGGAAGGGGAAAGAAGTCGCCTGCAGGTTCAGGCACCCAGGAACAAAAGTCCTCCACCGCCTCTACCAAGTCCAGCGCATGACGCTGGGGCTCCCCTGCAGGAGTCCGTGCCGGTGGGGGGGCCGTCTCCAAATCTTCAGTCAGGTCTGGTTTCAATCGGCCCTGGATCCTTGGGTCTTAGACATAGTGTCCCAAGGGTACAAGCTGGAGTTTCAGGAGATGCCCTTTCCCCCCCGCGCCGCTTTTTCGTATCGGCCTTGCCAGTTTCTCTTCCAGAAAGAAAAGTAGTAAATGCTGCGATACAAAAGTTGTGTCAACAGCGGGTGATTGTTCCCGTTCCCCCGTCCCAACGGGGGGAAGGGTTCTATTCGAGCCTCTTTGTCGTACCGAAGCCGGACGGTTCGGTCAGACTGATTCTGAACCTAAAATCCCTCAATCCATACTTGAAAACTTTCAAGTTCAAGATGGAATCTCTTCGAGCTGTGATCTCCAGCCTAGAAGGGGGTGATTTTATGGCGTCAGGCGACATAAAGGATGCCTACTTACATGTCCCGATTTATCCTCTGCATCAGGCCTTCCTGAGATTTGCGGTGCAGGATTGTCATTACCAATTTCAGACGTTGCCGTTTGGGCTTTCCACGGCCCCGAGGGTTTTCACCAAGGTTATAGCAGATATGATGGTACTCCTTCGCAAGCGAGGGGTCACAATTATCCCGTACTTGGGTACTCCTTCGCAAGCGAGGGGTCACAATTATCCCGTACTTGGACGATCTCCTGATAAAGGCGAGGTCACAGGAACAATTGTTAAAGAATGTGGAACTCTCCCTGAAGGTTCTGCAACATCACGGTTGGATTTTAAATTTGCCGAAGTCTCGGTTAATTCCGACGACTCGGCTGCCCTTCCTGGGCATGATTCTAAACACGAAGCTTCAGAGTGTTTCTTCCGGAGGACAAAGCTCTAGAAATACAGTCCATGGTCAAGGAGCTTTTGAGACCGACAGGAGTGTCGATTCATCAATGCACTAGAGTGCTAGGGAAGATGGTGGCGGCTTACGAAGCCATTCCGTTCAGCAGGTTTCATGCCAGAGTGTTTCAGTGGGACCTGCTGGACAAATGGTCCAGGTCTCACCTACACATGCACCGGAAAATAAGTCTATCTTCCAGGGCCAGGATCTCTCTCCTGTGGTGGCTGCAAAGCTCTCGCCTTCTAGAGGGACGCCGTTTCGGAATCCAGGACTGGGTCCTGCTGACCACGGATGCAAGTCTCCGAGGCTGGTGCGCAGTCGCGCAGGGAAGAAGTTTCCAGGGAAAATGGTCAAGCCAGGAATCTTCTCTCCACATAAATGTTCTCGAGTTAAGAGCCATTTACAACGGCCTCCTGCAAGCGAAGAGTTTTCTTCAGGGTCTTCCTGTCCTGATCCAGGCGGACAACATCACAGCGGTGGCGTATGTAAACCGCCAAGGCGGAACAAGGAGCAGGACGGCAATGGCGGAAGCCACAAGAATTCTCCGCAGGGCGGAACAGCACGTAAGTGTTCTGTCAGCAGTCTTCCTCCCGGGCGTGGACAACTGGGAAGCAGACTTTCTCAGCAGACACGATCTCCATCCAGGAGAGTGGGCTCTTCATCAAGAAGTATTTGCAGAAGTGACAAGGCGTTGGGGAACTCCTCTGATAGACATGATGGCGTCTCGCCTCAACAAGATACTTCCGAAGTATTGTTCCAGGTCAAGGGACCCCCAAGCCTGTGCGGTGGACGCCCTGGTAACTCCGTGGGTGTTTCAGTCGGTGTATGTTTTCCCTCCGCTTCCTCTCATTCCAAAGGTGCTGGGGATCATAAGACGAACAAGGATTCAGGCAATACTCGTCGCTCCAGATTGGCCACGGAGTTCAGGAATTATTAGTGGAAGATCCCTGGCCGCTTCCTCTAAGAGAGGACCTGTTACTGCAGGGGCCCTACCTGTTTCCGGACTTACTGCGGCTGCGTTTGACGGCATGAAAGTTGAACGCCAGATTTTAGCTCGGAAGGGTATTCCCGGGGAAGTCATTCCCACTCTCCTTAAGGCTAGGAAGGAGGTCACGGCGAAACCTTATCACCGTATCAGGCGTGGATGCGGGCCTGAAATTGGGTTCCATCAAAGTGCAGATTTCAGTCTTATCTATTTTCTTTCAAAAGGAATTGGCCGTCCTTCCTGAGGTTCAGACTTTTGTGAAGGGAGTGCTGCATATCCATCCTCCTTTTGTGCCACCCGTGGCGCCGTGGGATCTGGAAGTGGTGTTGCAGTTTCTTATGTCTCACTGGTTTGAGCCTTTGCGTAAGGTTGAGTTAAAGTTTCTCACTTGGAAAGTGGTCATGCTTTTGGCTCTGGCGTCTGCCAGGTGAGTATCTGAGTTGGCGGCATTGTCTCACAAGAGCCCATATTTGATCTTCCATGCGGATAGAGCGGAATTGAGGACTCGGCAACAATTTCTGCCGAAGGTGGTTCTTCGTTTCACATTAACCAACCTATTGTGGTGCCTGTGGCTACAGATGCTGTGGCGGTCCCAAAATCTCTTGATGTAAGAGCTTTGAAAATTTACGTCGCCAGGACGGCTCTTACTAGGAAGACAGAGGCTCTGTTTGTCCTGTATGCTTCCAACAAGATTGGAAATCCTGCTTCTAAGCAAACTATTGCACGCTGGATTTGTAATACGATTCAGCAAGCTCATTCTTCGGCTGGGCTACCGTTGACGAAATCAGTAAAGGCCCATTCTACCAGGAAAGTGGGCTCATCTTGGGCGGCTGCCCGAGGGGTCTCGGCACTTCAACTTTGCCGAGCAGCTACGTGGTCGGGTTCAAACACTTTTGCTAAATTCTACAAGTTTGATACCCTGGCTGATGAGGACCTCGTGTTTGCTCAATCGGTGCTGCAGAGTCGTCCGCACTCTCCCGCCCGTTTGGGAGCTTTGGTATAATCCCCATGGTCCTTACGGAGTCCCCAGCATCCACTAGGACGTCAGAGAAAATAAGAATTTACTCACCGGTAATTCTATTTCTCGTAGTCCGTAGTGGATGCTGGGAGCCCGTCCCAAGTGCGGACTTCTTCTGCAATACGTGTATATAGTTATTGCTTACTAAAGGGTTATTGTTATGAGCCATCCGTTGATTGAGGCTCAGTTGTTGTTCATACTGTTAACTGGGTATGGTTATCACAATTTATACGGTGTGATTGGTGTGGCTGGTATGAGTCTTACCCTGGATTCCAAATCCTTTCCTTTTAGTGTCAGCTCTTCCGGGCACAGTTTCCCTAACTGAGGTCTGGAGGAGGGGCATAGAGGGAGGAGCCAGTGCACACCAGATAGTACCTAATCTTTCTTTTAGAGTGCCCAGTCTCCTGCGGAGCCCGTCTATTCCCCATGGTCCTTACGGAGTCCCCAGCATCCACTACGGACTACGAGAAATAGAATTACCGGTGAGTAAATTCTTATTTTCTCCTAGTCCGTAGAGGATGCTGGGCACCCATCCCAGTGCGGACTATTCCTTGCAGTTAGGTTGATACTGGTTATTTTCGGTTACACGTGGTTGTGTATCAGTTTTCTTCAGTTTGTTGCTGTTGTTCATACTTTTATCTGGTTTCATGCTTCTCCAGTTGTACGGTATGTTTGTGGTGTGGGCTGGTATGTTTCTTGCCCTTAGTTTAACAAAAATCCTTTCATCGAAATGTCCGTCTCTCCTGGGCACAGTTCCTATAACTGAGGTCTGGAGGAGGGGCATAGAGGGAGGAGCCAGTTCACACCCTGTCAAAGTCTTTTTTTAGTGTGCCCAAGCTCCTGCGGATCCCGTCTATACCCCATGGTCCTTTTGGAGTCCCCAGCATCCTCTACGTACTAGGAGAAAAGGATTTACCGGTAGGTATTAAAATCCTATTTTTCTAGTCTTAATATGCAGCAAGATACAGATTTGTCCACGTACACCTATTTTCAAATCACTCCAAATAGCTCAGTTTGGAGCACCACAGGCTTGGTGGCTATGCCGCGCCACGAATTTCGCCATAGACGTTTTCCCAAATATACATCTTGGTCGTATCGCCAATGTAACAAATGTACAATGCACGGGTAACCCTGGACACTGTCGCTGGCTGTGTTCTACATACAGGATATGAATGAACAGCGCCATGCTACACGCCCTTCATCGTTGTGCTTAATCTGCACCATTATACCAACTCCTTAACTACTATACTATAAGCCACTTTGTATACGATGCTAAATTTAGGAGGAAGTCCAGGAATCTCTACCCGTGACATCTTAAGTCGTGCCATCCTTTTTGCACCGCATGGTGTCAATAGGATGGGTGTGTGAGGGCACGTCTGTGCAAACGCCTCTGCAGGCAAATTGTGCCCATTGTCAGAAGAACTGATCAAATCTCCTTTTGTAAGATGTTCATAAAATAACCTGTGCAGTTCTCATCACCCCACCATTGCTTCCTATAGCTAATTAATAAAGGAGAAAGCACTGGCATGTGGCAAGCTTATAAAGGGCTTTTTTTTTTTTTTTTTTTGTATAATCTGTTTTTATTTAGGAAAATATAAAGATTACATCCCAATAGACAAAAGAGCTTCAAGACACATTATTAACATCAATTGCATATTAGCCATAAGGAGCAGTATAACTAGCCGCCCTGAACACTAGTTTTAGCGCAAAAGCAGACCTTGATTGGGTGTTCAATGGAATCATCACAATGCCTACTCGTTATTTGTCAAAACAGCGAATGTAATCATGATAACATAAGTAACAAAATAGAAGAACTATAGGAAAGAGCAAGATATGAAAAGAAGGAAAGAGTAGTAAAAAAAAATATATATATAGTGTGACCAAACCCGGGGGACCATCAGACAGTGGGGAAGAGAGTTGCAATCTCTTTAATCAATCAACTGCTAAACTCAGATCATTTAGTGGGATATATGTAGTCTTTGTACTCCTTGGAGGACGTATATTCTATCCAAGGTAACCAAGTGGCCATGAATTCTGGAAGTTTATCTCTGGAGACCAGGAGGATATTCTCCATATTCATATAATAATTGATTCTAGTGAACCAAGTTTTCCTTGTGGGTGGGGATGGTGACCTCCATAGTGTGGGAATAACTGCCCGTGCTGCATTAGACAGATGGCGGAGTAGTGATGTTTTATATTGAGCCAGCGACATAGAAGAGTGGGATAGCAGCCAGAAGGCCGGGTCAGAAGGGACGGGGGTATGAAGTATATCTTGGGAAATAGAGATTACATCAACCCAGTACGGCCGAAGTAAGGAGCCAGTGGTATTAAGACATCTCCAGCACCTATCTGTCACTCCGGGGTACATAAAATGGAGAAGGGAGGGGTGTCTGTACCATCTCATTAAAAGTTTATATTGGGTTTCTCTCACTTGTATACAGACTGAACTATTATGAGATTTGAGAAATATCTGCCAATCTTTGTCTGATAGTTGAAACCCTAGGGGGTATATGCAATTAGCGGCGAATCGCGGCAAATTATCGCCGTTTTTTAATTCGACACAATTCGACAGGTGAATTCCGGCAGGTGGCTTCCGGAATTCACCATATTCAATGAAAAACGGATTCGACAGTCCCGCGGGCGAAAAAAACGTCCGATTTGCCGGATTTTGACGCGATTTAAAAAAACGGGGGAAAACGGGAAAAACCCGGGGAAAAATGGCGTGGGGTCCCCCCTCCAAAGCATAACCAGCCTCGGGCTCTTCGAGCTGGTCCTGGTTCTAAAAATGCGGGGGAAAAATTGACAGGGGATCCCCCGTATTTTTAAAACCAGCACCGGGCTCTGCGCCTGGTGCTGGTGCAAAAAATTCAGGGGACAAAAAGAGTAGGGGTCCCCCATATTTTTTACACCAGCATCGGGCTCCACTAGCTGGACAGATAATGCCACAGCCGGGGGTCACTTTTATACAGTGCCCTGCGGCCGTGGCATTAAATATCCAACTAGTCACCCCTGGCCGGGGTACCCTGGGGGAGTGGGGACCCCTTCAATCAAGGGGTCCCCCCCCCCAGCCACCCAAGGGCCAGGGGTGAAGCCCGAGGCTGTCCTCCCCATCCAAGGGCTGCGGATGGGAGGCTGATAGCCTTGTGTAAAATGACAGAATATTGTTTTTTTCCAATAGTACTACAAGTCCCAGCAAGCCTCCCCCGCAAGCTGGTACTTGGAGAACCACAAGTACCAGCATGCAGGAGAAAAACGGGCCCGCTGGTACCTGTAGTACTACTGGGAAAAAAATACCCAAATAAAAACAGGAGACACACACCGTGACAAGTACAACTTTATTACACACTGCCGACACACATACATACTTACCTATGTTGACACGCCGACTGCCACAGTCTCCGACGATCCGAGGGTACCTGTGAAAAAAATTATACTCACCTGCCAGTGTCCAGAGATAAATCCACGTCCAGAGATAATCCTCGTACTTGGCAAAAAAAAAAACACGAACACGCGTACCACCGGACTGAAAGGGGTGCCATGTTGACACATGGACCCCTTTCCCCGAATGCCGGGACATCACGTGACTCCTGTCACTGAGGTCCCTTCAGCCAATCAGGAAGCGCTACTTCCGTGGCGCTCACCTGATTGGCTGTGCGCGTGTGACCTCAGACAGCGCATCGCATAGCCTCTCCATTACTTTCAATGGTGGGAACTTTACGGGTAGCGGTGGGGTTACCCGCGGTCAGCCGCTGACCGCGGGTGACCTCACCGCTGACGCAAAGTTCCCACCATTGAATATAATGGAGAGGCTTTGCGATGCGCTGTCTGAGCTCAGACGCACACAGAGCCAATCAGCAGAGTGCAAGGACGTTGCACTCGCTGATTGGCTGAAGAGACACTTCTGTGACAGCTGTCACGGGGGTGTCTGCATTCGTGGAAAGGGGTCTCATGTGTCAACATGGGACCCCTTTCAGTCCGGTGGTACGCGTGTTCGTGTTTTTTTTTTGCCAAGTACGAGGATTATCTCTGGACGTGGATTTATCTCTGGACACTGGCAGGTGAGTATAATTTTTTTCACAGGTACCCTCGGATCGTCGGAGACTGTGGCAGTGGGCGTGTCAACATAGGTAAGTATGTGTGTGTCGGCAGTGTGTAATAAAGTTGTACTTGTCACGGTGTGTGTCTCCTGTTTTTATTTGGGTATTTTTTTCCCAGTAGTACTACAGGTACCAGCGGGCCCGTTTTTCTCCCGCATGCTGGTACTTGTGGTTCTCCAAGTACCACCTTGCGGGGGAGGCTTGCTGGGACTTGTAGTACTACTGGAAAAACAATATTCTTTCAATTTTGACAAGGCTATCAGCCCCCCATCCGCAGCCCTTGGATGGGGGGGACAGCCTCGGGCTTCACCCCTGGCCCTTGGGTGGCTGGGGGGGGGGGGACCCCTTGATTGAAGGGGTCCCCACTCCCCCAGGGTACCCCGGCCAGGGGTGACTAGTTGGATATTTAATGCCATGGCCGCAGGGCACTGTATAAAAGTGACCCCCGGCTGTGGCATTATCTGTCCAGCTAGTTGAGCCCGATGCTGGTGTATAAAATACGGGGGACCCCTACTCTTTTTGTCCCCCGTATTTTTTGCACCAGCACCAGGCGCAGAGCCCGGTGCTGGTTTTAAAAATACGGGGGATCCCCTGTCAATTTTCCCCCCCGCATTTTTAGAACCAGGACCAGCTCGAAGAACCCGAGGCTGGTTATGCTTTGGAGGGGGGGACCCCACGCCATTTTTTTTCTGAATTTTACCATTCCATCTAAAAAAAAAATAAAAAAATATTATTTTAAAAAATATATAAATAATACTTGTGCCTCCAAAAAAGACAAACCAAGTACATAATCCCTTCTAATATAAATAGATATGCTATTATCAATAAAAAAAACACAAAAAAAAACATGTTTTAATTTTTTTTTATTAGTTTCACCCACCAAAGTGTGGCGGATTGAAAAAGTCGAATTTACTGTCTAAAAGCACTGTTGTCGAATTTCCAAACTTCAATTGAATATACTTTGGTCGAATTGCAGCACTTGTATCATTGCAGAAAAGTCGAATTTGACAAAAGTCGAATTTCAAAAAGTCGAATTTTGAAAGTCAGTTTTTTGGACGGAAAGTACTGAATTGCATTGACGATTTTTTTTTTTTGGGGCGAGAAAGTCCCGAAATTCGACAATTTCGGGAATTCGACCGCAATTGCATATACCCCTAGGTCTCTCTCCCAATTATAAAGGGCTTTACTAGTTTACAGCCTATAAGAAAAAGTGAGTTTTGCAGAGCAGGATACAGGAGTGGTTGCCATCTGCCCGATATTCCCAGAACTGTGGGCATCCCATGCCAAGTACCCTCTCCCGTGCAACCTACCCCCACCTCCCATTATGCAGTGCCAGGGCCAGTGTTACGGTGTTATGCGTACCCTGCAAGCTATAAATTTGTGCATTACCTCCCATACTTTATAAAGAGACAATGGTCTCACAAGGGGTGTGGTCACACAATAGTACCCCCAATTCAAATTACGCCACACAGTAGAACAACCTTATTCCCATTACACCGAATGTAGTGCCCCTTATTCAAATGACAACACATAGCAGTGTCCCTTATTCACGTTATGACACACAGCAGTGCCCCTTATTCACATTACGTCACTCAGTAGTGCCCTTTATTCACATTATGGTACCGCTTATACACGTTATGGAATTACTGTGCAAGGCCATGGAGGAGGTGGCCTAGTAACGGTCACAGCCTTCTGAGTATAAGCGATTACAAAATATACGTTGCTTCCTTTAACTTCTGATTGTATAAAGACATCAGTGCAATTTGATGGGAGGGCGACTGGTTTACTCTATGTAATTTTAAGATATGGGATGACAGATTTGATAAATAAAACATAATCAAGAGATCAGAATCTATGCTAAATTGTATAGTATTTTCCAAATGTAAATTTTCTTCTCTCAATACCTTTGGTCAGATAAGGGAGCTCTCTCTACAATTACAATAGCACGGGAGATGCATTCATTACTGAATGAGGAAAGCAGAGATAAAGCTGTACAGAGCTGAGGGACATCTCCCGTCGCTGGAAAATTAATCGACCTTCCTCAGCGGGAACCATTAGTGTATAGAATCTGCAGCTGGTTTATCTGTTCACCTTGACACTCCAGGCTGCCGCGTCTCTCTCTCTGAGATCTGATTTCTCCCTTCTGTGTAGTTCAGAAGGTTCTGTTCCTCAAATAGTAATTTCTTATCTCTGTTTCATCTCTCCTTGTCATTCTTTAACTGCGCACCAACTCCATTATTTTTCCTTTGTATTTTTCCTTTGTATTTGTCTTCTGTAAAAGCTGATAACGGATTTCGTCATGGTGTTTAAATACCTTGTAATATATGTGCTTGTATGTACCTTCCTACAAGCTTTACTAAACCTATCACCTGACCTTTCTGGGTTTGTTAATATGCATGGCTGAAAAACACAGAACTGTTTATTCTCCTTGTCCCTGACATTGGAAGAAAGCTGTTCTACCTTATTTCTATAAATGTATGGCTTAAACACAGAAGGAAGCTATTAGGTCAGAGCAATGCGTTACAATTCAGCAGTGTACTTCGTGACGTTTGTAGCTGTGTATGTACAAGGCAATACATTGAATACATTGTTATCATCTGAAATTTGTCGCCCATTGTACGTGTACTTGCAGAGCTGTCGCTGTCGTCTCCGTGCCACAAGTCACCTGTCACGTTGCCAACCGGTCCTGTCTGGCTTATGCATATATAACAGCGGGAAATGTGGTTGATCGGCAGTGTGCGTTACAGCGTAGTGCCATGCCTGTAGAAGTATGGTGAGGTCTGAGGATGGCAGAGTGCAGGCAAGGAGTCTGGGGGCAATATTGGGTAGATTTAATGGCTTCAGCAAACTGTAGGGTGCATAAATGGTCGGGGCTTTTATTTATAAAGGTATCCTATATAATAAAAGACTAATGCTGCTCCTCACCTCTCTGGGGGGAATTAAAGTGTCTTGTGCGCCGGCAGCCAATAGATGGCACTCATTCAGGCGCACACAGCTGCTGGCACTGTAGTTAGTGTCATGTTGACGGGCTGGTAACTAATGATTGTTAGAGATAAGATTTTATAGTGATTTTTTTTTCTACTTGTTGAACTGCATCTGATTGGATGAGCATCATAGGTGATAAAGACCAGAATAAGCCTCATCTTAAGGGCCCTACACACTTAAAGATTTCACTGAAAGATATGAATGATATCGTTCATACCTTTCAGTGTGTAGGCACCAATGATGAACGATACGAGTCCCCGCGCTCGTTCATCGTTGGTGCTGGCTCGTTCATACCTGCAGGCCAATATGGACCAATCTCGTCCATATCAGCATGCAGGGCTATGGGGCCGGGTGACGGGGGAGTGAAGAAACTTCACTCCCGCCTTCACCCCCCCCTTGCCGTCGGGCAGCTCAGCGGCCAGTCGCCGAGTGTGTAGGACCCACCACACAAACATAATTTTCTGGGTTGGTTTACACTTTGGACTTGTAGGATTATTTATACGGCACCGTCTTCATATTTACAGTCATGGTCTCATTGCTGCTGTTCTGTTAGCTCAGCCCCTCCACCCATACACTGCAAGTAAAAGCGGGAATCCTCACTCTGTTAAGTAAACAGGATTCGTTCAATTTGTCGGCTGTTGAGATCCCGGCGTTCAGGACACCAATGCTGGAATCCCGACAGCCGACAATGCCGCCAGTCGGAATCCTGGAAAAACAGGACTATTCCCACTCATGGGTGTCCAGAATACCCATAGAGTGGGAATAGATCCTGTGGCGAGCGCAGCCGGCCACCAAGCCCACAGCCAGGCGAAGAGCAACGAGACCGCAAGGGGACTCTGCACTTTGCCCGCTGCCGGCATTCTGGCGGGTGGGATTCCGCTGTCGGGATATGGACATCCAGCATCCTGCCCGCTGGTAAATCGTACTGGATCCCAGCAAACATATACTGTCATTTTCTATATACTCGTCCCTTTAAATATGCATTAGTGCGCTGATCATCACTGTCCTGTGGACAGATTCAGAGTGTACACTATTACAGAGACACTGCTGCTGTGTATGCTTCCAGATAGTAAGTACATGAAATCCAGGAATACGGAATTCTACTCCCTGCTCTGTTGATTTATTCAATAACCTGGTGCAAAGAACAGTATCCACTTCCATCAGTCTGAGTACACTAGCACATACTTATTTTGTGGTTAGCATTACTGCCTCACAGCACTGAGTTCATGGGTTCGATTCTCACCATGGCTCTGTGTGGAGTTTGCATGTTCTCCCCGTATTTGCTTGGGTTTCCTCTGGGTACTCCGGTTTCCTCCCACAATCCCAAAATATACAGGTAGGTTAATTGGATCCCAACAAAATTAACCCTACCGTGAATGTGTCTGTGTGTACATGTGGTAGGGAAGATAGATTGTAGGCTCCACTGGGGCAGAATATGTATGTGCTATATAATTAACTGGTAATAATAATGTGTACTATTTTTTCAATAAGTTTCATAGTGCTTTTGTAGGCCCTACGGCGCTGTGGGTTAAACCACTTGTATAAACCTTACGCTCATAGGGGCTGATTCTGAGTAACTTTGCACCTTGGCAACACCATTCTACAATGCAGGTGGGGCAGATATAAAATGTGCAGAGAGCTTTAGATGTGAGAGGAGCGTGTCCAAACTAGGATCCCAATTGCAGTGTAAAAATGAAGCCGCCCAGTATTTGTGGGCTACATGCAAAGCCAGTATGTACCCTGCATACCACAAATATAAATGTATTTGCTCCCTTTTTCGAATCGTGCCCATAACGTTCCCTCCCTCATACCTGTATGGTTGGGGTATCTTCACTTAGGGGTCTATTCATGTAGCAGTGAAAAGCCCCTTTCTCAGTGATAACAGGACTTTTCATGGCTTCCTTCTATTCACAGAAGGGGTTACTGCAGAGAAATCTCAGATTTCTCCAGCAGTTCCCCTGATTGGTGTAGACTTTGCTTCCCCATACAGCAGTATGGGGAGAGCGATTCATAGAAGCATGGAAAGCTCAGCAGTTTCAGTTTGCAAAATCCATTTGACATCTCAGGATGGCGTAAGGAGGCTTGTTAGGGGAGAAGAGCAGTGACTGCCGTTTCCATGTTCTCTCTGTCCCCTTCTGTGACAACGGGTGGTCTTTGGGTTGCCGGCGGCTGGGCACCCGGCGACCAGCATACCTGCGCCAGAATCCCGACCGCCAGCATACCGACATCTTTTTTCCCTCTAGGGGGTCCACGACCCCCCTGGAGGGAGAATAGATAGTGTGGCGCGTCACCGTGCCCGCAGCATGGCGAGCGCAGCAAGCCCGCAAGGGGCTCATTCGCGCTCGCCCAGCTGTCGGTATGCCAGCGGTCGGGATTCTGGCGTCGGTATGCTGCTCGCCGGGACCCCGACCGCCGGCAAACCATACTACACCCGTGACAACAGCTAATCAGAGGAGCCCAGGGCATATGCCGAGTCTCCTCCTCCTCACTGCACACTGCTCCAGTACCCTCTCGCTTTGCTCCTGCCCCCGCCGCTATAATAAGGTGACCCGACATACGCACATGACAAGCCTATCAAATTCCAAACCCACCCACATAACCTTCAGTGCTTCCCTATCTAATTACATCCTCTCTGTACAGTCCACATAACCTCACATATCTTGTCTTTGTTTACTCTCACACCCTCCTGACACTTGGCCAACATTGCTGGGTGATCATATCATACAACCCATTAAGAACCTAGCAACCTGGTGGACCATTATGCAGTAGGTAGCATCTATCCTTGTGTGTATCTATTTCCCTATAGATTGTAGCTTGCGAGCAGGGCCTTCCTACCTCTCTGTCTGTTTTTACCCAGTTTTGTTCTATAACTGTTGCTCTAATTGTAAAGCGCAATGGAATATGCTGCGCTATATAAGAAACTGATAATAAATAATATGCTGAGTCACGACCTCCTTGCTGCCCCAGTGCCTCCTTATTCTGCCCCTACCACCATCGCCGCTATAGTTAAGTGACCCGACATATGCATATGCTGGGTGACCTCTGCTGACTGCCCCCTCGCTCTGTCCCCACCCCGCACTGACTGCCTGCTGCCGGCTTGCTTGTCCCCCCCCAACATCCTCCCTTCGCTGCTGCTCTGACCTGAGCCCTGCCGCTGCTGCTGCTGCCACGGCGCATGCGCAGAAAGCAAAGAAGCCGCAATAAAGAGAGAAGACAGGATCGCAAAACTGCGGGATATCGGATTGCACCGACTGTAAGTAAATGTACATGAATACCACTTTAAAAACAAACAAAAAATGTGGTAAAATGCGACGTCAGTTAAAAAGTTAAAGCAAAACATGGCATTTCGCTATGAACACACCCCTTGGCCTCCCTGTTATGGCTAGTCATCGGTTTCCCACTTGTCTTGAACATCCAGTTGCAATAAGATATTCTCATTCAGAATTTTAAATCTAGCAATTTGGGCTAGTACTCCGCAGCCTTGATGGATAACTAATCTGTGTGAACAGAGTATAATAAATTGCTGTATGTTATGGAGGAAGATGCAGAGAATAACAGGACCCATTGAGATCCAGATATGAGTAATGTAGATGTGATTGGTTATTGCATTTCTACATTCCAAATCTGAACCGGACTTGCCAAGTCACACGGTTCCATTGTATTTTGCCTCTCCTAGACCGTGTTTTCCTGGCCTTCCCTTCCCCACCTTACACGTTCCAGCCAAACTCCAGCATTCCATCTGTGTAAGATAATTAAATTCTACCAGCAATTAAAAATAAACATAGATTTTTCATGCTGGAAATAATCCACTGCTCAAGGCCAGTGGAAATTAATAGATAAAAAAATAAAATGTGTATATTTATTGAATATACTGAAATGGCACCCTGCAATTCTGTCATCCTGAGCCCAGACCGATGTGGTCTCCTCACATTCTGGGACTGCCTGTGACACACGGGAGGAATCCGGTTACCTGTGAACAGCTCGTGCGGGGTGGGCGGGGCTGTGGTGGCATGTAAACTTGGCAACGGCACCTGAATTTGTTCACTTCATGGCCCCTTCTAGTACTACAAAGAACCACGAGTACCACAGTACCGTAGGTGGGTGTGGTTCATCAAATCGACAGTGTCTAGGTCGACAATGTTTAGGTCGACCACTATAGGTCGACAGTCACTAGGTCGACATGGATGGAAGGTCGACAGGGTTTCTAGGTCGACATGTGCTAGGTCGACAGGTCTAAAGGTCGACATGAGGATTTTTATTTTTTTTTGTGTCGTTTTCTTCGTAGAGTGACCGGGATCCCAAGTTAGTGCACCGCGTCCCCTCGCATGGCTCGCTTCGCTCGCCATGCTTCGGGCATGGTGCCTTCGCTCCGCTACCGCTTCGCTCGGCACACTTTACCGTTCCAATCGTAGTCCACGTGGATCGTTAAGTATGAAAGAATTCAAAAAAAGAAAAATTTTTTGAAAAACTCATGTCGACCTTTTAGACCTGTCGACCTAGCACATGTCGACCTAGAAACCCTGTCGACCTTCCATCCATGTCGACCTAGTGACTGTCGACCTAAACATTGTCGACCTAGACACTGTCGATCTTCAGACCGGATCCCACCGTAGGTACGGCATACAGCCACACTTACTCGCGCCACATTCATTGCTGGTAATTTGATTCCCGTCACGGTATGGGTTTCTGTTTGACGGTAAATAAGACATCACAAGGATAACCAGGGTCAACCTGTTTGGGCCTATACTGGAGCATGTGAACCTATATTTTGTCATGTAAACACTATATTTAGGCATACAGTATGAGGGGACAGTTGTATCTGATCTAGCATTTATTCGCCACGTCAAGTAATTAAATTACTTTTCAGAAATCTGACACAATATGATGTTATTACTATAGGGCACATACTGTTTTCACGATTGTGTGGCAATATGTCCTTTTTTTTATTTCTTCTATGCATTGCTTAAAGACGTGCTAGTTTAAAATTTAGGTGGAATGTATGACACAACACCAATTTATCACATGGCATGTGCAGCGGCAGAGTACACCTAATAAGACTATGGTAACTGTACCAAATACTTTACTGGGGATGCGGTTAATTTACCTCCTGTCAGGATCCCGGCGTTAAGGATAACAACGCCGGAATCCCGACAGCTGGTCAAATGTTGGCAGTCGGAATCCCGACCGAAGCCCGGAATTCCCACTCGGGTTTTGGTCCACGCCACCACCCGAAGGGGAATTCAATAGTGTGGCAAGAGAAGCGAGCCAGCGAGTGGACTCGCTGCGCTCACTGCCGGCATTCTGACTGTCGGGGATTCCGGCGTCGGCCTCCTGACTGCCGGTAAATCATGCCGAACTCACTTTACTGTTTTTAAATGCATTTTCAGACTAGAGAGATGCTATTCAAAGGCCATTAAACTTTATTTGAAGTATTGAATATGTGTGCTTTCCATGGACTATAAGACAACAGAACATTCCAATGAATTGATGACTATGGTATTGTGTTTGTAGAATTGATGTGAAATATATTGGGTGTGGTATGGAAGGTCGACCACTATTGGTCGACAGATTCTCGGCAGAAAAGGTCGGCATGATTTTTTTTTTTTTTTTGGTGACGTTTTTCTCCGTACAGTGACCGGGAACCCCAAATTAGTGCACTGTGTCCCCTCGCATTCAGGTTACTATTCCCAATTGTAGTCCACGTGGATCGTTAAGTATGAAAAAGTAAAAAAAAAAAAAAAACAAATTGTGAAAAACTCATGTTGATCTTTTGACCTGTTGACCTAGAACATGTCGACCTAGAAACCCTGTCAACCTAGTTACTGTCGGCCAATAGTGGTCGACCTAAGTGTGGTCGACCTAGAGACCGGATACCAAATATAATAGCTTGCAATTTGCGTGAACTGGCGCTTTAAATGTGTGCCCTGTGCTGGCTCCGGGATGTTGTAGGGCGCCTACTTGGAGCACTGCTGGATGGGTATCCAGTCTATAGGGTGACAGTCAATACGTCGACCAATAATGGTCAACATGCATTAAGTCTGCATAGTCAAAAGGTAAACAGTACAAAAGTTTGACGGGTTCAAAAGGTCGACATGACAATGGTTGACACACAAAAGGTCAACACACGTTTTTTTTTTTACTTTTTCATACTTTACCATCCACATGGGCTACGGTTTGGAATAGTAACCTGTTCCGAGCACAGCTGTACACGAATGGGGCTTTTTTTTGTGTCAGAAAAGTGACAAACACCCAAAAATAAAATCGAACTAAAACTGCGTTGACCTTTTTCTGTGTTGACCGTTTTTATGTTGCCCTTTTGACCCTGTCGACCATTGGGGGTTGACCTATTGATTGATTGTAGACCTTTTTAGTGTAGATCTAATGATCTACACCCATTTGGATACTCCGGGTGCCTCTGCAGTAGCTCTATTGGCTAAAGAAGGCCATTCCATTCACCTTGCAAGTCACATGCAGGTGACGTGGGACAGCGATAGTGCTATCTCCATGGCCCCCGTGCGCTGTGCCATTGCACCGTTTGCACATCCCTAGTTATGACCCTTGACTTATGGCCATTTGGCCCTTGGCGTTCATTGAGTGAGAAGGAATGACTGGTTTACATAAGGTTAGTGACGAACAGCTGTGTTTCTCAAAATGATATTGGCAAATGAGTTAAGTTTAATAGCCATGACTTGTGTTCTGTAAATACTTGTATGGAATCTTTATTCCTTAGTATGCGTCGGTAAATGAACAATTGCAGCGTTTCAGAAGTGGCCCAGAATCCCTAATCCATCACAGCATAACTAGCCTGCTGCTTATCTGCGCCAATCTCCCATGAGGTTTACAGGATAAACTCCAGTGCAGAATGCTGTTATTATATATTCCAGGGGCACATAATCCTGTGCGGACACCTGCAGACTACAGTCTACATTACAACAGCTACAAGTAGCCCGTTTGCTTTAGTAACTTATGATAATATTTTGCAAACAAAACTACATGCGTCAAATCAAACAGGCACAAGAAACTGTCATTGTCATTACTCTAACTTGCTGCCTGCTGTTTGCGGGCTTTTGCATTGTATTACTTAATATCCTGTATCTAACTGCTCATATGACCCTCTCTAGCAGAGTGTTTCTAACTGTACTATAGCTTATTCATAAAAGAGGGGGGGGGGGGGGGGCACGTATGCGTTTCTCTGTCCATGTCTGGCTCCTCGCAAATGTAAACGTGTGGTGTTTGAAGTGAGTGGTGTGAATAGCTTTTCGCGCTACTCTTTTCAAACATCTGATGTTGGCCTGGTATACACAAGGGACTGCATAAACATAGCCCCCTTCCTATAAACCTACAGCTGGTACTAGTTCATGTTAGATGCACTCTGCAACCAGGATAAGGGTTACATTTTTCAGGTATAAGGCTGATTCAGAGGTGGAAGCTGTTCACACAGCCGCTACGTCTTTGTACACAGCTATTCAGCAAAATGATGCCAAAGCCGCAGGAGGCATCTTAAGTAAAAAGACGGCTACTGTGACCCGCTGCTGTGTCTGGAAACACAGCATCAGATCATCTGTGTGACCGCCAGACATCGGAGAAATCGGACATCTCAGGTTATTCCGGATGTCCGGCGAAATCACGAGTGACGCGTCTTCGAGCCCTAGCTTTAGTGTCGGCCCTGTTGTCTGGAACCCTGCCTGCATTCGCCCCCCCAAAGCAAACAGCATATCAGTTATGATGCGGCTTTTGAGGTACCGCGAGCGACATCGCAGGACCTGATCGGCACATACCTAGTGCGGCTTCGGAGATGTATGTTATCATCAACTAAACGTACATCTCCGGATCAGGCCCTTTGTTCTTCAGTTCTATTTTACAGGTTAAACTCCTAAATAGTCACATGTGGAATTTTGCTTTTACTCATTTAAAATAGAACATGTATTTATACTGCATATGTTTGTCTGCCAGTAACTACCAGAGGGCAGTAAGTCTTTAATCTTATTTTCACTAAGTACTGGTTGGAATCTGAATGTCAGTATCACATTGGTAAGTATCTAGTAAATACTGTAACTTGCCTTTTTTCAAATGCCATTTTGCATATCCTGGTCTAGTGATGCAGATCCGGAGTTAGGGTGTCATCCTTATTCGTGTACTTTTCCAGTTGCTTTCCGTCACATACATGCATGATGATCCGTCTGTAACGTAAATAAGTTGTGAATTGTGTTGTTGTTTAAGGGGGTAATTCAGACCTGATCGCAGCAGCAAATTTGTTCGCTAATGGGCAAAACCATGTGCACTGCAGGGGGGCCAGATATAATGTGTGCAGAGAGAGTTAGATTTGGGTGGGTTATTTTGTTTCTGTGCAGGGTAAATACTGGCTGCTTTATTATTACACTGCAATTTAGATTACAGTTTGAACACACCCCACCCAAATCTAGCTCTCTCTGCACATGATATATATCTGGGCCCCCCTCCTGCAGTGCACATGGTTTTGCCCATTAGCTAACAAATTTGCTGCTGCGATCAGATCTGAATTAGGCCCTAAGTCTTCATAGTGCTACGATATAAGAGATGCTAAATGTGTAATAATGCCCAATTGTCTAAAGCCAGGCATGGCTGTCCAAGGCACATTCCCCGACAACTTCCATAGGCTGTCATATACACAATCATTGAAAAGTGTGATAGTATTTGGCCCTGGAGAATGTATTTCTAACATGTATAGCTATTTATGTAAATATTTTTACCTCATTGCTTTAGAGTATAACGATTAAGGGTTCATCTTTTAATCACCTTGATGATATTGATAGACGTCTACTATGGGGTATAGTCAATAAGAGTTGGAAACTGCCGTCTTGTCGGAAAGACAGCAGTTTCCAACTGATTGAATAGGTTGGAACCCCTTCCGACCTCAATGTCGAGCCGTTTCTTCCGACAAGTCGGGAAATCCGACTTGTTGGAAGACTGTTGGAATACACGATCCACGGAAGCGGGGCCAAACCCGTCGGGTTTTAGCCCCGTTTCCGACAATGGGGGTAATTCTGAGTTGATCGCAGCAGGAACTTTGTTAGCAGTTGGGCAAATCCATGTGCACTGCAGGGGGACAGATATAACATGTGCAGAGAGAGTTAGGTTTGGGTGTGGTGTGTTCAATCTGCAATCTAAATTGCAGTGTAAAGATAAAGCAGCCAGTATTTACCCTGCACAGAAACAAAATAACCCACCCAAATCTAACTCTCTCTGCACATGTTATATCTGCCTCCCCTGCAGTGCACATGGGGCCTAATTCCAAGTTGATCGCAGCAGGAATTCTGTTAGCAATTGGGCAAAACCATATACACTGCAGGGGAGGCAGATATAACATGTGCAGAGAGAGTTAGATTTGGGTGGGGTGTGTTCGATCTGCAATCTAATTTGCAGTGTAAAAATAAAGCAGCCAGTATTTACCCTGCACAGAAACAAAATAACCCACCCAAATCTAACTCTCTCTGCAAATGTTATATCTGCCTCCCCTGCAGTGCACATGGTTTTGCCCAACTGCTAACAAAGTTCCTGCTGCGATCAACTCAGAATTACCCCCAATGTCAATTCGACTTTAAAAAAAAGTTGGATTGACACTGTCGTGAACCGGCCAAACCTGTCTGGTTTGGCCCGGCATTGAATAGAGAGCTGTCCGGTCCTATTGAATACACCCATATCTGTCTCTCTTTCCATACAAGAGAAAACACAAATAACCTTTCCTCCAGTATACTGCAATAAGCCAGTAAAAAGACTAAAGGGCCCCATACACGATTTCATACAGTTCCGATATATCCGCCTGATATATTGTATGAAATTGTGTACAATCGTATGTGTTTTAGATCATATCCAACCTGATACGCATCCCCGTGGCTGTCGGATAGGATCCCCTAGATCGTTGGTGCTACACTAATGATATAGCGGAATCGGATGGAAAAAAAAGTGTGTTTTTTTGTGCATGTGATATATCGCATGCAATGTATCACAGGGAAGTTTGACTGGCATTCTCAGGACACTCCCAGCCCCCCCCCCCCCCCCCCCCTAGCCCTCTTATCACAATATGTAAATAAAATGCGGAAGAAACCATTATTAGAAACATTTGTAAATTTACTGTCATATCAAGGCACCTTTGCTAAGGTCCTAACTATAAACAGTGAGAGTCCTTTATTGGGTCATACATTAATACATTAAAGGGTTTTTTGAGAGCAAACTTACCTGCTGGTAACCCAAAACTCTCTATCGTGGCGCTACAAAGATCAACACTCCCTGTCAGCTGCTGATCCTATATATGCCGTTCACAACATTGAAATGCAAAATGCAAGTTGCCAAATTAATTTATAGGCTTAAAATAAGTAACTGGTAAGGAAGCAGTTTATATAGAAAAAAACCCCCACAAAGACAATTTTCCCCAGTACACTGCACTTAGGGGGTAATTCAGAGTTGATCGCAGCAGCAAATTTGTTAGCAGTTGGGCATAACCATGGGGGTCATTCCGAGTTGTTCGCTCGTTGCCGATTTTCTCTATACTGCGATTAGTCGCTTACTGCGCATGCGCAAGGTTCGCAGAGCGCATGCATAGTTATTTTACACAAAAGTTAGGTATTTTACTCACGGCATAACAAAGCTTTTTCATCGCTGTGCTGATCGTAGTGTGATTGACAGGAAGTGGGTGTTTCTGGGCGGAAACTGGCCGTTTTATGGGAGTGTGCGGAAAAACGCAGGCGTTCGAGTTGCAAAACGCAGGAGTGGCTGGAGAAACGGGGGAGTGGTTGGGCAAACGCTGGATGTGTTTGTGACGTCAAACCAGGAACGAAAAGGACTGAGCTGGTCGCAATGGCAGAGTAAGTCTGGAGCTACTCAGAAACTGCTAAGAAATTTCTATTTGCAATTCTGCTAATCTTTCGTTCGCACTTCTGCTAAGCTAAGATACACTCCCAGAGGGCGGTGGCCTAGCGTGTGCAATGCTGCTAAAAGCAGCTAGCGAGCGAACAACTCGGAATGAGGGCCCATATGCACTGCAGGGTGGGGGAGATATAACATGTGCAGAGAGAGTTAGATTTGGGTGGGATGTGTTCAAACTGAAATCTAAATTGCAGTGTAAAAATAAAGCAGGCAGTATTTACCCTGCACAGAAACAATATATCCCACCAAAATCTAAATCTCTCTACAAATGTTATTTCTCATACGTCCAAGAGTATGCTGGGAACTCCAAAAGGACCATGGGGTATAGACTGGATCCGCAGGAGACATGGGCACACTATAAGACTTTGAATGGGTGTGAACTGGCTCCTCCCTCTATGCCCCTCCTCCAGACCTCAGTTAGACTCTGTGCCCAGAGAGACTGGACACACACTAGGGGAGCTCTCCTGAGTTTCTCTGAAAAGACTTTGTTAGGTTTATTATTTTCAGGGAGACCTCCTGGCTACAGGCTCCCTGCATCGTGGGAGTGAGGGGAGAGAAGCAGACCTACTTCTTTTGAGTTCAAGGGCTCTGCTTCTTAGGCTACTGGACACCATTAGCTCCAGAGGGTCTGATCACTTGGTTCGCCTAGCTGCTCGTTCCCGGAGCCGCGCCGTCACCCCCCTCACAGAGCCAGAAGAAAGAAGCCGGGTGAGTATAGGAAGAACAGAAGACTTCAGTGACGGCAGAAGACTTCAGGGTCTCGGAGGTACCGCGCAGCGGTCGCGCTGCGCGCCATTGCTCCCACACACAAGCGGCACTACAAGGGTGGCGCCCTGGGCAGCAATATACTTCATAAATAAAGCCTGGTAAAGATGTATACAGTGCATAGGCACTGTATACGGACCCCCGCCAGTATAAAAATGTAAAAATATAGCGGGACTGAAGCGCGCCAGGAAGGGGGCGTGGCTTAGCCCTCACAACTCTATACAGCGCCATTTTCTCCTCAGAGATGCTGGGCCCGCCAAAACACTGTTAAACACCTAGCAATGTAAAAATGAGGGGGGGCACAGTGATTTAGTGCAATATAGGTTCAACCATGAAGCACTATATATATATATATATATATATATATATATATATATATATATATATATACACTGCTCAAAAAAATAAAGGGAACACTAAACTAACACATCCTAGATCTGAATGAATTAAATATTCTTATTAAATACTTTGTTCTTTACATAGTTGAATGTGCTGACAACGAAATCACACAAAAATTATCAATGGAAATCAAATTTATTAACCCATGGAGGTCTGGATTTGGAGTCGCCCTCAAAATTAAAGTGGAAAAACACACTACAGGCTGATTCAACTTTGATGTAATGTCCTTAAAGCAAGTAAAAATGAGGCTCAGTAGTGTGTGTGGCCTCCACGTGCCTGTATGACCTCCCTACAATACCTGGGCATGCTCCTGATGAGGTGGCGATGGTTTCCTGAGGGATCTCCTCCCAGACCTGGACTAAAGCATCCGCCAACTCCTGGACAGTCTGTGGTGCAACGTGGCGTTGGTGGATGGAGCGAGACATGATGTCCCATGTGCTCAATTGGATTCAGGTCTGGGGAATAGGCGGGCCAGTCCATAGCATCAATGCCTTCGTCTTGCAGGAACTGCTGACACACTCCAGCCACATGAGGTCTAGCATTGTCTTGCATTAGGAGGAACCCAGGGCCAACCACACCAGCATATGGTCTCACAAGGGGTCTGAGGATCTCATCTCGGTACCTAATGGCAGTCAGGCTACCTCTGGTGAGCACATAAAGGGCTGTGCGGCCCCCCAAAGAAATGCCACCCCACACCATTACTGACCCACTGCCAAACCGGTCATGCTGGAGGATGTTGCAGGCAGCAGAATGTTCTCCTTGGCGTCTCCAGACTGTGTCAAGTCTGTCACATGTGCTCAGTGGGAACCTGCTTTCATCTGTGAAGAGCTCAGGGCGCCAGTGGCGAATTTGCCAATCTTGGTGTTCTTTGGCAAATGCCAAACGTCCTGCACGGTGTTGGGCTGTAAGCACAACCCCCACCTGTGGGCGTTGGGCCCTCATACCACCCTCATGGAGTCTGTTTCTGATCGTTTGAGTTGACACATGCACATTTGTGGCTTGCTGGAGGTCATTTTGCCGGGCCCTGGCAGTGCTCCTCCTGTTCCTCCTTGCACAAAGGCGGAGGTAGCGGTCCTGCTGCTGGGTTGTTGCCCTCCTACGGCCTCCTCCACGTCTCCTGATGTACTGGCCTGTCTCCTGGTAGCGCCTCCATGCTCTGGACACTACGCTGACAGACCCAGCAAACCTTCTTGCCACAGCTCGCATTGATGTGTCATCCTGGATGAGCTGCACTACCTGAGCCACTTGTGTGGGTTGTAGGGAGATCATACAGGCATGTGGAGGCCACACACACTACTGAGCCTCATTTTGACTTGTTTTAAGGACATTACATCAAAGTTGGATCAGCCTGTAGTGTGTTTTTCCACTTTAATTTTGAGGGTGACTCCAAATCCAGACCTCAATGGGTTAATAAATTTGATTCCCATTGATAATTTCTCTGACGTCCTAGTGGATGCTGGGAACTCCGTAAGGACCATGGGGAATAGCGGCTCCGCAGGAGACAGGGCACATCTAAAGAAAGCTTTAGGATCACCTGGTGTGCACTGGCTCCTCCCCCTATGACCCTCCTCCAAGCCTCAGTTAGATTTTCTGTGCCCGACGAGAAGGGTGCACACTAGGGGCTCTCCTGAGCTCTTTGTGAAAGTTTTAGTTTAGGTTTATTATTTTCAGTGAGACCTGCTGGCAACAGGCTCACTGCATCGAGGGACTAAGGGGAGAAGAAGCGAACTCACCTGCGTGCAGAGTGGATTGGGCTTCTTAGGCTACTGGACATTAGCTCCAGAGGGACGATCACAGGTTCAGCCTGGATGGGTCACCGGAGCCGCGCCGCCGGCCCCCTTACAGAGCCAGAAGAGCGAAGAGGTCCGGAAAAATCGGCGGCAGAAGACTTTCCTGTCTTCAGATAAAGGTAGGCGCACAGCACCGCAGCTGTGCGCCATTGCTCTCAGCACACTTCACACTCCGGTCACTGAGGGTGCAGGGCGCTGGGGGGGCAGCGCCCTGAGACGCAATAAATCGTTAGAAAACCTTTTATGGCTAAAATAAATGCATCACATATAACTCCTGGGCTATATGGATGCATTTAACCCCTGCCAAAACATACAAGAAAACGGATGATAGGCTCCGCCCCTTTCTCGGCGTCCTTATCTCCTCAGCACACTGGCGCCATTTTCCCTCACAGCTCAGTTGGAGGGAAGCTCCCTGGCTCTCCCCTGCAGTCACTACACTACAGAAAGGGGTTAAAAAAGAGAGGGGGGCACAAATTAGGCGCAGTATAAACAATACAGCAGCTATAAAGGGAAAAACACTTATATAAGGTTATCCCTGTATATATATAGCGCTCTGGTGTGTGCTGGCAAACTCTCCCTCTGTCTCCCCAAAGGGCTAGTGGGGTCCTGTCCTCTATCAGAGCATTCCCTGTGTGTGTGCTGTGTGTCGGTACGTTTGTGTCGACATGTATGAGGAGAAAAATGATGAGGAGACGGAGTAGAGTGTCTGTAATAGTGTTGTCACCCCCTGGGGGGTCGACACCTGAGTGGATGTACTGTGGAAATTGCGTGACAGTGTCAGCTTTGTATAAAAGACAGTGGTTGACATGAGACAGCCGGCTACTCAGCTTGTGCATGTCCAGACGTCTCATATAGGGGCTCTAAAGCGCCCGTTACCTCAGATACAGACGCCGACACGGATACTGACTCCTGTGTCGACGGTGAAGAGACAACCGTGATTTCCAAATAGGGCCACACATTGCATGATTGAGGCAATGAAAAAAGTTTACACTTTTCTGATAATATGAATACCACCAAAAAAAAAAAAAAAAGGGGTATTATGTTGGTGAGGAAAAACTTCCTGTAGTTTTCCGGAATCTGAGAAATAAAATGCGTGGGTTTCCCCCCGATAACAATTGATCATTTCTAAAAAGTTATTGGCAGTATACCTTTTCCCGCCAGAGGTTAG
The DNA here is from genome assembly GCF_028390025.1 of Pseudophryne corroboree. NCBI lineage: Eukaryota > Metazoa > Chordata > Amphibia > Anura > Myobatrachidae > Pseudophryne > Pseudophryne corroboree. The sequence continues at coordinate 755,719,880 of NC_086448.1, forward strand.
GGTGCGTTGGGAAACACCCCCTAGGGGGGATAAGGCGCTCACACGCTTGTATAAGGGCTCTACCCTCTCTTGAGATGGCCGCCCTTAAGGATCCTGCAGATAGAAAGCAGGAGGGTATCCTAAAATGTATTTACACACATACTGGTGTTATACTGCGACCAGCAATCGCCTCAGCCTGGATGTGCAGTGCTGGGTTGGCGTGGTCGGATTCCCTGACTGAAAATATGATATCCTAGATAAGGACAGTATATTATTGCCTATAGAGCAATTAAAAGATGCATTTCTATATATGCATGATGCACAGCGGAATATTTGCCGACTGGCATCAAGTATAAGTGCGTTGTCCAATTATACCAGTAAAGTGGTCAGGTGATGCGGATTCCAAACGGCATTTGGAAGTATTGCCTTAAAAGAGGGGATGTACCCCAGGTCGCCTCTCAAAATAAGACGCCGTATTATCAGGCGCAGGCCTGGTTGGCAAGCGAACAAAAGGGTTCCTCTTTTCTGCTCGTGACAGAGGGAGAGGAAAATGGCTGCAGAGATCAGCCAGTTCCAAGGAACAGAAACTCTTTTCCGCCTCTGCCAAGCCCTCAGTATGACGCTAGGGCTTTACAAGTTCAGGCACGGTGGGGTCCCGTTCTCAATGAATTTCAGTGCGCAGTGGGCTCACTCGCAAGTAGACCCCTGGATCCTTCTGGTAATATTTCAGGGGTACAAATTGGAATTCGAGACGTATCCCCCTCGCCGTTTCCAAAGGTCTGTTTTACCGACGTCTCCCGCTGACAGGGAGGCAGTTTTGGAAACCATTCACAAGCTGTATTCCCAGCAGGTGATAATCAAGGTACCCCTCCTGCAACAGGGAACGGGGTATTATTCCACACTATTGTGGTACCGAAGCCAGACGGCTCGGTGAGACCGATTTTAAAATCTAAAATCTTTGAACACTTGCATACAGAGGTTCAAATTCAAAATTGAGTCACTCAGAGCAGTGATTGCAAACCTGGAAGAAGGGGACTACATGATGTCTCGGGACATCAAGGATGCTTACCTTCATGTCAAAATTTACCCTTCTCACCAAGGGTATTTCAGGTTATGGTACAGAACTGTCACTATCAGTTCGGACGCTGCCGTAGGGATGGTCCACGGCACCCCGGGTCTTTACTGAAGTAAGGACCGTAATGATGATATTCCTTCGAAGGAAGGGAATTTTAGTTATCCGTTACTTGGACGATTCCCTGATAAGGGTAAGATCCAGGGAACAGTTGGAGATCGGTGTAGCACTATATCAGGTAGTGTTGCGGCAGCACGATTGGATTCTCAATATTCCAAAATCGCAGCTGGTTCCGACGACTGGTCTTCTGTTCCTAGGGATGATCCTGGACACAGTCCAGAAAGAAGGTGTTTCTCCCGGAGGAGAAAGCCAGGGAGTTATCCGAGCTAGTCAGGAACCTCCTAAAACCTAACCAAGTCTCAGTGCATCAATGCACAAGGGTTCTGGGTAAAAATGGTGGCTTCCTACGAAGCAATCCCATTCGGCAGATTCCACGCAAGACTTTCCAGTGGAACCTACTGGACAAATGGTCCGGGTCGCATCTTCAGATGCTTCAGCGGATAACCCTGTCACCGGGGACAAGGGTATCCCTCCTGTGGTGGTTGCAGAGTGCTCATCTTCTAGAGGGCCGCAGATTCGGCATTCGGGACTGGGTCCTGGTGGCCACGGATGCCAGCCTGCGAGGCTGGGGAGCAGTCACACAGGGAAGGAATTTCCAGGGCTTATGGTCAAGCCTGGAGACATCTCTTCATATAAACATTCTGGAACTAAGGGCCATTTACAATGCCCTAAGTCAAGCGAAACCTCTGCTTCAGGGTCAGGCGGTATTGATCCAATCGGACAACATCACGTCAGTCGCCCACGTAAACAGACAGGGCGGCACGGGAAGCAGGGAGGCAATGGCAGAAGCTGCAAGGATTCTTCGCTGGGCGGAGAATCATGTGATAGCACTGTCAGCAGTGTTCATTCCGGGAGTGGACAACTGGGAAGCAGACTTCCTCAGCAGACACGACCTTCACCCGGGAGAGTGGGGACTTCACCCAGAAGTCTTCCACCTGATTGTAAACCGTTGGAAAAAACCAAAGGTGGACATAATGGCGTCCCGTCTAAACAAAAAACTAGACAGATATTGCGCCAGGTCAGGGGACCCTCAGGCAATAGCGGTGGACGCTCTGGTAACACCGTGGGTGTACCAGTCAGTGTATGTGTTCCCTCCTCTGCCTCTCATACCAAAAGTACTGAGAATCATAAGAAGGAGAGGAGTAAGAACTATACTCGTGGTTGCCGGATTGGCCAAGAAGGACTTGGTATCCGGAACTTCAAGAGATGCTCACGGACGAACCGTGGCCTCTACCTCTAAGAAAGGACCTGCTCCAGCAGGGGCCTTGTCTGTTCCAAGACTTACCGCGGCTGCGTTTGACGGCTTGGCGGTTGAACGCCGGATCCTGAAGGAAAAAGGCATTCCAGATGAAGTCATCCCTACCCTGGTCAAGGCCAGGAAGGACGTAACCGCAAAACATTATCACCGCATTGGCGAAAATATGTTGCGTGGTGGGAGGCCAAGAAGGCCCTACAGAGGAATTTCAACTGGGTCGTTTCCTCCATTTCCTGCAAACAGGACTGTCTATGGGCCTAAAATTAGGGTCCATTAAGGTTCAAATTTCGGCCCTGTCGATTTTCTTCCAAAAGGAACTGGCTTCAGTGCCTGAAGTTCAGACATTTGTAAAAGGGGTACTGCATATACAGCCTCCTTTTGTGCCTCCAGTGGCACCTTGGGATCTCAATGTTGTGTTGATTTTCCTAAAGTCACATTGGTTTGAACCACTCACCACTGTGGACTTAAAATATCTCACATGGAAGGTGACGATGCTGTTAGCCCTGGCTTCAGCCAGGCGTGTGTCAGAACTGGCGGCTTTATCATATAAAAGCCCTTATTTAATATTTCATTCTGACAGGGCAGAATTGAGGACTTGTCCTCAATTTCTACCTAAGGTGGTTTCTGCATTTCACATGAAGCAACCTATTGTGGTACCTGCGGCTACTAAGGACTTGGAGGATTCCAAGTTGCTTGACGTGGTCAGGGCCCTGAAAATATATGTTTCCAGGACGGCTGGAGTCAGAAAATCTGACTCGCTGTTTATCCTGTATGCACCCAACAAATTGGGTGCTCCTGCTTCTAAGCAGACGATTGCTCGTTGGATTTGTAGTACAATTCAGTTTGCACATTCTGTGGCAGGCCTGCCACAGCCAAGAATCTTAAAATGCCCACTCCACAAGGAAGGTGGGCTCATCTTGGGCAGCTGCCCGAGGGGTCTCGGCTTTACAACTTTGCCGAGCAGTTACTTGGTCAGGAGCAAATACGTTTGTAAACTTCTACAAATTTGTTACCCTGGCTGAGGAGGACCTGGAGTTCTCTCATTCGGTGCTGCAGAGTCATCCGCACTCTCCCGCCCGTTTGGGAGCTTTGGTATAATCCCCATGGTCCTTACGGAGTTCCCAGCATCCACTAGGACGTCAGAGAAAATAAGAATTTACTTACCGATAATTCTATTTCTCGTAGTCCGTAGTGGATGCTGGGCGCCCATCCCAAGTGCGGATTGTCTGCAATACTGGTACATAATTATTGTTACCAAAAAATTCGGGTTATTGTTGTAGTGAGCCATCTTTTATAGAGGCTTCTCTATTATCATGCTGTTAACTGGGTTCAGATCACAAGTTGTACAGTGTGATTGGTGTGGCTGGTATGAGTCTTACCCGGGATTCAAAATCCTTCCTTATTGTGTACGCTCGTCCGGGCACAGTATCCTAACTGAGGCTTGGAGGAGGGTCATAGGGGGAGGAGCCAGTGCACACCAGGTGATCCTAAAGCTTTCTTTAGATGTGCCCTGTCTCCTGCGGAGCCGCTATTCCCCATGGTCCTTACGGAGTTCCCAGCATCCACTACGGACTACGAGAAATAGAATTATCGGTAAGTAAATTCTTATTTTTTGTGTGATTTTGTTGTCAGCACATTCAACTATGTAAAGAACAAAGTATTTAATAAGAATATTTCATTCATTCAGATCTAGGATGTGTTATTTTAGTGTTCCCTTTATTTTTTTGAGCAGTGTATATACACTGCTCAAAAAAATAAAGGGAACACTAAAATAACACATCCTAGATCTGAATGAATGAAATATTCTTATTAAATACTTTGTTCTTTACATAGTTGAATGTACTGACAACAAAATCACACAAAAATTATCAATGGAAATCAAATTTATTTACCCATGGAGGTCTGGATTTGGAGTCACCCTCAAAATTAAAGTGGAAAAACACACTACAGGCTGATCCAACTTTGATGTAATGTCCTTAAAACAAGTCAAAATGAGGCTCAGTAGTGTGTGTGGCCTCCACGGGCCTGAATGACCTCCCTACAATGCCTGGGCATGCTCCTGATGAGGTGGCGGATGGTCTCCTGAGGGATCTCCTCCCAGACCTGGACTAAAGGATCCGCCAACTCCTGGACAGTCTGTGGTGCAACGTAGCGTTGGTGGATGGAGCGAGACATGATGTCCCAGATGTGCTCAATTGGATTCAGGTCTGGGGAACGGGCGGGTCAGTCCATAGCATCAATGCCTTCGTCTTGCAGGAACTGCTGACACACTCCAGCCACATGAGGTCTAGCATTGTCTTGCATTAGGAGGAACCCAGGGCCAACCGCACCAGCATATGGTCTCACAAGGGGTCTGAAGATCTCATCTCGGTACCTAATGGCAGTCAGGCTATCTCTGGCGAGCACATGGAGGGCTGTGCAGCTCCCCAAAGAAATGCCACCCCACACCATTACTGACCCACTGCCAAACCGGTCATGCTGGAGGATGTTGCAGGCAGCAGAACGTTCTCCTTGGGAACCACTGGCTCAGCGAAAGTTTGTCTCTCAGGTTTAGTTACTGGATCCTGGTCCTGATTGTCTGGTACAGGGAGAACAGAACGACAGCAGGTTGTCTGGATACAGCAAGAGATCTAGATACAAACAATTGACCTGTTCTGAGACAGGAAATGACATCAGTAATTACTGACTGATGGTAGAGGGTATATATAGAGACCCTATCCCAGCACACCAGTACCCCTTGAAGAAGTCATCAGGACGAAACGCGTTGGGCTCTTCCTCTGTGACCCTCTACCTCAAAGTTAAGACTCTCCATTATTTATTTTAGTTAGCGAACATTTTTTACTTATATATTTCTATATTTATTGCTGTAAACTTTTTGGTCCTAGAAACTTGTATATGTGTTTTTAGTACACAATCCATCCTTCCCCCCAATTTTTTTTAGATATATATTTTGTATAGCATTACACATTTTATTATTATTCTATTTTGTATTTTAGCTGTACCAAATAAATTTGTATATTTTATTTTATTATATACATGGACTGATATATATTTTTAATACACCGGTGGTCGCCAGAACCCTTATACCATTTGCTTATATATATATATATATATATATATATGTATGGTACGTTTGCATTGAGCTTTAGCTCGAGCACAGACGTGGTAGTATTTGTGGGGACGTTCTAGTGAAATTAGGTATATATTTCCCTCAGACCCCTCGGGTCACAAAAATTTTATTTTGCCCAGTTACTACTCCCTGTCGTCGACACGAATACTATGTTCTATGTCGGCCATAATGTTTCCTGTTTAGATCCACAACTTCGGCATTCAGTAAATGTCCATACACCTTCAGAACACATTAATGTCACTAGGGACCCTGCTGTTCCTGACAGATTTTATATATATATATATATATATATATATATGAGATGCATATATAGATATATGTGTATACAGGTTGAGTCTCCCTTATCCAAAATGCTTGGGACCAGAGGTATTTTGGATATGGGATTTTTCCGTATTTTGGAATAATTGCATACCATAATGAGATATAATGGTGATGGGACCTAAATCTAAGCACAGAATGCATTTATGTTACATATACACCTTATACACACAGCCTGGAGCTCATTTTAGACAATATTTTTTATAACTTTGTGTATTACACAAAGTGTGTCTACATTCACACAATTCATTTATGTTTCATATACACCTTATACACACAGCCTGAAGGTCATTTAATACAATATTTTTAATAACTTTGTGTATTAAACAAAGTTTGTGTACATTGAGCCATCAAAAAACAAAGGTTTCACTATCTCACTCTCACTCAAAAAAGTCCGTATTTCGGAATATTCCGTATTTCGGAATATTTGGATATGGGATACTCAACCTGTATATGTGTATTTAAATGTTTATATTTGTATTATAAATTATTATGAATGCTGAAGTAAAGTTATTCCTTCTCATGTGCTGGTCGCTCTGTTAATGAAGCTCTAGGTCAGCCCTGACAAGCTGGTCTCGAATCCTCACGAGGACTCCAAGTGTTTATTCTTTTCCCGCCGTGGATAGAATAAAGTGAAAGTCAACCCCTGGTCTGCACGGGGCCCTGTCACAAAGGATCGTACACAGGAAGCTAAGTGATATTTTAATTATATGCTTTGATGATATTTGCATTACATACGGATGGGGGAGTGCTTGTATTCAGAAATGGTCGGTTACCTTGTTATCCGATATAATTACCCTGGGGAGAAAGGGGATATTCCTTGGGTCTTATCTAGAACATTGCAGCTTGCTGCCGTGCGACTACAAGAGGTATGCACTGACTCCGAGAAATCCTGGAGTATCTTCCCTATGAAGGGATAATCTGGTTTGGGGATGGCTTGGTTAAGTTGATCTCGGCAGACACCACTGGTAAGTCTACCTTCTTGTGCTATGTTCCATCACAACAGTTGGTGACGCATTTTTTGTGGGATGCAGTCCTTTTGACCGGTTGGATACCGTTTTTATTCCTCTTCTTTGTAGGTAGAGGGAGGTGAAAAGGTAAGAGGTCTGCAGCCTTTTCAACTTCGCAGAACCAGATATCGTCCTCTGTTTCTACCACATCCACGGCAGGTCGCTGGGTCTATCTTGCTGGAACCCACACCGGTGGGAACTCGTCTAATACTCTTCAGTCAGTCCTGGAATGGGCTTGACACAGTGACTTAAGAATAGAGTCCAAAGGGGGACATACTCGAGTTTTCCAGATGATTCGCCTCACTGATTTTTCAAATAGATCTTACCGATTCTCCTCTGGATGGGGAGGTAGTATGTGACACCATATAAGAGTTGGTTAAGGATCAGGACATGGTCCGGCTGTCCCTGTCACACAAAAAAAAAAAATCTGTTATTCAAGCTTTTTCGTGCTTCTGAGCCCGGGCAGCTCGGTCAGACCAATACCAAAAGGATTTCTTATTAGGAAGTTGAACGGCAAGATGGAATCTCTCAGGGCAGGGATCTCCAGCCTGTAAAAGAAGAAAGAGGGTTTAAATGCGGTTTCATCCGCATTAAGCTTACCTGGGTGTGCTATTCAGGATTGTCATTGTCATTTCACCGGAGTGATGGCAGTATGATGGTTTGCTTTCAATAGTAAGAGCCATTATTATTCTGTACTGGGACGCTCTCCTGACTACGGCGAGGTCTAGAAACAAGTGGTACGAATCGTTGTTTCTCTCTGACAGTTCTTCAACACAGAGAATCACTGTTGATCCCAACGACGCAGATGTCAGAGTTGGGAATAAGATTAGATACTGAACTGTTGAGAGTTTGTTTTTTCCTGTGGAAAGAGATTTGAGGATCCAGAGTCGGATCAGGTTTGCAACAGGGTAAACCCATCAATACGTTCCGTTGATGAAGAAGATGGTTGCGGCCTATGAGGCCATTCGGTGAGCAGCACAAATGCCAGAGTGGTTTTTGCGGGACCAGTTGGACATGTGGTCCGGTTATCACCTGCACATGCACCGGAAAATAATCCTATTTTCCAGGACCAGGATATCTCTTCTGTGGTGACTTCACAGTTCTCACCTCCTAGAGGGACGAAGGTTCGGGATCCAGGATTAGATCCTGGTGTCCATGGATTCAAGTCTCCGAGGCTGGGGAGCAGTCTTTCCAGGGGAAAAGGTCGGTCAAGCCGGGAAACTTGCCTGCAATAAGCATTCTTGAATTAAGACCTATTTACAACGGAACATATTCTTCGCGTTCTGCCCGTCTTAATTCTGTTGGATGACTTAACAGCAGTGGCGTAAGTAAGCCGCTAGGGCGGAACGAGGAGCAAAGCGGCAAGGGCAGAAGCCGCAAAAGTTTTCCGCTGGGCGGAAAGGCATGTAAACGCTCTTTCTCTGACGTCCTCAGATGGTCGACACAGACCCAGACACGGATACTGACTCCAGTGTCGACGGTGACGAGACAAACGTAATGTCCAGTAGGGCCACACGTTACATGATCACGGCAATGAAGGAGGCTTTGAACATTTCTGATACTACAAGTACCACAAAAAAGGGTATTATGTGGGGTGTGAAAAAACTATCCATAGTTTTTCCTGAATCAGATGAATTAAATGAGGTGTGTGACAAAGCGTGGGTTTCCCCCGATAAAAAACTGCTGATTTCTAATAAATTATTGGCATTATACCCTTTCCCGCCAGATGTTAGGGCGCGTTGGGAAACACCCCCTAGGGTAGATAAGGCGCTCACACGCTTATCAAAACAAGTGGCGTTACCGTCTCCTGATACGGCCGCCCTCAAGGAACCAGCTGATAGAAAGCTGGAAAATATCCTAAAAGGTATATACACACATACTGGTGTTATACTACGACCAGCAATCGCCTCAGCCTGGATGTGCAGCGCTGGAGTGGCTTGGTCGGATTCCCTGACTGAAAATATTGATACCCTGGATAGGGACAGTATATTGTTGACTATAGAGCATTTAAAGGATGCATTACTATATATGCGAGATGCACAGAGGGATATTTGCACCCTGGCATCAAGAGTAAGTGCGTTGTCCATTTCTGCCAGAAGAAGTTTATGGACACGACAGTGGTCAGGTGATGCGGATTCAAAACGGCATATGGAAGTTTTGCCGTATAAAGGGGAGGAGTTATTTGGGGTCGGTCTATCAGACCTGGTGGCCACGGCGACGGCTGGAAAATCCACCTTTTTACCCCAGGTCACCTCTCAGCAGAAAAAGACACCGTCTTTTCAAACTCAGTCCTTTCGTTCCCATAAGGGCAAGCGGGCAAAAGGCCACTCATTTCTGCCCCGGGGCAGAGGAAGGGGAAAAAGACTGCAGCAAGCAGCCTCTTCCCAGGATCAGAAGCCCTCCCCCGATCCTGCCAAGTCTTCAGCATGACGCTGGGGCTTTACAAGCGGACTCAGGCACGGTGGGGGCCCGTCTCAAAAATTTCAACGCGCAGTGGGCTCACTCGCAAGTGGACCCCTGGATCCTGCAGGTAGTAACACAGGGGTACAAATTGGAATTCGAGACGTCTCCCCCTCGCCGGTTCCTGAAGTCTGCTCTACCAACGTCTCCCTCCGACAGGGAGGCAGTATTGGAAGCTATTCACAAGCTGTATTCCCAGCAGGTGATAATCAAGGTACCCCTCCTACAGCAGGGAAAGGGGTATTATTCCACGCTGTTTGTGGTACCGAAGCCGGACGGCTCGGTGAGACCGATTTTAAATCTGAAATCATTGAACACTTACATAAAAAGGTTCAAATTCAAGATGGAATCACTCAGAGCAGTGATAGCGAACCTGGAAGAAGGGGACTATATGGTGTCTCTGGACATCAAAGATGCTTATCTCCATGTCCCAATCTACCCTTCTCACCAAGGGTACCTCAGGTTTGTGGTACAGAACTGTCATTATCAGTTTCAGACGCTGCCGTTTGGATTGTCCACGGCACCACGGGTCTTTACCAAGGTAATGGCCGAAATGATGATTCTTCTTCGAAGAAAAGGCGTCTTAATTATCCCTTACTTGGACGATCTCCTGATAAGGGCAAGGTCCAGGGAACAGTTAGAGGTCAGAGTAGCACTATCTCAGGTGGTGCTACGTCAGCACGGGTGGATTCTAAATATTCCAAAATCGCAGCTGATTCCAACAACACGTCTACTGTTCCTAGGGATGATTCTGGACACAGTCCAGAAAAAGGTGTTTCTCCCAGAGGAGAAGGCCAGGCAGTTATCCGAGCTAGTCAGGAACCTCCTGAAACCAGGACAAGTGTCAGTGCATCAATGCACAAGGGTCCTGGGAAAGATGGTGGCTTCTTACGAAGCGATTCCATTCGGAAGATTCCATGCAAGAACGTTTCAGTGGGATCTGCTGGACAAATGGTCCGGATCGCATCTTCCGATGCATCAGCGGATAACCCTATCTCCAAGGACAAGGGTGTCTCTCCTGTGGTGGTTGCAGAGTGCTCATCTTCTAGAGGGCCGCAGATTCGGCATTCAGGACTGGATTCTGGTGACCACGGATGCCAGCCTGAGAGGCTGGGGAGCAGTCGCACAGGGAAGAAATTTCCAGGGCTTGTGGTCAAGCATGGAAACGTCTCTTCACATAAATATCCTGGAACTAAGGGCAATTTACAATGCCCTAAGTCAAGCAAGGCCTCTGCTTCAGGGTCAGTCGGTTTTGATCCAATCGGACAACATCACGGCAGTCGCCCACGTAAACAGACAGGGCGGCACAAGAAGCAGGAGGGCAATGGCAGAAGCTGCAAGAATTCTTCGCTGGGCGGAAAATCATGTGACAGCACTGTCAGCGGTGTTCATTCCGGGAGTGGACAACTGGGAAGCAGACTTCCTCAGCAGACACGACCTCCACCCGGGGGAGTGGGGACTTCACCCAGAAGTCTTCCACGTGATTGTAAACCGTTGGGAAAAACCAAAGGTGGACATGATGGCGTCTCGTCTCAACAAGAAACTAGACAGATATTGCGCCAGGTCAAGGGACCCTCAGGCAATAGCGGTGGACGCTCTGGTAACACCGTGGGTGTACCAGTCAGTGTATGTGTTCCCTCCTCTGCCTCTCATACCCAAAGTACTGAGAATCATAAGAAGGAGAGGAGTAAGAACTATACTCGTGGCTCCGGATTGGCCAAGAAGGACTTGGTACCCGGAACTTCAAGAGATGCTCACGGAGGACCCGTGGCCTCTACCTCTCAGAAAGGACCTGCTCCAGCAGGGACCTTGTCTGTTCCAAGACTTACCGCGGCTGCGTTTGACGGCATGGAGGTTGAACGCCGGATCCTGAAGGAAAAAGGCATTCCAGATGAAGTCATCCCTACCCTGGTCAAGGCCAGAAAGGATGTAACCGCAAAACATTATCACCGCATTTGGCGGAAATATGTTGCGTGGTGTGAGGCCAAGAAGGCCCCTACAGAGGAATTTCAACTGGGTCGTTTCTTGCATTTCCTGCAAACAGGACTATCTATGGGCCTAAAATTAGGGTCCATTAAGGTTCAAATTTCGGCCCTGTCAATCTTCTTCCAAAAAGAACTGGCTTCAGTGCCTGAAGTTCAGACGTTTGTCAAAGGGGTACTGCATATACAGCCTCCTTTTGTGCCTCCAGTGGCACCTTGGGATCTCAATGTAGTGTTGAGTCTCCTAAAATCACATTGGTTTGAACCACTCACCACTGTGGAATTGAAATATCTCACATGGAAAATGGTCATGCTGTTAGCCCTGGCTTCAGCCAGGCGTGTCTCAGAATTGGCGGCTTTATCATATAAAAGCTCTTACCTAATTTTTCATTTAGACAGGGCAGAACTGAGGACTCGCCCTCAATTTCTCCCTAAGGTGGTTTCAGCGTTTCACATGAACCAGCCTATTGTGGTACCTGCGGCTACTAGGGACTTGGAGGACTCCAAGTTGCTGGACGTAGTCAGGGCCCTGAAAATATATGTTTCCAGGACGGCTGGAGTCAGAAAATCTGACTCGCTGTTTATCCTGTATGCACCCAACAAGCTGGGTGCTCCTGCTTCTAAGCAGACGATTGCTCGTTGGATTTGTAGTACAATTCAGCTTGCACATTCTGTGGCAGGCCTGCCACAGCCAAAATCTGTAAAAGCCCATTCCACAAGGAAAGTGGGCTCATCTTGGGCGGCTGCCCGAGGGGTCTCGGCTTTACAACTTTGCCGAGCAGCTACTTGGTCAGGGGCAAACACGTTTGCTAAATTTTACAAATTCGATACCCTGGCTGAGGAGGACCTGGAGTTCTCTCATTCGGTGCTGCAGAGTCATCCGCACTCCCGCCCGTTTGGGAGCTTTGGTATAATCCCCATGGTCCTTACGGAGTTCCCAGCATCCACTAGGACGTCAGAGAAAATAAGAATTTACTTACCGATAATTCTATTTCTCATAGTCCGTAGTGGATGCTGGGCGCCCATCCCAAGTGCGGATTGTCTGCAATACTTGTATATAGTTATTGTTACAAAAATCGGGTTGTTTATTGTTGTGAGCCATCTTTTCAGAGGCTCCTACGTTTATCATACTGTTAACTGGGTTCAGATCACAAGTTGTACGGTGTGATTGGTGTGGCTGGTATGAGTCTTACCCGGGATTCAAGATCCTTCCTTATTATGTACGCTCGTCCGGGCACAGTATCCTAACTGAGGCTTGGAGGAGGGTCATAGGGGGAGGAGCCAGTGCACACCAGCTAGTCCTAAAGCTTTTACTTTTGTGCCCAGTCTCCTGCGGAGCCGCTATTCCCCATGGTCCTTACGGAGTTCCCAGCATCCACTACGGACTATGAGAAATAGAATTATCGGTAAGTAAATTTTTATTATTAGCGGTCTTCGTTCCGGGTGTAGACAACGGAGAAATAGACTTCCTCAGCAGACACGATCTCCATCCAGGAGAGGGGGCTCTTCATCAAGAAGTTTTCACAGAAGTGACAAGTCTTTGGGGAATTCCTCAATTAGACATGATGGCGTCTCGCCTCAACAAGAAACTTCAAGGATATTGTTCCAGGTCAAGGGACACTCGGGCAATAGCAGTGGACGCCCTCGTGATACCATGGATGTTTCAGTCAGTCTATGTGTTCCCTCCACTTTCACTCTTTCCGAAGGTGATAAGCATAAGAAGAACAAAGGTTCAGGCGATCCTCTTTGTTCCGGTCTAGCCAAGGAGAGCTTGGTATCCAGATCTTCACGACTTACTCATAGAAGATCCCTTGGCCTCTTCCTCTATGAGAGGACCTGTTACAGCAAGGACCGGGCGTGTATCAAGACTTACAGCAGTTGCGTTTGACGGCATGGCGGTTGAACGCCATATCCTAGCCCGAAATGGTATTTCTGGTGAAGTCATTCCCACATTGCGTCAGGCTAGGAAAGGAGTAACGGCGAAGCTTTACCACCGTATTTGGAGGAAGTATGTGTCTTGGTGTGAATCCAAGAAGGCTCTTACGGAAGAATTTCCGCTGGGTCGTTTTCTCCATTTTTTGCAAGCAAAGGTGGATGCAGGTCTAAAGTTAGGCTCCATTAAAGTGCAGATTTCGGCCTTATCAATTTTCTTTCAAAAAGAATTGGCTGCCTTTCCAGAAGTTCAGACTTTCGTGAAAGGAGGGCTGCACATCCAACCTCAATTTGTGCCCCCAGTGGCACCATGGGACCTTAATGTGGTGTTGCAGTTTCTTATGTCACACTGGTTGGAACCTTTACGAGCGGTTGAGTTAAAATTTCTCACTTGGAAAGTGGTCATGCTATTGGCCTTGGCGTCCGCAAGGCGGGTGTTGGAATTAGCGGCTTTGTCTCACAAGAGCCCCTATTTGATCTTCCAAGTGGATAGAATTGAGAACTCGGCAACAATTTCTGCCAAAAGTGGTTTCCGCGTTTCACAGGAACCAGCCTATTGTGGTACCTGTGGCTACTTAAGCCTTGGCTGATTCGAAGTCTCTCGATGTAGTCAGAGCTTTGAATATTTGTGTCGCCAGAACGGCTCGGATTGGAGAAACAGAGGCTCTGTTTATCCTGTATGCTCCCAACAAAATTGGGGCCCCTGCTTCTAAGCAGACTGTTAAACGCTGGATCTGTGATACGATTCGGCATGCTCTTTCTACGGCTGGATTGCCGTTACCGAAGTCAGTGAAGGCCCATTCTACCAGGAAGGTGGGCTCTTCTTGGGCGGATGCCCGAGGAGTCTCGGTGGTTCAACTTTGCCGAGCAGCTACTTGGTCGGGTTCAAACACTTTGCAAAGTTCTACAAGTTTGATACCCTGGCTGATGAGGACCTCATGTTTGCTCAATCGGTGCTGCAGAGTCGTCCGCACTCTCCTGCCCGGTCTGGCGGTCTGGAGCTTTGGTATAAACCCCATGGTCCTTTTGGAGTTCCCAGCATCCTCTGTGGACTAAGAGAAAAGGATTTACTGGTAGGTATTAAAATCCTATTATCTGTCCCACCTGCAGTGCACATGGGGAGTCATTCCGAGTTGATCGCTCGCTAGCTACTTTTAGCAGCCGTGCAAACGCACAGTCGCCGCCCAAGGGGGGGTGTATTTTCGCATTGCAAGTGTGCGAATGCCTGTGTAGCCGAGTGGTACAAAAACATTTTGTGCAAAACAAGACCAGCCCTGTAGTTACTTATTCTGTGCGATGATTCCAGCGACGAAGGTCCCGGAATTGACATCAGATACCCGCACTGCAAAACGCCTGGACACGCCTGTGTTTTCCCAAACACTCCCAGAAAATGGTCAGTTGACACCCATAAACGCCCTCTTCCTGTCAGTCTCCTTGCGATCAGCTGTGCGAATGGAATCTTCGCTAGATCCCGTGCATAGCAGCGATGCTCTTAGTGCCCGTACGATGCGTGTGCGCATTGCGGCACATACGCAGTTTTGCCGCTTTTTACCTGATCGCTGCGCTGCGAAAATCGTCAGCGAGCGATCAACTCAGAATGACCCCCATGGTTTTGCCCAACTGCTAACAAATTTGCTGCAGCGATCAACTCTGAATTACCCCCTTACTGCAGCCCTTTTACTATGTATGCAAATACCTTTTTTTTTTTTTTTTTTGGCTAGACCAGTGGTTCCCAAACTCAGTCCTCACAGACCCCCAACAGTTAATGTTTTCCAGCTCATCTAGCAGGTGCACAGGTGCAGTCATTACTCATTCACCCATTTTATAAAATCGTCAGGTGGAGCTAATTATTTCACTTGTGATTCTGTGAGGAGACCTGACAAATGTGAACTGTTGGGGGTCCATGAGGGCCTAGTTCAGGAACTTCTGGCCTAGATAAACCCCTCCCTTACAAGTACATGTTTAAGCCTATAAATTGAATGAGCAGGTTGTATTTTGTATCTTTTACCATACAGTCATGTACCCTAATATAAACTATAGAAAACTGAATTTTTCTCCAATTTTTATGTTCAAATGGTGATGGTGTCAGCCATTTTGTTGTAGTCCTAGGTCTTTAGAGATCTGGATAAGGCTTTGCCAAACTGAGAGAATAAAGGGCTTGATAATATGGCTACACTTGTTATATTTAGACATCGCCTACAGGTTTCCATCCCCATGATTTGCAACCAAATTCTATGTTGCTGCGTCCCTACCTGCCCAAATAACTAAAGTTGTAAAGTATTATCTTTCCGGCAGACAATATGAGGTCCTCAGAGAAGTGTTTTCTCTCTCAATGATTTATAATGAAACTTGTCTTATGTTCTACCAGCGCTTATGAAGAGGTACCTAAACAAGTTAGAACAAGTGGTTTGTTTTTGTATTTTGAATAGACCTAAATCCCTGCCAAATTTTATCTAAAGCTGTTTGTGCAAAGCTGTTACTGTAGATCTCATGCAGCAGTTGTTGTTTCACAACAATGTCTTTGTCGGGGTGTGTTGGAGACACAGTATGTACAAACAGGAATTTACCTGGAACAATTAGCATTTGTTTTTTTCCCACGGGGCTGTTCTCTGGTTCAGTTATTGGATTTTTCTAATTGAGTGTCTCATTGAATGTGCAACATCTTGTGCTTTGTTAGTGTGGGCAGGATGTATTAAAATACATTGCCACCTACCGCAACAATGCCAATCACATATGTACTAACATATGCGATTAACATTTTAATGCAGTGACAGAGGCCCCCCGCTATAGATGTGAGAAGGTGTGCGGGGGGTCTCCGTCACCTACCTGCAGCCGGAAGGACCTCCGGATGTGTTGCTAGAGGGAGGATGAGTTTGGCTTCCGGGACCAGGGCTGCCGGCACACAGGTATGCCGGGGGGGAGGGGGGTCAGCGGCGGGATGCGGCAGCTAACGGTAAGAAGCCCATAGGCTTCTATAGGGTATCGCCATTAAAAATGGCGATACCCTAAGTGGCGAAAACACGGCGGCCGGGGGTTAGTACATATAAAAATGTGGTAAAACCCCCGAAAACGGGGGGTTTCCCACATTTTCCCTTTAGTACATCCCACCCTTCATCATCTGTATCCGTTTTTGTACTGCTATGAGCTCTGGGCCTGATTTAAAGATGGACTCTGTGAAGAGAGCTGCTGCATCTTTGTGAAATTATGAAAATGCAGATGCACTCTAAAGCACTACGCACTGCTAATCAGAATAGTTAAACTCTGAAATTTAACGTAGAGTGAAATTGAGGTGCTTAGCATAATTTTTGCCCAAAAGTATATGGGCCCACCCACCACGACCTGGGGACTTCCTCCGGTGGGTCCCTAACACTACAGTTCAGGTCCAGGGTACGGGACCCCCCTAAGTCAGCACAGGCCAACCGCCCCAAGTCACTACTCTAGTGAGAGGAAGTGTTACATAAATAAGAAAAAGAAGCTATGTGTTAGGAGTGTTAACTTAGTGAGCAGTGGAACTACAAGTCTCCGCATGATAACACCTCATATTATGTTTGGAATTAGGGTGTGCTGTCCAGAGTTGTTGGTCTCCCCCCCATATATTCTTTAGGAAATTATTCTAATGCTGGAGGAGGTGTCTCATGTGGCTTCTCTGATCCACTGCTGTGTCTGAAGATGGCAGTCGCCAATCTGAGTAAGCCTAAGCTTACTCAGAATCGCCACCCGAGCACTGCTACTGATACCAGTAAATCTGTGTCGGAACATGCAGCCACTGTCTTCGGCACGCCCAGGAGATGGGGCTGGCACGGCCATAGCCTGCGGCTTCCCTGACACTGCGACCGGAGCCACAGCTGCATCGTAGCACATGCCCAGTCCTCCCGCCATCAGACAATTGTGGGAATAATCTAAAATGTGCCCATCTGTGAATAAGGCCCTCTGGAACTCAAGGGAACCTAGATATTTGCTGCATTGAACATTCCTCTTTAGTCATTGCTAGTGCCAAAAGCTAATACAGCAAAATATACAGTAATACACAGAAGTAGGCATTAAGCATGATAACCTTTATGATCTAATTGCATAGTGTTTAGATGCTAGTCTAGCTGTTGATAGGAAAGTTGCCCCGTAACAGAGGATATTTGCTAATTAATGTAAGAATTTTTTTTTTTTACGTTATGTGTTTGAAGTAGAAACAATTTATTTATTTATTATTTCTCTATCGTCCTAGTGGATGCTGGGGTTCCTGAAAGGACCATGGGGAATAGCGGCTCCGCAGGAGACAGGGCACAAAAAGTAAAGCTTTACGATCAGGTGGTGTGTACTGGCTCCTCCCCCTATGACCCTCCTCCAAGCCTCAGTTAGATTTTTGTGCCCGGCCGAGAAGGGTGCAATCTAGGTGGCTCTCCTAAAGAGCTGCTTAGAAAAGTTTAGCTTAGGTTTTTTATTTTACAGCGAGTCCTGCTGGCAACAGGATCACTGCAACGAGGGACTTAGGGGAGAAGAAGTGAACTCACCTGCGTGCAGGATGGATTGGCTTCTTGGCTACTGGACATCAGCTCCAGAGGGACGATCACAGGTACAGCCTGGATGGTCACCGGAGCCTTGCCGCCGGCCCCCTTGCAGATGCTGAAGTAAGAAGAGGTCCAGAATCGGCGGCAGAAGACTCCTCAGTCTTCTAAAGGTAGCGCACAGCACTGCAGCTGTGCGCCATTTTCCTCTCAGCACACTTCACACGGCAGTCACTGAGGGTGCAGGGCGCTGGGAGGGGGGCGCCCTGGGAGGCAAATGAAAACCTATTTTGGCTAAAAATACCTCACATATAGCCTCCGGAGGCTATATGGAGATATTTAACCCCTGCCAGAATCCGTTAAGAGCGGGAGACGAGGCCGCCGAAAAAGGGGCGGGGCCTATCTCCTCAGCACACAGCGCCATTTTCCCTCACAGAAAGGCTGGAGGGAAGGCTCCCAGGCTCTCCCCTGCACTGCACTACAGAAACAGGGTTAAAACAGAGAGGGGGGGCACTAATTTGGCGTTAGAAATATATAATAAAGATGCTATAAGGGAAAACACTTATATAAGGTTGTCCCTATATAATTATAGCGTTTTTGGTGTGTGCTGGCAAACTCTCCCTCTGTCTCTCCAAAGGGCTAGTGGGTCCTGTCCTCTATCAGAGCATTCCCTGTGTGTGTGCTGTGTGTCGGTACGTGTGTGTCGACAGGTATGAGGACGATGTTGGTGAGGAGGCGGAGCAATTGCCTGTAATGGTGATGTCACTCTCTAGGGAGTCGACACCGGAATGGATGGCTTATTTAGGGAATTACGTGATAATGTCAACACGCTGCAAGGTCGGTTGACGACATGAGACGGCCGACAAACAATTAGTACCGGTCCAGACGTCTCAAAAACACCGTCAGGGGTTTTAAAACGCCCGTTTACTTTAGTCGGTCGACACAGACACAGACAGGGACACTGAATCCAGTGTCGACGGTGAATAAACAAACGTATTCCTTATTAGGGCCACACGTTAAAGGCAATGAAGGAGGTGTTACATATTTCTGATACTACAAGTACCACAAAAGAGGGTATTATGTGGGATGTGAAAAAACTACCGTAGTTTTTCCTGAATCAGATAAATTAAATAAAGTGTGTGATGATGCGTGGGTTCCCCCCGATAGAAAATTAGGGGCGGTATACCCTTTCCCGCCAGAAGTTAGGGCGCGTTGGGAAACACCCCTTAGGGTGGCTAAGGCGCTCACACGCTTATCAAAACAAGTGGCGGTACCGTCTATAGATAGGGCCGTCCTCAAGGACCAGCTGACAGGAGGCTGGAAAATATCATAAAAAGTATATACACACATACTGGTGTTATACTGCGACCAGCGATCGCCTCAGCCTGGATGTGCAGAGCTGGGGTGGCTTGGTCGGATTCCCTGACTAAAAATATTGATACCCTTGACAGGGACAGTATTTTATTGACTATAGAGCATTTAAAGGATGCATTTCTATATATGCGAGATGCACAGAGGGATATTTGCACTCTGGCATCAAGAGTAAATGCGATGTCCATATCTGCCAGAAGATGTTATGGACACGACAGTGGTCAGGTGATGCAGATTCCAAACGGCACAAAGGTGTATTGCCGTATAAAGGAAGAGGAGTTATTTGGGGTCGGTCCATCGGACCTGGTGGCCACGGCAACTGCTGGAAAATCCACCGTTTTTACCCTAAGTCACATCTCTGCAGAAAAAGACACCGTCTTTTCAGCCTCAGTCCTTTCGTCCCTATAAGATCATATCTGCCCAGGGATAGAGGAAAGGGAAGAAGACTGCAGCAGGCAGCCCATTCCCAGGAACAGAAGCGTTCCACCGCTTCTGACAAGTTCTCAGCATGGCGCTGAGACCGTACAGGACCCCTGGATCCTACAAGTAGTATCCCAGGGGTACAGATTGGAATGTCGAGACGTTTCCCCTTCGCAGGCTCCTGAAGTCTGCTTTACCAAGGTCTCCCTCCGACAAGGAGGCAGTATGGGAAAAAATTCACAAGCTGTATTCCCAGCAGGTGATAATTAAATTACCTCTCCTACTACAAGAAAAGGGGTATTATTCCACACTATATTGTGGTACTGAAGCCAGAAGGCTAGGTGAGACTTATTCTAAAAAAATTTTGAACACTTACAAAGGTTCAAATCAAGATGGAGTCACTCAGAGCAGTGATAACGAACCAGGAAGAAGGGGACTATATAGTGTCCCGGGACATCAGGGATGCTTACCTCTATGTCCCAAATTTGCCCTTCTCACTAAGGGTACCTCAGGTTCGTGGTGCAGAACTGTCACTATCAGTTTCAGACGCTGCCGTTTGGATTGTCCACGGCACCCCGGGTCTTTACCAAGGTAATGGCCGAAATGATGATTCTTCTTCGAAGAAAAGGCGTCTTAATTATCCCTTACTTGGACGATCTCCTGATAAGGGCATAGTCCAGGGAACAGTTGGAGGTCGGAGTAGCACTATCTCGGATACTGCTACAACAGCACGGGTGGATTCTAAATATTCCAAAATCGCAGCTGATCCCGACGACACGTCTGCTGTGCCTAGGGATGATTCTGGACACAGTCCAGAAAAAGGTGTTTCTCCCGGAAGAGAAAGCCAGGGAGTTATCCGAGCTAGTCAGGAACCTCCTAAAAACAGTGCATCATTGCACAAGGGTCCTGGTAAAAATGGTGGCTTCCTACGAAGCAATTCCATTCGGCAGATTTCACGCAAGAACTTTTCAGTGGGATCTGCTGGACAAATGGTCCGGATCGCATCTTCAGATGCATCAGCGGATAACCCTATATCCAAGGACAAGGGTGTCTCTCCTGTGGTGGTTATAGAGTGCTCATCTTCTAGAGGGCCGCAGATTCGGCATTCAGGATTGGATGCTGGTGACCACGGAGCCCAGCCCGAGAGGCTGGGGAGCAGTCACACAAGGAAAAAATTTCCAGGGAGTGTGATCAAGTCTGGAGACTTTTCTCCACATAAATATACTGGAGCTAAGGGTAAATTTATAATGCTCTAAGCTTAGCAAGACCTCTGCTTCAAGGTCAGCCGGTATTGATCCAGTGGGAAAAACATCACGGCAGTCGCCCACGTAAACAGACAGGGCGACACAAGAAGCAGGAGGGCAATGGCAAAAACTGCAAGGACTTTTCGCTGGGCGGAAAATCATGTGATAGCACTGTCAGCAGTGTTTCATCCCGGGAATGGAAACTGGGAAGCAGACTTCCTCAGCAGGCACGACCTCCACCCGGGAGAGTGGAAACTTCATCGGGAAGTTTTTTCCACATGATTGTAAACCGTTGGGAAATACCAAAGGTGGACATGATGGCGTCCCGTCTGAACAAAAAACGGGACAGGTATTGCGCCAGGTCAAGAGACCCTCAGGCAATAGCTGTGGACGTTCTGGTAACACCGTGGGTGTACCAGTCGGTGTATGTGTTCCCTCCTCTGCTTCTCATACCTAAGGTGCTGAGAATTATAAGACGTAGAGGAGTAAGAACTATACTCATGGCTCCGGATTGGCCAAGAAGGACTTGGTACCCGGAACTTCAAGAGATGCTTACAGAGGTCTTATGGCCTCTGCTGCTAAGAAGGGATTTGCTTCAGCAAGTACCATGTCTGTTCCAAGACTTACCGCAGCTGCGTTTGTCGGCATGGCGGTGGAACGCCGGATCCTAAGGGAAAAAGGCATTCCGGAAGAGGTCATTCCTACCCTGGTCAAAGCCAGAAAGGAGGTGACCGCACAACATTATCACCACATGTGGCGAAAATATGTTGCGTGGTGTGAGGCCAGGATGGCCCCACAAAGAAATTTCAACTCGGTCGTTTCCTGCATTTCCTGCAAACAGGAGTGTCTATGGGCCGCAAATTGGGGTCCATTAAGGTTCAAATTTCGGCCCTGTCGATTTTCTTCCAGAAAGAATTGGCTTCAGTTCCTGAAGTCCAGAAGTTTGTCAAGGGAGTATTGCATATACAACCCCCTTTTGTGCCTCCAGTGGCACTGTGGGATCTCAACGTAGTTCTGGGATTCCTCAAATCACATTGGTTTAAAACCAGTCAAATCTGTGGATTTGAAGCATCTCACATGAAAAGTGACCATGCTCTTGGCCCTGGCCTGGACCAGGCGAGTGTCAAATTGGTGGTTTTTTCTCAAAAAAGCCCATATCTGTTTGTCCATTCGGACAGGGCAGAGCTGCGGACTCGTCCCCAGTTCTCTCCTAAGGTGGTGTCAGTGTTTCACCTGAACCAGCTTATTGTGGTGCCTTGCACCTACTAGAGACTTGGAGGACTCCAAGTTGCTAGATGTTGTCAGGGCCCTGAAAATATGTTCCAGGACGGCTGGAGTCAGGAAAACTGACTTGCTGTTATCCTGTATGCACCCAACAAACTGGGTGCTCTTGCTTCTAAGCAGACTATTGCTAGTTGGATGTGTAATACAATTCAGCTTGCACATTCTGTGGCAGGCCTGCCACAGCCAAAATATGTAAATGCCCATTCCACAAGGAAGGTGGGCTCATCTTGGGCGGCTGCCCGAGGGGTCTCGGCTTTACAACTTTGCCGAGCGGTTATTTAGTCAGGGGCAAACACGTTTGTAAAATCCTACAAATTTGATACCCTGGCTAAGGAGGACCTGGAGTTCTCTCATTCGGTGCTGCAGAGTCATCCGCACTCTCCCGCCCGTTTGGGAGCTTTGGTATTATCCCCATGGTCCTTTCAGGAACCCCAGCATCCACTAGGACGATAGAGAAAATAAGAATTTACTTACCGATAATTCTATTTCTCGGAGTCCGTAGTGGATGCTGGGCGCCCATCCCAAGTGCGGATTGTCTGCAATACTTGTACATAGTTACAAAAATCGGGTTATTATTGTTGTGAGCCATCTTTTCAGAGGCTCCGCTGTTATCATACTGTTAACTGGGTTCAGATCACAGGTTGTACAGTGTGATTGGTGTGGCTGGTATGAGTCTTACCCGGGATTCAAAATCCTTCCTTATTGTGTACGCTCGTCCGGGCACAGTACCTAACTGAGGCTTGGAGGAGGGTCATAGGGGGATGAGCCAGTACACACCACCTGATCGTAAAGCTTTACTTTTTGTGCCCTGTCTCCTGCGGAGCCGCTATTCCCCATGGTCCTTTCAGGAACCCCAGCATCCACTACGGACTCCGAGAAATAGAATTATCGGTAAGTAAATTCTTATTTTATTTATTAACAGTTTCTTATATAGCGCAGCATATTCCGTTGCGCTTTACAATTAGAACAGCAGTAATAGAACAAAACTGGGTAAAAACAGACAGACAGAGGAAGGAAGGCCCTGCTCGCAAGCTTACAATCTATAGGGAAATAGGCATAGATACACAAGGATAGATGCTACCTATTGCATAATGGTCCACCAGATTGCTAGGTTCTTAATGGGTTGTATGATGATACCCCACAAAGTTATCCAAGTGTCAGGAGAATTTATGCAAGCTGTCCCAAATTCTGAGAAACACAGGCCTGCGACTGCTTACCCAGCTGTCTGGTACTCTAGCCTAGATCCTAGTGAAGAGCTAATTTACCTGCTGGACAAAGCAATAAAAGTTTTACGTTCCAAAGCTCCAACACCTGGAACATCAGAGATATTGCAGTTATAGGACTTGTTAGGGTTCTTCTTTCAGTACATAAACTGGAAATAGTCCCTGATGGAGTAGACCATGGATGGGGGAACCTTTGGCCCTCCAGCTGTTGCTAAACTACACATACCAGCATGCCTTGCAACAGTTTTGCAATTCGGCCATGCTAAAACTGTTGCAGGGCATGCTGGGATGTGTAGTTCAACAACAGCTGGAGGGCCAAAGGTTCCTCATCCCTCGAGTAGACCATAACTGAGAATGTTTCTAGACGTTCTGTACGTACATTTTAAATGGCAGACAGAGAGAATTGAGGACACATACAATATAATCTCTTTCATTGCAGTCTAATTTTCTTTTACATGACGTTAATCTTCATTTAAGTTTTTAGTCCTTAACTACTGTTTTTAAGTTGTTTTATTATACATAGCATACTAAAAAGAGATTAATTGGGTTTTCGTAGTACAATCTGCTACAATATATTCAGTGTTGTATTAATGTGATCTGGGACCCTGGGCTGTAGCCCAGGCTGGGTGGGTCCCCACCACACATATGACTCTACTACATGTGATATGTTTGTCATTTGGCACATGCCACATAATGAATATTTGACATGTACTATTGACTTGTGCGGTCCTGCTGCATGTGCCTTTCTCCTTTGCCTCTCTCCCCTTGGCACATGCCCCCGCACAATAACTGTTCCCTCTTGTACAGTATATGACCCCAATCCACCAAAGTGGGGGGGGGGGGAATCCTGATCACAAAAGAGCAGTCAAAATTATCTGCTTCAGAAAATGCATGTGTGACATCACCGATTTTTCATTTTTATTTATTTATAGGGGCAGATGTATCAAACCTTGGGGGGGAGATAAAGTATCAAGCAATCACCTCCCACCAGTTCTTTTTGAAACACAGCCTGTAAAATGGCAGTTGGAATCTTATTGGTCAGTACTTTATCTTTCTCCAAAGCTTGATACATATCCCTCTAGTGTTTTAACAATACCCTGTATGAAGTTTGGATCATTCAGGACAGGTATGCCATACTGATCTGGATAAAGCTCCTCCACTGGATAACTCCTAGGGGTTAACAAACCTCCTATTACTCATATTCCTGATGATTGAGCTTGGCTACAGTTCAATACCAAAAGCTTTATGTAAAACCACCACCGAACATTATCGAAAATGACGTATCCAATTGCGTAATAATATATACGGAAGTGTATTCAGATTAAAGGCGAGCAGTGCATTTGAATTGAATTCCATAATGGTAGCTGAGAGCCGCATGAGACCCCCCCCTTCCCCCAAATCACCAGGTCTACGGAGGAAGAGAGCGTTGCTCCCACTCATTACCATAGCCTTGCCCTGTTGCTGCACCCAGTGTGATCAGTGCACGTGTCTCCTTCTCACCGAGAGCTTCCTGTATTTGAAACGAAATAATTCTATTTCTAGAACTAAAACCTCATCAGAGAAAACGTGTTTTTATTATTGAATCCTTTTTGACAACAGGAGCATGATGAATATTTTCTGCATTGTTATATTCTTTCAGGGTCGCTTACCTGAGCTCCAAAAAATTCAGCAAGAGTGCAATCACTCAGATCGTCGCCCGAGCCCCCTACTTGCTGAACTTCTCTGTGGATAGACTGGATAATCGCCTGGGCTTCTTCCAGAAACAGCTGGGACTCAGTGCAGAGAATGTAAGGATGTGCCCGCTAAGAATACTTCTCATATTTACTTTTCCTGTGTTTCATGTGTCACATACAGGGCGTACAGCACCACCTACAGCAAATCTTTATTATCTAGAAAAATAGACTGCTGTATCCCGAAAGCATTTAACTGAGTCCCTACTCATTCATGGCCTATTTCATTTTATGATGGGACCTTTTTCCCCCCACAATCTTCTTAACTACACTTTAATTCCTTGACTCACTGGATTTAAATTCACACTTGATCCAAAATAAAAAGACCAATTGTAACATTCACTTCTGTTTATGTAGAAGATCCCAGACGTTGACAGTAACGACGTTTGGCCAATTGCCGTAACCTCCTTCCTGATGTAGAGCCCTGCCAACCTGGCCTAGCAACCAGAGAAAACACTTTTTAAATATGATTTGAGTAACAGAAGTGCAGTAACATGTGACAAACAGTACTTATACATTAAATTGCATGGACATTTAAACCTTTTCAAAATCACACATTTTTGGTTCCTCTACAGAGATAATGATACATATATATTATATATCTATATAATATATCTATATATACACATAATATATAATATATATGTCATTATCTCAGTAGGGGACCCAAAAATATAGGATTTTGGATAAAGGATACTCAACCTGTATGAGATATTCTTCAGGTAGGAAATGGGAAAACCACGTAATTAGAATTTTAAGAAACCCTCTCCTAAGGGGATGAAAAGGTGGTTGACATAATGACATCATTACCGACGTGTGGCTTGCGGTGCATAAACGATAACGCCCAAACAGACAATCGTATCAAAAATTGGATTACACCTCTAGTAGGTAGAATTTAATAATCTCCAAAAATGGTCCTGTCACTTTTTAGCGTATCTGCTACGGGTGCTCCTCAGGTAACGCCAAGAACCATAGATTAATATTCTCTTACATTAAGAGGTCTCAAATTTTCATCTCTATAGATTTACCAAATTGTTAACACTCGTGTATACTTACAACTGTGGAAATCAGTGTGTGTGTATGTATGTATGTATGTATGTATGTATGTATGTATGTATGTATGTATGCATATATATATATATATATATATATATATATATTGTTAAAGGGAATAATACAGTATTAGGTAATTAATATATAAAACAACTTCCAGCCCATCCTATTATCCTCAGGCTCAGCAGTGTTATCCAGTCTTAATTACAAATGTAGAATGTGGTTTAGCAAAGTTGGGATTGCAGTACTGTAGGAAGAGGTCACCCTGGGAATTAATAGGCTCTTCTGATCTTCACACTGTTGGGAGCTGTACATATTACAACTCTATATTCGGCTCATGTGAAATGTGAGTAGACTAGGGATGGCCATCGATGGTGCCATCAGTGGTTAACCACTGATGGCATGAAACAATCGACTGGGATCCATTGATAGTTTTGCACCCATGGATAGACACCCCTGCTGTGGGAAACAGGCGTTCAATCAGGGAAGGGGTGGGGCTTAAAGGGACGTAGAGTAAAAATAATAAAAAAAAAAACATTAGACCTGCTTTTATGAACATGCGAGACGTACACATAATACGGCATAAGAATTGCACCCTTCCTAGTTAAGCTTGTGCGTCCTTTCCACTGATATAGGATGGTGGAAACGGGGTTACAGTAGTGTGATCTGGTTTGCTCATCCCACTACAAGAGTCACTGGATGGCGTAATGTAAAAGCATGTACATTCTGTGTATTCTCTGCACAAAGGTGCATAAAAAGTATTGATTCCATTAGATAGTGTTCTGTTTGTAGCGCCATCCCTTGTTATAACTGCAGTTTTGGCCTATGTTTTAGGATGCTATTTAAGAGGGAGCATTGTAACTAGTTGCAAGCACTTGGGAGTTGAAAACGATCATTGGAAAGGATAAATATAGGGTATAAAATATAATATATGGTTTTGGTGCTTATAATGTAGATTTTCCTCCCACTGGTTTTACTTTTCATTTTGCTTGTTCTCCTAATTATTATCTTTCTCTAGCATCCATAAGGGATATTGGGGACAGAATTAGTACGATGGGGTATAGACGGGTCCAAAGGAGTTCAGAAAAAAGTGCCCTCAGGAGAGGATGCACACTCTGCTAGCTCCAGAGTTTTTCTTCAATTTCTTTTAAAGTTTTATTTATTTCATTATGCTGTTTGGGCAACAGCATACCTGCACCATGGGAGTTAGCGGGGAGACGGTTACCGGCCTCTTTAGGTGCAGAGCCGCTTCCCCGCTGCAGGACCACCGTCCTGAGGGGCTGTTTGTTCAGCGGGGCATGGAGCCTTGGCTGTCGCACCCGCAGCATGCCGCACACCCCTAACACTGCCTGAAGGTGATCATTGGTGGTGAGTACCAACCGGGGGCCCTGCTAGGGGGGGTCCCCCGGTTTACTGTGCGGCTAATAGTGCGGGTGTGGCGACCTGCATTCTCTAACGTCCTAAGTGGATGCTGGGGACTCCGTCAGGACCATGGGGAATAGCGGCTCCGCAGGAGACAGGGCACAAAAATAAAGCTTTAGGATCAGGTGGTGTGTACTGGCTCCTCCCCCTATGACCCTCCTCCAAGCCTCAGTTAGGTTTTTGTGCCCGTCCGAGCAGGGTGCAATCTAGGTGGCTCTCCTAAAGAGCTGCTTAGAAAAAGTTTTTTAGGTTTTTTATTTTCAGTGAGTCCTGCTGGCAACAGGCTCACTGCATCGAGGGACTTAGGGGAGAGAATTTCAACTCACCTGCATGCAGGATGGATTGGATTCTTAGGCTACTGGACACTATTAGCTCCAGAGGGAGTCGGAACACAGGTCTCACCCTGGGGTTCGTCCCGGAGCCGCGCCGCCGACCCCCCTTACAGATGCTGAAGATTGAAGGTCCGGAAACAGGCGGCAGAAGGCTCTTCAGTCTTCATGAAGGTAGCGCACAGCACTGCAGCTGTGCGCCATTGTTGTCACACACTTCACACCAGACGGTCACGGAGGGTGCAGGGCGCTGCTGGGGGCGCCCTGGGCAGCAATATATAATACCTTTTATGGCAAAAGAATACATCACATATAGCCATTGAGGCTATATGTATGTATTTAACCTATGCCAAATGTCTAAAACTCCGGGAGGAAAGCCCGCCGGAATAGGGGGCGGGGCTTATTCTCCTCAGCACACAGCGCCATTTTCCTGCTCAGCTCCGCTGTGAGGAAGGCTCCCAGGACTCTCCCCTGCACTGCACTACAGAAACAGGGTAAAACAGAGAGGGGGGGCATATTTTGGCAATATTTTTATATATTTAAGCGGCTATAAGGAACAACACTTATATAGGGTTGTTCCCATATATATTATAGCGCTTGGGTGTGTGCTGGCAAACTCTCCCTCTGTCTCCCCAAAGGGCTAGTGGGGTCCTGTCTTCGATAAGAGCATTCCCTGTGTGTCTGCTGTGTGTCGGTACGTGTGTGTCGACATGTATGAGGACGATGTTGGCGTGGAGGCAGAGCAATTGCCGATAATGGTGATGTCACCCCCCAGGGAGTCGACACCGGAATGGATGGCTTTGTTTATGGAATTACGTGATAATGTCAGCACATTACAAAAATCAGTTGACGACATGAGACGGCCGGCAAACCAGTTAGTACCTGCCCAGGCGTCTCAGACACCGTCAGGGGCTGTAAAGCGCCCTTTACCTCAGTCGGTCGACACAGACCCAGACACAGACACTGAATCTAGTGTCGACGGTGATGAAACAAACGTATTTTCAAGTAGGGCCACACGTTATATGATCACGGCAATGAAGGAGGCTTTGCATATCTCTGATACTACAAGTACCACAAAAAGGGGTATTATGTGGGGGGTGAAAAAACTACCTGTAGTTTTTCCTGAATCAGAGGAATTAAATGATGTATGTGATGAAGCGTGGGTTAACCCAGATAGAAAAATGCTAATTTCAAAAAAGTTATTAGCAT
Source organism: Pseudophryne corroboree (assembly GCF_028390025.1). Taxonomy (NCBI): domain Eukaryota; kingdom Metazoa; phylum Chordata; class Amphibia; order Anura; family Myobatrachidae; genus Pseudophryne; species Pseudophryne corroboree. The sequence goes on from NC_086448.1 coordinate 755,748,922, forward strand.
TATACCCTTTCCCGCCAGAGGTTAGGGCGCGCTGGGAAACACCCCCTAGGGTGGATAAGGCGCTCACACGCTTATCAAAACAAGTGGCGTTACCGTCTCCTGATACGGCCGCCCTCAAGGATCCAGCAGATAGGAGGCTGGAAACTACCTTAAAAAGTATATACACACATACTGGTGTTATACTGCGACCAGCCATCGCCTCAGCCTGGATGTGCAGTGCTGGGGTCGTCTGGTTGGATTCCCTGACTGAAAATATTGATACCCTGGATAGGGACAGTATTTTATTGACTATAGAGCAATTAAAGGATGCTTTCCTTTATATGCGAGATGCGCAGAGAGATATTTGCACTCTGGCATCGAGAGTAAATGCGATGTCCATATCTGCCAGAAGGAGTTTATGGACGCGACAGTGGTCAGGTGATGCGGATTCCAAACGACATATGGAAGTATTGCCGTATAAAGGGGAGGAATTATTTGGCGTCGGTCTATCGGATCTGGTGGCTACGGCAACTGCCGGAAAATCCACTTTTTTACCTCAGACCCCCTCCCAACAGAAAAAGACACCGTCTTTTCAGCCGCAGTCCTTTCGTTCCTATAAGAACAAGCGGACAAAAGGACAGTCATATCTGCCTCGGGGCAGAGGAAGGGGTAAGAGAGGGCAGCAAGCAGCCCCTGCCCAGGAACAGAAGCCCTCCCAGGGTTCTGCAAAGCCCTCAGCATGACGCTGGGGCCTTACAAGCGGACTCAGGAACGGTGGGGGGTCGACTCAAGAATTTCAGCGCACAGTGGGCTTGCTCACAGGTGGACCCCTGGATTCTGCAGGTAGTATCTCAGGGTTACAGGTTGGAATTCGAGAAGTCTCCCCCTCGCCGGTTCCTAAAGTCTGCTTTGCCAACGTCTCCCTCAGACAGGGCGACGGTATTGGAAGCCATTCACAAGCTGTTTGCTCAGCAGGTGATAGTCAAGGTACCCCTCCTACAACAGGGAAAGGGGTATTACTCCACGCTATTTGTGGTACCGAAGCCGGACGGCTCGGTAAGACCTATTCTAAATCTCAAATCTTTGAACCTGTACATACAAAAATTCAAGTTCAAGATGGAGTCACTCAGAGCAGTGATAGCGAATCTGGAAGAAGGGGACTTTATGGTGTCCCTGGACATAAAGGACGCTTACCTGCATGTCCCAATTTGCCCTTCACATCAAGGGTACCTCAGGTTCGTGGTGCAAAACTGTCATTATCAGTTTCAGACGCTGCCGTTTGGATTGTCCACGGCGCCTCGGGTCTTTACCAAGGTAATGGCCGAAATGATGATCTTTCTACGAAGAAGAGGCGTATTAATTATCCCTTACTTGGACGATCTCCTGATAAGGGCAAGATCCAGAGAACAGCTGGAAGACGGAGTAGCACTAACCCAACTAGTGCTGCAACAACACGGGTGGATTCTGAATTTTCCAAAATCTCAGTTGACCCCGACGACACGTCTGCTGTTCCTGGGAATGATTCTGGACACGGTTCAGAAAAAGGTGTTTCTTCCGGAGGAGAAAGCCAGGGAGTTATCCGAACTTGTCAGGAACCTCCTAAAACCAGGGACAGTGTCTGTGCATCAATGCACAAGAGTCCTGGGAAAGATGGTGGCTTCTTACGAAGCGATTCCATTCGGCAGATTCCACGCACGAACTTTTCAGTGGGATCTGCTGGACAAATGGTCCGGATCGCATCTGCAGATGCATCAGCGGATAACCTTATCGCCACGGACAAGGGTGTCTCTTCTGTGGTGGTTGCAGAGTGCTCATCTGTTAGAGGGCCGCAGATTCGGCATACAGGACTGGGTCCTGGTGACCACGGATGCCAGTCTGAGAGGCTGGGGAGCGGTCACACAAGGAAGAAACTTCCAGGGAGTATGGTCAAGCCTGGAGATGTCTCTTCACATAAATATACTGGAGCTAAGAGCGATTTACAATGCTCTAAGTCTGGCAAAACCCCTGCTTCAGGGTCAGCCGGTGTTGATCCAGTCGGACAACATCACGGCAGTCGCCCACGTAAACAGACAGGGCGGCACAAGAAGCAGGACAGCAATGGCAGAAGTTGCAAGGATTCTTCGCTGGGCGGAAGATCATGTGATAGCACTGTCAGCAGTATTCATTCCGGGAGTGGACAACTGGGAAGCAGACTTCCTCAGCAGACACGATTTACACCCGGGAGAGTGGGGACTTCATCCAGAAGTCTTCCACATGATTGTGAACCGTTGGGAAAAACCAATGGTGGATATGATGGCGTCCCGCTTCAACAAAAAACTGGACAGGTATTGCGCCAGGTCAAGAGATCCTCAGGCAATAGCTGTGGACGCTCTGGTAACACCGTGGGTGTTCCAGTCAGTGTATGTGTTCCCTCCTCTGCCTCTCATACCAAAAGTACTGAGAATTATACGGCAAAAGGGAGTAAGAACGATACTAGTGGCTCCGGATTGGCCAAGAAGAACTTGGTACCCGGAACTTCAAGAGATGCTCACGGAGGATCCGTGGCCTCTACCTCTGAGACGGGACCTGCTTCAGCAGGGACCGTGTCTATTCCAAGACTTACCGCGGCTGCGTTTGACGGCATGGCGGTTGAACGCCGGATTCTAAAGGAAAAAGGCATTCCGGAAGAGGTCATTCCTACACTGGTAAAGGCCAGGAAGGAGGTGACTGCACAACATTATCACCGCATTTGGAGGAAATATGTTGCGTGGTGTGAGGCCAGGAAGGCCCCCACGGAGGAATTTCAACTGGGTCGATTCCTACATTTCCTGCAAACAGGATTGTCTATGGGCCTCAAATTGGGGTCCATTAAGGTTCAAATTTCGGCCCTGTCGATTTTTTTCCAAAAAGAATTGGCTTCAGTTCCTGAAGTCCAGACTTTTGTAAAAGGAGTACTACATATACAGCCCCCGGTTGTGCCACCAGTGGCACCGTGGGATCTTTTTTTTTTAAATTCAATAGTTTTTTATTGGTTTTTACAATGTTTTAACATTTAAACATTGCCTAGGGCAAGCATAACATACTTACAACAACTAGACTATAACACTTAAACAGGTAACAACAACCTGCTACGGTATTGCAGAGAGAGCATAGTGTGATGTGGTATTAAATATCTCATTCAGAATCATAAATAGCAATAGAGCAGTGGTGATCCAGAATTCCTATATATTAGACCCACATTGTATTATCTTTTATCACGATAACATCGTGCCTTTGGATCCGGCCGGCCACGGGCCATTCACCCCAGAGAACTCACACAAAGACTACTCATATCGGGCAGTTAAATAGATCTAGGGTTCAGCAGTATTCATCCTTGAAGCGAAATAGCGAGAGCTCATCCACCTTCCCCATATAGCAATAAACTTTTTTTCCGCATTCCTGGCCAGATATACGAATTTTTCATGTGCAACCGTAGTATTAACCAGAGCAATCCAGGATTGTGGCGCCGGGGCTTCATTAGCCATCCATAATCTGGCTATGCAAACCTTGGCCAGAGCACTGAGGTTTATAACATATCGTCGACTGGGCGGGTCTAGAGTTTCCTCATCTATAGTTGCCAATATGCAAGAGATAGGTGTAAGTACGGTAGAGGGGATACCCGTACCAACTATGGCCCGTATAACCTCCTCCCAAAACTTCGACACCAGAGGGCATATCCATATCATATGCCAAAAGTCTGCTCCCATAGTGCCGCATTTGGGACATTTTGAGCTGTGGGATCCCCCTATATGTGACAATCGCAGAGGTGACATATATACCCTGTGCAGCACGAACAACTGAATTTGTTGATATCGGACAGATGATGTTGAAAGCCGGCTCGATCCCAGGGCACCCTCCCATATCTCATCCGACACTGGACCTAGGTCAGATTCCCACTTGGTCTTAAGGGAGCTAAGGGGGTCTATATGATGCATTTGAAGTAACCGGCCATATAATTTGGATACTAAGTGACCGGGTCCCACTGTCTGCAACAGCAATTTGACCGGAGAATCAGTAAGCGCCGGCGGGCCATCGGGGAATTGGGCAGACACCGCATGTCTCAATTGAAGGAAGCGATAAAAATACGCTGAGGGGACGTTAAATTCCTGTTGAATCTGCTGGAAAGATCTAAAAAACCCATCAACATACAAGTGTCCCAGTGAAGTCACCCCCCATGGTTCCCACACCTCCCTGACTTGAAGCTGACACAACTCTGGCAATCCATATTTATTGTTCAGCGGAGTGTCAGGGTCAATGCCCTGTCCTTGCAATATCCGATGCGCCAGTCTCCAAACAGTAATATATTGTTTAAAGAGTGGCAGTGCCGATACTTTGACACTTCCACAGAGAAGCAGTCCCAGTGGTGAACCACCTGGGTATTCCTGCAATACCAGCTGAGAATGCAAACTTGAAGTGTCAGATTCATTAACCCATTCCCATAGATGTGCTAGTTGTGCTGCAAAATAATAAAGACGAAAGTTGGGAAGAGCCAGCCCCCCTGAGGTTTTGGGCCTAGTCAGAGTATTAAGTTTCAACCGTGCCCGTTTACTATCCCAAACCAGAGAGGACATCAAGCCATCTATCTGTTTGAAAGTTTTCTGGGGGATGTATATCGGGGATTGTTGAAGTATGTATAGGAGTTTGGGTTGAAAAACCATTTTTACCAGATTAACCCTCCCTGTAGCCGTCAGGGGCAATTTCCCCCAGACCTTCACCTTATTGCGAAGATAAGATATTTGCGGTGTAATATTAAGGGAAGTAAATTTATGAGGGTCATTGGATATCCATATGCCCAGATACTTAAAGGAATTCACCCATCTTAGCGGGAGAGCAACCAATGGGGAGGCAGGGACCTCACCTTGAAGCGGAATAATGGAGGATTTCTCCCAATTGATCAGGAGCCCTGAGTAACATCCGAACTTATTAATAATATCTAAAATCTTAGGCATAGACTCAGCATAGCGATCCACAAATAGCAGGATATCATCGGCATAAAGAGCTATTTTCTCCTCCCTGGTGCCCACGGTGTATCCAATAATCTCAGGGTCCGCTCGCAGAAGACATGCAAGGGGTTCAATGGCTATAGCAAACAGGGTAGGGGACAATGGACATCCCTGACGAGTGCCTCTGGACAACGGAAAGGAATGTGACACAAAGCCATTCACCGTCACTCTAGCCAGGGGAGAGGAATACATCAGGCGGACAAATTTGATAAAGTTAGGGCCTATACCAAACTTGCGCATGACCCTCCACAAGTACTCCCACTCCACGGAGTCAAAGGCCTTAGCGGCGTCCAGTGATACTACTATGGATGAGGGTGCCTCACGGGGGACCTGTAGATGGGTAAATAATCGTCTGAGATTAATGGATGTTGATTTATTGGGCATAAATCCCGTCTGATCTGGGTGTATGATCTGTGTAATTACCTTATTTAATCTACATGCCAGGATTTTGGCCAGAATTTTGATATCGGTCGGTAGAAGGGAGATAGGTCTATAAGAATCAACCTTCCTATGGTCCTTATCGGGCTTCGGAAGGACAATAATCAATGCCTCCGCCATAGATAATGGGAGGGATTCCTGTGTGAATATTTGACTATATAGCTCAAGCAATTGGGGGACAAAAAAATCTAAATGGCGCCTATATAGCTCAGACGGTATGCCATCGGGCCCTGAAGCCTTCCCATTGGGGGCAGCACTGATCGCATCCGCAATCTCCTCCGGCGAAATAGGTGCCTCGAGGAAGTCATGCGCCTCACCAGTCAGCAAGGGAAGCTGTATAGTCTGTAAATATTCGTCTAATTGCATCGGGGTACAGTCCAGTTTAGAGCTATATAAACGTCTATAGTACGACACGAATTCCGACGCAATCTGTGGGGTCTGCACTACAGTGGTACCGTCTGGGGCCTCTATTTCAACCACGGTATTAGCGGATCTCTCACCTCGTGCCAAAGAGGCTAAATATGATCCCGGCCTATCCCCGGAGGCGTAGAAGGTGTGAGAGGAGAAGAGGAGTCTATGCTGAGTCTTTTCCATTAGACATTCCCTCCATTCCCCCTGCGCTGTCAACCATGCAGATTTGGAACTATCCAAGCAATCCTGTAAGTATTTTACCTCAGCAGCAACACTCAAGGTCTCTAGCTCGGACTCCCGGTGCCTGAAAAAGGTTTTTAAATTAGCCACTCGTTTAATTAGGGTTCCCCGCAAAAAGGCCTTGAACGCATCCCATAAATTAGAGATAGGTTGCCCAGCCTTATTTATCTCAAAAAATTCCCGCCACGCAGTCACCAAATCGGAGCCATCTCCCATATGTACTAGCCAAAACGGGTTAAACTTCCACACTGCCTGGCCTCTAGAGCAGCCAAAGTCTAGGGTCAATGTTAAAGGGGAGTGGTCCGATATACCCCTAGTCTCATATTTGCTATCCTGGACCCTAGGAATCAGATCGTTCGAGAGAAGGGCCAGGTCAATCCTAGAGAACGAGGAGTGGGAATGTGAGAAGCATGAATATTGTTTAGCAGATGGATGTCTCAGTCTCCAGGGATCAACCAGGCCCAGTCCCGACACAACCTCAGCAAAATCATTTCTACCAGAGTGTGGACCAGAGGGATTGGTGGAGAATCTATCCATCGCTTTATCTAAAACATTGTTGAAATCCCCCACACAAACCACGGGTATACCCGGTGACAAGGCCATAAATCCTGCAACCCTTTTTAGGACATCTGAGGAGTACGGGGGGGGCACATATACGGACAGCAAAAGCAGAGGGGTACAGTGGATTTTACACTTTAAAAACACATATCTTCCCCATGGGTCCGTTTGTACTGACTCCAGTACAAAGGGAACTGCCTTCTTTATAAGGATAGAGACCCCCCGAGAGGCAGAAGTGTGTGTGGAATGGAATGCCCACCCTACCCAAGGTCTTTTAAGGGCAAGGGTCTTACTGCCCACCAGGTGGGTCTCCATAAGACATATCACATCAGCGGCATATTGCTTAATTTGTCTAAGCACAAGGGATCTCTTGATCTTGTCATTGAGTCCCCTTACATTCCATGACACCAACCTAAGTCCAACCATGAGGGGTCGTTTTGATAATAAGAGAGGCTACAGCCAGCAGCCAGCCAGATCCATCTTCTCTGTATACAAGAACAAGGCACCACCGCTCAATGAGTAGATTCGTAAGCCACACACACTCAAATTTCGACCATCCATACCAGAAACAACCATAGCCAACAACTTCCCCCCTCCCCCCACCCTGTATACTACTCCCAACCTGCAGCATACTTGGATCCCTGAACCTAATACCGGCTCAAGCCCAGAGCACACACCTTGTTATACCCTGGGTGGAGCCAGAAATACAATGGCCCTAAGAAAGAAAACAAAACACAAACAAAACAAAACTTCCCCAGCCTGTAGACTAATTCGCCCCCATAGGATAGAAAAAGAGGCGAGATATACAAAGTCACCCCCCGGGACTTAAGATCAAATATAATCAGGTATATTCGGACCGCCGATATATCCCTCCTCTCCCCCGGCCCCCCACCCGACATGTCCCAGCATTATTAATATAGTAATTACCTGTATAAGAAGAATAACAAGACAGAAAATCAGGTAAGTAATTAACCCCCCTACCACCCTCATATCCTCAGGGAACAGCATAGATAGTTAAACATTTTCCCCCACATCCTGCATCACTCCAGTAGATATGCATATAATCTTATCCTGTACATAAAATCTTTTGCCACACAGTCACAGGAATTAATCACTCATCAGCAAGGGCCCGTCTCGCCGGGAAGCGTCTATCCAGCCACATCATCGCCTCACGAGGAGCCTCAAAAAACTTGGTCTCCCCATCAGCTACCACTCGTAATCGTGATGGAAAGAGCATGGCGTATGGCAGTTCAAGTTCCCGGAGTCTCCGCTTAACAGGCAGAAACTGAGCTCTATCTTTCTGCACCTCCACCGCAAAGTCTGGGAAGACCGATATTGGCGACCCGTTCCATTTTAGGGGGCCTTTCGTGCGAGCAAGTTTCAGAACAGTGTCCCGGTCGCGGAAGTGAAGGAACTTGGCGATGAAGGTACGAGGCGGGGCCCCCGGAGGCAACGGGCGCATCGGCACTCTATGAGCTCGTTCTATGGTGAAATGCGGCGAGAATTCATCGGGTCCAAATGCCTTCCGAAGCCACGCCTCTAGAAATTCCTCAGGAGATGAGCCCTCCTCCTTCTCGGGCAGACCGATGAAACGGACATTGTTGCGACGTAAGCGTCCCTCCATATCCGTTAGTTTTTTGCGCACATCAGTCATTTGAGACTCCAAAGTGTCAGTACGCCGCCCCAGCGGAGTGACAGTATCCTCGACATTGGAGATACGGGTTTCGGCCTCACCCACCCTCTCTCTCACCCGTTGTAGGTCCTGATGTATAATGGAGAGATCAGACTGCACCTGCCCGATTTTGTCAGCCAAGCGGGCCTCGCTTGCTGTCACGGCGTCCAACACTCTTTGTAACGCAGCATCAGGTGGTTCTGATGAGACAGAGCTGTATGCAGGAGAAGGGGGCGAAGACCCATCTTGTGTAGTTTCCCTCCGCTGTTGTTGGGGACCGGGGTTGCGGATAAACTTTTCCATTGCGCCTGCCGCCGCGTTTTGTTGACGGCCTTTCACCATTTTGGATAACACGATGCCACCGTATATGACCGATTATAATCAAAGCAGTGCAGGCAAGAGAGGGGGCGCAGGCAGCGGCTCACTATGTGAGGGCCAATAGACGCAGGACGGATATATATATATATAAAAGGACCAGTGTTCCTGATAGTGTGGCACTATAGAATTGGTAGTTATGGTCAGGATCAGGGGATCAAGCAACTTCTCACCTGCATAAACAAGGCAGAGCAATGCAGGTCTGCTTTATTATCCTTTGCCAGCCACTAGTCAGGTCTGGCTGCTCAGGCTGCATATAATAGTGTCTGGCAGGAGAGGTGTGGACTGGAGCAGAGCTGAGCCCAGTGCCAACCTCAAGATGGCGCCCGGAGAAGCCCACAGTCAGCCCAGCCTGTGTTATATCTCACAGGGGACCAGGGCTTTTGTAGCAGGCAGAGGGGGTATCAGCTGTCCGGCTCATAGGCCGCTCCGTTTGTGGGGTTTTTTTTTTGTGCAGGGCTGTCAGGGGCGGGTGGCGGAGCCCCGTGCGCGCGGCCCGCCAACCGCAAGATGGCGCCCGGCGGTCTCCCGTGCTCTGCAGGGCCGCGACAAGCGCCCTGGTCGTCCGGCAGAGAAGTAGAGCAGAGCGGTATGTTGTGCGGGTGACGGGGCCCCCGCGGTATCTCTTCGCCGGCCGCAGGGTACGCTAGGAGAGCCGGGCGGGAGGCGACTAGCACAGCTCCCTTGCAGCAGGATCCAAGATGGCGCCGGCCTCGTGCAGGACAGGATCAGCACAGCCCTTCTTTCGTACCCAGCAGGTACAGTGAGCACAGGATCCACTTGGAAAGGGGCTCAGAACGGGCAGCAGAGTTTCATAAAGCCGCACAGGGCCGTTTATGCAGTCTCACAGGGGGTGCCAGGATGTTTTCAGGATATTGTCGGCTGGGGAGCTAGGATAGCACGTCCTACTCCATTACTCGTCAGGCCACGCCCCCGGCACCGTGGGATCTTAATGTAGTCTTGGATTTTCTCAAATCCCATTGGTTTGAGCCGCTAAAATCGGTGGAGCTGAAGTATCTTACATGGAAAGTAACCATGCTTCTGGCCCTGGCTTCAGCCAGGAGAGTATCCGAATTGGCGGCTTTATCATATAAGAGCCCATATCTGATTTTCCATACGGACAGGGCAGAACTGCGGACGCGTCCTCATTTTCTGCCTAAGGTGGTGTCAGCGTTTCACCTGAACCAGCCTATTGTGGTGCCTGCGGCTACTAACGAGTTGGAGGATTCCAAGTTGTTGGACGTGGTCCGGGCATTGAAAATATATATTTCAAGAACGGCGGGAGTCAGAAAGTCTGACTCATTGCTTATATTGTATGCACCCAACAAGATGGGTGCTCCTGCTTCTAAGCAGACGATTGCTCGTTGGATTTGTAGCACAATTCAACTTGCACATTCTGTGGCAGGCTTGCCACAACCTAAATCTGTCAAGGCCCATTCCACAAGGAAAGTGGGCTCATCCTGGGCGGCTGCCCGGGGAGTCTCGGCATTACAACTCTGCCGAGCTGCTACTTGGTCAGGGGCAAACACGTTTGCAAAATTCTACAAATTTGATACCCTGGCTGAGGAGGACCTTGAGTTCTCTCATTCGGTGCTGCAGAGTCATCTGCACTCTCCCGCCCGTTTGGGAGCTTTGGTATAATCCCCATGGTCCTGACGGAGTCCCCAGCATCCACTTAGGACGTTAGAGAAAATAAGAATTTACTTACCGATAATTCTATTTCTCGTAGTCCGTAGTGGATGCTGGGCGCCCATCCCAAGTGCGGATTGTCTGCAATACTTGTACATAGTTATTGTTACAAACAAATTCGGGTTGTTATTGTTGTGAGCCGTCTGTTCAGAGGCTCCTACGTTTGTCATACTGTTAACTGGGTTCAGATCACAAGTTATACGGTGTGATTGGTGTGGCTGGTATGAGTCTTACCCGGGATTCAATATCCTTCCTTATTGTGTACGCTCGTCCGGGCACAGTATCCTAACTGAGGCTTGGAGGAGGGTCATAGGGGGAGGAGCCAGTACACACCACCTGATCCTAAAGCTTTATTTTTGTGCCCTGTCTCCTGCGGAGCCGCTATTCCCCATGGTCCTGACGGAGTCCCCAGCATCCACTACGGACTACGAGAAATAGAATTATCGGTAAGTAAATTCTTATTATAGCCCCTGCGTGAGACTGGCTAATTTAGGGTAAACCAAGCATTTATGTAAGGTTTTACAACTTGGGAGACATGGCCTGTATAAATATACAGAGGTAGCTCCGACGCCATGGCGGGTGGCGGAGCTACACGAGAGCGGGCTCAGCTGCATTTTGGCGCCTCCCTCTGCATAGCAGCAGCAGCCTCCACAGCTCCTCCAAACAGTCCCTGGATCGCTGGTACCGGTTGGAGAGGGGGAGAGCCACTATATTACTGCACAATAACAATCCCTCTGAGGGATTTTTATCAGATTACAGTCTCACTGTGTTTACATAAAAACGTTGACAGCCTCACTGGGGCTGTGCAGCGCTGGGTGCGCTAGGGTCCTCTCTTCTGTGTCTCCTCTCACATGCACTAGGGCAGGCTTGCAATATATCAATATTAGGCTGTGTTTTATGTGTATTGTAGCTGGTTTTTTCTGATTCACAATGGTAAAACAGAAGTCATGCAGTGTATGTAATGCTAGATTCTCTCCTAGTTCATCTGACTCCTTATCATGTGAGCAGTGTAGTCAGTGATATCTAAATGCTGTGTGGGGAGAGTCCTAAGCCCTCCTGGTTGGGGCCTATCAAAACTATGATGTCTGATATGTCATCTCAGCTCAGCTCACTGCAAATGCCAATAAGACTCAGGAACTGCAACAAGCAGTGGCAAGTCTCACTGCTAAACATCCCCCCCCCCCCCCCCTGTCTACTAAGGGTGCACATAAACTTGCTTTACCTGCACTACTCTCAGATACTGATGACGATATACAGGATGATGTGGACCCCATAAGTGGGGATCCCACCCAGGGTATTAAGCCCCTCATATTGGCTATTAGGGATGTGTTAAAGCTCCCCCTGGAGGATGCTACTAATCAGCAGTCATTTTTCCTCCCACAAGATAAAATGGCAGTCACATTTCCTGATTCCAAGGCATTAGATGACTTCTTTAAAATGGCCTGGAAGAATCCAGATAAAAAGTTTCAGGTGTCCAAACGGTTTTTGCATACATTCCCCTTTGCCCCTAATGGCAGAAAATTCTAGGAAGAATCTCCTGAAGTAGACGTCTCAGTCTCGCCTTTCTAAAAAGGCAGTACTCCCTGCTTCGGGCTCCTTTACAGTAAAGGTCCTGGAAGATAGGAAAATTGAAACCACTCTAAAATCTATTTACATTTCTGCAGGTGTTGCTCAAAGGCCGGTCATTGCAGGTTGCTGGATGACACATGCAATTCATTCCTGGGCTAATCAAATTAAGGAAGGTCTCTCGGGTGATATGACCTTAGATAATACTGTTACTCTCCTGACTCACATTCAGGACACGGCAAGAGTCCTCTGTGACTCCCTTAAAGAGATTGGCAATATTAATGCTAGGACCACGGCTTTGGCTGTGTCTGTGCGCAGAGCCATATGGTTACGTCAGTGGATTGCTGATGCTGACTCCAAACGTAATGTTGAATCTCTTCCCTTCACAGGTGAATGGCTCTTTGGAGGTGAATTGGACGCATGGATTTCCAAAGCTACTGCTGGAAAATTCACGTTTCTCCCTTCGGGGGCTCCACCTGCTAGATGTACCTATCCGGGAACGTCTACTCAGTCCTTTTAGTCCTCCAGATTTTGATCTAGGGCCTGCGGGGGATCCAACGCAGCTAGAGGCTCCAGAGGAAAACCTAGAAACCAGCTGTTGCTGGATCTCAGGACCAGAACTCCAGTTCTGCTCCCGCTAAGACTTCAGCATGACGGTGCCCACCCACCCCAAGGAGATCTCGTGGTGGGAGCTCGGTTACGTCACTTCAGCCACATCTGGGATGGTTCCTGCCAAGATGCTTCGATAAGGGACCTTATCTCTCAGGGTTACAAGCTGGAGTTCGACGGTACTCCTCCCCAACGGTTTTTCAAATCAGGCTTAACAGCTTTGGAAAGTATGCGTGGTATGCTACTACTGGCCATAAACAAGTTGATCCAGTCCCAGGTCATTGTTACAGTACCCCTACTATGACAAGGACAGGGTTACTACTCCAGTCTGTTTGTCGTACGAAAACCAGATGGGTCTGTGAGACCCATTCTGAATCTGAAGTCCTTGAATCTTTACCTGAAGTTTTTCAAATTCAAGATGGAATCTTTGAGAGCGGTGATCGCAGGCCTGGAACAACAGGAATTCCTAGTGTCCCTGGATATCAAGGACGCTTACCTACATATACCAATTTGGCCTCTTCATCAGGCGTATCGGAGGTTTGCCCTACTTGAACGATCACTACTAGTTTCAGGCGTTACCCTTCGGCCTGTCTACAGCTCCAAGGGTGTTCACGAAGGTGATGCCAGAAATGATGTTTCAGCTCAGGGTCCAGGAGGTCAATGTAATTCCATACATGGACGATCTCCTGATAAAAGCGAGTTTCAGAGAGCTTCTATTGCTCCATATCGATCGCACTATCCAACTTCTGTCTCACCACGGGTGGATCCTCAATCTGCAGAAGATCCAACTGGAACCGTCTCAGAGACTCCTGCTTCTGGGAATGCTACTGGATACTGTAACACAGAGTGTGTTCCTCCCAGTGGAAAAAGCGAGAACACTCCAGGAAATGGTTCGCATGGTACTCAGACCTGCTTGAGTCTCCATTCATCTTTGCATAAAATTATTGGGAAAGATGGTGTCCTCCTATGAGGTGATACAGTATGGAAGGTTCCATGCCAGACCCTTCCAATTGTACATCCTGAACAAGTGGTCCGGTTCCCATCTTCAGATGCACCGGATGATTCAGCTGTCACCACAGGCCAGGATTTCACTCCTATGGTGGCTACAGTCTTCCAGCCTTCTGGAAGTCCGAAGCTTCGGGATTCAGGATTGGATCCTCCTCACGACGGATGCGAGTCTAAGAGGATGGGGAGCTGTCACCCAGGGGCGCAGTTACAGGGCAGGAGGTCTGCCCAAGTTGCCCTACTTCCAATCAACATTCTGGAACTTCGGGCTATCCACAATGCTCTGCTTCAGGCGTCTCATCTACTACGGGATCGGGCGATCCAGGTGCAGTTGGACAACGCCACGGCGGTGGCGTACATCAATCGACAAGGAGGGACAAAAAGCAGGGTCTGCATGCGAGAACTGCAATCTTCATTCCGGGAGTGGACAACTGGGAGGCGGACTTCCTAAGTCGCCACGACCTCCACCCGGGGGAGTGGGGACTATACCCTCAGGTGTTCCAACTGATCATCGACAGGTGGGGTTGCCTACAGATCGATTTGATGGCCTCTCGTCTCAATAAGAAGCTTTGCTGCTATTGCTCACGAACCAGGGACACTCAGGCGAGCGCAGTGGATGCGCTGATCAGCTGGTTTACCTATTTACTCTGATCCCAAGGGTGCTCAAGCGGATCAGACATCAAAGAGTGGAAGCAATCTTGATTGCCCCATATTGGCCCCAAAGAGCGTGGTACACGGCTCTCCTGGACTTGTCCGTAGAGGACCCTTGTCCTCTACCACTAAGAAGGGATCTTCTTCAACAAGGGCCGTTCGTCTACCTGGACTTACGGCGGCTTCGTTTGACGGCATGGAAGTTGAGCGGGACATCCTAGCAAACAAAAGGCTTTCCAAAAAGGTAATTGCCACTATGGTGCAAGCCAGGAAACCTGTGACATCACAACACTATCATCATATCTGGCGGAGATATGTCTCGTGGTGCGAGGAACGCAAATATCCCTCTTCAGAATTCCACTTGGGAAGGTTCCTCCGTTTTGTGCAGGCTGGAGTGGATAAAGGCTTGCTTCTGGGATCCATTAAGGTCCAGATTTCAGCTCTTTCCATCTTCTTTCAGAAGAAGTTGGCTCTCTTGCCGGAAGTTAACGTCAGACCTTCTTGCAAGGGGTGCTTCACATACAACCTCCTTTTGTGCCGCTTACGGCACCTTGGAATCTGGATGTAGTGTTAAGCTTTCTACAGTCCTCCTGGTTTGAACCTCTGACGACGGTAGAAGAGAAGTACCTCACGTGGAAAACGGTGATGTTACTGGCCCTGGCTTCTGCTAGGTGTGTCTCATAATTGGGGACCTTGTGCAAAAGTCCGTACTTGGGGGGTAATTCCAAGTTGATCGCAGCAGGAATTTTGTTAGCAGTTGGGCAAAACCATGTGCACTGCAGGGGAGGCAAATATAACGTGCAGAGAGAGTTAGATTTGGGTGGGTTATTTTGTTTCTGTGCAGGGTAAATACTGGCTGCTTTATTTTTACACTGCAAATTAGATTGCAGATTGAACACACCACACCCAAATCTAACTCTCTCTGCACATGTGAAATCAGCCCCCTCCTGCAGTGCACATGGTTTTGCCCAACTGCTAACAAAATTCCTGCTGCGATCAACTTGGAATTACCCCCTTGGTCTTTTACGAGAACAGAGCTGAGCTCAGGACTGGACAGCAGTTCCTGCCGAAGGTGGTCTCCGCGTTTCACTTGAATCAACCTATTGTGATTCTGTCCAGTTCTGACACTTCTGCTCTTCCGGAGGCGTTGGATGCTGTGCGAGCCTTGAAAATCTATGTCAAGAGGACGGCTCTGATCAGAAAGACGGATTCCTTGTTCGTGCTGTATGATGCGCGTAAAAAGGGTTGCCCTGCTTCAAAGCAGTCCATTGCTCGTTGGATTAGGTTTACTATCCAACAAGCCTATGCGTCGGCAGCCTTACTTGTTCCTCAGTCTCTGAAGGCCCACTCTACTAGATCGATGGGTTTTTCCTGGGCGGCTGCCCGTGGAGTCTTGGCCCTGCCACTACGCCGAGCTGCTACCTGGTCGGGGACGAACACCTTTGTGAAGTTCTACAAGTTTGATACCCTGGCCAAAGAGGATAACCAGTTTGGGCAGGCGGTGCTGCAGTTGTCTCCGCACGTTCCCGCCCGTTCTGGAAGCTTTGGGACATCCCCATTGTACTAATTCTGTCCCCAATATCCCTTATGGATGCTAGAGAAAATAGGATTTTGAATACCTACTGGTAAATACTTTTCTCGTAGTCTATAAGGGATATAGGGCGCCCGCCTCTGTGAGGTGACTTTCTGCAGGTTCTCAGTTACGTGCTCCTGTTCAGATGTTGCTGTTAATGTGGCCAGACTTTGCTGGCTAAGTTATGTATTGGTGTGCTGGTGTATAAATCTCACCACACCTGTTGTTGTTATGTTCCTTCTCTCAAGTATGTCATTTTCCTTTGGGCACTGTTTTACCTATAAATGACCTGTAGGAGGAGGCATAGAGGGGAGGAGCCAGCACACCCAGCTGAAGAAATTTAAAGTGCACTGGCTCCTTTGGACCTGTCTTTACCCCATCGTACTAATTCTGTCCCCAATATCCCTTATGGACTACCAGAAAAGGATTTACCGGTAGGTATTCAAAATCCTATTTTTAATTATATGGTCCCACCAAGTGTCAGTGATGCCTTACAGGGAGAATAATAATACTGTAATAGAAACAACAAATTCAATATAACAATAATATAACCAAACCATACAATATAACAATATTATAAACAAACCATACAATATAACAATAATATAAACAAACAAACCATACAATATAACAAGATTCAGACAGTAAAGGGACGAACTGTGAGATGATACAACAAAATGAGTGACTGTAATAAGCTGCAGCTTTTGATGACCCTGTGGCCTGAGAAGATTAGATGGAAGGAACTGGAGATGCTAACTATGAAAGTGGGGGGCACACTGGAGACCAGTATAGTGCAGGGTAAGAGCCAAGAGATTGGAGGACCTTGCTTGTGAGAATTTACCTCCTAGGGGAAAGGAAGTAAAAAATGGGATTTGAACTGGGAAGAGATGAGGTGGGGCAGAGGTCTGGAGGTAAAGATGTGAAAAGGGCTGGTAGGCTTTATGGAACAGTTGTGTTTTCAGGCCATGTTTGAAACCCCGCAGGCTGTTAGACAATCTGGTAGGGTGGGGGAGCGCGTTCCGGAGGTGGAAAGCAGCATGCAAATGTTTTCGATGAGGGAGTTGGAGGGTGAAATTGAGGAAGCAAGGTGACAATCAGAGAAAGAGGTAAAGTGGGAGTGGATAAGCTTACGTCACTACCTGCAATGACCATGCTATGTGCAGACTCTGTCTCTACACGGTCGGACCAGAACAGATCGCAGACCATTTGGTGCACCCTCTCAGCCTTAGTACAGTGTGCTACATGCTAGCATGTGACAGTGCTTCACTGCACGATGGAGACTAAGAGGCATGTACTGTAGAGGCTGCAAATAAGGCAGCCATCTCTGCAATCCCAATTAAGTATCCTATTTAAAAAGCAAACATAATAGGGTAAGTGAGGAGTTTTAAAATGAATAGGAAGTTGGTTTCATTATAAAAGGACCCCTAAAGTACAAGCTGCGTTGTCTATAAATAACTACAGATAACATTTACACATATATTACTTGGTTGTTAGTCATTTCATTTAAAATATTTCTTTTTTTTACTCAGATTTTTAAACAAGACGACATTAACTTTTTGCTTTTTCTTCTTCATTATGTCGCAGACCAGAGATTTAGTAACCCGTCTCCCCAGAATGGTAACTGGAAGTCTTGAACCTGTAAAGGAAAATCTAAAGGTAGTGAAGGTTTTTATTTTTTTATGTATTTTACTTACCCTACATCTCACATTTGCTATGTCTTTTAAAATTCCCACACAAATTACAGAAGGTATCAAATCAGTGGCAGTAGGGAACCAGCGGAAACTAAAAGTGGGGAGCCACAGCAACCGCACCCCCCAACTCTGCCCAAAATTGCCGTCCGGGAGTCAGTAGGAACAGCAGCGGGGATTGTGCAGCACAGCAGCAAGTGGATAAACCGCCCCCCCCCCAGTCTCCGGTGTCAGCCAGCTTCCATTGGCTAGCTGACCTTCTCTCCGCCCTCAGATGGCATTTGGGTGTGCAGTGGCTGTGTCTCCCCACTTTTCGTTTTGTAAAGCGCTGCAATCGAGGTTATCATCTCAAACCGGCCCCCCCTCCTCATAACACTTCTCCCCAGCCCACTACCACAGGAATTGGGCTGGGAAAGAACAGAGACTGGATTTGCTGTTGCTGGGACGTGCACGCCCACCTAAAGTGCCTTTAACTCTGACAACAGTCACCACTAGGGAGGCCTTGCCTACGATGTATAGCGCACCTGTGCTAGACTGACCTAAAGATACAGTAGCTGTCTAGTAGTAGTTACATCACTGATGTCTGTGGTCTGCTACATGTTTATAATATGGGTAATATTTTAACAAATTTGGAAACTGGACATAAAATTCAGTTTTTGTTTTACAGGTTTTCGAAATAGAACTGGGATTCCGTAAAAATGAAATACAACATATGGCACTGAAGGTTCCTAAAATGTTAATTGCGAAGAAGACGACACTTACGGAAACCTTTGATTTCGTGCACAATACAATGGAGATTCCCCAACACTTGATCACTAATTTTCCACAGGTATTCCAAATATCACTTGACTGTTTTAAAAAAAAGACATCATTTTTGAAATTATTATTATTATTCTTTATATGGCGCCACAAGGGTTCCGTAGCGCCCAATTACAGGGTACAAATGCACATAATCAAAACAGGAAAATAGTGACTAACAGTTGAAGACAATATAGGACAAGTACAGGGTAACTAAGCACAACTACACAAGTAAACGACATAGAGATAAGTTCCCAGGTGGCCAAAAAACTGTGGGATTTGGGCAGTTGAGGATTATTAAAGGAAGAAAAGGATAAGCACATTTTTAATTCAATGAAGTCAGTACCCTCTTTTTAAAAGCTCAAATGTTATTATAGATTAAAAATATGCCTTGGGGGCTGTAGTACCATTCCAGTGTCCATAGGCCCCCATTGTAACATTAGCCCCTTTCCCCCCAGGGGGGGATAGATCTCTCCGTGGCTCTAACCTCACACCCTCCAATGGTAATAGATCTCCCAGTGGCTTTAATCACAATGGTAATAGATCCCACAATGACATTGGTCCCACCTCTCTCATGTTGATAAGTCATTATTGATCTGTCCTCTGTTTCTTTTCAGATATTTAACAGCAGTCTGTATAGAATTAAGGAAAGACACCAGTTTCTTACCTTTCTGGGAAGAGCAATCTATGACCCGACAAAGCCCAACTATGTCTCCTTAGATAAGCTGACATCTATGCCCAACCACATTTTCTGTGAAGAAGTTGCCAAGACTTCCATACAGGACTTTGAACAGTTCCAAAAATCCATGTGAAGTGGCTCTGACACATCTATTGCTCTTATTAAACACGTTTATGTATTACTGTGCTTCATGATTGTTTATTCATAAGTGTTAATATTAGTAAAAATTGTGGGGTCATTATTCCTGTACATTATATTTAAATATGCAGTGTTTGTAGACTGCTTTTTGTAGATCAAAAATATGTTTAACCAAAACAAGTGAAGGGGGGGGGGACACCGACACCGGCCTCCTGGAGGTGCTGAGTCGGATCCCGCTGACCGGACCACCGTCCTGAGGGTCAGTGTACCGCAGGCATTGCACTCTTGCGCACACACCCGCAGCACGCCGCACCCCCCCAGTACAGAGCCTGAAGGTCATCAGACTGGTGAGTGATAACCGGGGACCCCGCTTGCTTCATCAGAGCGGGACCAGCGGCTGCCTGGCGCCATTTCCTGCACTCACAACCCTGCTGCAGGACTGCCAGCTCCTCCACAGGATACTTCACGGCCAGACACTGGTACAGGGGTGTAGTTAAGGGGTAGAGCCAGCTGTGGGACCCTTGTGTTAGGCTCCTCACGCACTGTACACCAAATTGCCTTATCCTAGCACTGCAATTGTTAGTTTCAGGCTGTGTGCTGGTTCCTCATCTCTGTGTACAGAGGCTGTATCTAGGCTGAGCAGGCTTGCTTGTACCTGTGTCTCTGTGTATGTGTGTGTATGTAAATGTTCTCTGTCAGCATGGTGAAAAAGGTTGTGTGTACTGTACGTCACACCAAGTTTTCCCCCTCTCCTGCAGATTCCCTCTTGTGTGAACAATGCAGTCAGCCCTCATAAACTAGTGGGGCTTCTGTGGGTGAATTGCAAGAGCCTCCTTGGCTCAGTTCAATTAAAACTATGATGGCTGACATATCTAATGAGTTAACTACTGCAAGACAAGAAAGGCAGCAGTTACAACAGTCAATAGCTGCTCTGACAAAGGACAGGGCAGATAGCAGACGTGTTTCTCCTCTCTAATCCTTTACCCCAAAAAAGGGGGTTACCCGATATTCTCTAGGAGTCCGAGGAGGAGGTACCGGAGGTGGAAGAGGGGGAGGAGCTGGAATCAAATGCTGAGTTAGAGGATTCCTCTGCTGCACAGGGTGTAGACTCACTTATTATTGCAATAAGAGATGTTTTAAATATTCCTAGTAATGAATCTGAGGTGCAGCAATCCTTTTTCTCTGCACAGAAAAAGGTACAGGTCACATTTCCTGAGCCATGGGCCTCTCCTGATAAAAAATTCCAAGTGTCCAAAAAGTGGTTAGCCATCTTCCCATTTGCCCAGGAGGGGCGTAAAGGTATGGGAAACTCCCCCGGCGGTGTACACATCTGTGTCACGCCTGTCCAAAAAGCTAGTTCTGCCGGTTCTAGGGGCTACGGCCTTAAAGGAACCTGCAGATAGGAAAATAGAAGCAACTTTAAAATATTTTTGTTGCAGTGGGTGCATCCCAAAGGCCTGTTATTGAAGGATGTTGGGTGATGCACGCAATACTCACTTGGGCTGGTAACATTCAGGAGGGCCTAGCAGGGCATAAGTCCCTGGCTGACTTAGTACTGCTGGTTCAGCATTTTCAGGAGCCTGGCCGCTTCCTCTGTGACACCATCAAAGGAATCATTGGTGTTAATGCACGTACCTCTACCATGGTGGTCTCTGCACGCAGAGCTTTGTGGCTACACCAGTGGGTAGCGGACGCTGAGTCTAGAGTGTGGAAGCTCTACCCTTCACAGGTGATTGGCTGTTCGGAGGTGAATTGGATACCTGGATTTCGAAGGTGACCGCTGGAAAGTCCTCTTTCCTTCCCTCTGCTACTCCACCTCCTAGACGCTGGACCTCTCTGCAGTACTTTCGGACAGCGTGCTTTAAGGGTAAAGCCAGAGGTGCCTCAAATGCGACACGAGGTTCCAGAGGTAAGTCTCGCAAACCAGCTACAACAGGATCTCAGAACCAGAGTGTTAGCTCTGGCTCCTCAAAACCCTCAGCATGACTGTGTCCCTCCACTCCAGGGGAACCTCAGGGTGGGAGCTCGTCTGTAATTCTTCAGCTCCATCTGGAACAGCTCCTTCCAGGACGCCTGAGTAGGAGGTCTGGTCTCCCAAGGCTACAAGCTGGAATTCGACAGTCTTCCACCTCGCAGGTTTTTCAAGTCGGGTCTACCAGCTTCAGAAACCATGCGCCTCACGTAGCAGGAGGCCATTTTAACGTTAACCCAGACCGAGGTCATTGTTCCTGTACGACCTCAACAAGGCGAGGGATGCTACTCCAGCCTTTTTGTGGTACCAAAACCGGACTGTTCAGTGAGACCCATTTTGAACCTCAAATCGTCAAACCCATATCAGAGGGTTTTCCGGTTCAAAATTAAGTCTCTTAATTTCTCAGGTCTGGAAGAAGGGGAATTCTTGGTCTCTCTGGACATAAAGGATGCCTACCTTCTTGTCCCTGGCCGCCTCTTCAGATGTACCTCAGGTTTACTCTGATGGAGAAGCACTACCAGTTCCAGGTGCTACCCTTCGGCCTATCCACAGCCCCAAGGGTTTTCACCAAAGTAATGGCGGAGATTATGTTACAATTTGGGATTCAGGGGTGAACACTGTCCCCTACCTGGACGATCTGCTTATAAAAGCAAGGTCAAAGGAAATCCTGCTGGAAAGCATCTGTCGCACGACATCCCTATTGTCACGCCACGGTTGGATTCTAAATTTTCAGAAATCCCACCTGGAGCCAACACAACGCCTCCAGTTCTTCAGAATGATCCTGGACTTGACACAGTGGCTCAAAAGGTTTTCCTCCCTGCAGACAAGGTGGAGGCTCTTCAGGTGTTGGTTCGAGCGGTTCTACAACCACACGAGGTCTCGGTACATCTTTGCACCCGTCTGCTGGGCAACATGGTGCCCTCCGAGCACGGACCTTCCAACTGGACCTCCTGAAGAAGGGGTCGGATTTGCATCTGCGGATGTACCAAGTCATTTGTTTGTCACTACAAGCCAGGATCTCTCTCCTGTGGTGGTTCCAACGCACCAACCACTTGGTGGGGAGGAGCTTCAGGATCCAGGATTGGATTCTCGTAACCACAGACGCCAGCCTTCGGGGCTGGGGTGCTGTTACCCAAGGGGCGCAGTTCCAGGGCAGGTGGTCGGAACTGGAGACTTGCCTTCTGATAAACATACTGGAACTCAGGGGGTCATTCAGACCCGATCGCACGCTGCCTTTTTTCGCAGCCATGCGATCGGGTCTGTACTGCACATGCATAAGGGCCGCAATGCGCAGGCACGTTGGCATCGCCTGGCAGCAACGAAAAGAACAAAGAACGCGTTAGCAGCGGCGAACACAAGAAGATTGACAGGAAGAGGCCGCCCTGGGGTGTCAATTCACCGTTTTCTGGGAGTGACGAGGAAAACGCAGGCGTGCCCGGCCGTTTACAGGGAGGGTTCCTGACATCAGCTACAGCAAGGATCTTCGCAGCGGCTGAGTAAGTCTTGAGCAGTGCAGAGACTGCACAAACTTTTTGCTTGTGTAGCTCTCTGCACAGCCGATCGCACCCCTGCAAAGCTCTTACCCCCTCCCCTGTAAGCAGCGATTATGTGGTCGGAGCAGTGCAAAAAATAGCCTACGTGCGACCAGGTCTGAATTAGGCCCTCAGAGCGATATACAATGCTCTGCTGCACGGAGCTCATCTGCTCCGAGGTCAAGCCATTCAAGTTTAGTCGGATGGTGGCATATGTCAATCGACACGGAGGAACAAAGAGCAGGGCCTTCATGAGGGAAGTATCCAAGATTCTCCTTTGGGTCGAAAGGAATGCAAGGGCTGTGTCAACCATTTTCATTCCAGGAGTGGACAATTGGGAGGCGGACTTCCTAAGCCGCCACGACCTCCACCCAGGAAAGCGGGGCCTGCATCCACAAGTGTTCCGGATGATAACAGATCTGTGCGGACATCCACAGATCAATATGATGGCCTCTCTGCTCAACAACAAGCTTCCGTGCTACTGTTCCAGGACGAGGGACCCTCTAGCAGTGGCGGTGGAAGCGCTGACGGCACTGTGGAATTACCAGCTAGTGTACCTGTTTCCTCCGATTCTTTTACTCCCTTGGATCCTAAAAAGAATCCGAAGAGAGGGGGTACAGGCAATTCTCATTGCCCCTGACTGGCCTCGAAGAGTCTGGTATGTGGATCTTCTGTCCATGGCAGTAGAAGAACCCTGGGCCCACCCACTACGGGAGGATCTTCTTCAGCAAGGGCCGTTCATTTACCCAGACTTACGGCGGCTTCGTTTAACGGCATGGCGGTTGAACGGAACATTCTAACTCAGAAGGGTATTCCGGGTGAGGTCATTACCACCATGGTTCAGGCCAGGGAGCCTGTCATATCAAAGCATTACCACCACGTCTGGTGTGAGGGCTGCGGAATTCAATCTGGGCACTTTTTGTGTTTCCTACAAGCTGGCGTAGATATGGGCCTGCTGTTGGGCTCCATCGAAGTTCAGATCTTGGCCTTGTTCATTTTCTTCCAGAAGAAATTGGCTGCTCTGCCTGAGGTACAGACGTTCCTGCAGGGTGTCCTGCATATTCAACCTCCCTTTGTGCCGCCCACGGCTCCTTGGAATCTCAACATGCTTCTGACATTCCTACAGTCATCTTGGTTTGAACCTCTGATGTCAGTGGTAGACAAATTACTCACGTGGAAGACCGTGATGCTCATAGCCTTGGCCTCTGCTAGGCGGGTTTCAGAGCTGGGTGCTCTGTCCTGTAGGAGTCCCTACCTGGTCTTTCATGCTGACAGGGCAGAGCTCAGGACTTGTCACCAGTTTCTGCCGAAGGTGGTCTCTGCGTTCCACCTGAATCAGCCTATTGTGGTTCCGGTGGCTTCGGCCACTGCCTCTCTTCCTGAGTCCTTGGATGTGGTGCGAGCCCTGAGGATTGACGTCAAGAGTACTGCGACTGTCCGAAAATCGGATTCCTTGTTTGTCCTCTATGATGCTCGCAAGAAAGGTCTTCCTGCTTCCAAGCAATCCAACGCCCGTTGGATTAGGTTTACTATTCAACAGGCCTATGCTTTGGCGGCCTTGCCTGTTCCTAGGTCTAGTTGCAAAAAAAAAGAGTTGTCCCTACAAAGAAATAGGGAACAAAAGAAAAAAGCCTCTTTGTGGGGGCACGCTTTCAAAATTTTATATATTGTTTAAAAATACATTTTAATTCGATAAATATAAAATTATGTGTATAGAAAAAGGGAAAAAATGTACCTATTGGTACAACCCTATTGAGAAAAAACAATCATGATTCTGTGGTGAATACAATATTATATACTCCTCCAATATAACAATGTATCTAAAATTGGACAGTTTGTAGCAGCCTCTGTATCCAGTGATATGTCTGAGAGTACAGATAGAAATCCCTGTACTCTTGACACAGGATGCAATTTAATAGATTAATTGCCTTAAGCAATACTTATGGAGGGAAATTAATTAATTAAATGCTAGGAGAAAATTATAGACAATTAGAATAGTTGTTAAGTAGGCAAAGGCATGGTACTTGTTAACCAGATCATTAGCTAAATCACCGCAATAAATTCAGATGATATAAACATGACAGAGGTATCTTAATTAATATCTTTGTTAATCTTAATTATAGATAAAATAGTAATAATCAGTGTTGATAGCCACACAAGAAAACAACCTGTGTATGTAAATAGTCTGGCGCGTGCATAGAATACAATACAATTGCTTAATGATCTAAGGATAAATACCCAATTATTTCAACAAGTACCTGATAAGCAAGCTCAGCAGCAGTAATAGAGATTGATTTATATATTTGCAAATTTCTATCAATAAGCTAACATTAATAAGGAGAGACAGTGACAATACCCGTGCCGTTCGTCCGCTAACTTCTGCTGCCTTCCCATATGTGAAAATCGCCACAGTGAATGGGAGGTGAGAGAGTCAGCGGCCGGAACGGGTATGAAAAAAGAAAGTGGCGTTACTGCTGTTGTCGGGAACAGGGAGGGGTGACCCTGGTAACAATTTGTCATTGAAGGGAAAACCCACTCCCGTCCCGCAATGAGTGCGCACCGAAATACCTATAGAAGTGGTGTATAATCCTCCTGATGTGCTGGGTTGCTGCCGTAGGTTTGACACATGTCCCTGGTTGCCTACGAGTCCGGGCCCGTATGCGCTTCACGGGAAACCCGGAGAGGACGTCAAAGTGACGTCAGTACGAGACTGAAGCTGGACGTACGTTTCACCCTAGCCGGGCTTGTTCACCATGGACCTGTTCCTAGGTCTGTCAAGGCCCACTCTACCAGGTCTGTGGGTTCTTCCTGGGTGGCTGCCCGTGGTGTTTCGGCTTTGTAACTATGCCAGGCCGCTACCTGGTCGGAGACAAACACGTCAAGTTCTACAGATTTGATACCCTGGCCACGGAAGATGTCCAGTTTGAACATATGGTGTTGCTGGCGTCTCAGCACGTTCCCACCCGTTTGGGAGCTTTGGGACTTCCCCATCGTAATTCAGTGTTCCCAGCATCCCTTATTGATGATAGAGAAAAGACGATTTTAATTGCCAACCGGTCAATCCTTTTCTCATAGTCCATAAGGGATGCTGGGCGCCCGCCTCTGTGCTTCACCTTCCTGCAAATTATTGTTCATCTTTTCACATCAATCAACCAATAGTAGTTCCTGTGTTAACAGCACATTCTGGAACTCTGGATGTGGTACGCGCATTACGCGTTTATGTATCCCGAACGTCTACAGTTCGTAAGACGGATACGTTGTTTGTTCTCTATGATGCTGCCAAGATGGGTTGGCCAGCTTCTAAGCAGACCTTATCCAGATGGATAAAACTGACTATACGTCAGGCTTACCTTAATGCTAGGTTACAGCCGCCTACATCAGTAACAGCTCATTCCACACGTTCTGTGGGAACTTCATGGGCAGCTGGTCGTGGAGCTTCTACGACGCAGCTTTGCCGTGCGGCTACATGGTCTTCAGTGCACACGTTTGTGCGCTTTTACAAGTTTGATACGTTTGCGGCATCAGCATCTAGCTTTGGCCGCCTAGTGTTACAGGTGCCAAACAGCTCTCCCGCCCACGGGGGAAGCTTTGGTACGTCCCAAGAGTACTCCAGTGACCCCTAGTGGATGAAAAAGAAAATAGGATTTTGGTACTTACCAGGTAAATCCTTTTCTTTGAATCCATAGGGGGCACTGGACGCCCACCCAGAGCAGTTTTACCTGGTTTGTGGTAAGTTCAGGGGATCTTATGGTAACACATTCTCACAGACTGGTTCAAATTTTCAAGTGCTGGTTATGGTGTCAACTGTTTAGTTGTCAGTAAAGTTATGTGTCAACTTCGTTGTCCGTTATGTTATATGTAATACTCCATTGTCAACCTCTCTATGGTTCCTGTTCGGCTCAGTAAAAAACACTGAGGTACTCGGGGATATGGAGGGGTGGAGTGTTCTAAATTTAAATATTCAGTGCCCTGTTTCCTACGGAAGCCGTCCATATCCCAAGAGTACTCCAGTGCCCCCTATGGATTCAAAGAAAAGGATTTACCTGGTACCAAAATCCTATTTTTTGTTATGCCACGCCCCTTTTTTGTGCGCGCACCTGCGGCGCGCGCTATTATTCCTCCTAGGTAGATCACAAAAGTTTTTTAGCTTTCACAGTAGATAACCGACTCCAAAAGTCTGGCCGCCCCTGGGATAGGTAGTGACGTCACCAACCTGGCATATTGCCGGGACGCCTGTCTGAAAGGGGTCTTGCCGAGTCGCACCCGGGAAGGACCAATGCACAAATCCTGGATGCAACTCGGCATTTTAGTGTAAAAGTGGTGTCAGAGAGGACAAAGAAGGTGTGGGAATAGTGTTTCCATAGAGCCCCTTATACTCGATGGACATGGCGTGTAGCTAAAGATGGGCTAGGGCTGTGATGGGGAACCTTTGGCACTCCAGCTGTTGTTAAACTACACATCCCAGCATGCCCAGCTACAGTTTTAGTATGGCCAAATAGCAAAACTGTAGCAAGGCATGCTGGTTTGTGTAGTTCAACAACAGCTGGAGTGCCAAAGGTTCCCCATCACTGGGCTAGGGGTTATTGGGAAAGAAGACATAATTGGGGAAGCGGAAATGTGAGAGTGAAATACAGATTTGAGCGCTCAAACTAGACTTTTTGCGCCGCAGCCATTAGTTTGCTTGGGTTTAGCTGCTTTACGCAACTTATCCTGACCTCTGTGGGCGCCATGTGCGATAAAAAAAATTAATTGCATATTGCCCAGTGATCCCCCATCACTTTAGATGAGAGATTGGGCGCAATATAATTGAATATCACCTACGGACTGAAATTCATAGGGAGGAGCTTTAAGAATTGCAGATTGACTGTAGGAGTTTAATAGTAGTGCTATAATATAGTATTGTGGTATCAGGTTATGGCCAAATACTTCAAAGTTAAAAATAGATGATGAGATGAACATCGGTACTTTGTGGCAAATATGCTCTTGCTAGGTGACCTGGAAAACATGACAGCTTTGAGGTTCTGAGGACCGAGTTTGAGAGCCACTGCAATAAAGGCATACTTGCCGACTTTCTGGCTGCTCTCTCCGGGAGAGAGCAGCCAGGTCGGCTCAGCAGCGGGGCGGGCTGTGATGGGGAGTGCAGAGGGGGGCGGGCCAGAGGCGTGATGGGGCGTGACAGAGACGGAACGGGTCGTGGCTGCGGAAATCACGTCACGTAAGCCACGCCCCCCACTGTGTAATGCCGCTATTACCGGCATTATACAGCAGGGGGCGTGGCTATGATGACGCGATTCAACAAGAATCGCGTCATCGCCTGCCCGGACCGCCCACTTTACTCGCTAAGTGGGCGGCCGGGCAGTGGGGAACCCCTGCAATCGGGAGACTTGCCTGTTCTTCCGGGGGGCCGGGAGGGTCACCCGATTTTCGGGAGCCTCCCGGCTATTCCGGAAGAGTAGGCAAGTCTGAATAAAGGGTTAATGTTAACCTGTTGTGTTTGTTGTTGTTATAATAAAACAAAGTTTTTTTTATTGGACCAAATCATCTTTTATTGTCTGAAGTGTTACAGGTTGAGTCTCCCTTATCCAAAATGCTTGGGACCAGAGGTATTTTGGATATGGGATTTTTCCGTATTTTGGAATAATTGCATACCATAGTGAGATATCATGGTGATGGGACCTAAATCTAAGCACAGAATGCATTTATGATACATATACACCTTATACACACAGCCTGAAGGTCATTTTAGCCAATATTTTTTATAACTTTGTGCATTAAACAAAGTGTGTCTACATTCACACAATTCATTTATGTTTCATATACACCTTATACACACAGCCTGAAGGTCATTTAATACAATATTTTTAATAACTTTGTGTATTAAACAAAGTTTGTGTACATTGAGACATCAAAAAACAAAGGTTTCACTATCTCACTCTCACTCAAAAAAGTCCGTTTTACGGAATATTCCGTATTTCGGAATATATGGATATGGGATACTCACCCTGTATAGCATATTTTAAAAATTGAAAAAACATTATATACATTTTTATGCATTATCTTCTTTTTGTCTTTTTTAATAAGTGGAACTGAGAGCTAAAATCTGGGAGTCACTTCTATTGCACAGGCCCATGCACCCTAACTTAATGGGGTAAATGTAATAGGGTCTGATTTGCCGGAGGTACGAGACTTACGACAAGAATGCACACATTTTTAAAATAGCAATCATTTACAAGGCAAAACCCAAGAGATTCTCGCAAAGTGGTGGAGAGCTAAGGCCCTCATTCCGAGTTGATCGCTCGCTAGCTACTTTTAGCAGGCGTGCAAACGCATAGTCGCCGCCCACTGGGGAGTGTATTTTCACTTTGCAAGCGTGCGATCGCCTGTGCAGCCGAGCGGTACAAAAACATCCCTGTAGTTACTTATCCTGTGCGATGATTCTAGCGTCGGAGGTCCCAGAATTGACGTCAGACACCCGCCCTGCAAACACCTGGTCACGCCTGCGTTTTCCCTACCACTCCCAGAAAATGGTCAGTTGACACCCATAAACGCCCTCTTCCTGTCAATCTCCTTGCGATCAGCTGTGCAAATGGAATCGTCGCTAGAAGCAGTGCACAGCCACGATGCTGTTTGTACCCGTACGACGCATGTGCGCATTGTCCTTATCGCTGCGCTGCGAAAATCGGCAGCGTGCGATCAACTCGGAATGACCCCCTAAATTTGTAAGGTGAGTAGTAAACCAGATTAAAATCCCTTCTTGTTTCAGTATTACCCTTTCTTAAAAACTTAACTGATGATTTTTCTGCAGCGGGGTACACTGGGGTTCCACAGGGATAACATCGGGGTGTAGAGTTGGATCTTGATCCGAGGCACCAACAGGCTAAAAGCTTTGACTGTTCCTAAGATGCACAGCGCCGCCTCCTCTATAACCCCGCCTCCGTACACAGGAGCTCAGTTTGTAAGTTGGTGCCTGCAGTGCAGGCTGACAACAGGCAGCGCAGCCCTGAAAAGAGCTTTCATTTGAAAATAGACTTCAAGAGCTGCAGTGTAGGCACATAAAAGTGCTATGTGTCATTCTGACACATCGTGCTGCAGCTCCCTCACCTCCCAGCGGCGCTGTACACTCCCGCACCCTGGTTGCCGGGTAACTACAGCGAAGGGCTCCGGTTCTAACATAGGGGGCACACACACCGCAGCTGCTCTCCGGGATCGCGTGGCCGCTGTAAGGAGGAGGTAAGAGGGTTCCCCAGGTGGGACCCGCTGCAAACCGCAATCCGGCGCGGTATATGGGAGGCAGACAGCGTGCGCTGGCGTGGACACTGTGGCCGTGCAGGAACCCCACTAGACCACCAGGGCAAGGGTACAGGTCGGATTGTAACATTAATCCGTTTCCATAAGGCCCACAGAACCCGGTGGTGAAGTCCAGCCAGGGGATCTGGCTCTGACCTGTAGCCCCTCCCCCAGGGTGCCATTTACTGCTAATGTTCCTGCCCTGGAGCTGCATCTCTCTCTCCCTCACTCGCTGTCAGCGTTTGGGCACCATTACACACAGCTGCGCTGATCTGGGACTGCTGGGTGATGCCTCCTCCGTAAAGCCGCCTGCATCTTCAGCGCTGTGCATTTACAGGTCACTTAAGTATCATACATGTCTTTAGACAGTGTTAGTTAAGAACAAGTGCACATTGTCAGGGATATTTAATACAAGTACCCTGTGATATACATCCAGTCTTTACTGTGCATTGATATATCTATATACCAAATTAGCTTTACTTGCGTAGTGTGTTTACTAAAGTATTGCCAGTCCAGTTTTATGGTTATTTGTGATCATTTCTGCATTGTTCATGTGACTGTGTGTGTGCCAATAGCTGCTGTGTGATTTCTATTCCGTGTATCTCACATATACTGCATATTCTGTACCCTGAGCGGGGCTAAGTGCGTTAGGGTGTTCATATAATATAGGGGGTCATTCCGAGTTGATCGCACGCTGCCGATTTTCGCAGCGCAGCGATCAGGTTACTACTGCGCATGCACTGCAATGCGAACTTACGTCGTACGGGTACAGACAGCATCGTTGTTGGGCAATGTTTCTAGCGACGAATCCATTCGCACGGGTGATCGCAAGGAGATTGACAGAAAGTGGTCGTTTATGGGTCATCTGACCGTTTTCTGGGAGTGGTAGGGAAAACGCAGGCGTGTCCAGGCATTTGCAGGGCGGGTGTCTGACGTCAATTCCGGGACCGGACAGGCTGAAGTGATCGCAAGGGCTGAGTAAGTCCAGAGCTACTCTGAAACTGTAAAAAACTTTTTTGTCCCGCTCGGCTGCACATGCGATCATACACTTGCAAAGCGAAAATACACTCCCCCGTGGGCGGCGACTATGCGTTTGCATGGCTGCAAAAAGTAGCTAGCGAGCAATCAACTCGGAATGAGGGCCATAGTGTTTATCACAGGATATACTCTTGGTATTTTCTCTGTGAGTTAAAGTCACCATATACCTCTTAAATCCTCCTTGTGTGCTCTGCCTGTAGTCACACGATCCGGGGGGATTTTTGTTAGGTATTCTGTCTGCTTATATTGTTCTATTCCACCCTACGGTAACGCTTTCCTATAATGTCAGCGCATCAGGGTGAGGGTTCTGTGGCTGACCCTGCGTCCTGCAGTGCTCATGCCATGGATGTCTCAGAGGAAAATACTGCAGCTGAGGGTTCAGGTGCTGGGGGCTTTGTGCCCCTCAGTCATTCCACTACAAAGGGGGCAACTACTGGCCCATTGTGGGATACATTTTCTAATTTACTGACTACGCTGGTAACTAGACTTACACCCCCTATGGGACCTCCTGTGCCATTACAGCCACATATCGTCCCTGCTGTTAATCCGCCATGGGCAGATACTCTGTCCTCCCAGTTACAGCAATTAAATCAGTCTTTGGCCAAGCAAAATGCTAACCCTCGCCCGCCTAGGACCAAAGGGTCATCTAAGTGGGCCCTTACGTCCTCACAATTCACTCATGTTACAGATACTTCATCTGATGAAGATGGTGCATATACTGATCCCTCAGACACTGATGCAGATGCTTCTGATGGGGGGTCCCTGACCCAAGTGGATGTTCCTGACCTCTTAGAGGCTATAAGGCTGATTCTTCAAATTGATGATGACGAGGAACCACCGGCTCCCTCTAAGAAACCAGATAAGTTCAAGCGTCAGAAGGTTACTAAGTTAGTTTTACCACATTCTGACCATTTAGTTGACATACGTCAGGAATCCTGGGAATGTCCAGGTAAGAAATACTCTGTCTAAGAAGATGCTGGCTCGTTATCCCCTCGCTGCAGAGTTAAGCAAAAATTGGGAAACACAGCCGCCGGTGGACTCAGGTCGCACGTCTGGTGTTATCATCTGCTCTGCCTGTCACTACCGTCACCTCTCTGAAGGAACCGACGGATAAGCGTGTGGAGGGTTGCTTGAAGTCCATTTACACTCTGGCTGGAGCTGTGCATATTGCGGTCTCTTGGGCTGCTGAAGCTATAGAGGCCTGGGTTCAGGAAGTAGAAGTGGAACTACCATCTAATTTTCCTGATAATGCAAGACAGTGTCTTTCATACATTGTTGCAGCCTCTCATTATATTCAAGAGGTGGCATCGGATGCAGGTATCCTAGCGGCCAAAGTGTCTACCACGTCTATTCTGGCTTGCCGGATCCTCTGGTTGCGGTCCTGGTCGGTAGATCTGGACTCGAAAAAGACCTTGGAGGTTATCCCTTTTAAGGGAAACATTCTTTTTGGGGAAGATCTCAACAAGATTGTCGCTGACTTAGCGTCTGCTAAGACTACATGTCTGCCCAGTACTACTCCTTCGGTCCCGAAGGCTAAGAGTACTTCCTTTCGTTCATTTCGACCTCCAGGTAAAGCAAAGGGTCAGGCATACCCGAAACAGGTTCGCACTTCCAAATCCACTAAGCCCAAACCTAAACGTGCCTGGGCTGCCCGTCAGCCTGCTGCCAAAACAGACAAGCCTGCTGCATGATGGGGTGGACCTCCCCCTGGGATATCCCAGGGTGGGAGGTCGACTTCTACGGTTTGCACAGGTATGGTTACAGACCACTTCGGACGCCTGGGAAAGGGAAGTCGTCACTCACGGATAAGCCATCTCTTTCAAGAAACGTCCCCCTCGCTAGTTTTGCTCAACAAACATCCCTTCTGATCCGGTAAAAGCAAAAACTCTCCATCTGGTGGTACAATCCCTCCTGGATACGGGAGTGTTGTAGTGCCGGTGCCTCTGGCTCAGAGAGGCAGGGGGTACTATTCAACGCTGTTCCTAGGCCAGAAACTGAATGGATCTTCTCGGACCATTCTTAACCTCAAATCTCTGAACAAATTTGTGAAAGTTTCCAAATTCCATATGGAAACTCTTCTCTCTAGTGTTCTGGCCCTGGAGCCCAAGGACTACATCGTATCCCTGGCTATACAGGATGCTTACCTGCATATACCTATTGCAGTGTCACATCAGCAATACCTGTGATTTGCTATTGGCAACCTACATTTTCATTTACTTGCCTTGCCTTTTGGTCTGACCTCGGCTCCTCGAGTTTTCACCAAGGTCATGGCAGTCATGACGGCCCTACTCCGCCGTCAGGGTATCAGGATCCTGCCGTATCTTGACGACTTGTTGATCCTGGCGAATTCCCCAGAGGTTCTCCTTCGTCACCTGGAACTGACGGTCCAATTCCTGCAAGCCCACGGGTGGCTCTTCAACTGGATGAAGTCTTCCCTGGTTCCTGCTCAGAGCATGGTGCACCTGGGAGCACTATTGGACACCCACAACCAGCAGTTGTCTTTGTCTCCGGAGAAGGTCTTGAAGCTTCAGGACCAGATAAGATGCTTCCTCTCTCGCCCACGTGTGTCAATTCACTTGGCGATGCAAGTACTAGGTCTCATGGTGTCGGCTTTCGACATGGTGGAGTTCACTCAATTTTATTCCCGCCCTCTGCAGAGGTTAATTCTCTCCGAGTGGGACAGCCTGCCTCACCGAAACAGGTCTCACATGATATCCTTGACTCCGGAGGTCCATCTGTCACTGACTTGGTGGCTGCAGGACAATCAACTGAGCAGGGGTCATCCATTCTGGATCTCCAACTGGGTCCTTCTGACAATGGATGCCAGTCTGCGGGGTTGGGGCGTGGTGTTGGAGCAACACTCTTCAGGGTCGGTGGACCAGGGAGGAATCTCTCCTCCCGATAAACACTCTAGAATTGCAGGCAGTGTTCAATGCGTTGACACTAGCCCTGCCTCTAATACAGAACAGGCCTGTTCAGGTACAGTCAGACAATGCCACCACGGTTGCGTACATAAATCATCAAGGTGGCACCCAAAGCCACAAAACACTGATGGAAGTGTCAAAGATACTTTGTTGGGCGGAACGCCATATCGGCAGTGTTCATTCCGGGGGTCCTAAACTGGGAAGTGGACTTCCTCAGTCATCAGGACGTACACACCGGAGAGTGCAGCCTTCATCCGGAGGTCTTTCAACTCCTCGTGGAACAGTGGGGTCTACCAGATGTAGACCTGATGGCATCTCGACACAATCACAAGGTTCCGGTCTTCGGAGCAAGGACAAGAGATCCTAAAGCAGCGTTCGTGGACGCACTGACAATTCCATGGAACTTTTGGCTGCCGTACGTGTTCCCTCCGGTGTCACTTCTGCCCAGGGTGATAAGGAAATTCAAGCAAGGAGGAGGAATACTACTTCTAATTGCTCCGGCGTGGCCCAGATGGCATTGGTTCTCAGACCTTCAGGGTATATCGATAGAGCGTCCTCTTCTGCTTCCGCAGCGGCCAGACCTCCTCGTTCAGAGCCCTTGTGTCTACCAGGATTTGGCCAGGCTGGCTTTGACGGCGTGGCTCTTGAAGCTTCCGTACTAAGGGCCAATGGATTTTCTGAGGCGGTCATTCAAACTATGTTGAAGGCCCGTAAGCCAGCTTCTGCTCGAATATATCATAGGGTCTGGATTTCTTATTTTGCTTGGTGTGCAACTAACAATTATGATGCATACAAGTTCAGTACGGCCAAACTCTTGGCTTTTCTGCAACAGGGCCTGGACTTAGGCCTTTGTCTGGCCTTCCTCAAGGTTCATATTTCTGCCTTGTCGATATGGTTTCAGAGAAAAATTGCGACTCTGCCTGATGTTCATACCTTCACTCAGGGTGTTTTACGGATTCAACCTCCCTATGTCCCGCCTGTGGCTCCTTGGGATTTGTCGGTTGTTCTGGATGCCTTACAAGAGTCTCCGTTTGAGCCTCTTCAGTCTGTAGACCTTAAATGCCTAACTCTTAAGGTCTTGTTTCTGCTGGCTATTGCCTCTGCTAGATGGGTTTCAGACTTGGGTGCCTTGTCCTGTCAGTCACCCTTTCTGATTTTCCACCGTGACCGTGCGGTTCTTAGAACTCGCCCTGGTTATCTCCCTAAGGTGGTGTCATCTTTCCATCTTAACCAAGAGATTGTGGTTCCAGCCTTTACCTTTCCAGGTTTATCCTCCAAAGAGCAGTCTTTGGATATGGTACGGGCTCTCCGTATTTATGTGAAGAGGGCAGCTTCTCTTCTGAGATCTGATTCTCTCTTTGTACTTTTTGGTTTTCACAAACGTGTCTGGCCTGCTAACAAGCAGACCTTGGCCAGATGATTTAGAAGGGCGATTGCACATGCTTATGTACAGGCTGGCCTTCCAGCTCCTGCAACCATCAAAGCCCATTCTACTCGGTCTGTTGGACCTTCTTGTGCAGCCCGCCGTGGTGCACCTTTGACCAATTGTGCAAGGCGGTTACAGAGTCCTCAGTGAACACGTTCATAAGGTTTTATGCCTTCGATACCTCCACCTCCCAGGATGCTCCTTTGGACGCCGGGTTCTTGTGCCCGCTACAGTGCGTCCCCTCCCATGAGGAACTGCTTTAGGACATCCCAGATGTATTCCCTGTGGAACCCCAGGGTACCCCGCTGCAGAAAAGGAGATTTATGGTAAGAACTTACCTTTGTTAAATTTCTTTCTGCGAGGTACACTGGGTTCCACAGGGTGCCCACCCTGACGCACTTAGCTTCTTTGGGTTTGTATGGCATTAGCTGCTGATACCTTCACCTACCGTGAGAATGTGGTGTATGTGGCTACGAACGGTTGTCATCTTTTTTACCTGCTACTGCATTGGACTGATTAACAAAACTGAGCTCCTGTGCACGGAGGCGGGGTTATAGAGGAGGCGGCGCTGTGCATCTTGGGAACAGTCAAAGCTTTTAGCCTGTTAAGTGTCTCGGCTCAAGATCCAACTCTACACCCCGATGTTATCCCTGTGCAACCCAATGTACCTCGCAGAGATTTAACAAAGGTAAGTTCTTACCATAAATCTCCTTTTTTCCCTAAAAAATGCTCAGAAATTGTCGGGGTTTTTTTTATGACTGAATTAGGTGAAGAACATGAATTTAACCCTATCCAAAATGATTTTAGTTTAAAAAAAAAAAAAAAAGGGGGAAAAAATAGGATTTTAATAACTACCCGTAAATCCTTTTCTCTTAGTCCGTAGAGGATGCTGGGGATGCTTCAAGAACCATGGAGTATAGACGGGATCCGCAGGAGACCTGGGCACTTTAAGACTTTAAAAGCGGTGTGAACTGGCTCCTCCCTCTATGCCCCTCCTCCAGACTCCAGGTATAGGAACTGTGCCCAGGGAGATGGACATTTCGAGGAAAAGGATTTATTTAATTTTAATTTTTAAACTAAGGTGAGATACATACCAGCTCACACCTCAAACACGCCATACAACATGGCATTCAACAACAACGCATGCAACGGCATGACCAACATCAGCCACAGACTGACTGTACTAAACTCAACATGAGTGTAACCAAAAAACCAAACTGCAGAAACAGCCCGCACTGGGACGGGCGCCCAGCATCCTCTACGGACTAAGAGAAAAGGATTTAACGGTAGGTGTGAGGATACGGATTCTCTGATCACTCAGGTAAACAGTTTAGTAAAGTGGCAAATGCCCTTTATTGTAAAAATACACACACAGTACACAAAACAGTAACTACTACATGCCAGGATGGTATCTTACTTACTAAGTCCCCACAGTAGTTTAGAATTACAGTCTCCTGATGTCACATGCCAGCAGTAGTTCTGTGTCCCCTGGTCTGGGATACCAGCTCACACAGTGCCCTTTGCCACTGACGGCACCGCAATGCCTAGTTAGTGTCTCCACTCCAGAGGTACATCCACTCTCTCTGACCTTCTGTGTAGATCTCCCCCTCACCAGAAGAGCTCACTCTTGTTATACCCTCCCCTGTCTATTCATCGCACAAGCTGGTCCGTCAGGAGGTCACAGAGGAGACGAGGTGTCTGGGCTCCTGCACACAATGGGGTGTATGTGATCAGATTACCTGCAGGCTCCATACATAACCTGTTTACTACTGAACCTACTCATCCTAATCACATGTGATTGTACAGCTAGGGGACTTACATTACAATGAATTGTTTACCATGTTAAATAACACTCTGGCATAGACTTATTCCTGTTAATAATTACACACATTGAACACAGTATAACCAAATAAAATACATGTTTCAAATATAACTGTACAATATAATAACACAATACAATATTGCCTAGCATATAACTAATAACATATTGGCAATTAGTGGAGTCCATGGGTAGGATCAGGGCTAAGAAAGTAACCGCGTGTATTTTACGACTGTGCGACACGACGCGTCGGCTATGTCGTTACAGTAGGTATTAAAATCCTATTTTCTCATACGTCCTAGAGGATGCTGGGGATGCTTCAAGAACCATGGGGTTTATACCAAAGCTCTAGAACGGGCGGGACAGTGCGGATGACTCTGCAGCACCAATTGACCAAACAGGAGGTCCTCCTCAGCCAGGGTATCAAACTTGTAAAACTTTGCAAAGGTGTTTGATCCCGACCAAGTAGCAGCTCGGCAAAGCTGTAATGCCGAGACCCCTCGGGCAGCCGCCCAGGATGAGCCCACCTTTCTGGTAGAATGGGCTTTTACCGATTTTGGTGACGGCAATCCTGCCCTAGAATGAGCCTGCTGAATCGTGTTACAGATCCAGCGCGCAATAGTCTGCTTGGATGCAGGAGCCCCAATCTTGTTGGGAGCCCACAGGACAAACAGAGCCTCTGTTTTCCTAAGCTGCGCCGTCCTGGCAACATAGATCTTCAAAGCTCTGACCACATCGAGAGACTTCGACTCCGCCAAGGTGGCAGTAGCCACTGGCACCACAGTCGGCTGGTTTACATGAAATGATGAAACCACTTTTGGCAGAAATTGCTGACAAGTTCTCAACTCCTCTCTATCAGCATGGAAGATTAAAAAGGGGCTTTTGTGAGACAAAGCCGCCAACTCAGATACCCGCCTTGCGGATGCCAAGGCCAACAACATGACTACTTTCCAAGTAAGGAATTTTAACTCAACCTTACGTAAAGGTTCAAACCAATGAGATTGCAGGAACTGCAATACCACATTAAGATCCCACGGTGCCACAGGGGGCACAAATGGAGGTTGGATGTGTAGCACACCTTTCACGAAGGTCTGAACTTCTGGAAGGGAGGCCAATTCTTTTATAAAGAAAATAGATAAGGCCGAAATTTGTACTTTAATAGAGCCTAACTTTAGGCCCGCATCCACACCTGCTTGTAGGAAATGGAGCAAACGCCCCAGCAGAAATTATTCCGTAGGAGCCTTCTTGGATTCACACCAAGACACACATTTTCTACAAATACAGTGGTAATGCTTTGCCGTTACTTCCTTTCTAGCCTGAAGCAGAGTGGGAATGACTTCACTGGGAATATCCTTTCTGGCTAGGATCTGGCGTTCAACCGCCATGCCGTCAAACGCAGCCGCGGTAAGTCCTGATACACGCACGGACCTTGTTGTAACAGGTCCTCTAGAGGAAGCGGCCAGGGATCTTCTATAAGCAACTCCTGAAGATCTGGATACCAGGCTCTCCTTGGCCAGTTTGGAACAATGGGGGTCATTCCGAGTTGTTCGCTCTGTATTTTTTTCTCGCAACGGAGCGATTAGTCGCTAATGCGCATGCGCAATGTCCGCAGTGCGACTGCGCCAAGTAAATTTGCTATGCAGTTAGGTTTTTTACTCACGGCATTACGAGGTTTTTTCTTCGTTCTGGTGATCGTAATGTGATTGACAGGAAGTGGGTGTTTCTGGGCGGAAACTGGCCGTTTTATGGGTGTGTGTGAAAAAACGCTACCGTTTCTGGGAAAAACGCGGGAGTGGCTGGAGAAACGGAGGAGTGTCTGGGCGAACGCTGGGTGTGTTTGTGACGTCAAACCAGGAACGAAACTGACTGAACTGATCGCAGATGCCGAGTAAGTCTGGAGCTACTCAGAAACTGCTAAGAAGTGTCTATTCGCAATTCTGCTAATCTTTCGTTCGCAATTTTGATAAGCTAAGATTCACTCCCAGTAGGCAGCGGCTTAGCGTGTGCAAAGCTGCTAAAAGCAGCTTGCGAGCGAACAACTCGGAATGACCCCCAATGAGTACCGCCTGAACCCTTGTTCTTCTTATAATCTTTAATCACCTTTGGAATGAGTGGAAGTGGAGGGAACACACAGACCGACGGAAACACCCACCGCTATTGCTTGAGGGTCCCTCGACCTGGAACAATATCTCTGAAGTTTCTTGTTGAGGCGGGACGCCATCATGTCTATTTGAGGAATTCCCCAACGACTTGTCACTTCTGCAAAAACCTCTTGATGAAGAACCCACTCTCCTGGATGGAGATCGTGTCTGCTGAGGAAGTCTGCTTCCCAGTTGTCCACTCCTGGAATGAAGACTGCTGACAGAGCGCTTGCATGTCTTTCCGCCCAGCGAAGAACTTTCGTGGCCTCGACCATCACCACTCTGCTCTTTGCTCCGCCCTGGCGGTTTATGTACGCCACTGCTGTTATGTTGTCTGACTGAATCAATACTGGCAGACCGCGAAGAAGATGTTCCGCTTGCAGAATGCCGTTGTAAATGTCCCTTATTTCCAGACTGTTTATGTGCAGACAAACTTCCTGGCTTGACCATATTCCCCGAAAGTTTCTCCCCTGTGTGACTGCTCCCCAGCCTCGGAGACTTGCATCTGTGGTCACCAGGATCCAATCCCGAATCCCGAACCTGCGTCCCTCCAGAAGGTGAGAACTGTGCAGCCACCACAGAAGGGAGATCCTGGTCCTGGAAGATAGGATTATTTTCCGGTGCATGTCCAGGTGAGACCCGGACCACTTGTCCAACAGGTCCCACTGAAACACCCTGGCATGGAACCTGCCATACGGAATGGCCTCGTAGGCCGCCACCATCTTCCCCAGCAACCAAGCGCATTGAAGAACTGACACTTTTGCCGGTTTCAGAATCTGTTTTACCATGTTCTGTATTTCCAGAGCCTTTTCCCCTGGAAGAAAAACTCTCTGTAATTCTGTATCCAGAATCATACCCAGGAACGACAGCCATGTCGTCGGAACCAACTGTGATTTTGGGAAGTTTAGGAGCCAACCATGTTGTTGCAGAATCGTCAGTGAGAGCGCAACATTTTTCAGCAATTGCTCCTTGGATCTCGTCTTTATGAGGAGATCGTCCAAGTACGGGATAATTGTAATTCCCTGCTTGCGCAGAAAAACCATCATTTCCGCCATAACCTTGGTGAAAATTCTTGGTGCCGTGGACAGACCAAAAGGCAACGTCTGAAATTGGTAATGACAATCCTGAACAGCAAACCTAAGGTATGCCTGATGTGGATGATATATGGGAACGTGTAAGTAAGCATCCTTTATGTCGACCGACACCATAAAATCCCCCTCCTCCAGACTGGAGATCACTGCTCGGAGAGATTCCATCTTGAATTTGAACTTTTTCAGAAAAAATCCCTCAATTTCTAGGTTCAGAATCGGTCTGACTGAGCCATCCGGCTTCGGGACCACGAACAGACTTGAATAAAAACCCTCCCCCCGTTGTGACGGGGGTACTGTGACAATGACTTGATTTTGACACAGCTTTAGTATTGCCGTGCATACTACCTCCCTTTCTGGAAGAGAAGCTGGCAAGGCCGATTTGAAATATCGGTGAGGGGGCACGTCTTGAAACTCTAATTTGTACCCTTGGGTTATTTCTAATATCCAAGGATCCAGGTCCGAGTGTACCCAGACCTGACTGAAGAGTTTGAGACGTGCCCCCACCGGTGCGGACTCCCGCAGAGGAGCCCCAGCGTCATGCGGTGGATTTGGTAGAAGCCGGGGAGGACTTCTGCTCTTGGGAACTTGCCACAGCCTGTGACCTCTTTCCCCTTCCTCTTCCTCTCGCAGCAAGGAAGGAGGACCCTCGTCCTTTTTTAAATTTATTAGGCCGAAAGGACTGCATCTGATAGTGGGGCATTTTCTTCTGTTGTGCAGGAACATAAGGTAAAAATGACGACTTACCCGCCGTAGCCGTAGATACCAGGTCAGTGAGGCCGTCACCAAACAAGACACTACCGTTATACGGGAAAGACTCCATCGCCTTCTTAGAGTCAGCATCAGCATTCCATTGATGAATCCACAATGCTCTCCTAGCTGAGACTGCCATGGCATTGGCCCTTGATCCCAAAAGGCCAATATCCCTTACAGCTTCTTTTAAATATGCTGCAGCGTCCCTGATATGACCCAGAGTCAAAAGCACGCTATCCCTCTCTAGGGAATCTATCTCAGATGACAAGTTATCTGCCCACTTTTCAATAGCGCTACTCACCCATGCCGAAGCAACGGCAGGCCTGAGTAGCGAACCCGAAGTGACAAATGGATTTTAGTGTATTTTCCTGCTTACGATCCGCAGGATCCTTTAGGGCTGCCGTGTCAGGAGACGGAAGTGCCACCTTTTTGGATAGACGCGACAGAGCTTTATCCACCGTGGGGGTTGACTCCCACTTTTCCGTCCCCCAAAAGGAAACTGATATGCCACTGGAATTCTTCTGGGAACCTGTATCTTCTTGTCAGGATTTTCCCAAGCCTTTTCAAAAAGAGCGTTCAGTTCATGAGAGGGAGGAAACGTTACCTCAGGTTTCTTTCCTTTATACATACAGACCCTAGTATCGGGAACAGCAGGGTCCTCGGTTATATGCAACACTTCTTTTATTGCCACAATCATGTACTGAATGCTCTTATCCAGTTTAGGATTTAATCTGGCATCACTATAGTCGACACTGGAATCAGAGTCCGTGTCCGTGTCAGTATCTGTATCTGTTATCTGGGTAAATGCACATTTCTGTGACCCCGGAGGAGTCTGAGCTTGTGACAATGCATCTTCCATGGATTTCCTCCATGTCTGGCTTTTAGACTCAGATTTATCTAATCTCTTCGTCAACTGAGCCACATTAGCATTCAAAACACTCAACATATTTACCCAATCAGCCGTCGGCGGTGCCGACACGGTCACTCCCACAGCCTTTTCTGTCCCCACTCCAGCCTCCTCCTGGGAAGAGCACTCAGCCTCAGACATGTCGACACACACAACCACACTGGGGCTATAGGGGACAGACCCACAACAAAGCCTGTTAGAGACACACAGAGGGAGTTCTGCCAGCTCACAACGCAGCGCCTATCCCGGTTCTGAAAGGAGTAAAATACTGCCCAGACCTGTTAGCGCTTTTTTATTCAAATAAT
Organism: Pseudophryne corroboree; assembly: GCF_028390025.1. Classification (NCBI taxonomy): domain Eukaryota; kingdom Metazoa; phylum Chordata; class Amphibia; order Anura; family Myobatrachidae; genus Pseudophryne; species Pseudophryne corroboree. The sequence goes on from NC_086448.1 coordinate 755,791,204, forward strand.
TTGCACCAAATCTCTTGTGCCCCCCCCCCATTTTGCACCCTGTTACTTGTACAGCAGTGTGGGAGGCCAGGCTCAGCGTTGCAGCTTCTGTGAAGAGAAAATGGCACTGGTCAGAGCTGTGAGGGCTAAGCCACGCCCCCTTAATGGCGCGCTTAAGTCCCGCTTAATTTTATATCTTTATACTGGCGGTGGTCCGTAATCAGTGCCCAGGCACATTATACTCTTATTGCCAGTGGCTAAATTGAGGATTTATGCTGCCCAGGGCACCCCCCCTGCGCCCTGTAGTGCTGTTCTTACGAGGGAGCATGGCACGCAGCGTGGTACCCCAACATGCCGTCTTCTGCAGTCACTGAAGTCTTCTGATCTTCTAATACTCACCCGGCTTCTATCTTCTGGCTCTGCAAGGGGGGTGACGTCGCGGCTCCGGGAATGAGCAGCTAGGCGCACCAAGTGATCGAACCCTCTGGAGGTAATGGTGTCCAGTATCCTAAGAAGCTACTCAGAGAAGTAGGTCTGCTTCTCTCCCCTCAGTCCCACGATGCAGGGAACCTGTAGCCAGCAGGACTCCCTGAAAATAATAAACCTAACAAATGGGGTAATTCCAAGTTGATTGCAGCAGGACATTTTTTAGCAGTTGGGCAAAACCATGTGCACTGCAGTGGAGGCAGATATAACATGTGCAGAGAGAGTTAGATTTGGGTGTGTTATTTTGTTTCTGTGCAGGGTAAATACTGGCTGCTTTAATTTTACACTGCAATTTAGATTTCAGTTTGTATACACCCCACCCAAATCTAACTCTCTCTGCACGTTATATCTGTCCCCCCTGCAGTGCACATGGTTTTGCCCAACTGCTAACTTATTTGCTGCTGCGATCAACTCAGAATTAGGCCCAAAGTCTTTTTTTCTGAGAAACTCTGGAGAGCTCCTCAGTGTGCATCCAGTCTCACTGGGCACAGAATCTAACTGGAGTCTGGAGGAGGGGCATAGAGGGAGGAGCCAGTTCACACCCCTTTTAAAGTCTTAAAGTGCCCATGTCTCCTGCGGATCCCGTCTATATCCCATGGTTCTTGAAGCAACCCCAGCATCCTCTAGGACGTATGAGAAATTATTTTTCAAACATCGGTACATCAATCGGGAACATAGCAACCATCGGTAACATTGCGACTTTAGTTTTTAGTAGTGATGAGCGGATTCGGTTTTACTCGGTTCTCAAAACCGAATCTTATTGGCTCACTGATGTCACGTGTTTTGGATAGCCAATAAGATTCGGTTTTGAGAACCGAGTAAAACCGAATCCGCTCATCACTAGTTTTTAGAGCCTGGACAACTGCCAGATACACAGGGGGGGCTTGGGGGCGATGATTTACACTTACCAGCGGATACTATTATCTGCAGCTGCTGGGGGTGGGGGATCCTGCCGTGCTGACCGATCAGCAATGATCGGCAGCACGGCAACACTGGGAACTGGAAGGCAGAGTTTCCCTTCCCTGTTGCTGCTAACACAATTTATCTGACTGGTCGTATCCTGTGTGACCAGGTCAGAAAAAGCACTTGCAGGCATGGTCGCATCTGATGCGACCATGTCAGACAAGTGGTGAAAGGAAAATTTACAATGAAGTGGTGGCGACTGGAGCCTCACCAGAGATTTTGCCTTGATTAATATAACCTATAAAAGGAGACGATGAGGGATCTCTTGACAATGCCTCAAAGTGGGTGCTTATTGGAATCTGCTGCTGTATGGCCAACACTGGAGGGTCAGATGAGTCATAAGGTAAGTACACAGGAACCTCACAGGTATAACTCACAATACAGGTCAGTGAGGTACTGGCCCTTGTTACCAAATCCCTTTCAAATGGATTTTGTGATTTACATAAAAAAAAAAAAAAAAAGAGAAAACTGCGGATTATTGTTTATTGGTGTACTGCTGCAGAGACAAACACTCAGGGCTGCAGGCGTAAATCTCAGGACCAGCTGCTTCTCCCATGGGCAGCTTTACGTCGGCTTGCTTACGAGTTAGTAGCCCCAAGCATCTTTTTGTGTTAATCCCTGAAGGAAAAACTGCAAATATTGTTTACAAATAAATGCTGTGATCCATGTGTACAATATAAAATACATAAAATATACATCACAATATAAGATGGCACTACTGTCTTTGTAAAATTAGTTCAGCTGCGCAATAACCGACATGCACACCAGCAAAGCCACGGGCATCCACAGTTGCAAATACTGATGATTATCTTCCAGATGAAGACAATAAAAATGAATATCCTAGGTGACATTTATTAAGGAGCTTCAAAAGACCAAAAAACTAAATTCATGCTACTTTACCACCACCTAGTGGACATTTTTGAAACCACAGTTTGTGACATTGTCAAAGATTATTGATCAATGGGTCGATAGAAGGTCAACATGGAAATGGTCGACACGCTAAAAGGTTGACATGAAATTTTTTTTTTACATTTTTGGTGTCAAAATGTTCCTTTCTGCACATGGACCCCCAAATTAGTGCACCACGTTCGTTTGACATGCTTCGGGCAAGATGCTTCGTTGCACAGGTTACTATTCCCAATTGTAGTCCTCGTGGATGGCAAAATATTAAAAAGTCGTAAATATATATATATATACATATATATATATATATATATATATATATATATGAAAAAGAAATTTGAGGTGTGAGCGCAAACCGGGTTTAAATGGAGAACGTCTGTGGCACTACAAGTCCAAGTCCAGATTGTTGGATCAAAACTGAAACAGGTAAAAATCTCCAAGTAATCTGGCTGCACACTGCCATTTAGATCAGCTGTCGTCCACCCCGTTCTCCCTTCTCCCAACGGGGTAAGATTGTGTCTAGAGAAAACAGAATGATGGGGGGCGCCAATAGTGCATTAAAAGACGACAATTTATTAGCACATCATAAAACACAGGTCTAAAAATGTAAGAGTACCAAAGATAGCGGTACAATCACCGCTAATAAATTAGTTTTAAAATCAAAGATACAAGATGGATTCACTGCATGTTGCCTTGTTCAGCGTCCATCCACAAGCCATGGGGCGTGGCTTATAGATGGACGCTGAACAAGGCAACTTGCAGTGGTGAATCCATGTTGTATCTGATTTTTAAACGAATATATTAGCGGTGATTGTACCGCTATCTTTGGTACGCTTACATTTTTAGACCTGTGTTTTATGATGTGCTAATAAATCGTCATCCTTTAATGCAGTATTGGCGCCCCCCATCATTCTGTTTCCTCTAGACATTATATATATATATATATATATATATATATATATATATATATATATATATTTTAAAATCATGTTGACCTTATCACGAGCCATTGTCATGTCGACCTATCATCCGGATACCACTGTCAAATTATTTTCTCTAATATGGGGCCTACTTGTTCTATATACTTTACCTGCAGATAATATGGCACAAACCTACTTTACTGTATCCTGAAAAAACATTTATATATATATTTTTTTTTTAAACAATGATATGTATTTAATAGGAAAAAACTAAATCTACTGTGGCATATACACCTTACCTGCCTACTTTTGAAAAAGCATTTCAGAGAGATTGTCAAAGCTACACCTACATTATGAGCGCAGTGTTAAAGTGGACGTGTACTGCTAATCTGAGCAGTGTCATATAACGGACTAAAGCTGCATATACACGGTGCGATATGAACTACTGATATGGATTATATAGTCCAAATCGGTACAAAACATAGTACATATCACAGCTTGCGATGCCGATGCGTGCTTCCGCGGTGTCGGTATCACAGAAAAAAAATAGACTGTGCAGGCAGCTCAATTTTGACTAGAAAGTTGACAATCTAGTGCATATTGGTACGTGTGTATATTACTGACTGATCAAAGCCTGCAATACCGATATAAGCCCCCCTTAAAGACAAGCCCAGTATTTAAATGAGCTATTTCTAGTATAATCAAAATCGTCCACAGCCAAAATTGCACCGTTTGTGTAGGCTCCTTTACATACAAAGTAAATGAGCCCCATAGCAGTTGGTAACATCTACTAAGTTCTTGATAAATACACACTGATACTTTTCAGGGCTTGTTCATGTATTGTGTTCTACTCACAAGTGGTTCCATATAAGTGGCTTACCATACTATATAAGGGATAGTATGGTAAGCCTACTTATAACCAATGCAGAGAACTGGGACTGATGACCCCATTTGAATGTATAGATCTCGGATTTGTTTTTTTCCAGGAATAAAACAACGAAATAATGTGGGTAAGGTGCAATCAGGGAGATTACAATACTCTTCAGGGAGTATGGGAGATTGCAGCTATTTCAGGGAGTATCCCTGACAATGAGGGAAAGTTAGCAAATATAATATACACCCATCAGCTATAACATTAATTCCCTGCTATTGCTGGACAGCTCTTCCACTATGCTTAACTGCCCATAACCACAGAAGCGGATGAGTAGTTGTGCTGGGAAGGGGGGAGGGATGTCAAGTAAAGTGGCAGGGATGCCACAATTGGTGAGAGCTCCATGAATCTCTGAAGCTTAAAAAAAAAAAAAAAAAAAAAAAGCACAGTATCCTAAAAGTAAGAACATTTTTATAAGCAGAGTGCTAATAAGTTAATAGGATGTAATATTTGGGACGCACTTTATTTTGCAGAAAGAAGAACCATAGGGGCTCATTTATCAACGAGTGATAAAAGTTGTGAGTGATAAAACTTGTTACACTTCTAGTGGTGTCCAAGATGAATTAACAGTGATAGAGAAACCTGGAGATGCAAGACGAGCAGTGGAACCAACTGACAATTTTACTGAAGTCCTGACAATTTTCCAATTTTACATACTTGATGTGAAATATAGGGGTCATTCAGAGTTGATCGCTCGCTAGCAGTTTTTAGCAGTCGTGCAAACACTATGCCACCTCCCACTGGGAGTGTATCTTAGCTTAGCAGAAGTGCGAACGAAAGGATCGCAGAGCGGCTACAGAAAAAAAAAAAAGTGTGCAGTTTTAGAGTAGCTCCAGACCTACTCAGCGCTTGCAATCTCTTCAGACCATTCAGTTCCGGATTTGACGTCACAAACACACCCTGCGTTCGGCCAGCCACGCCTGCGTTTTTCCTGGCACGCCTGCGCTTTTTTGACCACTACCTGAAAACGATCAGTTGACACCCAGAAACGCCCTCTTCCTGTCAATCACTCTGCGGCCAGCAGTGCGAATGAAATGCTTCGCTAGACCTTGTGTAAATACATCGGCCGTTGTGAAACACTGCGCTGCATACGAATGGGCAAAAGTACGTTTTTTTGCATCAGCGTTGCACAGCGAACATTTTCTGCTAGCGATCAACTCGGAATGACCACCTATATTCCTAGTTTTATGAAAAAAAGAAAAAAAAGAGGAGAATAAAATAAAACCTAGACAAATCTTGAGTGAACAAAGATAATTTTCTTAATTTTATGTCAGTGCTTATTATGGTTTATTGTGAATATATATGGTGATGTGCGCAGTATCAATAAAATCTAAATCTGAAAAAAAATATATATATAATTAACCTTTATTGCTGACATGTATAATTACATTCCTTCTGACTGAATTATTAAAGATACTAAACACAATGTCCTTTAAACAGCTTAGGACTAATGCTTAAAACATTAATCAGTTCTTCCCCAAAAAATGCCCAAAATACAAAACAGCCCCTCCAAAATAGTGCTTCTATCAAATACATGGGCACAGGCGGTACTGTATGTAAGCGTCATCCTTATAGTGCCGGGGAAACCTCTGTTATAGGTCCAAGGACAGCCACCGCCTCGATTTCCACTCTTCCTCCCTTAAATAAAAAAGGGAAAATAAATATTTTTTGGAGCAGCAAAAAAGGGACCCAGTTAGGGCCCATTTATCAATGGGACCCATTTATCAATGAGTGATAAAACTCGTTGTGAATGATAAATGGTTCTCTAGCACATCAGCTACCAACTGTCATTTTCTCAAACACATGACAATTGGGAGCTGATTGGAGCACCATTTATCAGACGCAATGAGTTTTATTATTCGCAATGGGTTTTATCACGCGTTGATAAATGAGCCCCTTCTTTTTTAAGGATTAAAAGACTACAGGTAAAACTGGTCTAAAGTATAATGGTAAAGTCATAACTCTTTTGTTTAGATGGGATGCGGTCAGCATCCCAGTGGTTAGTCAGGTGACCAGCGCTGGAAGCCCGATGCCGGAACACCAAACAGCGATATTCCGAGGGTAAGAATTGAGGTAACGGTTAGGGTTTGGGGGTAGCACTAGAGGAGAGGTTAGCCGTAGATGCCCCCCCCCAAGTCTTAGCCCTACTCGCCACCCCCTGTGATTAGCCATAGCCGCCACCCCCACTATTTTAGCCCTAGCCACCACCCCAGTCGGGTTAAGGTAGGGAGCAGGGGAGGGGTAAAATTAATTACCCTGTCGGCATTCTAAAAGTCGGGATACCGTGGTTGGTCATGTGACCATCGGCATCCCAACCACCGGAATTTACTATCACACTCATTTAAATTAAAGGTAGGTACACACTGAAAGATATATCTGCAGATCAATTGATCTGCAGATATATCTATGGACGGATCGGGCAGTGTGCTGTGCATACACACTGCCCGATCCATCGGGGACTGACGTCATGAACTGGGCGGGCATGTACACACGCCCGCCCAGTTCAGCTGTCAATCACCGCGGCTGCCGCAGCATGTGTACGGGCGGCCGGCTGGTCGCCCGTACACACACAGCGATGCGCCAATATATCGGTAGATATATTGGCCATCGGCTGTGCTGCCGGGCCGACACAATATTTCTGTGAACGACGGAGTTCACAGACATATCGCCTGTACACACTGGGCGACGGACCCGCGATATATCGGCCATTGTGTACCTACCTTAACTGTTCTACATGCACATAACATATTCCTTTTGGGAGGAAGGGGAGAGACAGGTGTGCATGGGCACCAGAAGGCGGCATGTACTGGCTTACATCATCATGCAAATGCGTCTGTTATATGAACAGCTTTAAGATGGCCGAATGGTTACACATAGCGCCAAAAGGAAATCAGTATCATGTACAAGTATTGTAAGAGTTAAATTGTTAGCATATGACTCCTGGAGTACTTTGTAAACTGAAATATTCTATTCCAAACATGAAGGCTAAACATATAGGAAGAAGAGATACATCTGTATTTGGAAAGAATGGCTTGAACAACTTACTTTTGGCAAAGCAGCAACCTGGTAAGCGGCCCGTGCCGGGAAATTATTCTGAAAGACTGGGAAACAAAAGAACTAAATTGTGTTAAAAGTACAAACGTAAGGGTTGTTTTATTTGTGAAACAACATTTTATTAAAGTCCCTCAATAGAAAACAGTACATGGTATGGCATTATGTAAAGCTGAAAACAAATCTGTGAGGGGATGCACTAAGGTTAAAAATGTGCCCAAACCTCTGAAAATGTGGTTTTTGGAGGTCTGGCCGCTTAATGCATATACACCAAGCCCCGAAATGTGATCGATTCTGGGGTTTGGGTCCCCACTAGGGGGCGTCCAATCAGATCCTTTCCAGATCCCAATGTGGTGCAGGCGTCAGCCCACAGATGTGCAGATAGGACTCCAGGTCATAATCCCGGAAGTCCCGTCACCGCAAGAATTGTCCTTTGGAATTTTCTCCAAGCACATGGAGTTAATAAACGCTGTCATGCTTGCGGAGAGTGGCGGCACGCATCGCATGCAAAACGTTATGCTTGATGCATCTTGCCCTAGATAGCACATATTAGTCAAGACATTGTGATATGAACATTAAGACATGTCTGAAGACAATACACACGTAAGGAGAATTTTTAGACACTACGCTAGAAAAAGAGGGGGAAAAACAATGGTATGGGAGGATTAGTAAGGGGAGAGGTCGGACTCCGAACCCCATCCGCCTGCTAATTGGTTAGTTGAAAAACTTTACAGATGTTAGCGAGGGATGCCGACAGAATGGCTGGGAAGCAGGGTAAATATACAGGTATTAACAAGCCAACAATACCTAAATTCAACCACTTTTTTGTGTTTTGTTTCTTTTGGTGCAATGGCGTTTGTCTGTCAAGAGCATTTTAAGCCCTTTGTTGCTTATGGTGTTCTCATTCCAGTGTGGAGCCCATTTTTCGAGATCACACATTTTTAGAGTGCCAGAAGCTACACAAAATATACCTAGTGTTTTTTCCAGAAGGCTCTGCATTTTCAGGAAATACCTCTATTTGCTGTAACAAGTGAATTTAAATACAATTTAACCAAAATTTGTCCAAGAAAGCGGATGTACGTGTACGTATAATATATTGATGAAGTCCAGACAGGACGAAACGCGTTGGGTGCTGCCTTGATCTAACCTCAGTGACTAAGTTAAGATACTTCACTCCTCTCTTTTTAATTGTTTTTTGAATTTTTTTATTCTCACGTATTTTTATGTCCTATGTACCCCTTTTATGCTTTCTAGCCTTTCCATGCGTTTTTTATATATGTTTTTTTATGTATGGTACTTCTATTACTTATTTTTACTTCATAAATACTCGGTTTGTTTTTAGTGCTTTATATTGTAATAAATGTAATTTTTTATATAACTGCCTAGTTTTGCAAATGGTTTTTGCACCAGTGGTCGCTTTTTATTACCTCATCCTTTGTTCATAAATCTTTATTCTAGACACTTATACCGGTGCCTAACCATATTTGAGGTACAAAGCTGACGCCCTGATAAGACATAGGGAGTGCCCACTAGGCTGATCATATATCCGTAGTTCCAATACTAGTGTTGTTACTTGTTATACTGCATCTGTGGTGCCGATAGCTTTCCTGGTATATATATATATATATATATATATATATATACACACACACAGAGGAAAAACCACAGCACTCACCACACCAGAAGCGGGGCACAGCTATGCACTTACCACTCACAGGGTGGGGTGCATGTAACACTGCACTCTCCACCACAGAAGTGGGGTACACAGCTGTACTTACCACTCACAGGGCGGGGTGCATGTAGCCCATGACCACATCGCTCTAATAAATACAAACAGAGAACCCAGCACTCACCAAGGTAAACTCACTTATCCTCAACAATTCAATAAATAAATGATGGGGGTTTAGTTGGTGGATTGGCCAATGCACGGAAGCCTGCATACCGATTTTCAAGGTGCCCCACCTTCATGCAGGTCCTACACTATCACAGGTTTTGAGACTCTGTGATAGTGTAGGACCTGCATGAAGGTGGGGTACCTTGAAAATCGGTATGCAGGCTTCCGTGCATTGGCCAATCCACCAACTAAACCCCCATCATATATTTATTGAATTGTTGAGGATAAGTGAGTTTACCTTGGTGAGCGCTGGGTTCTCTGTTTGTATATATATATATTATATATTATATATATATATATATATACACGAAAGGAAAGAAGGGAACAAGCGCCTATGGTGTAGTATTTCCAGGAATGGGTAGTGATATTCTACCCACAATATACTGCGTACCAGATAAAAGCTTGTAATCAGGGCACATTAATTCACTGTCTTGTGTTCCTCATATAATGCCGGAATCAGATAGTAGCTTGTAACCAAGGCACATCAATTCACTGTCTTGTTTTCCTCGTACATTACCGGAATCTTTGGTGTGTGCTCTTTGCCGTGATCATACCGCGGCGGTGGAATGATTACAAGCTACTATCTGATTCCGGCATTATATGAGGAACACAAGACAGTGAAGTAAAGTCTCAATGTTCAGATGGTCGCAACGTTCCTGATCAATGTTCCGATGTTTGAAATTATAATTTTTTAATTATTTATTTATTTTTTTATTCATTTTTTTTAACTAAAATCTTTTGGATTGGGTTACATTCATGTTCTTCACCTAATTCACTCATAAAAACCCCCGACAAATTCTGAGCAGTTTTTTGGGAAAAAAATAGTCAGTTAAGTGGTTAACATAAACAAGTAACGGGTATTTTGCCTGATACCTTGTCTCCTGTGAATGCATTTGCAAAATAAATACACAGGGGTATTTCTGACTGGGATGCAAAGTTGCATGATTCCTCAGAAGCCTGATTTAGCACATCATGCTAACGCCACCTTCTGTAGGACTTATGCGAGAACCCATATAGCTTCATGTAGGAAGCCGCTCTGTCCACAGCTGCAAATGTCATTAGTATCACCAATTACACCAGCCACATGCTAGGTGCAAGAGATCCATTTGAAATAGGCTTCCCTTGTGCATATGCATAACTCAGAAGAGCACACCCACAACAATCCCACAAGACAGAACATGTCCATGCGATCTCATTGTCACTACCCAGTTAATGGCCCAAAAAGCCCAAATAATAGGGCAACACAGGTGTGGGGGGCTCCCACCAATAAAATTGACTTTGCACCCAGCTGTTGTCACTATTTTGCCCCTTATGGGAGCAGATGAGAGAGTGAGGGGCGTTAGAGAGAGACAAAGAGGGTGTCAGGGAGAGAGAGAGTGAGAGAGAGATACAGTATAAATGAGAGAGAACAGCTAGAGAAAGAGGTTGTCAGAGAGAGAGTAGCAAGAAAGAAAGAAAGAAAGAAAGAAAGAAAGAAAGAAAGAAAGAGAGGGTGTCGGAGAGAAAGATAGAGACAGGGGGTGTCGGATGAGAGGGAAGCAGAGAACAGGGGAGAGAGAGAGAGAGGGGGTGTCAGGGAGAGAAAATGAGGATAGCAAGAGAGAGGGTGATGGAGAAAGAGGGAGGGAATAGAGGGGAGAAAGAGAGACAGTGTGGGTGTCAGGGAGAGAGATGGTGTTAGGTAGAGAGGGAGTGGGAGCGACCAGGAGAGAGACAGAGGGTGTCAGGGAGAAAGAGGGAGGGGAGCAACAGTGTGTGTGTCAGGAAGACAGTGAGAGTGGAGAGAAAGTGAGAGGAAAAGAGAGAGAGTACGTGTCAGGGAGAGAATGGAGAAAGAGAGAGAGAGAAAGAAAGAAAGAGAGTCAGGGAGCGAAAAGAGTGCAAGAGAGGAAGGGTGTCAGGGAAAAAGAGAGACAGCATCAGGGAGAGAAAGAGGGGTGCAAGAGAGGGGGAGCGAGTGGGAGAGACACTACCTATTACAGCCTGGGTAAGCTTCAGCACAGGTCTCTGATGTGGACGGACACTTCATGGCATTAGGCCCTGCCCCCCTTGCCACCTGCAAATCGCAGCACTGCAGTGCCCTGATGCTAGGAGACAGCCAGGCAGGGCTAGAGAGGGCCGGGCCAGAACAATATATGCCGCAGTGTGGGGCTACCAATGTGTGGGGGCCCCTGGATGACCGCCCGGTCTATAATCCGGCCCTGGAGATAGGCAACAAAGCATAGATTGGCATCTGCGCATGCACTATGGGGCCGATTCAGACATAATCGCTGCTGTGCGTTTTCGTACAGCGGGCGATCAGGCACAAACTGTGTATGTGTATGCACCGCAATGCGCAGGCGCATTGTACGGGTACAAAGCGGATCGTTCACATGGGCGATGGCAAGGAGACTGACAGGAAGAAGGCATTTGTGGGTGTCAACTGACCGCTTTAAGGGAGTGTTTGGAAAAACGTAGGCGTGTCCATGCATTTGCAGGGAGGGTTCCCGATGTAAATTCCGGTCCCGGACAGGCTGATGTGATCGCAGCGGCTGAGAGTGTCCTGGGCTGCGCAGACTGCACAAAATCAGTTTGTACAGCTCTGGTACACATGCGATCGCACACTTGCACAATTAAAATACACCCCCCCCCCCCCGTTGGCGGTGACTATCCGATCGCAGGGCTGCAAAAATCGCTGTCCAGCGATCAGGTCTGAAATACCCCCTGTATGCTAAACCTTGCTATTAGCATTCGTGCAGAGAACCACCTGACTCCGTATTGTCCCTAAATAGTGCAAAAAGGGGAGATAAGAAACTATTTTGTTATATCTTCATTGATTTGCTATTTCCTTACTAATACTTACATTGCCTGTAAACTTCATTAACATCATTAAAATCGTTGATATCAGCCAATAATACAGTGGTTTTCACAACTGAAAAAGAGAGAAAAATTGGTTTTTTTTTGCAGTTCGTGAAAAACCAAAAAGCAGCGAGTAGATTACTGAACGGGGAGTTATATAAAACAGTATCATACAGAGTGTACATATACGGTCATAGATGAATAGAAATGGATAAACTAGAGATCAGTTTACAAATGATAACTTCCAGCTGAGAGCAAAGCTGTAGAGTAGCTGCACACTAACAATAGCTATGCTGACACGAGAGCATAGCAAAGGGCCTTAGCTAAAATGCTCATGCACCAACTCCAGTACATCATGCACAGCTCTTGAAGATGAACGATAATAAAGTTGTACAAAAGAACATAGGGGGTAATTCCAAGTTGATCGCAGCAGGAAATTTTTTAGCAGTTGGGCAAAACCATGTACAGTGCAGGGGAGGCAGATTTAACATGTGCAGAGAGAGTTAGATTTGGGTGTGGTGTGTTCAATCTGCAGTCTAAATTGCAGTGTAAAAATAAAGCAACCCGTATTTACCCTGCACAGAAACAAAATAACCCACCCAAATATAACTCTCTCTGCACATGTTATATCTGCCTCCCCTGCAGTGCACATGGTTTTGCCCAACTGCTAAAAGATTTCCTGCTGCGATCAACTTGGAATTACCCCCATAGTGGGACAGATGGGCAATGAGAAAAACAAGAGCAGGGGTACAAGGAGAAGGGAGCAGACTAGGGGCCTAATTCAGACCTGATCGCAAAATCTCTCTCTAATGGGCAAAAATAGGATTTTAATTAGCTACCGGCAAATCCTTTTCTCGTAGTCCATAAGGGATATTGGGGGAATCTAGTACGATGGGGTATAGACGGGGTCCAAAGGAGCTGGTGCACTTTAAATTTCTTCATTGGGTGTGCTGGCTCCTCCCCTTTATGCCCCCTCCCACAGGCAGTTATAGGTAAAACAGTGCCCGAAGGAAAAAGGACATATATGAGAGAAGGAACATGAAAAACAAGAAGTGGTGAGATTTTATACCAGCACACCACTAACATATAACAACCCGCAACGGCTGGTAACAACAACAGCAACAGCTGAACAGGTAAACACATAAAAGAGAACCTGCAGAAAAGTCAGTGCACTGAGGCGGGCGCCCAATATCCGTTATGGACTACGAGAAAAGGATTTACCGGTAGGTAATTAAAATCCTATTTTCTCTAGCATCCATAAGGGATATTGGGGGAACCTAGTACGATGGGAACGTCCCAAAGCTTCCAGAACGGGCGGGAATGTGCGGAGACTGCTGCAGCACCGCCTGCCCAAACTGGGTATCCTCTTTGGCCAGGGTATCAAACTTGTAGAACTTCACAAAGGTGTTCTTCCCCAACCAAGTCACAGCTTGGCATAGTTGCAAGGCCGAGACTCCACGGGCAGCCGCCCAGGAAGGGCCCACAGATCTTGTTGAGTGGGTTTTCAGAGACTTAGGAACAGGTAAGGCTGCCGACACATAGGCCTGTTGGATAGTAAGCCTAAGCCAACGAACAATGGACTCCTTCGAAGCAGGGCAACCCTTTTTCTGCGCATCATAGATCACAAACAAGGAATCAATCTTTCTGATTCAAGCCGTTCGCTTGGCATAGATCTTCAAGGCTCGCGCAGCAACCAACGCCTCCGGAGGAGCAGAAGTGTCAGAACTAGATGGAACCACAATAGGTTGATTCAGGTGAAACGCAGAGACAACCTTCGGCAGGAACTGCTGCCTAGTCCTGAGCTCTGCTCTGCCCTCGTAAAAGACGAAGTACGGACTTTTACACAATTCTGATACACACCTAGCAGAAGCCAGGGCCAGTAATATCACTGTCTTCCACGTGAGGTACTTGTCTTCTACAGTCATCAGAGGCTCAAACCAGGAGGACTGTAGAAATTCCAACACCACACTCAAATCCCAGGGCGCCGTAGGTGGCATAAAAGGAGGTTGTATGTGGTGTACCCCTTTCAAGAAGGTCTGAACTTCTGGCAACAGTGCCAATTTCTACTGGAAGAAAATGGAGAGCGCTGAAATCTGGACCTTAATGGAACCCAGCCGCAAGTCCTTATCCACACCAGCCTGCAGGAAATGTAAGAAACGTCCCAAGTGGATACATGCGTTCCTCGTACCAAGACACATATCTTCTTCAGATATGATGGTAGTGTTTTGACGTCACAGGTTTCCTGGCCTGAACCATGGTAGCAATAACCTTTTTGGAAAGGCCCTTGTGAGCTAGGATGTTCCGCTCAACTTCCATACTGTCAAACAAAGTCGCCATAAGTCCAGGTAGACGAACGGACCCTGTTGAAGAAGATCGCTTCTTAGCGGTAGAGACCAAGGGACTTTGACGGACATGTCCAGAAGATCCGTGTACCACGCCCTCCAAGGCCGATCCGGGGCAATCAGAATTGCCTGGACTCCTTGATCTCTGATTCGCTTGAGCACCCTTGGGAGCAACAGAATCGGAGGAAACAGGTAGACCAAGGCGATGTCAGTGCATCCAATGCCCTCGCCTGAGGGTCCCTGGTTCATGAGCAAAACCAGTGAAGCTTCTTGTTGAGTTGAGAAGCCATCAAGTCTATCTGTGGGCAGCCCCACTGGTGGATGGTCTGCTGGAACACCTGAAGGTGGAGTCCCCACTCCCCCGGGTGGAGATCGTGACGACTGCGGAAGTCCACTTCCCAGTTGTCCACACCCGGAAACGAAGATTGCGGACCTTGTTCTTGCATTTCTGTCCGCCCGTCCGAGGAGTATCTTTGACACCTCTCACATGCAGGCTCTGCTTTTTGTCCCTCTATGCCCATTGATGTACGCCACTGCTGTGGGGTTGTCTGACTGAACTTGGATCGTGTGATCCGTGAGCAGAGGAGAGGTCTGAAGCAGAGCATTGTAGATCGCCCGAAGTTCCAGAATGTTGATTGGAAGGAGGGCTTTGTGGACTGACCACCTGCCCTGGAACTACGCCCCTTGGGTGACAGCTCACCATCCTCGCATCCGTCGTGAGGAGGATCCAATCCTGAATCCCGAAACTCCGGCCTTTCAGGAGATTGGAGGACTGCAGCCACCACAGGAGGGAAATCCTGGCCTGAGGTGACAGCCGAATCACTCGGTGCATTTGCAGATGTGATCCGGACCACTTGCTCAGGAGATCTAATTGAAATATTCTGGCATGGAATCTCCCATATTGGATCGCCTCGCATGAGGCGACCATCTTTCACAGCAATCGTATGCAAAGATGGATGGACACTCATGTAGGTTGGAGCACCATTTAGACCATCTCCTGAAGTGTTCTTGCCTTGTACTCTGGTAGGAACACCTTTCGCACCACAGTATCCAGCAACATTCCCAGGAACAAGAGCCGCTGAGTTGGCTCCAGGTCGGACTTCTGTTAATTGAGGATCCACCCAGAAGATGGATAGTGCGGTCGATATGGAGCAATAACAGCTCTCTGGTTGTTGCTTTTATCAGAAGATCGTCCAGGTAAGGGACCACATTGACCTCCTGGACCCGGAGTTGGAACATCATCGCCGCCATCACCTTCGTGAATACCCTCGGAGCTGTGGACAGGCCGAAGGGCAGGGCCTGGAACTGGTAGTGACCATCCAGCAGGGGTACGTCTGATGAGGTGGCCAAATTGGAATATGAAGGTAGGCATCCTTGACATCCAGGGAGACCATGAATTCCTGTTCCTCCATGCCCGCAAATACTGCTCGCAAGGATTCCATTTTGAACTTGAAAACCTTCAGATAAGGGTTCAAGGACTTGAGATTCAAAATGGGCCTTACAGAATCATCCGGTTTCGGTACCACAAACAGGTTGGAGTAATAACCCTTGCCTCGTTGTGGTATTGGTACTGGAACAATGACGTGGGACTGTACCAACTTTTGGATGGCCTATTGCAACGTAACCTGCATATCCTCTAAAGCTGGTAAGCTTGATTTGAAAAATCGTTTGGGAGGAGCACCGTCGAACTCCAGCTGGTAGCCCTGAGAAATGAGATCCCTGACCCAGATATCCTGGCAGGAAGCCTCCCAGATGCTGCTGAAGTGACGCAGTCGATCTCCCACCTCGAGATCCCCTCGGGGTGGGTGGGCACCATCATGCTGAGGTCTTAGTGGAAGAAGAACTGGTGGTCTGGTCCTGAGAGCTGGTGCTTGCAGGTTTTCTTGACTTACCTCTGGTGCCTCTAGTGGCATTTGAGGCACATCTGGCCATAGATCGAAATCTGTTAGACTGAAAGGACTGCACAGACGGCCCCGTATAGGAGCGTCTCGCCGGTGGGGCCCCAGAGGGAATGTGGATTTTCCAGCCGTTACTTTGGAAATCCACATATCCAACTCATCCCCAAAGAGCCATTCCCCAGAAGAGGGGAGGGATTCCACACTGCACTTTGATTCTGCGTCCGCAATCCACTGACGCAACCACAAAGCCCTGCACGCCGACACTGCCATGGCTAAAGTCCTAGCATTAATATTTCCCATCTCCTTGAGTGAGTCACACAGGACGCGTGTAGTGTCCTGAATGTGCTTAAGGAGAGTCACCACAGTGACCAGGGGCATAGCCCCGGAGAGGCTCTCCTGAATCTGAGTAGCCCACGTATGAATGGCATGGGTCATCCAGCATCCAGCTATGACCAGCCTTTGCAATACACCTGCTGCCATGTAAACAGATTTTAGCGTAGTCTCTATTTTCCGGTCCCCAGGATCCTTTATGGTAAAGGAGCCCGAGGCAAGCAGCACCGCATTATTAGACAGTCGAGAGACTGTTACGTCAATCCCAGGCGGTTCCTCTCAAAACCTCCTGCCTTCAGGAGCAAATGGTAAAGTGTGCAAAAACTTTTTGGACACCTGGAATTTTTTGTCTTTTTTTTTTTTCTGAGGCTAACTTGAATAGGTCATCTAACTCTGCAGAATCAAGGAAAGTGAAATTAGGCTTGTTTTGTCTAAAGAAAAACGACTGCTGTGATGCAGCGTCCTCTAGAGGGAACTTTAACATGTCCCGTATAGCCAGAAATTGGGGTTCAATACCCTGAGCAGAATCTGAATCCCCACTAACGGGATCCAAGTCCTCCCCATCCTCCTGTATATCCTCATCTGTATCAGACAGCAGAGCAGGTAGACCACGCTTTTGTGGACCTGCATGAGAGAAGGGGGGCTGTGTAACATTTGCCCTAGCAGCTAAGTCTGCAACAGCTTGTTGTAGTAGCAGAGTTTTCTGTACATTAGCAGTGAGCTGGGATGACGTAGCAGACATCGTAGTTTTAAGAGACCCTAGCCAGTGGGGCTCTGGACCCTCTCCCCCCAGCCCCTTCACTGATTTGTGAAGATTGGCTGCATTGTTCACAAGAAACAGAATCAGATGACATGGGAGAGAATCTGATGTGGCATACACTGCACACATTGTGTTTACCCATGATTCACAGTAAGCACAATGACATACACACAGACAGTAATACTTTGCAAGCCTGCCCTTACTGTATGTGAGAGGAGACACACAGAGAGAAGGACACCATCACACCCCTAGCTGCACTGCCCCAATGAGGCTGACAGCTAACTATAACAGAGCAAATACTAGTAAATTCTGTCCTGTAGAGGACACAGACCGTGTACAACAGCAGCTCTCCCCCTTTGTAACACCCTGTACCAAATTTCCAGCATGTCTTGAGATGCAGGAAGCGCTGTGTGTGGCAGCATTAAGCAGAGGAAGGCGCCAAAATGCCTCTGGTCCCGCTCTGAGTTATCTCCGCCCCCTCAAATGGCGCCGGAGTTATAATGATTTTTATACTGGCAAACTCTCCTGTGTGGCTTAAAATCGTTGCACAAGTGCTAGTTCAAGCAAATATAAACCAGTCTGCACGGGGCTCCAGCGGGACCCCCCAGGAGGGTCCTGTATGCCGCGCCCGCGTTAAGCCGCACTTTGAACCGGGGGCCCCCCAGTTTGTACTCACCACAGACGTCACCTTCAGGCTAGTGTTAGGGGTGTGGGGTTTGCTGCGATTGTGACAGCCAAGGCGCAGTGCCCCGCTGAACAAACAACCTCTCAGGACGGTGGTCCAGCAGCAGGAAAGCGGCTCTGATACCTCGCAAGGCCGGTGACCGCTACCCCACCTAACTCCCACGGTGCAGCTAAGCTGTTTCCCAAACAGCATACCGAAAATAATAAAAGTTTAAAAGAAATTGAAGAAAACTCTCTGGAGCTGCAGAGACGTGCATCCTCTCCTGAGGGCACTTTTTTCTAAACTGCCTGTGGGAGGGGGCAAACAGGGGAGGAGCCAGCACACACAGTGAAGAAATTTGGACCCCTTCTATACCTATCGTACTAGATTCCCCCAATATCCCTTATGGATGCTAGAGAAACCATGTGCACGGCAGGTGGCGGCAGATATAACATGTGCAGAGAGCGTTAGATTTGGGTCAGTTATATTGTTTCTGTGCAGGGTAAATACTGGCTGCTTTATTTTTACAGTACAATTGAGATTTCAGTTTGAACACACCACACCCAAATCTAACTCTCTCTGCACGTTATAGCTGCCCCACCTGCACTGCACGTGGTTTTGCCCATTAGAGAAAGATTTTGCTGCTGCAATCAGGTCTGAATTAGGCCATAGGACCCAGTCCTCATAGTCTTATAGGCATATTCCAATAGAATTTGCCATCATTCTAAGGCCACAAACTCAAAATCACAACTCGAGGGCAGGCAATGAGCGTCTACTGGTTAATGAAGCATATTGAGAGTAGCCGCAAATCTAAATAGAACAGTACTCCTCAAACTTGTCAGCTAAAGGTATAATTAGGCTGTCCATACTCATAATGATCTTTAGGAGTGATGTGGGTCTCTAACACACCTGTATTACTACATTTCCGGCACTACTGAGATATTCATGAAGGACTTTTTATATTGTGTAAATAGCAGGCTTACAAGTCAGAAGCTGCAGGTTTCTACCAAGTCACTCTCCAATATAGCTTTGTATGTGGCACCCACCTCACTCCACAATGGGTGAATACTGGGACATTCCTGCCATATATGGAGAAATGTCCCAGAGCACCTCAAGCAGTTATTTGAGATCAATGGGTACACTTTGGGAAGAAAGTTATGGCTGTGGTAACATTGGGATAGGACCTTGTAATAGCTCTCTATAACCTGTACACTGACTACTACAGGGTAGTCCAGAATATAGTGGGCAATTATTTTTATCAGGCACATTCACCAGCTCATGATCCCAATCGTTAGTAAATTTAATCAATTAATCGATAAATCCCTCCAAGAGTATGAATGACTCAGTATCATCTTATTGGACCCAGGAGAATATAGAAAAACTGGGTTAAAAACAAGTATGCTAACTGGCAGCGGAAGCTATACTAAATATATGAGAAGCAGTTAGTTTCCCGGCTGTCGGGATTCCAGCGGTCACGATACAGATGCCGGAATCTCGACAGCCAAGGAAACCGTGCAGTCGGAATCCCCACTTGGGGGTTGTTCCACGCCACCCCCCAAGGGGAATAAATAATCTCGCCACCGAGCCCGGAGCGTGACGAGCCCACAAGGGGAAACGCTACGCTCGCCATCGGGATCCCGCCTGTCGGAATTTCAGCGTCGGTCTTATGACTGCCAGGATCCCATGCTGATTCCCAAACATATAACCTACAACATACATGAGTGCTTAGGATACAGGATGATTCAGTCTGTAACACACTAGAACAGATGACAGTCCATGGTAGCAGCTCTGTTAGGAGACTGCATGCAGGAGGCTGTAAAATAGCATACTGTAGCTGGAAGCACAGGTAATACTGCAGGTAGCAGACAGGACACTGGTGTAAGATGAACGCTGATTACAACAGGGAGTAAGAGATGATGACTCCTTGTTGCAGGATGGTGAGCGCTGATCACAGGACTGAATCAATAGAAGAATAGGAGCACTCTGGATAACGGAAAGTAACTGGAACAGATGCTGGAAGCTCAGGAACAGAGAACCGCTTCTAACACAGGAGACCTAATAGACTAGTTGTATTGGCAACGAGCAGGTGGAGGAGAGCGGTTTAAACAGGGAGCCGTAACACAGGATTGGACACTGAAGTCATGTGCAGTATAAAGACTCTGTAAATGGCTGTAACAGTTTCAGCTGACCTCAGGCAAGATGGCGGCACCCACACCGCAGCAAATGGGGAAACCTGAGATGATTGGCCAGCAGACACATACAGCTAGTCAATCAGCAGCGCAAAGTGTGGCAAGAAGGTCTAAGAACTCTATTTGTGACAGGGGATACTAAACATTCTATGTGACGTTCAACTTCTGCTAGCCAGGTGCAGTAATGGGAACTGGAGATATTTAAAACGCTACTATCAAGGAGTGCTTTACATGAACACATGTTCCAGCCAGCATGGTATGCTATGGTGGGCTTATATTGGCCAACGGATATCCTGCTAAAAATAGCTGCTATAAGGTAAAATAGCCACCCATATCTATCCAGCTGGGATGGCTGGCCAGATTACATTTACCATTGTTAGGGATTAAGGGTGCAGGTGGAAGGTAAAAAATATTTCAATATATATTTATGTTTCTTAAAGAGGACACAGGCTCCGACTGTCAAGGGAACCTAGAACATATATCTACAATATAAATGATATTACAGATGTGTCCTCATACGTCAAGCATCAGGGGGTGATTCAGACCTGATTGTAGAGGTGTTAAATTTAGCACATCTATGATCAGTTACTCAGACATGCGGGGGGACGCCCAGCACAGGGCTAGTCCATCACGCATGTCAGACCCTACCCCCCCTTCCCCACGGGTGCGAAAGCATCGCACGGAGGCGATGCTTTCACTCCCACCAAGTAGCTCCGTGCCTGCGCAGCCTAACTACGCTGGCAGGCGACTACCTGCTGCGTTCCGGGTCGCAGCAGCTGCGTGTGACGCCACGCAGCCGCCATGGCCCGCCCCCGCAACAGTCCGGACATGCCTGCGGTGTCCGGACCGCGCCCCACCAATGGCGTTCTAACGCCGTTGGCACGTCCCCTCCTGCCTGTCAATCAGGCAGAGGCGATTGCAGCCGCGAGATGCTTTCGCATCTCAGTGGGCCTCACGAGGTGCGCACTCCCCAAAGGGTTTCAGACTGTTTGCTGCTGTTGCAGCGATCGGGTCTGAATTAAGCCCTCAATACACCATGCTGCACGAGATGCCTGCCATGAAGGAACCGAGTTGAGGGGTGTAGCGCAGCAACTTTTTCATTAAAAGTTGTGTATACAGTAATTCGTACCACAGAGACAGCTAAGCACTAGTCTGTACCAGAGACGCCGGGCTGCGACTTTAAAGGCACAGGAATTCGTTTTAAATACAGTATGTGCAAAGTCGCAAGAGAAGAATGAAAAAAAGATGACCACAAATTTGCAAATGTTGCATTTTAAATTAATCGGTGAAGCCTCGTTAAATGGTTTAGTTGCATCCATTAGTTTCATTTGTGTGGCAAATATGCACATTCAAGTGAAAAAGATTCCTTGCGCAAGCCGAGTTGCACAGGACCTGGCGCACCAAGGAGGACTGTTTGGTGCGACTGCAGCAATAATCTATGAAGACATAGCTATAGGTCACATGATGATCTTTTAAAGCAAGGACAACCCACATACCATTGCCATAGTCACATCCTGCCGCCTTAAGGATTTCGCCCATATTCAGCAAAGCCTGGTTACAATAGGAAGATATTAAAATGATTAAGGGTTTAACTATACAGCACATTCTTTATGGTTCATATTATTTACTCATTCAATGTATTTTAAAACTCACCAAGAGCTGCATAGTGAGCAAAATTGGGGAGGGGGGTTTCGTCTATTAAACCTATAGCCTTGACCTTGCTGGTAACTGGGGCGGAAAGTAGCTATGCAGAGTGGGACTCTCCTAATGCCAAAACGGGTCTGACTGAATACTCAGCTGGCAAACTGGTCACCAGCTACTACAGGGGGAGCGATTTAATTAAGGAAAAGGTCTCAATGTTCTCCTGACCCATTTTTCAGATATTCGGATACTGTAAACATTGCCGATTATTACAAACAAGTACTGCGAGTACCACACCATCCCAGAGACACATCATGGCAATGGGACCTTGTGCTTCTCCTACGGGAACTATTACGGTTGCCCGTAAGGTGGATGTAACATTGGCTTGCAACTCAGCCGCACCGGCTCCTCCAGACTAGGTATAGTGCATATGTCACAGCGGGCGGCTTAACGACACATATGTATGGTCAGCAGGTTCCCCAAACATCTTCTCTATGCCAGCTCCCATGATACATCACAGGGTATGACTATCTCTCTGCGATATACCGCCATGCATCACCTGGCCGTATACATTATATATGAGTGAAGGATTATCACAGCAGAGTGCCTACACAACCGCTCCACAGCAGCCTATCACAGAACACTGAATCCCCCAAAGTATTTAGATTACAATAAAAATAAGAATTTACTTACCGATAATTCTATTTCTCGTAGTCCGTAGTGGATGCTGGGAACTCCGTAAGGACCATGGGGAATAGCGGCTCCGCAGGAGACTGGGCACAAAAGTAAAGCTTTAGGACTACCTGGTGTGCACTGGCTCCTCCCCCTATGACCCTCCTCCAAGCCTCAGTTAGGATACTGTGCCCGGACGAGCGTACACAATAAGGAAGGATTCATGAATCCCAGGTAAGACTCATACCAGCCACACCGTACAACTTGTGATATGAACCCAGTTAACAGCATGATAACAGAGGAGCCTCTGGAAAGATGGCTCACAACAACAATAACCCGAATTAGTTAACAATAACTATGTACAAGTATTGCAGACAATCCGCACTTGGGATGGGCGCCCAGCATCCACTACGGACTACGAGAAATAGAATTATCGGTAAGTAAATTCTTATTTTCTCTGACGTCCTAGTGGATGCTGGGAACTCCGTAAGGACCATGGGGATTATACCAAAGCTCCCAAACGGGCGGGAGAGTGCGGATGACTCTGCAGCACCGAATGAGAGAACTCCAGGTCCTCCTCAGCCAGGGTATCAAATTTGTAGAATTTAGCAAACGTATTTGCCCCTGACCAAGTAGCTGCTCGGCAAAGTTGTAGAGCCGAGACCCCTCGGGCAGCCGCCCAAGAAGAGCCCACCTTCCGTGTGGAATGAGCTTTTACAGATTTTGGCTGTGGCAGGCCTGCCACAGAATGTGCAAGCTGAATTGTACTACAAATCCAACGAGCAATAGTCTGCTTAGAAGCAGGAGCACCCAGCTTGTTGGGTGCATACAGAATAAACAGCGAGTCAGATTTTCTGACTCCAGCCGTCCTGGAAACATATATTTTCAGGGCCCTGACTACGTCCAGCAACTTGGAGTCCTCCAAGTCCCTAGTAGCCGCAGGTACCACAATAGGCTGGTTCAGGTGAAACGCTGAAACCACCTTAGGGAGAAATTGAGGACGAGTCCTCAATTCTGCCCTGTCCGTATGAAAAATCAGGTAAGGGCTTTTACAGGATAAAGCCGCCAATTCTGACACGCGCCTGGCCGAAGCCAAGGCAAACAACATGACCACTTTCCACGTGAGATATTTTAAATCCACAGATTTAAGCGGTTCAAACCAATGTGATTTTAGGAACCCCAAAACGACATTGAGATCCCAAGGTGCCACTGGAGGCACAAAAGGAGGCTGTATATGCAGCACCCCCTTGACAAACGTCTGAACTTCAGGCACTGAAGCCAGTTCTTTCTGGAAGAAAATCGACAGGGCCGAAATCTGAACCTTTATGGATCCCAATTTGAGGCCCATAGACACTCCTGTTTGCAGGAAATGTAGGAATCGACCCAGTTGAAATTCCTCCGTAGGGGCCTTCCTGGCCTCGCACCAAGCAACGTATTTCCGCCAAATGCGGTGATAATGCTTTATGGTTACATCCTTCCTGGCTTTGATCAGGGTAGGGATGACTTCCTCCGGAATGCCTTTCTCTTTCAGGATCCGGCGTTCAACCGCCATGCCGTCAAACGCAGCCGCGGTAAGTCTTGGAACAGACAGGGTCCTTGCTGGAGCAGGTCCCTTCTTAGAGGTAGAGGCCATGGGTCCTCTGTGAGCATCTCTTGAAGTTCCGGGTACCAAGTCCTTCTTGGCCAATCCGGAGCCACGAGTATAGTTCTCACTCCTCTCCGTCTTATAATTCTCAGTACCTTGGGTATGAGAGGCAGAGGAGGGAACACATACACTGACTGGTACACCCACGGTGTCACCAGAGCGTCCACAGCTATCGCCTGAGGGTCCCTTGACCTGGCGCAATACCTGTCCAGTTTTTTGTTGAGGCGGGACGCCATCATGTCCACCTTTGGTTTTTCCCAACGGTTTACAATCATGTGGAAGACTTCTGGGTGAAGTCCCCACTCTCCCGGGTGGAGGTCGTGCCTGCTGAGGAAGTCTGCTTCCCAGTTGTCCACTCCCGGAATGAACACTGCTGACAGTGCTATCACATGATTTTCCGCCCAGCGAAGAATCCTTGCAACTTCTGCCATTGCCCTCCTGCTTCTTGTGCCGCCCTGTCTGTTTACGTGGGCGACTGCCGTGATGTTGTCCGACTGGATCAGTATCGGCAGACCTTGAAGCAGAGGTCTTGCTTGGCTTAGAGCATTGTAAATGGCTCTCAACTCCAGAATATTTATGTGAAGTGATGTCTCCAGGCTTGACCACAAGCCCTGGAAATTTCTTCCCTGTGTGACTGCTCCCCAGCCTCGCAGGCTGGCATCTGTGGTCACCAGGACCCAGTCCTGAATGCCGAATCTGCGGCCTTCGAGAAGATGAGCACTCTGCAACCACCACAGGAGAGACACCCCTGTCCTTGGAGACAGGGTTATCCGCTGATGCATCTGAAGATGCGATCCGGACCATTTGTCCAGCAGGTCCCACTGGAATGTTCTTGCGTGGAATCTGCCGAACAGGATTGCTTCGTAGGAAGCCACCATTTTTCCCAGGACCCTTGTGCATTGATGCACTGATACTTGGCCTGGTTTTAGTAGGTTTCTGACTAGCTCGGATAACTCCCTGGCTTTCTCTTCCGGGAGAAACACCTTTTTCTGGACTGTGTCCAGGATCATTCCAAGGAATAGAAGACGTGTCGTCGGGATCAGCTGCGATTTTGGGATATTGAGAATCCAACCGTGTTGCCGCAGCACTACTTGAGATAGTGCTACTCCGACTACCAACTGTTCCCTGGATCTTGCCCTTATCAGGAGATTGTCCAAGTAAGGGATAATCAAAACTCCTTTCTTTCGAAGGAGTATCATCATTTCGGCCATTACTTTGGTAAAGACCTGGGGCGCCGTGGACAATCCAAACGGCAGCGTCTGAAACTGATAGTGGCAGTTCTGTACCACAAACCTGAGGTACCCTTGATGAGAAGGGTAAATTGGGACATGGAGATAAGCATCCTTGATGTGCAGAGACACCATATAATCCCCTTCTTCCAGGTTCGCGATCACTGCTCTGAGTGACTCCATCTTGAATTTGAACCTCTGTATGTAAGTGTTCAAAGATTTTAGATTTAAAATAGGTCTCACCGAGCCGTCCGGCTTCGGTACCACAAACAGTGTGGAATAATACCCCTTTCCCTGTTGCAGGAGGGGTACCTTGATTATCACCCGCTGGGAATACAGCTTGTGAATGGCTTCCAATACCGCCTCCCTGTCGGAGGGAGACGTCGGTAAAGCAGACTTTAGGAAACGGCGAGGGGGAGACGTGTCTAATTCTAATTTGTACCCCTGAGATACCACCTGAAGGATCCAGGGGTCCACTTGTGAGTGAGCCCACTGCGCGCTGAAATTCTTGAGACGGGCCCCTACCGTACCCGAGTCCGCTTGTAAAGCCCCAGCGTCATGCTGAGGACTTGGCAGAAGCGGGAGAGGGCTTCTGTTCCTGGGAACTGGCTGTCTGCTGCAGCCTTTTTCCTCTTCCTCTGCCACGGGGCAGAAAAGAGGAGCCTTTTGCCCTCTTACCCTTATGGGGCCGAAAGGACTGCGCCTGATAATACGGTGTCTTCTTATGTTGAGAGGCTACCTGGGGTAAAATGTGGATTTCCCAGCAGTCGCCGTGGCCACCAGGTCTGATAGACCTACCCCAAATAACTCCTCCCCTTTATAAGGTAATACTTCCATATGCCTTTTGGAATCCGCATCACCTGACCACTGCCGCGTCCATAACCCCCTTCTGGCAGAAATGGACAGCGCACTTACTCTTGATGCCAGTCGGCAAATATCCCTCTGTGCATCACGCATATATAAAAATGCATCTTTTAAATGCTCTATAGTCAGTAATATACTATCCCTATCCAGGGTATCAATATTGTCAGTCAGGGAATCCGACCAAGCCACCCCAGCACTGCACATCCAGGCTGAGGCGATTGCTGGTCGCAATATAACACCAGTATGTGTGTATATACATTTTAGGATATTCTCCTGCTTTCTGTCAGCAGGTTCCTTAAGGGCGGCCGTATCAGGAGACTGTAGTGCCACTTGTTTTGACAAGCGTGTGAGCGCTTTATCCACCCTAGGGGGTGTTTCCCAACGTGCCCTATCCTCTGGCGGGAAAGGGTATGATGCCAATAACTTTTTAGGAATTATCAGTTTTTTATCGAGGGAAACCCACGCTTCATCACACACTTCATTTAATTCATCAGATGCAGGAAAAACTACGGGTAGTTTTTTCTCACCAAACAGAATACCCTTTTCAGTGGTACTTGTACTATCAGAAATGTGTAAAACATCTTTCATTGCCTCATCATGTAACGTGTGGCCCTACTGGAAGTCACATTTGTCTCTTCACCGTCGACACTGGAGTCAGTATCCGTGTCGGCGTCTGTATCTGCCATCTGAGGTAACGGGCGTTTTAGAGCCCCTGATGGCCTTTGAGACGCCTGGACAGGCACAAGCTGAGTAGCCGGCTGTCTCATGTCATCAACTGTCTTTTGTAAAGAGCTGACACTATCACGTAAGTCCTTCCATAAGTTCATCCACTCAGGTGTCGACTCCCTAGGGGGTGACATCACCATTACCGGCAATTGCTCCGCCTCCACATCATTTTCCTCCTCATACATGTCGACACAATCGTACCGACACACAGCCCACACACAGGGAATGATCTGATAGAGGACAGGACCCCACTAGCCCTTTGGGGAGACAGAGGGAGAGTATGTCAGCACACACCAGAGCGCTATATATAAGGGATAACCTTATATAAGTGTTTTTCCCCTTATAGCTGCTGTTATGTTAATACTGCGCCCAATTAGTGCCCCCCTCTCTTGTTTTACCCTTTTCTGTAGTGCAGGACTGCAGGGGAGAGTCAGGGAGACGTCCTTCCAGCGGAGCTGTGAGGGAAAATGGCGCCTGTGTGCCCCCTTCTCGGCGGACTTTTCTCCCGCTTTTTGCTGTATTCTGGCAGGGGTTAAAATACATCCATATAGCCCTGGGGGCTATATGTGAGGTATTTTCGCCAGCCAAGGTGTTTTTATTGCTGCTCAGGGCGCCCCCCCCCCAGCGCCCTGCACCCTCAGTGACCGGAGTGTGAAGTGTGCCTGAGGAGCAATGGCGCACAGCTGCAGTGCTGTGCGCTACCTTGGTGAAGACTGATGTCTTCTGCCGCCGATTTTCCGGACCTCTTCTTGCTTCTGGCTCTGTAAGGGGGCCGGCGGCGCGGCTCTGGGACCGGACTCCGAGGCTGGGCCTGTGTTCGGTCCCTCTGGAGCTAATGGTGTCCAGTAGCCAAGAAGCCCAAGCTGGCTGCAAGCAGGCAGGTTCGCTTCTTCTCCCCTTAGTCCCTCGATGCAGTGAGCCTGTTGCCAGCAGGTCTCACTGAAAATAAAAAACCTAAAACTAAACTTTTTCTTAGAAACTCAGGAGAGTCCTAGAATGCACCCTTCTCGGCCGGGCACAAAAATCTAACTGAGGCTTGGAGGAGGGTCATAGGGGGAGGAGCCAGTGCACACCAGGTAGTCCTAAAGCTTTACTTTTGTGCCCAGTCTCCTGCGGAGCCGCTATTCCCCATGGTCCTTACGGAGTTCCCAGCATCCACTAGGACGTCAGAGAAATGATATTTGGTGATCAGTATTTAAAAAGTGCAATGGAAGAATTACCTGCCGTGCCTCACCCTTAACCCCGCCAGGCACAAGCTGCCCACTCTTAGGATCCATGCCAAGCTGGCCAGACACGAACATGGTCTTATCCACCACCACTGCTTGACTGGAATATAGAACAGACACTGAACATTACCAACCATGTATTACTAAACATACAATAAAAAGTTGTAATGGCACAAAGTGGTGTAAAAAATACATTTGTTTGGTTAGTTATAATTTATTAAAACTCCTTCCTTAGGGGTATATTCAATTGAAGTCGAAAGCTGCAGTCTGTCGAAAAGACGGCAGTTTCAACTTTTTTAGGTCGGAAGGGGTTCCGACCTATTTAATATAACCCCAAATTTTTTGACAAGTTGATGAATTTGACTTGTCGAAAAGCACGCGGATCAGCGCAATAGCTGCCGATCCACGTGCTTGTGTTGAAAACGGGGCCAAAACCTTTTCGACCATCTCAGTTCAACTTTAAAAAAAGTCGAAGTGAGATGGGGAGAGCAGCGCCGGAGACGGGGAGAGCCGAGGCGGGGACCAGGAGAGCCGAGGCGGGGACGGGGTGAGCAGCAATGGAGGATGTCACAGCGAGACCTCACTTGCTGGAGCCGGGTGGACGCTGCCGTGAGCGGCGGCTGTGATGTAGGGAGGGACAGGGAGAGGCAGAGAGACTGGGGGGAGATGGGGGAGAGCCGCGGGGAGACGGGGAGAGTAGTGCTACAGCAGCGGCTATATAGCCGCTGCTGTAACGCTGCTCTCCCACGTCTGCCAGCGGCTCTCCCCCGTATCCCCTCCCGCATCTCAATTCGACTTTTTTAAGAGCTGTGCACCGGATTTATTTATTTATGGTAACCATATTACAAAGAACACAGTAGACAATGTTTAAAAGTAGAAAGGGCAATGGTCATTATACTCAGGGATATTTGTCATGTTTTATTATTGTTAATACAGGTTGAGTATCCCATATCCAAATATTCTGAAATACGGAATATTCCGAAATACGGACTTTTTTGAGTGAGACCGAGATAGTGAAACCTTTGTTTTCTGATGGCTCAATGTACACAAACTTTGTTTAATACACAAAGTTATTAAAAATATTGTATTAAATGACCTTCAGGCTGTGTATATAAGGTGTATGTGAAACATAAATGAATTGTGTGAATATAGACACATTTTGTTTAATGCACAAAGTTATAAAAAATATTGGATAAAATTACCTTCAGGCTGTGTGTATAAAGCGTATATGTAACATAAATGCATTCTGTGCTTAGACTTGGGTCCCATCGCCATGATATTTCATTATGGTATGCAATTATTCCAAAATACGGAAAAATCCGATATCCAAAATACCTCTGGTCCCAAGCATTTTGTAGTAAATGAAGTAATATTCAGCAGTTTGTCCCTGTACTTTTTTCTCTATATAAAATTTTCCCATTATTTTTCACTACACTAACTTCCAAAGAGACGCTGTGCATTTGCACACAGGACAAACTTTTTGCAAAACCTCCCCAGCGTGTCAGCCCAGCACTGGGGCAGAGTGGATGGTGATGGGAAAAGCTGGAGGCCTGAGAGCTGATTGGACGATACAGGACGACTCCCTGTGCATTTTGTGTTACTTATTTAAAAACAGGTCAAAGGTCTTCATTCCATCTGCTAGAAGTAAGCGGCTTCTACTTTCCAGGCTCCAGCATTGCCCCCCCCCCCCAAATTATACACTGCAAAGCTACCTCTTAAAGAGCATGCATGCAGTATCTTTATTACAGGTTACATACTTCTTATATATTCTGTATTATTATCCAACAACATATGATGCATTACATTACAAATAATTGTTTAATTATTTACATCAGTCCCTGCCCCAGTCGAAAAATTTTCAGTTATTTTTTTTTACTTTGGAAGGAAACAAGAAGAACATACAAACTCTGCACAGATAGTGCCCTGCTTGGAACTGGACAGATGCCCGAGGCTATGCCGAAACTGAAAATCAATTGTGTACTTTTTTAATTTATTTTGTTATTGAAGCAGCAACAACAAAACATTAATATACTTTAATATTTCCAAAAGTGAATATTCTATTAAAAAGCAAAATGACTCTACCTTAAGCTGTGTTGTGAAGTCTAATTATTTGTAGTAAACTATTTCAAATGACTGTTTGTGACATTGGCCCTCATTCCGAGTTGATCGCTAGCTGCCGTTGTTCGCTGCGTAGTGATAATTTAAAAAAAAACGGCAAAACTGTGCATGCACCGCAATGCGCACGGGTACAAAGAGTATCATGGTTTTGCACAGGTTCTAGCGACGCTTTCAGTCGCACTGGCGAACGCAGGGAGATTGACAGGAAATAGGAGTTTCTGGGTGGCAACTGACCGTTTTCTGGGAGTGTTTAGAAAAAGGCAGGCGTTTGCTGGGCGGGTATCTGACGTCATTACCGTGTTACTCGTCGCAGCAATTATCGCACAGGATAAGTAACTACAGGGCTGGTCTTGATCTGTACAAAATGTGTTTGCAGCCGCTCTGCTGCACAGGCGTTCGCACTCCTGCTATGCTAAAATACACTCCCCGTGGGCGGCGAGTATGCGTTTGCACGGCTGCTAAAAATAGATAGCGAGCGATCAACTCGGAATGAGGGCCATTGTTTGATGTTATGCAAGAAACACTATATACTGTAAACGTGTGTAGAGGAGTGTAATAGTAATACATTGTAATCAGGTTATGTAACCACTAGTACGATCCCTGCAGTAAATACAGGGACACATCAGGTACGTCCAGGCAGGAGTTTGGGCAATATATTAGGTGCATATTAAAACTACTTTAAATACGCTACAAAAGGAGTAAAACAAAAAAACATCTGTCTGGAATTAGCATAATAATTATCCTACCTATAACCACCCCAGCAAATTAAGCAATATACAACTAAGCAAGCAGACAAGACACACACAGATCGCCAAGGATTATATTCTCACAGCTGACACAATAAGAATTTACTCACCGGTAATTCTATTTCTCGTAGTCCGTAGTGGATGCTGGGAACTCCGTAAGGACCATGGGGAATAGCGGGCTCCGAAGGAGGCTGGGCACTCTAGAAAGATCTTAGACTACCTGGTGTGCACTGGCTCCTCCCACTATGACCCTCCTCCAAGCCTCAGTTAGGACACCGTGCCCGGACGAGCGTACACAATAAGGAAGGATTTTGAATCCCGGGTAAGACTCATACCAGCCACACCATTCACACCGTATAACTCGTGATATGAAACCCAGTTAACAGTATGAAACAACTGAGCCTCTCAACAGACGGCTCAACAATAACCCGATTTAGTTAACAATAACTATGTACAAGTATTGCAGATACACCGCACTTGGGACGGGCGCCCAGCATCCACTACGGACTACGAGAAATAGAATTACCGGTGAGTAAATTCTTATTTTCTCTGACGTCCTAGTGGATGCTGGGAACTCCGTAAGGACCATGGGGATTATACCAAAGCTCCCAAACGGCGGGAGAGTGCGGATGACTCTGCAACACCGAATGAGAGAACTCCAGGTCCTCCTCAGCCAGGGTATCAAATTTATAGAATTTTGCAAACGTGTTTGCCCCTGACCAAGTAGCAGCTCGGCAAAGTTGTAAAGCCGAGACCCCTCGGGCAGCCGCCCAAGATGAGCCCACCTTCCTTGTGGAATGGGCATTGACAGATTTTGGCTGTGGCAGGCCTGCCACAGAATGTGCAAGCTGAATTGTACTACAAATCCAACGAGCAATAGTCTGCTTAGAAGCAGGAGCACCCAGCTTGTTGGGTGCATATAGGATAAATAGCAAGTCAGATTTTCTGACTCCAGCCGTCCTGGAAACATATATTTTCAGGGCCCTGACCACGTCTAACAACTTGGAGTCCTCCAAGTCCCTAGTAGCCGCAGGCACCACAATAGGCTGGTTCAGGTGAAACGCTGACACCACCTTAGGGAGAAACTGGGAACAAGTCCTCAATTCTGCCCTATCCATATGGAAAATCAGATAAGGGCTTTTACAGGACAAAGCCGCCAATTCTGATACTCGCCTGGCCGAAGCCAAGGCCAACAACACGACCACCTTCCACGTGAGATATTTCAGATCCACGGTTTTAGTGGTTCAAACCAATGTGATTTTAAGAAACTCAACCCCACGTTGAGATCCCAAGGTGCCACAGGGGGCACAAACGGGGGCTGAATATGCAGCACTCCCTTTACAAATGTCTGAACTTCAGGTACTGAAGCTAGTTCTTTTTGAAAGAAAATCGACAGAGCCGAGATCTGTACCTTAATGGAGCCCAGTTTTAGGCCCATATTCACTCCTGCTTGCAGGAAATGCAGAAATCGACCTAGTTGAAATTCCTCTGTTGGGGCCTTTTCGGCCTCACACCATGCAACATACTTCCGCCATATGCGGTGATAATGATTTGCTGTAACCTCTTTCCTAGCTTTAATAAGCGTAGGAATGACTTCCTCCGGAATGCCCTTTTCCTTCAGGATCCGGCGTTCAACCGCCATGCCGTCAAACGCAGCCGCGGTAAGTTTTGGAACAGACAGGGCCCCTGCTGCCGCAGGTCCTGTCTGAGCGGCAGAGGCCATGGGTCCTCCGATATAATTTCTTGAAGTTCTGGGTACCAAGCTCTTCTTGGCCAATCCGGAACCACGAGTATCGTTCTTACTCCTCGCCTTCTTATTATTATTCTCAATACCTTTGGTATGAGGGGCAGAGGAGGGAACACATAAACCGACTGGTACACCCACGGTGTTACCAGAGCGTCCACAACTATCGCCTGAGGGTCCCTTGACCTGGTGCAATATCTTTTATAGCTTTTTGTTGATGCGGGACGCCATCATGTCCACCTGTGGTCTTTCCCAAAGGTGTACAATCCTTTGGAAGACTTCTGGATGAAGTCCCCACTCTCCCGGGTGGAGGTCGTGTCTGCTGAGAAGATCTGCTTCCCAGTTGTCCACTCCGGGAATGAACACTGCTGACAGTGCTAACACATGATTTTCCGCCCTTCGGAGAATCCTTGTGGCTTCTGCCATCGCCATCCTGCTTCTTGTGTCGCCCTGTTGGTTTACATGGGCGACCGCCGTGATGTTGTCTGATTGGATCAGTACCGGCTGGTTTTGAAGCAGAGGCCTTGCCTGACCCAGGGCATTGTAACTGGCCCTCAGTTCCAGAATATTTTGTGTAGAGAAGTCACCTGACTTGACCAAAGTCCTTGGAAGTTTCTTCCCTGTGTGACTGCCCCCAGCCTCAAAGACTGGCCTCCATGGTCACTAGGACCTAGTCCAGTATGTCGAACCTGCGGCCCTCCTTAAGATGGGCACTCTGCAGCCATCATTTTAGAGATACCCTGGTCCTTGGAGACAGGGTTATCAGCCGATGCATTTGAAGATGCGATCCGGACCACATGTCCAACAGGTCCCACTGAAAAGTTCTTGCATGGAACCTGCCGAATGGGATTGCTTCGTAGGAAGCTACCATTTTTCCCAGGATTCGCGTGCAATGATGCACCGATACCTGTTTTGGCTTCAGGAGGTCTCTGACTAGAGATGACAGCTCCTTGGCTTTCTCCTCCCGGAGAAACACCTATTTCTGGTCTGTGTCCAGAACCATCCCCAGGAACAGTAGACGTGTCATAGGAACCAGCTGTGACTTTGGACTGTTTAGAATCCAACCCTGCTGTTGTAGCACTTTCCAAAATAGTGCTACCCCGACTAGCAACTGCTCTTTGGACCTCGCCCTTATAAGGAGATTGTCCAAGTACGGGATAATTAAAACTCCCTTTTTTCGAAGGAGTATCATCATTTCGGCCATTACCCCGGTAAACACCCTCGGTGCCTTGTACAGTCCTGTCTGGACTTGGTAATGGTAATCCTGTACCACAAATCTGAGGTACTCCTGGCGAGGATGGTAAATGGGGACATGCAGGTAAGCATCCTTGATGTCCCGGGATACCATGTAATCCCCCTCGTCCAGGCTTGCAATAACCGCCTCGAGCGATTCCATCTTGAACTTGAATTTTTTTTTTTTTATGTATGTGTTCAAGGATTTTAATATAAATGGGTCACACCGAACCATGCGGTTTCGGTACCCCAACCCGTGTAGAATAGTAACCCCGTCCTTGTTGAAGTAGGGGCACTTGAGTATTACCTTTGGGAATACTGCTTATTAATTGCCTCTAGTACAGCCTCCCTGCCTGAGGGAGTTGTCGGCAAGCCATAATCTAGGAAACGGCTGGGGGGAGATATCTCGAATTCCAGCTTGTACCCCTGACATACTATTTGAAAGAAACAGGGATCCACCTGTGAGCGAGCCCACTGATCGCTGAAATTTTGGAGACGGCCCCCCACCGTACCTGGCTACACCTGTGGAGCCCCCGCGTCATGCTGTGGGCTCAGAGGAAGCGAGAGAAGAATGTTGATTCTGGGAGCAGGCTGACAGGTGCAGCTTTTTCCCTCTTCCCTTGTCTCTGTACAGAAGGGAAACGCCTTTGACCCGCTTGCTCTTCTGAAGCCGAAAGGACTGTACCTGATAATACAGTGCTTTCTGAGTCCGTGAGGAAACCTGAGGTAAAAATATTTCTTCCCAGCTGTGGCTGTGGATACGAGGTCCCAGAGACCATCCCCAAATAATTCCTCACCCTTATAAGGCAGAATCTTTTTAAAGTCAGCATCACCTGTCCCGTGACAGGTCTCTAATACCCTCCTGACAGAATGGACATTACATTCATTTTGGATGCCAGCCGGCAAAATATCCCTCTGTGCATCCCTCATATATAAGACGACGTCTTTAATATGTTCTCATGTTTGACAGGGTCACCGACCACGCTGCAACAGCACGATCTGCAGGTCTCCGTCTAGTACCTGAGTGTGTAAATACAGACTTCAGGATAGCCTCCTGCTTTTTATCAACGGGTACCTTCAAAGTGGCCGTTCCTAAAACGGCAGTGCCACCTTTTTTGACAACCGTGTAAGCGCCTTATCCACCCTAGGGGATATCTCCCAGCGTAACTTATCCTCCTGGCGGGAAAGGGTACGCCATCAGTAACTCTTTAGAAATTACCAGTTTCTAAACGGGGGAACCCACGCTTTTCACACACTTCATTTATTCATCTGATGGGGGAACAAAACACTGCCTGTTTTTTCTCCCCAACCTAAAAACCCATTTTTAGAGGTGCTTGGGTTAATGTCAGAAATGTGTAACACATTTTTTATTGCCGGGATCAAGTCACGGATGTTCCTAGTGGATTGTGTATATGTCTCAACCTTGGCGACCCTGGAGTCAGACTCCGTGTCGACATCTGTGTCTGCCATCTGAGAGAGCGGGCGTTTTTGAGCCCCTGATGGCCTTTGAGACGCCTGGGCAGGCGCGGGCTGAGAAGCCGGCTGTCCCACAGCTGTTACGTCATCCACCCTTTTATGTAAGGAGTTGACACTGTCGGTTACTACCTTTCACCTATCCATCCACTCTGGTGTCGGCCCCACAGGGGGCTACATCACATATATCGGCCTCTGCTCCGTCACCATATAAGCCTCCTCATTCAACATGTCGACACAGCCGTACCGACACACCGCAGACACACAGGGAATGCTCTAAACGAGGACAGGACCCACAAAAGCCCTTTGGGGGGACAGAGTGAGAGTATGCCAGCACACACCAGAGCGCTATATATATACACAGGGACTAACTGAGTTATGTCCCTAATAGCTGCTTTTCATATAATATATATATACTGCCAAATTTAATGCCCCCCCTCTCTTTTCCCTCTTACTGTACTGTAGATTGCAGGGAAGAGCCAGGGAGCTTCCTTCCAGCCGAGCTGTGAGGGAAAAATGGCGCCAGTGTGCTGAGGATAGGCTCCGCCCCTTTTTCGCGGCCTATTCTCCCGGTTTTTATGGAATTCTGGCAGGGGTATTTTCCTCATATATAGCCCCTGGGGCTATATATTGAGGTATATTAGCCAGCCAAGGTGTTTTTATTGCTGCCTCAGGGCGCCCCCCCCCAGCGCCCTGCACCCTCAGTGACCGGAGTGTGAAGTGTGTGAGAGGAGCAATGGCGCACAGCTGCAGTGCTGTGCGCTACCTTGGTGAAGACAGAGTCTTCATGCCGCCGATTTTCCGGACCATCTTCTTGCTTCTGGCTCTGTAAGGGGGACGGCGGCGCGGCTCCGGGACCGAACACCAAGGACTGGGCCTGCGGTCGATCCCTCTGGAGCTAATGGTGTCCAGTAGCCTAAGAAGCCCAATCCGGCTGCAAGCAGGCGAGTTCGCTTCTTCTCCCCTTAGTCCCTCGCTGCAGTGAGCCTGTTGCCAGCAGGTCTCACTGAAAATAAAAAACCTAAGTCTATTCTTTCTAAGAGCTCAGGAGAGCCCCTAGTGTGCATCCAACCTCGGCCGGGCACGAATTCTAACTGAGGCTTGGAGGAGGGTCATAGTGGGAGGAGCCAGTGCACACCAGGTAGTCTAAGATCTTTCTAGAGTGCCCAGCCTCCTTCGGAGCCCGCTATTCCCCATGGTCCTTACGGAGTTCCCAGCATCCACTAGGACGTCAGGAAATTGTATTTACCACTGTTGATACACTTAGGTGTCTATTTACTAAGCCTTGGAGAGAGACAAAGTGGACGTAGATAAAAGTACCAACCAGCTCCTAACTGTCATTTTTCAAACACAGCCTGTAACATGGCAGTTAGGAGCTGATTGGCTGGTACTTTATCTCAGTCCACTTTATCTCTCATCAAGACTTAGTAAATAGACCCCTTTTTTCTTAAAGTGATAAGCACTGACAGGGGTAAGAAATTTACCTGTAAACATCCCTCCGAGCAGGGGCATTTGGTGTAAAGATAATGCGCCGTAGTCTATCAGACATGATCTGTGGTTCAACGCCTGCCAGGATATTCAGAGTCTGTGGTTCCAGCACACGTTTTAACCTTTGGTTCTTATCAACTCACTGAGTCAGTATCATTGATCCTGCTGTGTGACTAATACTGTACAGCATAGGGGTTAAGGTCGTTAGGTCGACACAATGTAGGTCGACCACTGAAGGGCGACAATGCCATTAGGTCGACAGGTCAAAAGGTCGACATGAGTTTTTCACATATTTTTTTCATTTTTGGGATTTTTTTCATACTTAACGATCCACGTGGACTACGATTCGAACAGTAAACTGTGCCGAGCGAAGCGGTAGCGGAGCGAGCCATGCAAGAGGACACAGTGCACTCATTTGGGTTCCCCGTCACTTTACGGAGAAAACGACACCAAAAACAGTCAAAAACCTCATGTCGACCTTTTGACCTGTCGACCTAGTACACGTCGACCTAATGACCACGTCGACCTATTGTCCCTGTCGACCTAATGCATGTCGACCTTCCACGGTCACCCTAAGTTGTGTCTATCCGACGACCCATACCCCAGCATAGTAGCTGTATCATGCACCTGTATATACTGTTTCTCACATACTTAAAATATTAGCAAAGTACAGATGGAGCCACGCTAATCGTGGCTCCGTCTGTGCCGCTGCATGCCCGCTAAGGCGCGCCTATTGCAAAGTTTGGGGCGCGTGTGTGTGAGACGCGTACGTGCCCCATTCACTTCAATGGGAGTGTCTCTGTGCACTCCCGTAGCGTGGCTAGGCGCCAGATTGACTAGTCACGGCGGGAGTGCACACTTGCAATGGAACAACATCAGATGAGCGCAGCTTCTTCTATACTGTACATAAAACGTTTACAACAGCTATGTTTTCATAGAATGGACAGAGTAAAATGAAATTGCAGGACATCATAGTGACTGATGTTTCAAAACATTTGTCCTAGTACACATGGGCCCATGGCCTTATTCAGACTCAGCATGAGTCTTAGGGGCAAACGTAATAGCCTGCGATTTGCGGGCATTGCCGACTTCCTGGCTGAGGTTGGACGTTGTGTTAAGTTTGCAGTCATTTTAAAGGCAAAGCAATTCGCACGGTTATTACATTTACTGCTTAGTCACAATTTGCATTAAAAAAAAAGTCTCACCTATTCACAGTCATATTGCAAAGCTTTTTGAGAAAGTGGTTGCAAATCAACTGGAAACTCGCCTGACAACCCAAGATATTTATGATCCATTCCAGCCAGGATTCAGGAGAAGACATAGCACTAAAAATAAGATTTTAATACCTACCGGTAAATCCTTTTCTCCTAGTCCGTAGAGGATGCTGGGGACTACAAAAGGACCATAGGGTATAGACGGGATCCGCAGGAGCTTGGGCACACTATAAAGACTTAAACTGGGTGTGAACTGGCTCCTCCCTCTATGCCCCTCCTCCAGACCTCAGTTATAGGAACTGTGCCCAGGAGAGACGGACATTTCGGGGAAAGGATTTTTGTTTAAACTAAGGCGAGAAACATACCAGCCCACACCACAACATACCGTACAACTGGAATAGAATGAAACCAGATAACCGTATGAACTAACAACAGCAACAAGCTGAAGAAAACCAATACACAATCCGTGTGTAAACAAGTACAATCAGTAATAATACAACTGCAAGAAACAGTCTGCACTGGGATGGGCGCCCAGCATCCTCTACGGACTAGGAGAAAAGGATTTACCGGTAGGTATTAAAATCCTATTTTCTCTTACGTCCTAGAGGATGCTGGGGACTCCAAAAGGACCATGGGGTCTATACCAAAGCTCTAGGACGGGCGGGAGAGTGCGGACGACTCTGCAGCACCGAATGGGCAAACATAAGGTCCTCCTCAGCCAGGGTATCAAACTTGTAAAACTTAGCAAAAAAGTGTTTGAACCCGACCACGTAGCTGCTCGGCAAAGCTGAAGTGCCGAGACCCCTCGGGCAGCCGCCCATGATGAGCCCACTTTCCTGGTAGAATGGGCCTTTACTGACTTCGGCAACGATAGCCCAGCCGAAGAATGAGCTTGCTGAATCGTATTACAAATCCAGCGAGCAATAGTCTGCTTAGAAGCAGGATTTCCAATCTTGTTGGAAGCATACAGGACAAACAAAGCCTCTGTTTTCCTGGTAAGAGCCGTTCTGGCGAAGTAAATTTTCAAGGCTCTTACAACATCAAGAGACCTTGGAACCGCCACAGCATCCGTAGCCACAGGCACCATAATAGGTTGGTTGATGTGAAAAGAAGAAACCACCTTCAGCAGAAATTGTTGACGAGTCCTCAATTCCGCTCTATCCGAATGGAATATCAAATAAGGGCTCTTGTGAGACAAGGCCGCCAATTCAGACACTCGCCTGGCCGACGCCAGAGCCAAAAGCATGACCACTTTCCAAGTGAGAAACCTTAACTCAACCTTACGCAAAGGTTCAAACCAAGGAGACATAAGTAACTGCAAGACCACTTCAAGATCCCACGGCGGCACAAATGGAGGTTGTATATGCAACACACCCTTCACAAAAGGTCTGAACCTCAGGCAGGACGGCCAATTCTTTCTGAAAGAAAATAGATAAAGCCAAAATCTGCACTTTTATGGAACCCAATTTCAGGCCTGCATCTACGCCTGCCTGCAAAAAATGGAGAAACCGACCAAAGTGAAACTCCTCCGCCGGAGCTGCTTTGGTCTCACACCATGAAACACATTTCCTCCAAATACAGTGATAATGTTTTACCGTAACCTCCTTTCTAGCTTTAAGGAGAGTGGGGATGACCTCCCCGGGAATACCCTTCCGAGCTAAGATTTGGCGCTCA
The DNA here is from genome assembly GCF_028390025.1 of Pseudophryne corroboree. Lineage (NCBI taxonomy): Eukaryota > Metazoa > Chordata > Amphibia > Anura > Myobatrachidae > Pseudophryne > Pseudophryne corroboree. The sequence continues at coordinate 755,831,045 of NC_086448.1, forward strand.
ACTTCCACGCCGTCAAACGCAGCCGCGGTAAGTACAGAAACACGCAGGGCCCCTGCAATAACAGGTCCTCTCTTAGAGGAAGCGGCCAGGGATCTTCCACTAGTAATTCTTGAAGATCTGGATACCAGGCCCTCCGTGGCTAATCTGGAACGACGAGTATCGCCTGAACCCTTGCTCGTCGAACGATCCTCAGCACCTTTGGAATGAGAGGAAGCGGAGGGAACACATACACTGACTGAAACACCCACGGAGTCACCAGGGCGTGCACTGGCTTGGGGGTCCCACTGGCTTGGGGGCACTCCACTGCACTGGCTTGGGGGTCCCTTGACCTGGAACAATACCTCGGAAGCTTCTTGTTGAGGCGAGACGCCATCATGTCTATCAGAGGAATTCCCCAACGCTTTGTCACTTCTGCAAATACCTCTTGATGAAGAGCCCACTCTCCCGGATGGAGATCGTGTCTGCTGAGGAAGTCTGCGTCCCAGTTGTCCACTCCCGGGAGGAAGACTGCTGACAGAGCACTCACGTGCTGTTCCGCCCAGCGTAGTAGTATTCTAGTGGCCTCGTCCATAGCGACCCTACTCCTTGTTCCGCCTTGGCGGTTTACGTACGCCACCGCTGTTATGTTGTCCGACTGGATCAGGACAGGGAGACCCTGAAGAAGGTTCTTTGCTTGTAGCAGGCCGTTGTAAATGGCTCTCAACTCGAGAACATTTATGTGGAGACAAGATTCCTGGCTTGACCATTTTCCCTGGAAATTTCTTCCTTGCGTGACTGAGCCCCAGCCTCGGAGACTTGTCCCGGGCTGTCACACCCCCTTCCGCTGCCCCGGTCAAGCTCAGAGACTTATTCCTGGGTGGCTGGCTGGCCGCACAGCCCACCCGCTGTCATGCTCTGACCGCCTCGCGATGTAACATGCTGACGTCACACAGCGCCCTCCCTCCCCACCCTGTCCTCCGGTCCGCGCTCAGTGTCTCCACTCACTCCGCGTGTGCCCTGCCCTGCCATTGCCGACATCCCGACACACGCCAGGAGCCTAGGATTAGCCGCCGCTGGAGCAGGACAGAGGTGGACTGGACACAGGCAACTGAGCCTTCCTGCCTGATGCATGACTACAGTGGGAATTGTGTAAGGGGCACGACTACTGTGTGGGCATTGTATAAGGGACATGACTACTGTGTGGGCATTGTGTAAGGGACACAACTACTGTGAACATTGTGTAAGGGGCACCACTACTATGGGCATTGTGTAAGGGGCACAACTGCTGTGGGCAGTATCTGGGGCACAACTGCTGTGGGCATTGCGTGGAAGTGGCACTAGACACAGAATGAAGGGAGGTGGAGGCTAAAATAGACAGTGATGGGGCAGGCTGAGAGATACAGAATGAAGGTGGACATGCCGAGAGACAGAGTGAAGGGTGTGAGGCTGAAAGACACAGAATGAAGGGGGGCAGGCTGAGAGACAGAGTGAAGGGCGTGAGGCTGAAAGACACAGAATGAAGGTGGACAGGCTGAGAGACAGAGTGAAGGGTGTGAGGCTGAAAAACACAGAATGAAGGGTGGTAGGCTGAAAGACACAGAATGTAGGGTGGGGGGCAGAGGAACAGAGTGAAGAGGGGAAACAGAGAGACACAAAGTGAGGTGGCTTGTGAGAGATGCGTGGCAGGGAGACGCAGGCGGATGTGGATGAGAGATGACACAGGGAGAGGATTATGGTGTGGCTGAGAGACGATGCAGGGAGGGGAGGAGATGGTGTGGCAGAAAGAAGCAGGCGGGAGATGAGGGTGTGACTGAGAGACAGAGAGGGCAGAAGGTGACATGAGTCTGGTTGAATCTCTGTTGCATAATGATGATCTTGGTTATATTCCTACACAAACAGGTAACTTCTGGACCATGTAATTTCCTTCATGAATAGTGATTATGACTGAAGACATCGTCTACCCATGGAGGACATTTTTTCAGAGGTTCCCCCGTTGTGAGAAACCACCATATAGGTAAGGTGCATATGGAATGGAAAGGAATACTCCCAGAGTGATGAGAAACCAGTATCGTGTCATACTGACACCCCCCAATTTGCAGTGGCCACGCCCCTTTTGTTATGTGATTTATATTGCTTTGAGTGCCAATAGGCGGTGCTAGACATGCCCAGTAGGCAGTGCTACACATGCCCAGTAGGTAGTGCTACACATGCCCAGTAGGTGATGCTAAACTCGCCCCTCCAACGGTGCACCCCCTAATAAAATGTTCTGCGCACACCTATGGAGGTCACTATGATAGAACCTCAACATCAAAAGGATAAGACTGGAACATTGCCAACCAACTGGATTACACTTGGGGGTTCAGAATTACAAAACACTAATCATGTGTGGCATCTTGGCATCGGTGGCTTGACACTTAAACATCAGATATTAGCCACAATCAAATCGTCATTCTTTCATCTGAGGACCATAGCCAGAATCAAGCACTTAAGTCCCCTTGAAGATCTGCCACAAATCAAACATGCTTTAATATCGTCTCAATTCTCATCGGGTCCCGATGGAATTCACCCAAGGGTTCTAATGGAGCTTCACTCTGAACTTGCAAGACCGCTATTTTGATCTTAAAAGATTCAGTTATATCAGGTATGGTTCCCAAAGACTGCAGTATAGCGGAAGTAGTACCAATATTCAAAAAGGGAAGTAAAGCTGAACCAGGTAATTATAGACCAGTTAGTCTTACATCTATAGTGGGGAAAGTATTGGAAGGTATTCTAAGGGACAGTATTCAGAAGTTCCTTGAAGTCAATAAGGACATTAAAAGGAATCAACATGGATTTGTGAAAGACAGATCATGTCAAACCAACTTACTTGGCTTTTATAAAACAGTAAGTGCGAACCTTGATCAGGGTAAGGAGTTGGATGTAATCTTTTTAGACTTTGCCAAAGCTTTCGACACTGTACCACACATGCGACTTATCTATAAGCTACAAGAAATAGGGCTAGAGAGCACAATATGCACTTGGGTCAAAAATTGGTTAGATAATAGCGCGTTGTGGTTAATGGATCATTTTCAAATTGGACTAAAGTGCTAAGTGGTGTGCCACAAGGGTCTGTACTAGGACCACTTTTATTCAACATTTTCATTAACGAGCTAAAAGATGGTCTAGAGAGTATGGTGCCAATTTTTGCAGATGATACCAGATTGTGTAAAGTTATAAATACGGAGGGGGATGCCGAGTCTCTTCAGAAAGACTTAGTTAAATTAGAAGCATTGGCAGCCAAATGGAGAATGCGCTTCAATACAGACAAGTGTAAGGTAATGCACTGTGGTAGCAAGAACAAAAATTTACACCTACATACTAAATGGGGTAACATTAGGGGATTCTGTACTGGAAAAGGACTTAGGTGTTCACATAGATAGCAAACTAAGCAGCAGTACCCAAAGTAGGATTGCAGCAAAGAAGGCTAATAAGATATTAGCATGCATAAAACGTGGAATTGATGCAAGGGACGGAGTGTTATACTCCCATTATATAAATCACTAGTGAGGCCACATCTTGAATACTGTGTGCAATTTTGGGCACCATACTACAAAAAGGATATTCTGGAGTTAGAAAAGGTTCAGAGGCGGGCGACCAAACTAATTAAGGGCATGGAGACGCTGGAATACGAGGAAAGGCTTGCAAGGCTAGGCATGTTTACACTGGGAAAGAGGAGACTAAGAGGGGACATGATCAACATCTACAAATATATAAGGGGACAATACACAGAGCATGCGCAGGACCTGTTTTCGGTAAGATCAGCACAGAGGACACATGGACACTCGCTTAGATTAGAGGAGATTCCGCACAATGCGGCGTAAAGGTTTTTTCACATTAAGGACAATAAGTGTTTGGAATTCCCTGCCTGAGGGAGTTATAATGGCGGACTCAGTCAACACCTTTAGGAATGGGTTAGATAAATTCCTTATGCATAAGGATATCCAGGGTTATGGTGCGTAGTCGCGCACTATAGTTACTATCAAAAGGGAATAAAACACAACGGCTTACATCAGCATCAGACAACAAATAGGTTGAATTTGATGGACAAATTGTCTTTTTTCAACTTTAGATACTATGTTACGAATTAGACTACTGCAATGCCCTCTAACATGGTCTCCCAGCAAAGAATTGCACCACTTACAACTGGTACATAAATAACGCAGCTCCCAGGCTGTTACCCAACCATCCCCATTCTAGCCACATAACACTCATTCTCTACTCCCTCCACTAGTTGCCTGTAAGATGGTAAGTCGTTTTCAAGATTAGCTTACGGACTTTCAAAGTCTACATGACCAGGGTCCAAGGTACCTGAAGCAGCTTCTGATTCCAATCCCCCAGGTCGATTACTGCAATCTGTAGATGAAGGACTTTAGCAGTACTGTGAATCTCCTGGAATTCATCTGGGGATGGGGGAGGTGAAGCTTGTAGCCATGTGCCCCGACTCTATAGAATGCGCTTCTGCGCATAGTGCGAGAGGCCCCGACTCTAGAATTCTTCAAAAACAGTCTCAAGACTTTCCTGTTTACTCAAGTATTTCCATAATGTCCCTTTAGTATCTCCATGATCTCTGTATTTTGGGAAAAGCATTTCTGTACTTCATTGTTTCTCTACTGTATTATGTTCATTTTACCTGTTAAGCGCCTTGAGTCCTATAGGAGAAAGAGCTCTATATAAATAAAATTATAATTATTATTATTATTATCCCTATGGTCAGAATCCTGACACATCCCAGAGGTAGTACTGAGGTTGGGGTTAGGGCCAGGCACTATAGGGATGGTTAGGCTGCAGTGGGATTGGTTAGGGTTAGGCTGCGGAAGGGGGTGGAGGTTAGTGTTAGGCTGCGGAAAGGGGAGAGATTAGTGTTAGGCTGTGGAAAGGGGGAGGGTTAGTGTTAGTCTGCGGAAAGGAAGAGAGATTAGTGTTAGGCTGCGGGAGGAGGGTGAATAGGGTTAGGTTGCAAGCGGGGGCGGTTATGGTTTGGCTGTGGAAGGGCGGAGTTAGTGTTAGGCTGTGGAAGTGGTAGGTTAGGGTTAGGCTGCATGGAGGGTGGTTATTGTTAGGCTGTGGGAGGGGGAAGTTAGGGTTAGGCTGCTGGAAGGCGGAGATGAGGGTTAGGCATTACACTGTTATATTTTGTTCATATAATCTATAGCATTATCCCATCCCTCATATATAAATTGTCTATGATCTACACTCAGGGCCGGATACAGAGACAGACACTATTGCACAGCCGCTGCACCTATGTAAAGACTAAAATATGCAAAATTTGCAGGAGTCGTCTTCAATTTAAAGATGTCCACTGACTTGTTGATTGTTTCGCTCTACTGCAGTATATTTGTATTTCTATGTGCAGTTTTACAATAAAATATTGTTTAAAAAAATATGCCCACTGAAAACTAACAGGTAACTCAGGATGTCTAGTAAAATCATGCAGCCGGGGCCGGTGAAGCTACAGGGTTCGGCATGCCCACAAAACGGGGCTAACACTCTGCGACTCTTCCTGTTGCTGCCCTATCTCCGCCTCCAAATGCCAGCGACATGTTAATCACGCTGCAGCATTTGGTGTGCTGCGACATCGCAGCCCCAGACCTCCACATGCACATGGTGGCTTCTGCGCATAACTAAAAACATCGGAGATGTGCAGAAACTTCGGGTGAGGTTAATCTGACGACACGCTCTGGGTTTTGCTTTGCCTTTTTCTGTGGTTCAGCGCAAATTTATGAAAGACTGAACGAGAAGGTTCTGGGCCTTATGTCACAGCCTGCAAGAAAGCCCGTATATTTAAATAGGCTATAATTTAAAAAGCAAAAACAACACGGTCTTGCCTTTTAAATTATTGACGCTTTAAAAATACAGGCAAACTCCCCGGAATTGTGCCCCAGCCCCCATCTCGCAGCGATTACATGTGGCACTCTGTGTGTTTTTTAACCTTGCTAACTATATAAACATTAACGAGTGAGAACAAGCTATATGAAACTACAATTAATAGACGCAGAGTAGCTCAGGAATTCTGAATATTCAAATATAAAACTCTCGGATATATAACCGGTCACACACGGCAGGTACTGTAAAATAAAGAGCAGACTTCATACCTGTAAATCCCTTTGAAAACAGGTGCTCTAGGTGTACAGATAATGCGCCGTAGTGTATAGGACATGATATACTCAGGATCATCCGGCTGTTAATCCAGAAAATGCCATTCAAACAGCAGATGTAACCTTTGATTTTTATTGACAAAAGGAGTCACCCAGGTTCGGATCAGGAACCTGACTGGCTACGGCTGACCAATAAAAATAACATTACTTTGAGAAGTGTTTATGATAAACACAGTTGGAGCCTCCTGATTTCCTGACTGCTGAATGGACAATTGTATAATATGAGGTTAATATTGATTAACCATTTACAACCTCTACTGTAGTTCAGGAATATTTCACTATATGTTGAAGGAGCAACAAGTCTTTAACTTGTCTTTGCCAAAAGTGGGTTTAGAGACCTGAGAAGGTTCCTGCAGATCTGGTGACTGGAACTTACGTTTTGCAGTCCGAGTAAGCAACCTTTTACTCATGTTTACCATGTGTCTTGTTTATCTCAGTCTCAGTTATTGCCACTGGAAATCTTTAAACTCATAGGGGAGAATTAAATTAAATGCAATTTGCCACCGGGTATAACGTCACATATATTGGCCAGGGTGGTCATTCCGAGTTGTTCGCTCGGTAATTTTCTTCGAATCGCAGCGATTTTCCGCTAACTGCGCATGCGCAATGTTCGCACTGGGACTGCGCCAAGTAAATTTGCTATGCAGTTAGGTATTTTACTCACGGCATTACGAGGTTTTTTCTTCGTTCTGGTGATCGTAATGTGATTGACAGGAAGTGGGTGTTTCTGGGCGGAAACAGGCCGTTTTATGGGAGTGTTTGAAAAAACGCTACCGTTTCTGGGAAAAACGCGGGAGTGGCTGGAGAAACTGAGGAGTGTCTGGGCGAACGCTGAGTGTGTTTGTGACGTCAAACCAGGAACGACAAGCAATGAACTGATCGCACTGGAAGAGTAAGTCTCGAGCTACTCAGAATCTTTCGTTCGCAATTTTGCTAAGCTAAGATTCACTCCCAGTAGGCGGCGGCTTAGCGTGTGCAAAGCTGCTAAAAGCAGCTTGCGAGCGAACAACTCGGAATGAGGGCCCATATACGGTAGGGCCAACATTTCAAGTTCCTATGCTCCAACACATTGAATACCCACATAGGGGCTTATATATCAATCAATATTTTTCAATTTAAAAAATAAATAAATTATATAAATAAATAAATAAATAAATAAAGGAATTGGTGCTATATTTTCCATTAGGGTTAATGGGTGGGCATACGGCTTTGCCTCCTCCTCAATTGAACAGATGCCTCGGTGGGACCTGCCTGACAGGAAGCTGCTTCCCAGGCACTGTTGTGCTATGTGGCTATAACAAGAAAGGAACAGAAGAGATCTTCAACAGGTGACTTAGGGTATAGGGAGTATAGTTTAATAGGTAATACCAAGTAAAAAGGGAGGAAAGAGGTTAATAATTTAATAGGGCTAATTTTTAGGTGGCGGTGGAATATATTTAGGAGTTTAATGCTGTATGCATCATACGAGTCCGTAATGCTCCGTGTAGTATTTGGCGGTCACTAAAGCTCCCTGTATTATATGACAGTCACAAATGCTGCTTGCAGTGTATGGCAGTCAATAATACTATGATGGAGATAGAAAATGCTGGTGCACACTACTAGCACTAAGAACACTAATAGTAAAAATCATTTAAATAAACCCTCACAATTAATACAGGTCTTACCTTCGAAAAGAGCCCATATTATTGCGTGATCTGAAATGTAGGACCTCTGGTAATTAAAACACCTGAGGGTAAATGGGAGGGGTGCCAACACCAGAATGAAGAAACCTCAACTTCAAGTGTACAATACATACACACATATAGAGGAAAGAGGGGTAAGCTGGACTGCACACCCTATTTCTAAAGATATTAAGAGTTTCTATCATGCTGAGACTTCTAATACTATGCTGGAGAAAGAGAAATGCTGATGCACACTACTAGCACTAAGAACACCGAAAGAAAAAATAAGATTTTAAACCTACCGGTAAATCTATTTCTCCTAGTCCGTAGAGGATGCTGGGGACTCCGTAAGGACCATGGGGTATAGACGGGCTCCGCAGGAGATAGGGCACCTAAAAAACTTTGACTATGGGTGTGCACTGGCTCCTCACTCTATGCCCCTCCTCCAGACCTCAGTTAGAGAACTGTGCCCAGAGGAGATGGACAATACAAGGCAGGATTTAGCAATCCAAGGGCAAGATTCATACCAGCCCACACCAATCATACCATGTAACCTGGAACATACATAACCAGTTAACAGTATGTACAAACAACAGTAACGGTCCAAGACCGATGTCAACTGTAACATAACCCTTATGTAAGCAACAACTATATACAAGTCTTGCAGAGTTTCCGCACTGGGACGGGCGCCCAGCATCCTCTACGGACTAGGAGAAATAGATTTACCGGTAGTTTTAAAATCTTATTTTCTCTTACGTCCTACAGGATGCTGGGAACTCCGTAAGGACCATGGGGTTTATACCAAAGCATCCAATCAGGCGGGAGAGTGCGGATGACTCTGCAGCACCGACTGAGCAAACGCTAGGTCCTCATCAGCCAGGGTATCAAACTTGTAGAATTTAGCAAAAATTATGACCCCGACCACGTCGCCGCTCGGCAAAGTTGTAAAGCCGAGACGCCTCGGGCAGCCGCCCAAGAAGAGCCCACCTTCCTAGTGGAATGGGCCTTAACCGGATTTGGTACCGGCAATCCAGCCGTAGAGTGAGCCTGCTGAATCGTAGTACAGATCCAGCGAGCAATAGTCTGCTTTGAAGCAGGAGCGCCAATCTTATTGGTCGCATACAGGACAAACAGAGCCTCTGTTTTCCTAATTTTAGCCGTCCTGGCTACATAAATTTTAAGGCACTGACTACGTCCAGGGATCTGGAATCCTCCAGGTCACCAGTAGCCACAGACACCACAATAGGTTGATTCATATGGAACGACGAAACCACTTTAGGCAAAAATTGCGGACGTGTCCTCAATTCAGCTCGATCCACATGAAAAATCAAGTAGGGGCTCTTGTGTGATAGAGCCGCCAATTCTGACACTCGCCTTGCTGATGCTAAGGCCAACAACATTACCACCTTCCAGGTAAGAAATTTCAATTCAACCTTGTTAAGCGGTTCAAACCAGTGTGATTTTAGGAACTGCAACACCACGTTCAGGTCCCATGGTGCCACTGGAGGCACAAAAAGGGGCTGGATGTGCAGCACTCCCTTTACAAACGTCTGGACTTCTGGAAGAGAAGCCAATTCCTTCTGAAAGAAAATCGAGAGGGCTGAAATCTGTACCTTAACTGAGCCTAATTTCAGGCCCATATCCACTCCTGTCTGTAGGAAGTGGAGAAAACGACCCAAATGAAAATCTTCCGTAGGTGCATTCTTGGTCTCACACCAAGACACATACTTTCGCCAGATACGGTGATAATGTTTTATCGTCACCTCCTTCCTAGCCTTTATTAAAGTAGGGATGACCTCTTCCGGAATCCCCTTTTTTGCTAGGATTCGGTGTTCAACCGCCATGCCGTCAAACGTAACCGCGGTAAGTCTTGAAATACACAGGGTCCCTGCTGCAACAGGTCTTCCCTCAGAGGAAGAGGCCAGGGGTCTCCTGTGAGCATCTCTTGTAGATCCGAGTACCAATCCCTTCGAGGCCAGTCTGGGACAACGAGTATCGTCTGTACTCTTCTTCGTCTTATGATCCTCAACACTTTCGTGATGAGAGGAAGAGGAGGGAACACGTAGACCGAGTCGAACACCCACGGTGTTACCAGTGCGTCTACTGCTACTGCCTGAGGGTCCCGAGACCTGGCGCAATACCTCCGAAGTTTTTTGTTGAGGCGTGACGCCATCATGTCTATTTGAGGAGTTCCCCAAAGACGTGTTACGTCTGCAAAGACTTCTTGATGAAGTCCCCACTCTCCTGGATGGAGATCGTGTCTGCTGAGGAAGTCTGCTTCCCAGTTGTCCACTCCCGGAATGAAGACAGCCGACAGAGCACTTACATGATTTTCCGCCCAGCGAAGGATCCTTGTGGCTTCCGCCATTGCGACTCTGCTTCTTGTCCCGCCTTGGCGGTTCACATGAGCCACTGCTGTGACATTGTCTGATTGAATCAGAACCGGAAGGTTTCGAAGAAAACTCTCCGCTTGTCGAAGGCCGTTGTCAATGGCTCTGAGTTCCAACACATTGATGTGTAGACAGGACTCCTGGTCTGACCAAAGACCCTGAAAAGTCTTTCCCTGTGTGACCGCTCCCCATCCCCGGAGGCTCGCGTCCGTGGTAACCAGGATCCAGTCCTGAATCCCGAACCGGCGACCCTCCAGGAGGTGAGCACTCTGCAACCACCACAGGAGGGACACTCTGGTTCCTGGGGACAGAGTTATTTTCCGATGTAAATGCAGATGGGACCCGGACCACTTGTCCAGAAGGTCCCATTGAAAAGTCCTTGCATGGAACCTTCCGAAGGGAATGGCCTCGTAGGCCGCCACCATTTCCCCCAGAACTCGAGTGCTTTGGTGAACTGACACCCTTTTCGGTTTTAGCAGGTCTCTGACCATGTTCTGGATGTCTTGGGCTTTCTCTATTGGGAGGAAAACCTTCATTTGTTCCGTATCCAGTATCATACCTAGGAACGGTGGACGAGTTGTCGGAATCAACTGTGACTTCGGTAGATTTAGAATCCAACCGTGTTGCTGGAGCACTCTCAGAGACAGCGCCACACAGCTCAGTAATTTCTCTCTTGATCTCGCTTTTATCAGGAGATCGTCCAAGTATGGGATAATTGTGACTCCATGCTTGCGCACCATCATTTCCGCCATTATCTTGGTGAAAATCCTCGGGGCCGTGGAAAGTCCAAACGGCAACGTCTGAAATTGGTAATGACATTCCTGTACAGCGAATCTCAGGTATTCCTGATGGGGGGCAAATATGGGGACATGAAGGTACGCATCCTTTATGTCCAGAGACACCATAAACTCCCCCTCCTCCATGTTGGCTATTATCGCTCTGAGTGATTCCATTTTGAATTTGAATCTTTTTATGTACAGGTTTAGGGATTTCAGATTCAAAATCGGTCTGACCGAACCGTCCGGTTTCGGGACCACAAATAGGGTTGAGTAGTAACCTCTTCCCTGCTGGTGCAGGGGAACCTTGATTATCACTTGCTGTATACACAGCGTTTGAATTGCAGCTAACACTACATCCCTTTCCGATGTGGAAGCTGGTAGGGCCGACTTGAAAAATCGGCGCGGGGCACCTCCTCGAATTCCAGTTTGTAACCCTGTGAAACTATTTCCAACACCCAGGGATTCAGGTCCAATCTGACCCAGGCCTGACTGAAAAGTCGAAGACGTGCCCCCACCGGTGCGGACTCCCTCAGGGGAGCCCCAGCGTCATGCTGTGGGTTTTGGAGCAGCCGGGGAGGACTTTTGTTCCTGGGCACCTGCCGAAGCAGGTGCTCTCTTGCCTCTGCCCTTACCTCTGGCCAGGAAAGAGGATCCCCGACCTCTTTTGGACTTGTGCGACCGAAAGAACTGCATCTGATAAGGTGTTGCTTTCTTTTGCTGTTGGGGAATATATGGTAAAAAATTTGATTTACCTGCTGTAGCTGTGGAAACCAGGTCCGTCAGCCCATCCCCAAACAATACATCACCCTTATAGGGTAGTACTTCCATATGTTTTTTGGAATCCGCATCACCCGTCCATTGGTGAGTCCATAAGGATCTTCTCGCGGAGATAGACATGGCATTGGCCCTAGAAGCTAGCAATCCAAATGTCCCTTTGAGCATCCCTCATAAACAAGACTGCGTCTTTTATATGTGCTAGAGTTAGGAATATAGTATCCTTATTCATAGTATCAAATTGATCTGTCAGCTCATCTGTCCAAGCTGCAATTGCGCTACACACCCATGCCGACGCAATCGTCGGTCTTAGCACAGCACCCGTATGAGAATAAATACCCTTTAAGGTAGTTTCTTGCCTGCGATCTGCAGGGTCCTTAAGGGCCGCTGTGTCAGGAGACGGTAGCGCCACTTTCTTGGACAAGCGCGTCAGGGCCGTGTCCACAGTGGGGGGTAATTCCCAAATCTCCCTGTCCTGCTTAGGGAAAGGGTATGCCATAAAAATTCTTTTGGGGATCTGCGGTCTTTTATCCGGAGTCTCCCAAGCTTTTCCAAAGAACTCATTTAATTCATGAGATGTGGGAAAATTAATAATCTGTTTCTTTTCCTTAAACATGTGTACCCTTGTGTCGGGGACCGAGGGTTCATCCACAATATGCAACACATCCCTTATTGCCACAATCATACACTGAATAGTTTTAGTCACCCTAGGGTGCAATTTTACTTCGTCATAGTCAACACTGGAATCAGAATCCGTGTCGGTAGTAGTGTCTTGTGTTAAGGGACGCTTTTGAGACCCCGACGGGCCCTGTGAGTCGGTCCAATCTGAGGATTGACCGCCTGATGTCCCCCCTAAACCAGCCTTATCAAGCCTTTTATGTAAAAAGATGTCACACTTGCATGCAACGTATGCCACATGTCCATCAAATCTGGAGTCGGCACAACCGACGGGGACACACCACTCATTTGCTCCACCTCCTCCTTGGAGAAGCCTTCCGCCTCAGACATGTTGACACACACGTACCGACACCCCACACACACAGGGAGTTACCTATAAGGGGACAAAACCCCAACCAGGCCCTTAGGAGAGACAGAGAGATAGAGTATGCCAGCACACACCCAGCGCTTAAAAACACTGGAATATATGACCAGATAGCGCTGTTATATGTTTATAATTGTAATCTCCACTAACTGCGTCGCCAAAGTGCCCCCCTCCTCCTTTTTCCAACCTGTGAAGCTCAGCAGGGGAGAGAACAGGGAGCCAGCGTTTTCTCATGCAGCCTCTGTGGAGAAAATGGCGCTGGTTAGTGCTGAGGATCAAGCCCCGCCCACCCGACGGCGGGCTTCGGTCCCATCATCATATACTAATAAAATGGCGGGGGTCCGCGGATTTACTGTCCCACAGCTTAATCCATCGTATTTATGGCCAAATTGAGGTTTATTGCTGCCCAGGGCGCCCCCCCCCCCCCCGCGCCCTGCACCCTTCAGTGCCTGCTTGTGTGTGTGTGACTGGGAGCAATGGCGCGCAGCTTACTCATGAAGCTTACCTCATGAAGATCTGATGTCTTCTGCCGCCTGAAGTCTTTTCCTCAATACTCACCCGGCTTCTATCTTCGGCATCTGTGAGGAGGACGGCGGCGCGGCTCCGGGACGAACCCCAGGTGAGACCTGTGTTCCGACTCCCTCTGGACAAGCCAGCTCTGCTTCTCTCTCCTCGGTCCCACGATGCAGGGAGCCTGTTGCCAACAGGACTCCCTGAAAATAAAAAACCTAACAAAATTCTTTTTCCACAGAAAACTCTGGAGAGCTCTCTGCAGTGCACCCATTCTCCTCTGGGCACAAGATCTAACTGAGGTCTGGAGGAGGGGCATAGAAGGAGGAGCCAGTGCACACCCATAGTCAAAGTTCTTTTTAGGTGCCCTATCTCCTGCGGAGCCCGTCTATACCCCATGGTCCTTACGGAGTCCCCAGCATCCTCTAGGACGTAAGAGAAATAAATTAAAATAAACCCTTACAATTAACATTGGTGGTCATTCCGAGTTGTTCGTTCACTGCCGATTTTTGCAGTGCAGCGATCAAGTGAAAAAACTGCAAAAATGCGCATGGTACGCAGCACGCATGCACTAAGTACTTTCACACAAAACTTTGTAGATTTACACAAGCTCGAGCGACGTTTTTTCATCGCTCGAGTGATCGTAGTGTGATTGACAGGAAGTGGGTGTTACTGGGCGGAAACTGGCCGTTTTCATGGAGTGTGCTAAAAAACGCAGGCGTGCCAGGTAAAAACGCAGGAGTGGCTGGAGAAACGGGGGAGTGGCTAGGCGAATGCAGGGCGTGTTTGTGACGTCAAACCAGGAACTAAACGGACTGAGGTGATCGCAGTGTAGGAGTAGGTCTGGAGCTACTCAGAAACTGCAAGGAATTATTTAGTAGCAGTTCTGCTAATCTTTCGTTCGCTATTCTGCAAGCTAAGAGGGCGGCGGCCTAGCGTTTGCAATGCTGCTAAAAATAGCTAGCAAGCGAACAACTCGGAATGACCACCATTGAGTATAAGTGTAGTTCTTAGTGCTAGGAGTATGTATTCGCATTTCTCTTCCTCCAGCATAGTATTAGAAGCCACAGCATGATAGCATCTCGGAATATCTTTAGTAATAGGGTGTGCAGTTCGGTATCCGGTTGATAGATAGACAGTGTCTAGGTAGACAGTCAATAGATAGACACCATATGTTAGACAGACATTAGGTTGACAGGGTCAAAAGGTCAACATGAAAAAGCTAGACAGTACAAAAGGTCAACGGGGTCAAATATCCATATGGTTTCCTTTTTTTGACACTGCATTGATTTACAACGGGCAGGACCTAAAACTGGAATCATATTGTGAAAATTATAGGGGGGAAAAAAAGGATTTTAAATACCTACCGGTAAATCCTTTTCTCGTAGTCCGTAGAGGATACTGGGAATCCATTTAGTACCATGGGGTATAGATGGGTCCACTAGGAGCCTTGAGCAGTTTAAGAATTTGATAGTGTGTGCGCTGGCTCCTCTCTCTATGCTCCTTCTACCAGACTCGGTCTAGGAAACTGTACCCAAGGAGACGGACATACTTTGAGAGAAGGATAGATAAGGAAAGTGGTGAGATTACGAACCAGCGCACACAGAACAATAGGAAAGCCATGCTAACCAAACTTGAAACATGAACAGCAACAGCTGTACAAACCAGAATACTTAACCAAGTAACAGTGCAGGATGAACGAAGCACTGGCCGGGCGGGCAGCCAGTATTCTCTACGGACTACGAGAAAAGGATTTACCGGTAGGTAATTAAAATCCTATTTTCTCTTTCGTCCTAGAGGATACTGGGAATCCATTTAGTACCATAGAGAAGTACCAAAGCTCCCAAACCGGGTGGGAGAGTGCGGAGGTTCCTGCAGAACTGAATGACCAAACTAAAGGTCCTCAGAGGCCAAAGTATCGAACTTGTAGAACTTTCCAAACATGTTTGAACCTGACCAAGTAGCTGCTCGGCAGAGCTGTAAAGCTGAGACACCACTGGCAGCCGCCCAAGAAGAACCCATCGACCTAGTAGAGTGGGCCTTTACAGACTTTGAAACCTGCAATCCTGCCGTGGAATAAGCATGCTGGATAGTGAGCCTGATCCAGAACGCAATTGACTGCTTTGAAGGGATCATAGAGAACGAACAGAGAGTCGGATTTTCTGTGACGAGCTGTTCTCTTTCCATACACCTTCAAAGCCCTCACAACATCCAAAGACTTTGAATTAGCACAGCCAGAACCACAATAGGTTGGATAGGTTGGTTGATGTGAAAAGCGGACACCACCTTCGGAAGAAATTGTTGACGAGTTCTAAGTTCAGTTCTGTCCTCATGGAAAAATAAGTAGGGACTCTTGTGAGACAACGCCCCTAGTTCCGACACACGTCTTGCTGAGGCCAAGGCCAATAGTGTGACGGTCTTCCATGTAAGATATCTGTCATGCCGCCGCGGCCGCTGCGCTTACCCCTCCGGGTCCTTTCGAAGAATCTTCGACGAACCCGGCAGGATGACCACTGCTTCTTCCGATTTGCTCCGTGTTCGTCAGGGCTCCCGTTCCGTGGGTCAGTACGTGGTTCATTTCCAGACCATTGCCTCTGAATTACGCTGGAATAATGATGCCCTGAGAGCTCCCTTCTGGAACGGTCTCTCCGATCGGCTGAAAGATGAGCTGGTTACAAGGGATCTGCCGGATCCATTAGAAGAGTTGATTTCCCTTTGCGTCAAGGTGGATCTTCGGATGCAGGAGCGTGGAAGAGAACGTAGCCGTTCAGATCGTTCCAGGTTCCGGAATCCTACTCCTAGACCGGTGGCTATGCTTAGCTCGGACGAGCCCATGCAAATTAACCGATCCCGACCGTCTCCGGAAGAACGACAGCGTTGTCGTGAGGGTAAACTTTGCCTTTACTGTGGAGCCGCAGATCACTTTCTCAAGTTTTGTAAATCCCGTCCGGGAAACGGGCAGGCCTAGCTTGTTCCGGAGGAGTCAAGCTGGGGGTTACGACAAAATCTTCTCCAATTTTGGACTGTTTGCTTCCTGTAACTCTAGTCACCGAATCAGCCTCCAAGTCTTGTGAAGCCCTGTTGGATTCCGCCCTGTTGGATTTCGGGGCTGCGGGGAACTTCGTTTCTTCCTCCTGTGTCCAAAGCATGGGTTTAAAGTTACGGCCTATCGAGCGGCCGATTTCGTTGACGGCTATCAACGGGACTAGAATTTCCAAGGGTCTCATAATGTGGCGCACGGAGCCAGTTAAGCTGCAGGTCGGGGCTCTACATCAAGAAAGTCTGGAACTCTTGGTTATCCCAGAAATGCACCATGATCTGGTCCTTGGAATGCCTTGGCTAAAAATTCATAATCCTCACATTGACTGGAAGTCTTCACAAATTCTGTCCTGGAGTTCCTTTTGTCACGCTAATTGTCTCACTCCTGTTTGTCCGCTCCGTGTCTCTTCCAAGACGGATGAAGAGCATATTCCGGAGGCGTATCAAGGGTACAAGGATGTGTTTTCGGAACAAGCAGCTGATCTGTTACCACCTCATAGGCCTTGGGACTGCCCTATTGACCTTGTCCCAGGGAAGACGCCACCTCGTGGTCGCACATATCCCCTATCACTTCCCGAGACTCAAGCTATGTCAGAATATATTAAGTCCAATCTGCTCAAGGGATTTATTCACCCCTCTTCCTCCCCTGCTGGAGCGGGCTTCTTTTTCGTGAAGAAGGAGGACGGGGGGTTGAGACCATGAATCGACTACCGCGGCTTAAATTATATCACTATCAAGAATAAATACCCCTTGCCACTAATCACAGAGTTATTTGATAGGGTTCGTGGTGCCCGCGTTTTCTCCAAACTCGACTTGAGGGGAGCTTATAATCTTATACGCATCCGAGAAGGAGATGAATGGAAGACTGCCTTCAATACCCGAGATGGGCATTACGAATACTTGGTGATGCCGTTCGGTCTTAGTAATGCTCCTGCTGTTTTCCAGGGATTCGTCAACGAAATCTTCCGAGACATGTTATATCAGAGTGTTGTGGTATATTTGGACGACATACTGATTTTTTCCAAGAATCTTGTTGAACACAGGACTCAAGTCAAAGAAGTGCTCCACCGTTTACGAGAGAATCATCTCTATGCTAAGCTTTCCAAATGTACCTTTGAAGTAACATTAATTCTGTTCCTCGGTTATATCATCTTGGGGACGGAGCTTCGCATGGATCCGGAAAAGCTTTCTGCCATTCGTGACTGGACTCAGCCTCTCTCTTTGAAAGCAATACAAAGGTTCCTGGGCTTTGCGAATTACCACAGGAAATTCGTTAGAGGTTTCTCCACCATTGTCGCGCCCATTACTGCCCTGACAAGAAAGGGCTCTAATCCGAGTTTGTGGCCTCCCGAAGCCATTGAGGCATTTTCCCACTTGAAGTTAGCTTTCATGGCCGCTCCAGTTCTCCAACAACCAAATTTCGATGAACCTTTCTTCCTAGAGGTTGACGCATCTTCAGTCGGGGTTGGGGCCGTTCTCTCTCAGTACTCCTCTGATAAGAAGTTACATCCGTGTGGCTTCCACTCTCGTAAATTCTCTCCGGCCGAACGAAATTACACTATTGGAGACCAGGAACTTTTGAGAATGAAATCCGCCTTGGAAGAGTGGAGATACCTCTTGGAAGGGGCTAAACATGTGTTTACCATTTACACGGATCACAAAAATTTGCTGTACATAAATCCGCACAATGCTTGAATCCTCGCCAAGCGAGATGTGCCCTTTTCTTTACTCTATTTTCTTTTGTTTTCAAGTACCGGGCCGGGACTCTCAATATTAAAGCAGATGCGCTGTCCCGTTCACAAGTTTCCACAGACGAGGACGAATCTTTTGAGCGGAGTTTAATTCTAAACCCAGTTTCTGTCTCCGCTGCTTTAACTACTCCAGCTCCTCCTCCTGGAAGAATGTCCGTACCAGCTAGATTCCGGCCAAGAATATTACAGTGGGTCCATAACTCCAAGTTTTCCGGTCATCCCGGTGCCCAGAAGATGTACAAGTTTCTGCAAAGGTCTTACTGGTGGAACACCATGAGGAAGGATGTACAGGATTACGTTAATTCTTGTCCACAGTGCACACAACATAAATCTCCTCGCCTGCCTCCTGCTGGGTTACTTCGTCCTTTGCCTATCCCTGTGAGACCCTGGACTCACATTTCCATGGACTTCATCACTGACTTGCCCTGTTCCAAGGGTTGCAACACCGTCTGGGTAATCGTTGACCGTTTTTCGAAGATGGCACACTTCGTGCCTTTGACTGGTCTACCGACAGCTCCGAAACTAGCTCTACTGTTCATCCAAGAACATTTTCGGTTGCATGGGTTGCCACAAGAAATAGTCTCTGACCGTGGGGTACAGTTCACCGCAAGGTTTTGGAAAGCCCTCTGTTCGAACCTACAGATTAAACTTAAGTTTTCATCCGCTTATCATCCCCAAACGAATGGTCAAACGGAACGAGTCAATCAAGATCTAGAGACTTTCCTTCGTCTTTATCTCTCCCCTTCACAGGACAACTGGGTGGAGTTGTTGCCTTGGGCGGAGTTTGCCCATAACCATTCGTTTCATTCTTCCACTGGGGAATCTCCATTCTTCGTCAACTACGGGTTCCATCCACGTGTTCCAGAATTACCAAGCCTTCAGACAGTAGAGGTTCCAGCTGTATCGTCCACTCTACGACACTTCGGACAAATTTGGAGTAAGATTCATGCTAATCTTAAGAAGGTTTCAGTCCGGTACAAGTTCTTCGCAGATAAGAAACGGCGAGCCGCTCCTCAATACAAGGTTGGTGACAGGGTTTGGATGTCCACACGTAATCTCCGGTTGAAGGTGCCCACCATGAAGTTTGCTCCAAGATTCATCGGTCCTTACCCTGTGCTACAAGTCCTGAATCCTGTGGTCTGTAAGCTGGGTTTGCCTTCTCACCTACGTATACCTAATGCCTTCCATGTTTCTCTTCTTCGTCCTCTCGTCCTTAATCGTTTTCATTCAAAGACCTCTAGCCCCACCTCAATGGAGACTGAAACAGGGACAGACTTCGAGATCAAAACTATTCTAGACTCTCGTTACTATCACAAGGGTTTACAATATTTGGTGGAATGGAAGGTTATGGACCTGAAGAAAGAAGTTGGATAAAGGCTTCTGAGGTCACCGCTCCCCGACTAATTCGGATCTTTCATTCCAGACACCCAACTAAACCAGGAAAGTGTCCTGAGGCCACTCCTAGAGGAGGGTGTACTGTCATGCCGCCGCGGCCGCTGCGCTTACCCCTCCGAGTGCGCTGGGCTTCCTGGCGGCCGTCCCCGCTGGTGGTCCCCGGCTCCTGTTGCTCTGTCGGCGCTGGTCCCGGCGGATGTCCGGGGGACGGGCGTCGCGGGTGCGCCTGGCGTCCCCGGGGGTCAGATGGGCGGGTGACGTCATCGGCGCTCTCCGCCAATCGGAGAGAGGCGGGAAGTTTAAATTCAGACGCCGGGCAGAGCTCCGGTGCCTGAGTATCATCAATTCTGCTGTCAGAAGCTGTGATCTCCAGAGCTCCCACGTTCCTGCAGCCTCCGTGCCTCCAAGCACCTCCAAGCACTTACGTGCCTCCAAGCATCTTCGTGCCTCCAAGCAACTCCGTGCCTCCAAGCACCTCCGTGCCTCCAAGCACTTCCGTGCCTCCAAGCACCTCCGTGCCTCCAAGCACCTCCGTGCCTCCAAGCACCTCCGTGCTTCCAAGCGCCCAAGCGCCTCCACGCACCTCCGTGCCTCAATACCTGTGCCCCCAGCACCTCAGTGCCTCCAGCACCTCTGTGCCTCAGCATCGCTGTGCCTCCGGCACCTCCGTGCCTCAGCACTCAGCATCGCTGTGCCTCCGGCACCTCCGTGCCTCAATACCTGTGCTTCCGGCACCTCCGTGTCTCAATACCTGTGCCTCCAGCACCTCTGTGCCTCAGCATCGCTGTGCCTCCGGCACTTCCGTGCCTCAATACCTGTGCCTCCGGCACCTCCGTGCCTCAATACCTGTGCCTCCAGCACATCTGTGCCTCAGCACTCAGCATCGCTGTGCCTCAATACCTGTGCCTCCAGCATCTCAGTGCCTCAGCATTCAGCATCTTTACAAGTCTTGTCTTTCAGGAGACCTTCAAGCATTCCTCCGTGCCTCCTGCCTGCCGTCTTAATCCTGTATGAGGAAGACCTACATCCGGCCATCTCTACTGCGACCCAGTAGCGGTTCCTCTTCCCGGTCACCGGAAGAAGCCCCGAGTCCACAACACTTTCCAATCAGGTCAGTGATAATATCATTTACGTCAACCTCCTGTAAAAGGTTCAAACCAGTCCGATTGGAGGAACTGCAGCACCAAATTGAGATCCCAAGGTGCCGTGGGAGGCACAATGGGAGGCTGGATGTACAGAACACCTTTCAAGAATGTCTGGACCTCCGGGAGAGAAGCCAATTGTTTCTGAAAGAAAATAGACAACGCTGAAATCTGGACTTTAAGGGAACCTAAGCCACATCCACTCCCAACTGCAGAAAAAGCAGAAGACGTCCCAGATGAAATTCCACCGCGGAATATTGTCTGCTCTCACACCAAGACACATACTTCTTCCATGTACAGTGGTAATGTTTAGACGTTACCCCTTTCCTGGCTTGGATCATAGTCAGGATGACTGTCAGGAATCCTTCTGGCTAGAATCAGCCGTTCAACTTCCATGCCGTTAAACGTAGTTGCTGTAAGTCGATAGACGAATGGGCCCTGTTGCAGAAGATCCTCACGAAGAGGTAGAGGCCACGGATCTTCGAGGAGTATCTCCAGAAGGCCCTTCTTGGCCAGTCCAGAGCAATGAGAATTGCTTGAACCTTTTCCCTTTTTATTCTTTTTAGAATTCTTGGGATCAGAGGAAGTGGAGGAAACAGGTAAACCATCTGGTAGACCCATGGAGTCGTCAGAGCGTCTACCGCCACTGCTTGTGGGTCTCTCGATCTGGAACAATACCGCTTGAGCTTCTTGTTGAGACGAAAGGCCATGTGAAAGCTCCACTCCCCCGGGTGCAGGTCATGTCTGCTGAGGAAGTCAGCTTCCCAGTTGTCTACTCCCGGAATGAAAACCGCCGACAACGCCACGGCGTGTTTTTCCGCCCAGAGGAGAATTCTTGACACCTCTGACATTGCTGCTCTGCTTTTCGTTCCGCCCTGTCAGTTTATGTACGTTACCACCGTTACATTGTCCGAATGGAATTGAATGGCCTGATTCCGAAGTAGAGATGAAACCTGCAGAAGGGCGTTGTAGACTTCCCTGAGTTCCAAGATGTTTATTGGAAGGACGACTTCCTGACTTGACCATCTTCCTTGAAACTGCACCCCAATCTCTGAGGCTTGCGTCTGTGGTTAGCAGAATCCAATTCTGAACCCCGAACCTCCGACCCTCGAGGTGAGAAGTCTGTAGTCACCACAGAAGGGAGATTCTGGCTTTTGGCAACAGACAGATCCTCTGGTGGATGTGAAGATCCGATCCGGGCCATTTGTCCAACAGATCCAGCTGGAAGGGCCTGCATGAAACCTTCCGTACTGAAGTGCTTCGTAAGAGGCCACCATTTTCCCCAGAAGGCAAATGCACAGATGCACCGAGATCCAGGCTGGCTTCAGGACAGCCTGAACCATCGACTGGATTTCCATAGCCTTCTCCAAGGGAAGGAACACTCTCTGAGATTCCGTGTCCAGTATCATACCCAGGAAGGAAAGCCTCTGCGTCAGTTCCAGATGAGATTTTGGTAAGTTCAGAATCCACCCATGATCCAGGAGTAGTTTGGTTGTTAGGCGAATGCTGTTCAACAACCGCTCTCTGGACGGTGCCTTTATCAGAAGATCATCCAGATATGGAATTATGCTCACTCCCTGTTTGCGGAGTAGAAACATCATCTCTGCCATCACCTTGGTGAACACCCTCGGTGCCGTGGAGAGACCAAATGGCAGGGCCTGGAACTAGTAGTGGCAGTCCTGCAGTGCAAACCATAGATAAGCCTGATGAGGTGGCCAGATCGGAATGTGAAGGTACGCATCCTTGATATCTAGAGACACTAGGAATTCCTCCTCCTCCAGACCTGCGATCACTGCTCTCAGAGACTACATCTTGAATTTGAACACTCGTAAGTACGGGTTCAACGACTTGAGGTTCAAAATCGGTCTTACTGAACGTCCGGTTTCGGTATTACAAACAGGTTGGAATAATGGGGGTCATTCCGACCCATTCGCACACAGCGGTTTAATGCTGCGGTGCGAACGGGTGCGGAATGCGAATGCGTGGCAGCCACAGTGCGCATGTGCGGCGGCCACAGTGCGCGTGCGCGACGTTGCCCGGCGGCCGTTATGTTGCGTCTATAGAAGGAAGCTGTCGCAGAGCCGACCGGAAAGAAGATTGACAGGAAGAAGGCGTGCCATGCTGATCCGGACCGTTTGGAGACGTTTTCGGGGAGTGGGGAGTAAAACGCAGGCGTGTCCAGAAGAACGGAGGGCAGATGTTGGACGTCAAAGCCGGCTCCAGCATCACAGAGATCGTCGCACAGGGTAAGTATGTCCAGGGCTAGTCATCCTTTGCTTGAAATTTTTTTAGCTTAGCAGGGCTGCATAAGCTCCCCCATAGGCGTGTACTAGTTGATTGCAGCAGCAAAAAGTTGCTGGCTGCGATCAACTCGGAATGACCACCAATATCCCTTGTTTCGCAGATGAGGTGGAACTGTAACAATGACCCGAGTCTGTACCAGTTTTCGAATGGCGTTCTTTAAGGTTATACTTGCTTCCCGTGAAACTGGTAAGCCTGATTTGAAGAATCTGTGAGGTGGGAGCTCCTGAAACTCCAGTCTGTAGCCCTGAGAAATAAGATCTATGACCCAGGAATCCTGGCATGATGTTGTCCAGATGGGACTGAAAATTTTTAGTCGGGCTCCCATCTGCCATTCTTCCTGGCATCCCGGTCCACCGTCATGCTGCGGGCTTTGAGGAAACATAGCTTGAGCTCTGTTCCTGTGAACCAACAGTTGCTGGTTTGCGTGGTTTACTTCTAGCGCCTCTGGTGGCTGTAGAAGAACCTCTAGTTTTTCCCTTAAACTTGGCAGTCCGAAAGGACTGTACATTAGGTACTGAGTAGGCTATCCTGGCTGGGGGAGCTGCAGAAGGAAGATACATGGACTTACCCGCAGTAGCTTTGGAGATCCATTTGTCTAGTTCATCTCCAAAAAAAAGGTCTCTCCTGTGAAGGGTAGGCCTTCCACGCCTTTCCTGGAGTCCGCATCGGCAGCCCACTGGCGTAGCCATAAGCTTCTGCGTGCTGACACTGCCATAAGCCTATTTCTTTTATGGCTTCCACAATAAAATTTGCAGAGTCCTGTATATGTTGCAGGAGTAAAACAATGCCCCCCTTAGGCAAGGTACCTAACCCTTCAATTAGGTTACCCGACCATTTTGCGATGGCTTTAGTAATCCACCCACATGCTATAGTTGGTCTCTGTGCCATCCCAGCAGCTGTATACAAGGATTTGAGTGTATTCTCAATTCTACGATCAGCCGTGTCTTTTAGGGAGGCTGCACCAGGGACAGGCAATACAATTTTCTGTGACAGCCTGGATACTGATGCATCCACTATCGGTGGATTTTCCCATTTTTTTCTATCCTCAGGAGGAAAGGGAAAAGATTATATCAATCTTTTAGGGACTTGAAATTTCCTATCAGGATTAACCCACGGTTCTTCAAACAGGGTATTTACCGTATTTTTCGGACCATAAGACGCACCTGACCATAAGACGCACCTAGTTTTTAGAGGAGGAAAACAGGAAAAAAAATATTCTGAACCAAATAGATTCTGTTACATTGTCTTATATAGCGCAGCAAATTCCTTTGCTCTTTACAATTGTAAACAGAGATAAAACAAATTGGGTAACAACAGACAGACTTGGAGGTAAGAGGGCCCTGCTGCAAGCTTACAATCTATACTGTAGACACAGACATCAGCTTTACAGGCTCTGAGAAGTAGTTCCTTTGACACAGGAAAAGTGGCTGAGGATTTCTTTTATATATTAAAATAAGATCCCTCAGTCTCCTCTGTTACCTTATCAGGGATATGCAGAACCTCTCTGATAGCCTTTGTTCCCTGTGACAGAGTAGCCTCCCCCACCTCTGCGTCCACCTCCCCCCTCCTCCATGTCTGACCCCTCATCATCAGAGTCAGACTGCAGGATATGGGCCAAAGGATGTTTTTGCGGACAAATGGTAGGGGACACTGAGACGCTGGTTTGGGTACTGGGTCTCTGTTCATAAACTCAGTCATCGATTGTCTTAAGTATTGCGTCTCTCTCTCATTGCGGGATAATTTAGTAGAAATATTGGAAATCATTCCCCTAATGGAATCCACCCAAGCTGGCTCTGCCCCACTAGCCTGGGAAGGTACACTGCACTGAGTACACTGTAGTGAACCCCCTGGGGAAGAGGAACACTCTGCATTACATGAAACACACTCTTTGTCTGACATACTGTGACAGTGACAGCGCACACACACACACACACACACACACACACACACACACACACACACACAGAGGAAAAAGGTTAAATGCACAATTAAACCACAAAGAGCCCTTGAAGAGAGCCACAGAGTTAGCCTGGAGCCAGCACACGGCATCCTTACTGCTAATGCCAAGCTTAGCCAGGTCGCAGACTAAGTACCCAGATTGGGGACTTAGTACACTAGAAAGTGCTCCCCCCCCCCCGCCATGACCCCCTGGTACAGGCTTAGGTAATCTGGAGTCTCTCTGGAGGAGCTGCGCGTCCCTGTCAATCAGCGTCTGTGTCCACTGCAGAGGGAAAAATGGCGCTGGTGAGCTGCTGGATCCGCTCATAGTGAAGCCTCGCCCCATCAATGGCGCTTGGTCTTCCCGCTTTTTTATGCTGGCTGAGGTAGTTTTTAGTCATTAAAATTGAGTCAGTCGCCTTTTAAGTCTGTAATGCCAGTCTGAGTACTGTGTACACCCGTAGTGTACTTAGACTCAGTTCGCTCCCTCAGAAGCGGTGCATCCGCACTGTGTACTGAGTCTGGAGAGACTGCTGCCCCAGCAGAAGCCATGCGTCTCTGTACCCTCATGCCGCCATAATGGCCGACGACACGCTAACTGGGACGCAGGCTTAGTACTCTTCTGGCTCTTTTAGAGGTGGCGACGTGCTGTGGGAATGTACGCTTGCCGTGGTGGGGCGTGCGAATAGTTCCCTCAGGAGCTAGTGTCCTGTCAGCGGGAAACAGGACCATTAACCCTTCAAGAGGTTGAGCCCCCCCAAGTCCCACGAAGCAGGCAGGCTGGTGCCATCCAGTCCTGCCTGAAAATAACAAACAGATAAAATAAATGCAGAAAACTCTTCAGGAGCTTCCAGTGACGTGACCGGCTCCTTCGGGCACATTTTCTAAACTGAGTCTGGTAGGAGGGGCATAGAGGGAGGAGCTAGCACACACCATCAAATTCTTAAAGTGCCCAAGGCTATGGGGGAATGAAATGAACAATGGGGGTCATTCCGAGTTGATCGCTAGCTGCCGTTGTTCGCTGTGTAGTGTTCAGTGAAAACAACGGCTATTCAGCGCATGCGTATGAACCGCAATGCGCGTCGTACGGGTACAAAGTCCTTTGTGGTTTTGCACTGGTTCTAGCGACGATTCTAAACACACAGCCGATCGCAAGGAGATTGACATGAAGTGGGCGTTTCTGGGTGGCAACTGACCATTTTCAGGGAGTGTTTGGTAAAACGCAGGCGTGGCTGGGCGTTCGATGGGCGGGTGTGTGACGTCAAAAGCCGTCGCTCCGTCGTTAGAATCAACGCACATGAAGAGTAACTACAGGGCTGGTCTTGTTTTGCACAAAAAGATTTTGCAGGCACTCTGTTGCACAAGCGTTCGCACTTCTGCAAAGCGAAAATACACTCCCCAGTGGGCGGCGACAATGCGTTTGCACTGCTAAAAACTGCTAGCGAGCGATCAACTCGGAATGACCCCCAATGTATTTGCCTTCATGCATACATGGAGAAAACATGACTAACATTGATGCTGAAACACGACCAGCCCAAAAAGTTCACAATAAGCTATGCAGATGGTTCCAAAAAAAAAAATCAGCATTCAGCAGTAAAGTGATAATACAATTAAACATACAAGTGTATTTTATAGACATCATAAAAGGAAACATTAAAAATGATAAAAGGACAAACTGGTGTAAATCTATGTACTGTTAAATAGGTAATGCTACCTGGTTTGGGAAACTGGTATTACGTGCATAGTCTAATAATCACTTGTGTCAGCCATGAGTGCAGGCACTGTAGCATTACTGTACAATGTACTTACCTTCATGCATATAACAATTAATATTATAAAATGCAATGACTGACCTGAGCATGCAAAGTGTTACCTGTATGGGCCAATAGCAGCTGGAGCCTTAGCACTGCAAATAATCTTCCTGACGATAGAAGCCATGGCTGTTACTAGAAAGCAGCTTCCTGCCAACTGAGACCTGCAGTTCTGTAGCACTGCGTGGTGTGAGTACTCAGTACTAGACTAATGTGCCTTTTCTAATCTGCTGCTGCACATGGGCGTTGCGCATGCCCAGTAGAGAGGATACGATGAAGCCAATTCATACTAGCGTTCCAATTACGTCATCGTTGCTCAGTATCCACCAATGAGATTACCCGCTGGAATTTTAGAAAGAGGCTTGGAACGCAGTAGCTCTGCAGCAGGGCCAGGGCGTCCGGAGTTACTGTGACCCACGTGAGAAGTGTATGGCAGTCCCTGGGCAATGAAGTTGGCACTGTGCTGAGTGACTGAGCATCGCTACCACAACCAGGACTGGTATACTAACCTCGTATATGTAGATAGAAGTGTATGGCATGTCCTGGGCAATGAAGCTGGCACTGTGCTGAGTGACTGAGCAGCAACATCACACCACCACTCTCAGGATTGGTATACTAAACTCATATGTAGTTAGAAGTGTATGGCATATTCTGGGCAGTGCAGCTGGCACTGTGCTGGGTGACTGAGCAGAAACAAACATCACACCACTACTCTCAGGACTGGTATTAGGTATACTAACCTCTTATGTGTATTGTAGATAGAAGTGTATGGCATGGCACTTTACCCAGTGACTGAGCAGGAGCACCATCACACCACCACTCTCCGGACTGGTATACTAACCTCTTACATGTAGATAGAAGTGTATGGCATGGCACTTTACCCAGTGACTGAGCAGGAGCAGCATCACACCACCACTCTCCGGACTGGTATACTTACCTCTTACATGTAGATAGAAGTGTATGGCATATCCTGGGCAATGCAGCTGGCACTGTGCTAAGTGACTGAGCAGGAGCATCGTTACCACACTCAGGACTGGTGTACTATTATTTATTACCAGTTTCTTCTATAGGCAGCCGATTTCGTTGTACTTTACAATTGGAAACCGTAATGGTACAACACTGACCGACATAGAGGAAGGATGGCCCTGCTCGCAATCTTACAATCTATGGGGAAATAGGCATGGATACACAAGGATAGGTGCTGCCTATTACTAATCTCATATAAGGGCATTGCATGCAAGGACTCTGGTCCCGTTCTGGAATGCAGGTGCACAGTATGTACATCTTTGAATCAGGCCCTATGTTACTGAATTGGTCCTGTGGGAGTGGCTAGGCCTGATAAACTAACTTAGTGTGAAGGTTTAAAGGCATGGCCTACCTACCACATTGGGGGTAAGTTGCCGTAGACCTGCTACTCTTTCAGTGCTGTAGTATGTGCTGGTTCTATGTAATGTATAATCAAGGAATTTAGGGTCACTATTGTAACCTCCTGGGTCGTTTTAATGTCTCTGAACTTCATGACTGATACGGATGTGCAGGCTGTCACTTCTGCTACTGGTTGCTGTTTCCAAACTTTTGTTACTTTCAATAGATATTTACTTCATTGTTCCAGTATTCCAGTTACTGAAGCAATGTCTACTGCAAAGGAGAAGAAATATGCAAAACGGATGCGGAATCAGCCGTCCAATGTGAGCTTGGATAAGAGTGACCAGCCAGCCAAAAATGGAGGGCGTGAAGCTTTTCATCCAGACAAAGGTAACGATACCTGTAGCCTGCCATTCGTCAATGCAGCATCTACTGATTCACATTAAATTTACATATACCAATTTTTTTCTTATGTTCCCCACTTCTGCCATGTAAACAAACTGTTAATACTTTGATTTGTCCTTTTTGACTTCTTCACATGATTAATGACTAGTAAATTTGTATTCTGTAGACGGCAGTCCTGATTCTTCCAGACAGCAAGAGAGGGGTTCACACTTACAGTCTAGAGGAGGTAGAGGAAAAGAAGGACAGAGTGAGGCATCTCGGGTTCCAAAATATATCACAGGTAAGTGTGTACAAGAGATCTTAAACCACCGGGTGAGACTTTTATTAATCCAGATTTATTATCATCAGTGGTGGAATGGATGATAAATCATGTTCCCCTCTTTCATGTCATGGTGGCATTTGGGTCACTGAACCTTAAGCGGAGTACACGCCTAAAGATTTACTTGTCCAATATATATGGTTGAAACAAACATCTGGTAATGTATAGGAGCAAATGACAAGCAATCTGTTGCTCCCAAATGCTGGAAAAGGACAAAAATGATTGGTCAAATACATTTGTTAAATCAAACAAATTTAACCAATTTGTCTAAACAACCATTGTCTGTTTTCCGGTGTTTGGTTGATTGTCATTTGCTCCCATGCATTACCAGATTTTTGTTGCCAACAAACAGGTTGGACAGAGATCTTTTGGTGTGTACCAAGCTTTAGGGGGAATTCAATTAGCTCTGGTAATTTACCACTGGCTAATTGATCCCCCGAAGGATAGTCAATTAGCCCCCACCGGCAGCACTTATCAGGCGAAAAAAAAATTCCAATAACCAGCGGGTTAACTGGTGCCGCTACCCTGTTAACACACATCTGTGAACTTTTCATGGATTCTGTGTTTTAATGTCCATTAACACGTTAATTTACTGGGAGTTAAAAAGGGTATCTGGTGAAAAAGGGAATACAAATTTATAGCCACGGGCATTAAAGCTCGAGACTACCTCCTTTTTTCACCAGCAGTAATTAACAGCGGGTAATTAACTATCCCCCCCTTAAGCCCAGTACTCACGGGCCGATCAAGGAGAGATGCGTGCTGAGCGAACCGCTCAGCACACATCTCTCCTGCCGCTCAGCACAGCGCGATCTGTGCTGAGCGTGCGGGGGGAGACGGGGGGGCCGCTCACTTCACCCAGCGGGTGAAGTGAGCGACCCGCTAGATTGGCCTGCATGCAGGCCAATCTAGCAGCGGCGATAGCGATGTGCGGGGCCGCGCATCGCTATCGCCGAGGGGGCTACACACGGAGCGATCCTGCCGATATTCTAAGCAATCTAGTCAGATTGCTTAGAATATCGCTCCGTGAGTACCCCCCTTTAGTTTCTCTTGCCTACCTTGAGCTTATATGCCTGCAAAGCCTTATATACATTTATGTGTGCTTAGCAGCAGCCAAGTCTCAATGGAGCAATCTAAATTAAAAGCTTTAAAACACAGGTTCTCAGACTCTGTCCTCCGGACCCCACACAGTTCATGTTTTCTAGGTCACCTGTAGATTTTTAAAATGTGACAGTTGGTGATGCACAGTGCAGCTGCCTGGTGACCTGAAAAACGTGACCTGTGTGGGGTCCTGAGGACTGAGTTTGAGAACCACTGCTTTAATATATAGAGGGCGATTGAATTTAGCCACATGGTCTGTCCTCCTGGGTGAAGTGCACAGAGCTATTCAATAACTGACACATAATCAACCTGGAATCAGTAACTGGAGCTCCTGATACTATAGGGTAGATGTATAAAGCAGTGATAAGAATGGAGAAGTTGCTTATGGCAACCAATCAACATCTAAGTATAATTTTATGGAATGCACCTGATAACTATTGCTTCAATGCTGATTGGTTGTTATGGGCAACTTCTCCGCTGGCTCACTTCTCCACTATTTTCACTGCTTCATACATCTCTCCCTATATCCTTTACAACACTCATTAAATATCTGGCTCTCTTATTCTATTTGCATGCTGAGCCACAGAGAAACTTTATTTTTGCTGCATTAGTTCTTCTAGGTCAGATTGCTGATCCTCTTCGCTTTGGGAGCAATATCGGTCAGCTCATTGGAGCATTTTTATTTATTTATTTTTCTCTTACGTCCTAGAGGATGCTGGGGACTCCGTAAGGACCACGGGGAATAGACGGGCTCCGCAGGAGACATGGGCACTAAAAAAGAACTTTAGGTATGGGTGTGCACTGGCTCCTCCCTCTATGCCCCTCCTCCAGACCTCAGTTTGATACTGTGCCCAGAGGAGACTGGGTGCATTACAGGGAGCTCTCCTGAGTTTCCTGGAGAAAAGTATTTTGTTAGGTTTTTTATTTTCAGGGAGACCTGCTGGCAACAGGCTCCCTGCATCGTGGGACAGAGGAGAGAGAAGCAGACCTACTTAAATATTAGGCTCTGCTTCTTAGGCTACTGGACACCATTAACTGCAGAGGGAGTCAGAACGCAGGTCTCCCCTTGCTGTTCGTCCCGGAGCCGCGCCGCCGTCCTCCTCGCAGAGCCGGAAGATAGAAGCCGGGTGAGTATAGGAAGGCAGAAGACTTCAGAGGCGGCAGAAGACTTCAGAGCGTCACCTTGGTAACGCTGCGCACCATTGCTCCCACACAACACACACATCGCACACTGTTGGGTGCAGGGCGCAGGGGGGGGGGAGGGTGCCCTGGGCAGTAATGTTATACCGCTAGGACTGGTTATATAGATATATACACTTTATTTGGTGTTATTTGTGAGAATTCCCCGCCAGTTTGTTTAAAAGAGTGGAACCGAAGCCCGCCACTGAGGGGGCGAAGCTTGTTCCTCAGCACTCACCAGCGCCATTTTCTCCACAGCACACGCTGAGAAGCTGGCTCCCCGGACTCTCCCCTGCTGATCACCGGTGACAGTGTATGTGTATATATATATATATATATATATATATATATATATATATATATATATATATATATATATATATATATATATATATATATATATATATATATATATATATATATATATATATTATAGTGTTCACTCTAGGATTTTTTTAGGGCAGGGTGCTGATCACGGGGAGGGCACATTTTTCATTCGTGAGGGCACATTTTTCATTCGTGAGGGCACATTTTTAAGTTAGAAGGGCCAAATCAGGTACATACTATAATGCTTGGTGCTCCCATTCCTATAGGTGAAAGCATGGACAGTGCGCGCCGGAGGCGTGCAGCAAAAATTTAGGGGAGTTGTTTCGTGGGGAAGGGGCGTGACCACATAATAGTACCAAATCACATTATACCACACAATAGTGCTGCTTATACACATTGCACCAGGTAGAACCTCCTATACACACTGCGCCAGGTAGAGCACGTTATACATATTGCGCCAGATAGAGCACGTTATACACATTGCACCAGGTAGAACCTCCTATACACACTGCGGCAGGTAGAGCACGTTATACATATTGCGCCAGGTAGAGCACGTTATACACATTGCACCAGGTAGAACCTCCTATACACACTGCGCCAGGTAGAGCACGTTATACATATTGCGCCAGATAGAGCACGTTATACACATTGCACTAGGTAGAACCTCCTATACACACTGCGCCAGGTAGAGCACGTTATACATATTGCGCCAGGTAGAGCACGTTATACACATTGCGCCAGGTAGAGCACGTTATACACATTGCACCAGGTAGAGCACGTTATACACATTGCACCAGGTAGAACCTCCTATACACACTGCGCCAGGTAGAGCACGTTATACATATTGCGCCAGATAGAGCACGTTATACACATTGCACCAGGTAGAACCTCCTATACACACTGCGGCAGGTAGAGCACTGAGGCACACTGCACCAGGGAGAGAACACTGAGGCACACTGCACTAGGGAGAGAACACTGAGGCACACTGCACTAGGGAGAGAACGCTGAGGCACACTGCACTAGGGAGAGAACACTGAGGCACACTGCACTAGGGAGAGAACACTGAGGCACATTGCACCAGGGAGAGAACACTGAGGCACATTGCACCAGGGAGAGAACACTGAGGCACACTGTAACAGGGAGAGAACACTAGGAGGAAGGGGAGGACGGGCACAGGGCAGATGCAGAGCGGCACTCACAGTTGCGGAGGAAAGCGCTGTGCCGGGTCAGCGGGGTCGGTCTCTTGATGCTGACGGCGGAGCCCAGGTCAGCGCGCAGCGCCATGGTGAGGGGGAATCAAACCATGCCGGAGGACTGGCGGGAGACACCGCAGGCTCTGATTGGCTGCTCCTCCCCACTGCACGCTGGCCCTGTCTCCGCCTTCAGCTGAGAGCTATCAGCGCGGCGGGGGGGAGAAGTGCCAGCGCGGCGGGGGGGAGAAGTGCCAGCGCGGCGGGGGGGAGAAGTGACAGCGCGGCAGGGGAAAGAAGTGACAGCGCGGCGGGGGAAAGAAGTGACAGCGCGGCGGGGGGAGAAGAGCAGTCCTTAGCAGGGCGGCAGGGCGGGCACAAACGGGCAGGGCGGCATTCTGTCACTCAAAAAAGGGGCAGGGCGCAGCGCCCTGCAAAAGAAGCTTAGAGTGAACACTATATATATATATATATATATATATATATATATATATATATATATATATAATATTTTTCCAGGGTTATTGGCGCTGGGTGTGTGCTGGCATACTCTCTCTGTCTCTCCAAAGGGCCTTGTGGGGGAATCTATCTCCAGATTAGAGATTTCCCTGAGTGTGTGCAGTGTCGGCATGTCTGAAGCGGAAGGCTCTCCTAGGGATGAGGTGGAGCGCATGAGTGTGGTGTCTCCATCGGCACCGCCGACACAGGACTGGTTGGATATGTGGAATGGTTTAAATGCAAATGTAAATTTATTGCACAAACGTTTGGACAAAGCAGAGTCCAGGGATTATACAGGGGGTCATGCCCTGCCTTTCCCTATGTCACAGGGGCCTTCTGGCTCTCAAACGCCCACTTTCTCCAGTAGTAGACACAGATACCGACACGGATTCTGAATCCGGTGTCTATTATGATGATGCGAGGTTGCAGCCAAAATTGGCAAAGAGTATTCATTATATGATTATTGCTGTAAAGGATGTGCTGCATATTATAGATGACCCCGCTGTACCTAATCCAAGGGGCCACATGTTTAAAGAAAAGAAGCCTGAGGTTACTTTTCCACCTTCTTTTGAATTAAATGAGTTATTTGAAAGTGCTTGGGAAACTCCAGACAAGAAACTGCAGATTCCCAAAAGGATTCTTATGGCGTATCCTTTCCCGATCAAGGACGGAATACGGTGGGAATCCTCCCCAAGGGTGGACAAAGCGTTGACGCGCCTTTCCAAGAAGTTGGCGCTGCCGTCTCAGGATACCGCAACCCTCAGGGATCCTGCTGATCGCAAGCAGGAGACTACCTTGAAGTCAATTTACACACATACTTGTACATTACTCAGGCCGGCAATAGCGTCGGCTTGGGTTTGTAGCGCTGTAATAGTGTGGACCGATTCCATATCTGCTGATATTGTTACGATGGATAAGGAAACTATTTTGTTGACCCTGGGCCATATTAAGGATGCGGTCCTTTTATATGAGAGAGGCTCAGAGGGATGTGGGCATACTGGGATCCAGAGCGAACGCTATGGCGATTTCTGCCAGGCGAGCACTGTGGACCCGACA
The DNA here is from genome assembly GCF_028390025.1 of Pseudophryne corroboree. Lineage (NCBI taxonomy): Eukaryota > Metazoa > Chordata > Amphibia > Anura > Myobatrachidae > Pseudophryne > Pseudophryne corroboree. The sequence goes on from NC_086448.1 coordinate 755,865,191, forward strand.
GTGGACTGGTGATGCCGACTCGAAACGGCATATGGAGGTTTTGCCTTACAAGGGTGAGGAACTGTTTGGGGAAGGCCTCACGGACCTAGTTTCCACGGCTACGGCAGGTAAATCAGCTTTTTTACCTTATGTTTCCTCGCAGCCTAAGAAAGCGCCACATTATCAGATGCAGTCCTTTCGGTCGCATAAATCCAAGAGAGCTCGGGGATCTTCCTTTCTTGCCAGAGGTAAGGGCAAGGGGAAAAAGCTGCCAGCTACAGCAAGTTCCCAGGAACAGAAGTCCTCCCCGGCTTCTACTAAATCCACCACATGACGCTGGGGCACCGCTGGGGGAGTCCGCTCCAGTGGGGGCACGTCTTCGTCTTTTCAGCCAAGTCTGGGTTCACTCTCGGGTGGATCCCTGGGCAATAGACATTGTTTCCCAGGGGTACAAGCTGGAATTCGAAGAGGTGCCTCCTCGCCGTTTTTACAAATCGGCACTACCGACTTCTTCCCCAGAGAGGGAGGTAGTTTTGGCAGCAATTCAACAGTTGTGCCTTCAACAAGTGGTGGTCAAAGTTCCCTGCTGCAACGGGGGATGGGCTATTACTCAACCCTGTTTGTGGTCCCGAAACCGGACGATTCGGCCAGACCCATTCTGAATTTAAAATCCTTAAACCTATACTTAGAGGTTCAAGATGGAATCGCTCAGAGCGGTCATCGCAAGCCTGGAAGGGGGAGATTATATGGTGTCCCTAGACATAAAGGATGCATACCTTCATGTCCCCATATATCAACCTCATCAGGCGTTCCTGAGATTTGTTGTGCAGGATTGTCATTACCAATTTCAGACGTTGCCGTTTGGGCTTTCCACGGTCTCGAGGATTTTTACCAAATTAATGGTGGAAATGATGGTGCTCCTGCGCAAGCAGGGGGTCACAATTATCCCATACTTGGACGATCTACTGATAAAAGCGAGATCGAGAGAACAGATGCTGGACAGCGTATCACTCTCCCTGAGGGTGTTGCAACAACACGGTTGGATTCTCAATCTACCGAAGTCACAGTTAGTTCCAACGACCCGATTGCCTTTCTTAGGCATGATTCTGGACACTGAACAAAAGAAGGTCTTTCTCCCGATGGAAAAGGCTCAGGAACTTCAGAGCTTGGTCAGAGACCTGTTAAAGCCAGACAGGGTGTCGGTACATCACTGCACTCAAGTTCTGGGAAAAATGGTGGCGTCTTATGAGGCCATTCCATTCGGCAGGTTCCATGCAAGGACTTTTCAGTGGGACCTTCTGGACAAGTGGTCCGGGTCACATCTACAGATTCATCAGATGATCCGCCTGTCCCCCAGGGCCAGGGTATCTCTCCTGTGGTGGCTGCAGAGTGCTCACCTTCTAGAGGGTCGCAGGTTCGGCATTCAGGACTGTGTTTTGGTAACCACGGACGCGAGTCTCCGAGGATGGGGAGCAGTCACACAGGGAAGAAACTTCCAAGGTCTGTGGTCAAGCCAGGAGGCTTGTCTACACATCAACGTACTGGAATTAAGGGCCATATACAACGGCCTTCGTCAAGCGGAGACTTTACTTCGAGGTCTACCGGTTCTGATTCAGTCAGACAACATCACAGCAGTGGCTCATGTAAACCGCCAAGGCGGCACAAGGAGCAGAGTGGCAATGGCAGAAGCCTCAAAGATTCTTCGATGGGCGGAGAGTCATGTAAGCGCTCTGACAGCAGTCTTCATTCTGGGAGTGGACAACTGGGAAGCAGACTTCCTCAGCAGACACGATCTACATCCAGGAGAGTGGGGACTTCATCAGGAAGTCTTCGCAGAGATTGCAAGTCAGTGGGGACTGCCTCAAATAGACATGATGGCTTCACGCCTCAACAAGAAACTTCCGAGATATTGCGCCAGGTCAAGGGACCCTCAGGCGGTTGCAGTGGACGCACTGGTGACACCGTGGGTGTTTCAGTCAGTCTATGTGTTACCTCCTCTTCCTCTCATCTCAAAGATACTGAGAATCATAAGACGAAGAGGGATTCAGACAATTCTCATTGTTCCAGATTGGCCTCGAAGGGCCTGGTATCCGGATCTGCAGGAAATGCTCACAGAAGATCCGTGGCCTCTTCCTCTCAGGGAAGACCTGTTACAACAAGGGCCCTGTCTGTTCCAGGACTTACCGCGACTGCATTTGACGGCATGGCGGTTGAACGCAGGATCCTAGCGGAGAAGAGCATTCCAGATGAAGTCATTCCTACTCTGATAAAGGCTAGGAAGGAGGTGATATCGAAACATTATCACCGTATCTGGAGGAAGTATGTGTCTTGGTGCGAAGCCAAGACTGTTCCTCCGGAAGAATTCCATCTGGGCCGTTTTCTCCACTTCCTGCAAACTGGAGTGAATTTGGGCCTAAAGTTAGGCTCCATTAAGGTTCAGATTTCGGCCCTATCCATTTTCTTTCAAAAGGAATTGGCTTCTCTTCCAGAAGTCCAGACTTTCGTGAAAGGGGTGCTGCATATCCAGCCTCCTTTTGTGCCTCCAGTGGCACCATGGGACCTTAACGTGGTGTTACGGTTTCTTAAGTCTCACTGGTTTGAACCTCTTCAAACAGTCGAATTGAAGTATCTCACTTGGAAGGTGGTCATGTTATTGATTATATTATACCTTTTGGTTATTTATGTGTAATATATGGCCATATATGCTTCTCCATTAAATAATAAATATATATGTGTATGTATGTATGTATGTATGTATGTATGTATGTATGTGTATATATATATATATATATATATATATATATATATATTTAATTTGATGTGACTGGACAGCGCTTCCTATTAAAACCTCGGTTTTAATTTTTGTGAATCTGCTTGCTAAAGGGGTCTATGCAATAAGCCCTTATTAGGAAGCTGCAGCCCAGTCCCAGATTTACGTCTGCCAACGAATGAAGGATCAGGCGCCGAGTATATTTTGTGTTGTGTTTGGTCATGTTATTGGCCTTGGCTTCGGCGCGGCAAGTGTCGGAGTTGGCGGCTTTGTCTCGCAAAAGCCCTTATCTGATTTTCCATGTGGATAGAGCTGAGTTGCGGACTCATCCTCAATTTTTGCCTAAGGTGGTTTCTTCTTTTCATATGAACCAACCTATTGTGCCTGTGGCTACAAGGGACGTGGAGGATTCCGAGTCCCTGGATGTGGTCAGGGCATTGAAAATTTATGGCTCGGGTTAGGAAAACAGAGTCCCTGTTTATCCTGTATGCAGCCAACAAAGTTGGCGCTCCTGCTTCTAAGCAGACTATTGCTCGCTGGATCTGTAACCCGATTCAGCAGGCTCATATTACGGCTGGATTGCCGTTACCGAATTCGGTAAAGGCACATTCCACTAGGAAGGTGGGCTCTTCTTGGGCGGCTGCCCGAGGCGTCTCGGCATTACAACTTTGCCGAGCGGAGACTTGGTCAGGTTCAAACACTTTTGCAAAATTCTACAAGTTTGATACCTTGGCTGAGGAGGACCTCATGTTTGCTCATTCGGTTTTGGAGCTTTGGTATAATCCCCATGGTCCTTACGGAGTCCCCAGCATCCTCTAGGACGTAAGAGAAAATAAGATTTTAAACCTATCGGTAAATCTTTTTCTCCTAGTCCGTAGAGGATGCTGGGCACCCGTCTCAGTGCAGACAACATCCTGCAAGATTTGTATATAGTTGTTGCTTACATAAGGGTTATGTTTCAGTTTGGATCAGTCTTGGACTGATACTGTTTTGTTTCATACTGTTGACTGGTTCGTATATCCCATGTTATACGGTGTGAATGGTGTGGCTGGTATGAATCTTTCCCTTGGATTTCCAAAATCCTTTCCTCGTACTGTACGTCTCCTCTGGGCACAGTTTCTCTAACGGAGGTCTGGAGGAGGGGCATAGAGGGAGGAGCCAGTGCACACCCATACCTAAAGTTCTTTTTTAGTGCCCATGTCTCCTGCGGAGCCCGTCTATTCCCCATGGTCCTTACGGAGTCCCCAGCATCCTCTACGAACTAGGAGAAAAAGATTTACCGGTAGGTTTAAAATCTTATTTTTTTTATTATTCTCCTCCTTTTATTTATATGGTGCCTCAAATGTTCCAAAGTGCTGTACATAGTGGATGGAATGTACATCACCCATACTAAAGTGCAAAGGTGTCGGAATAGTTTTAAATCTATTTACAAATATACATACTGTAGTTTGCACAGGTTACGTTCTTACATAATGATTATATAAGGACAGAGGACCTCCTATATAAGTACTCTCTAGAGCAGCTACTGGTGAACACCTAGATAGAGATGGAGCATTGAGAGCGCAAAGCTAGCCGGGCAGCGTTTTTGAGGATAAATTGAATAGAGACCATTTAATTAACTAGGTTTAATTATTCTTGTAGGGTAGTGATGTCAAATGATGTGATTTATCAACCCATCACTGTACAGCTGAGATGAATGTTTACAGATTTTATTTTTAAAAAATTGACCTTTTGACCTCCCAACTCTGGACACAGTTTAATCAGTACTTAATCTCTTGGTGTATTTGGGGAAAAATACATCCGTTCAGGGCAATCAGTTAGATTTACTTATTTCACTAAGGGGATCTCTGGATAAACATACGTCTGCCCCCACAAATTTAAGGCACCCCTCTTCCCCTAGTGATGGAAAATGATCTAAAGGCTCCCTGATGCTCTAAATTGTATGCATAATATAGTGCTGGATTAAACTCTATTGTGCTGAGAGGTATAGTATAAGGCTGCATAATGTATATAGGATGTTCTATATATTTTGTCTACTTGGTCAGATGTCGACAGTGACCCGAATGCAAATGTTAAAATTTTCCAGGTGTCAACATTATCACTGTTCACATGATCACTACATCACTATCTAAGTTGTAGATTTATTACCGTACTTTAATGGTCTTGTATTTTTCTGTCAGCCACTAGGGGACACTGGCACAACTTCAAGACCATGGGGTGATGATTACGGTTTTACAGGGAGCTGGCACTTTAAATAATTTAAGAAGTGAAACAGGCCCCTCCCCCTCTTTCCTCAATCAATCCTCAGTTTTTGAATTTGTGCCGAGGGAGCCGGTCTTTTCTGACTGAGCTTCAGCTCAGTATCAACTTTCCTTTTTATTATTTTATTTCCTGATTTTATTATATTAGGGACTTATGTTTTCCTCAGCCTCAGGAGACCCTTCGCCACTTAAATTTGAGAGGTGGGGTCCAGGTTTTCCAGCAGCAACTTCACGCTGCATAGGAGCACAGCGCTGAATGGAGAAGCACTGTCCTTTCACAGTAGCCGCATCCTCCTGAGGCTCCAGCAGACAGGTGAGTGTGATCACCCTCCTACACAGTGGCCAGCCCCCCTCCCTACCGCCCTGCAGTAACCACTCTCCTACTCAGCACCCGCGTCCTGGGCACAGTGGCCAGCACACCTCACCTCCTGCCTTACAGTATTCAGTAGTGCTGCTATAGACATCAAGGCCCGGCACACTGGCGCCCACAGGCTCACTGGCGAGACTATACACGGGCGTACACACAGTTGCGGCAGCACAAAATCCTCCACTAACGCTCTACCATATACAGCACTGATAACTGCGATCACAGTTACGGGGGACACAGCGGTGGTTCAGATACTGCAGTACAGCTGGCGGAGGCGCAATGCTGCTGAGCTTTAGTATACACGCTAAGCTCGAAACACAGCAGCAGCTCATTAAAAGTTTTCAGACACCCACTCTAGATGGTGTTTATAGACCTAGTTGAGCTTGGGTGCCAGTACATGGAGGGAGTTGGCGGGCTTTTCAGCCTGTCAATCACTTCATAATGTGCCTTTCTCAGCTAGGCAGATTTTTAACTGGTAACATTGTTATATATTTCCTCAGGAATCAGCACTGTTAGCAGAGACAGGTTCATATTCCTCCACACTGCCCGAAACTTGAAAGCCTGCACGTAAAATACAGGCTGGTGGCTGAGAGGGTTTAGAATAGGGGAGTACTACAAATATTATACCTCCCTCTATCCTTCTGATATTCTTCTCTCTCTCTGTACTATTGCGAATGCCCGTATGAATTGTATGTGTCTCTATTCTGTCCGTCATAATGGCAGGCCAGGGACCAGTGTATAAGGCGTCACAAAAATTATCTGTGTGAAATATATACAAAAAAGAAAAAAACAACTTGCACAGTTGATTCCTCCGTGTGAATCATGCGCTTAGGAGGTTGTCTCAATTAACCTGTCCCAAGGCGCTATTTTTCTCTTACGTCCTAGAGGATGCTGGGGACTCCGTAAGGACCATGGGGATAGCAGGAGACATGGGCACTTTAAGAAAGACTTTAGGATTTGGGTGTGCACTGGCTCCTCCCTCTATGCCCCTCCTCCAGACCTCGGTTGATTACTGTGCCCAGAGGAGACTGGGTGTTTTTCATAAGCTCTCCTGAGCTTTCTGACAGAAGGTATATTTGTTAGGTTTTTTATTTTCAGGGAGCCTGCTGGCAACAGACTCCCTGCATCGTGGGACTGAGGAGAGAGAAGCAGACCTACTTCTGTGAGTAGAAAGGCTCTGCTTCTTAGGCTACTAGACACCATTAGCTCCAGAGGGATCAGTACGCAGGTCTCATCCTCGCCGTCCGTCCCGAAGCCGCGCCGCCGTCCTCCTCACAGAGCCTGAAGGTAGAAGCCACGTGAGTATGAGAAGTTAGAAGACATCTGAGGTGGCAGAAGACTTCACTGTTCTTCACTGAGGTAACGCACAGCACTGCAGCTGTGCGCCATTGCTCCCATTCACCTCACATACTGTGTCACTGTAAGGGTGCAGGGCGCGGGGGGGCGCCCTGGGCAGCAAATAAACCTCTCCTGGCAAAAGATGGGTATATACAGCCGGCCACTGTATATACCTACGAGCTCCCACCAAAGTTTTGTATTTTAGAGCGGGACAGAAGCCCGCCGCCGAGCGGGCGGGGCTTCTCTTTCAGCACTCACCAGCGCCATTTTTTTTCTCCACAGCACCGCTGAGAGGAAGCTCCCCGGACTCTCCCCTGCTTAGATCACGGTGACAAGAGGATTTTAAAGTAGAGGGGGGGCACATAATTGGCGAATTGAGTATAAAAGCGCTATCTGGGTAAACATACATATTGTGTTTTTGTCCTGGGTTATTATAGCGCTGGGTGTGTGCTGGCATACTCTCTCTCTGTCTCTCCTAAGGGCCTTGTGGGGGAACTGTCCTCAGATGAGAGGGTTTCCGGAGTGTGTGGTGTCGGTACGTGTGTGTCGACATGTCTGAGGTAGAAGGCTTTTCGAGGGAGGAGGAGGAGCAAATGAATGTGGTGTCGACGGCGCCGACACCTGACTGGATGGATATGTGGAATGTTTTAAGTGCCAATGTAAATTTATTACACAAAAGGTTGGATAAAGCTGAAGCTAGGGAACAGTCAGGGAGTCAACCCATGCCTGTACCTATGTCGCAGGGACCTTCGGGGTCCCAAAAGCGCCCACTATCCCAAATAGTTGACACGGATACCGACACGGATTCTGACTCCAGTGTCGAATATGATGATGCAAAATTACAGCCAAAGGTGGCTAAATGTATTCGATATATGATTATTGCAATCGAAGATGTTTTGCATATCGCAGAGGAACCCCCTGTCCCTGACACGCGGGTACACATGTATAAGGGAAAGAAAACGGAGATAAATTTTCCCCCCTCACATGAGCTGAACGAGTTATGTGAAAAAGCTTGGGAATCTCCAGACAAGAAACTGCAGATCCCCAAAAGGATTCTTATGGCGTATCCTTTCCCGCCAACGGACAGGATACGGTGGGAATCATCCCCTAGGGTGGACAAAGCTTTGACACTCTTATCCAAAAAGGTAGCGCTGCCTTCCCAAGATACGGCTACCCTCAGGGATCCTGCTGATCGCAAGCAGGAGGTTACCCTGAAGTCCATTTATACACATTCAGGTACCTTACTCAGACCGGCGATTGCGTCGGCATGGGTGTGTAGTGCTGTAGCAGCATGGACAGATACCTTATCAGCGGAAATTGATACCCTGGATAAGGATACCATCCTATTGACCATAGGACATATAAAAGATGCTGTCTTATATATGAGGGATGCACAAAGAGACATTGCTCTATTGGGTTCGAGAATCAACGCTATGTCGCTCTCGGCTAGAAGAGTCCTTTGGACCCGCCAATGGACAGGTGATGCAGACTCAAAAAGGCATATGGAGGTTTTACCTTACAAGGGTGAGGAATTGTTTGGAGAAGGTCTCTCGGACCTGGTCTCCACTGCTACGGCAGGAAAATCTAATTTTTTTGCCTTATATTCCCTCACAACCTAAAAAAGTACCGCATTATCAAATGCAGTCCTTTCGATCAAATAGAAACAAGAAAGGCCGTGGATCGTCCTTTCTTGCCAGAGGTAAGGGTAGAGGAAAAAAGCTGCACAACACAGCTAGTTCCCAGGAACAGAAGTCCTCCCCGGCCCCTGCAAAATCCACCGCATGACGCTGGGGCTCCACTAAGGGAGTCCGCCCCAGTGGGGGGCACTTCTTCGAATGTTCAGCCACATCTGGGCCCACTCGCAGGTGGATCCCTGGGCAATAGAAATTGTTTCCCTTGGTTACAAACTGTAATTCGAAGAGGTGCCTCCTCGCCGGTTTTTCAAATCGGCTCTGCCAACGTCTCCTCAAGAACGGGAGATAGTGTTAAATGCAATCGAAAAATTGTATCTTCAACAGGTGGTGGTCAAGGTTCCCCCGCTTCAACAGGGCAGGGGATATTACTCAACTCTGTTTGTGGTCCCGAAACCGGACGGTTCGGTCAGACCCATTTTAAATTTAAAATCCCTGAACCTATTCTTGAAAAGGTTCAAATTCAAGATGGAATCGCTCAGGGCGGTCATCGCCAGCCTGGAAGGGGGAGATTTTATGGTTTCTCTGGACATAAAGGATGCATACCTTCATGTACCCATATATCCACCTCATCAGGCGTACCTGAGATTTGCGGTACAGGATTGTCATTACCAATTTCAGACGTTGCCGTTTGGGCTTTCCACGGCCCCGAGAATTTTCACCAAGGTAATGGCGGAAATGATGGTGCTCCTGCGCAAGCAAGGTGTCACAATTATCCCGTACTCGGACGATCTCCTCATAAAAGCGAGATCAAGAGAACAATTACTGAACAGCGTGTCGCTTTCACTGAAGGTGTTACAGCAACACGGCTGGATTCTCTATATCCCGAAGTCGCAGCTGGTTCCTACGACTCGTCTACCCTTCTTGGGCATGATTCTGGATACAGACCAGAAAAGGGTGTATCTGCCGATAGAAAAGGCTCAAGAACTCGTGACTTTGGTCAGGAACCTATTGAAACCAAAACAGGTGTCAGTGCATCACTGCACGCGAGTCCTGGGAAAGATGGTGGCATCGTACGAGGCCATTCCATTCGGCAGGTTCCATGCACGGACCTTCCAATGGGACCTACTAGACAAATGGTCCGGGTCGCATCTACAAATGCATCTGTTGATCACCCTGTCCCCCAGGGCCAGGGTGTCTCTCCTTTGGTGGCTGCATAGTGCTCACCTTCTAGAGGGCCGCAGATTCGGCATTCAGGACTGGGTCCTGGTAACCACGGTCGTGAGCCTCCGAGGATGGGGAGCAGTCACACAAGGAAGGAACTTCCAGGGGCTTTGGTCAAGTCAGGAGACTTGTCTTCACATCAACGTCCTGGAGTTAAGGGCCATATTCAACGCCCTTCGTCAAGCGGAGACTTTGCTTCGCGACTTACCAGTTCTGATCCAGTCAGACAACATCACCGCAGTAGCTCATGTAAACCGCCAGGGCGGCACAAGGAGCAGAGTGGCAATGGCGGAAGCCACAAAGATTCTACGTTGGGCGGAAAACCATGTAAGCGCCCTATCAGCAGTGTTCATTCCGGGAGTGGACAACTGGGAAGCAGACTTCCTCAGCAGGCACGACCTGCATCCGGGAGAGTGGGTACTTCATCAGGAAGTCTTCTCACAGATCGCAAGCCAGTGGGGCCTGCCCCAGATAGACATGATCGCGTCCCGCCTAAACAAAAAACTACAAAGGTATTGCGCCAGGTCAAGAGACCCTCAGGCAGTAGCTGTAGATGCACTAGTGACACCGTGGGTGTTCCACTCAGTATATGTTTTTCCTCCTCTTCCTCTCATCCAAAAGGTGTTGAGAATAATAAGAAAAAGAGGAGTTCGGACAATTCTCATTGTTCCAGATTGGCCACGAAGGGCCTGGTACCCGGAATTGTAGGAGTTGCTCACAGAAGATCCGTGGCCTCTTCCTCTAAGACGGAACCTGTTGCAACAGGGGCCCTGTCTGTTCCAAGACTTACCGCGGCTGCATTTGACGGCATGGCGGTTGAACGCCGGATCCTAGCGGAAAAGGGCATTCCGGATGAGGTCATTCCTACTCTGATAAAGGCTAGGAAGGATGTGACGGCTAAACATTATCACCGTATATGGCGTAAATATGTTGCTTGGTGTGAGGCCAGGAATGCTCCTACGGAAGAATTCCATCTGGGCCGTTTCCTTCACTTTCTACAAACTGGAGTGAATTTGGGCCTAAAATTGGGCTCCATTAAGGTTCAGATTTCGGCATTATCCATTTTCTTTCAAAAAGAATTGGCTTCACTTCCAGAAATACAAACTTTTGTGAAGGGAGTGCTTCATATTCACCCTCCTTTTGTACCTCCGGTGGCGCCTTGGGACCTTAACGTGGTTTTGAGTTTCCTTAAGTCGCACTGGTTTGAACCACTTCAGACAGTAGAGTTAAAATATCTCACTTGGAACGTGGTCATGTTGTTGGCCTTAGCTTCGGCTAGGCGAGTGTCAGAATTGGCGGCTTTGTCTCACAAAAGCCCCTATCTAGTTTTCCATGTGGATAGGGCGGAATTGCGGACCCGTCCTCAATTCTTGCCTAAGGTGGTATCATCCTTTCATATGAACCAACCTATTGTGGTGCCGGTGGCTACACGAGATTTGGAGGATTCCGAGTATCTGGATGTAGTCAGGGCTTTGAAGATTTACGTGGCCAGGACGGCCAAAGTCGGGAAAACTGAAGCGCTATTTATCCTGTATGCAGCCAACAAGGTTGGCGCTCCTGCTTCAAAGCAGACTATTGCTCGCTGGATCTGTAACACGCTTCAGCAGGCACATGCGACGGCTGGATTGCCGTTACCAAAATCGGTCAAGGCCCATTCCACTAGGAAGGTGGGCTCGTCTTTGGCGGCTGCCCGAGGGGTCTCGGCACTACAGCTGTACCGAGCTGCTACTTGGTCGGGTTCAAACACCTTTGCAAAGTTCTATAAGTTTGATACCCTGGCTGAGGAGGACCTCCTGTTTGCTCAATCGGTGCTGCAGAGTCATCCGCACTCTCCCGCCCGTTTGGGAGCTTTGGTATAATCCCCATGGTCCTTACGGAGTCCCCAGCATCCTCTAGGACGTAAGAGAAAATAAGATTTTAAACCTACCTGTAAATCTTTTTCTCGTAGTCCGTAGAGGATGCTGGGCGCCCATCCCAAGTGCGGACTACTTCTGCTAGACTTGTATATAGTTTTGCTTACATAAGGGTTATGTTCTGGTTGCTTTCAGTTTCCGACTGAAGCTATGTTGAATTTCATACTGTTAACTGGTTAATTTATCACAAGTTGTACGGTGTGATTGGTGTGGGCTGGTATGAATCTTGCCCTTGGATTAACAAAAATCCTTTCCTCGTACTGTCCGTCTCCTCTGGGCACAGTTTCTCTAACTGAGGTCTGGAGGAGGGGCATAGAGGGAGGAGCCAGTGCACACCCAAATCCTAAAGTCTTTCTTAAAGTGCCCATGTCTCCTGCGGAGCCCGTCTATCCCCATGGTCCTTACGGAGTCCCCAGCATCCTCTATGGACTACGAGAAAAAGATTTACCGGTAGGTTTAAAATCTTATTTTTCTCTGACGTCCTAGTGGATGCTGGGACTTCCGTAAGGACCATGGGGAATAGCGGCTCCGCAGGAGACTGGGCACAAAAAGTAAAAGCTTTAGACTAGCTGGTGTGCACTGGCTCCTCCCCCTATGACCCTCCTCCCAGCCTCAGTTAGATTTTTGTGCCCGAACGAGAAGGGTGCATGCTGGGTGGCTCTCCTGAGCTGCTTAGAAGTAAAAGTTTAAATAGGTTTTTTATTTTCAGTGAGTCCTGCTGGCAACAGGCTCACTGCATCGTGGGACTAAGGGGAGAAGAAGCGAACTCACCTGCGTGCAGAGTGGATTGGGCTTCTTGGCTACTGGACATTAGCTCCAGAGGGACGATCACAGGTTCAGCCTGGATGGGTCTCGGAGCCGCGCCGCCGCCCCCCTTACAGAGCCAGAAGAGCGAAGAGGTCCGGAGAAATCGGCGGCAGAAGACGTTCCTGTCTTCAGATAAGGTAGCGCACAGCACTGCAGCTGTGCGCCATTGCTCTCAGCACACTTCACACTCCGGTCACTGAGGGTGCAGGGCGCTGGGGGGGAGCGCCCTGAGACGCAATAAAACATGTTTAAACCTTATATGGCTAAAGAAATACATCACATATAGCTCCTGGGCTATATGGATGCATTTCACCCCTGCCAGTTTTCCTAAAAAAAGCGGGAGAAAAGGCCGCCGTGAAGGGTGCGGAGACTATCTCCTCAGCACACAAGCGCCATTTTCCCTCACCGTTCCGCTGGAAGGAAGGCTCCCAGACTCTCCCCTGCAGTCCTGCTACAGAATCCGGGTAAAACAAGAGAGGGGGGGCACTATTGGCAGCTAATCTAAAACAGCAGCTATAAAGGGAGTAACACTTACATAAGGTTATCCCTATATATATATATATATATATATATATATATATATATATATATATATATATATATATAGCTATATAGCGCTCTGGTGTGTGCTGGCAAACTCTCCCTCTGTCTCCCCAAAGGGCTCGTGGGGTCCTGTCCTCTTTCAGAGCATTCCCTGTGTGTGTGCTGGGTGTCGGTACGATTGTGTCGACATGTATGAGGAGGAAAATGATGTGGAAGCAGAGCAATTGCCTGTGTTAGTGATGTCACCCCCTAGGGAGTCGACACCTGACTGGATGGTCGTGTTTAAAGAATTACGTGACCGTGTCAGCACTTTGCAAAAAACTGTCGACGACCTGAGACAGCCGGCAAATCAATTAGTGCCTGTTCAGGCGTCTCAGACACCGTCGGGGGCGCTAAAACGCACGTTACCTCAGATGGTCGACACAGACCCAGACACGGATACTGAATCCAGTGTCGACTGTGAGGAGACAAACGTAATGTCCTGTAGGGCCACACGTTACATGATCACGGCAATGAAGGAGGCATTGAATATTTCTGACACTACAAGTACCACAAAAAAGGGTATTATGTGGGGTGTGAAAAAACTACCAGTAGTTTTTCCTGAATCAGATGAATTAAATGAGGTGTGTGATAAAGCGTGGTTTTCCCCCGATAAAAAACTGCTGATTTCTAATAAATTATTGGCACTATACCCTTTCCCGCCAGAGGTTAGGGCACGTTGGGAAACACCCCCTAGGGTAGATAAGGCGCTCACACGCTTATCAAAACAAGTGGCGTTACCGTCTCCCGATACAGCCGCCCTTAAGGAACCAGCTGATAGAAGGCTGGAAAATATCCTAAAAGGTATATACACACATACTGGTGTTATACTGCGACCAGCAATCGCCTCAGCCTGGATGTGCAGTGCTGGAGTGGCTTGGTCGGATTCCCTGACTGAAAATATTGATACCCTGGATAGGGACAGTATATTATTAACTATAGAGCATTTAAAGGATGCATTACTATATATGCGAGATGCACAGAGGGATATTTGCACCCTGGCATCTAGAGTGAGTGCGATGTCCATTTCTGCCAGAAGAGCGTTATGGACGCGACAGTGGTCAGGTGATGCGGATTCCAAACGACATATGGAAGTATTGCCGTATAAAGGGGAGGAGTTATTTGGGGTCGGTCTATCGGACCTGGTGGCCACAGCAACGGCTGGAAAATCCACCTTTTTACCCCAGGTCACCTCTCAGCAGAAAAAGACACCGTCTTTTCAAACTCAGTCCTTTCGTTCCCATAAGGGCAAGCGGGCAAAAGGCCACTCATTTCTGCCCCGGGGCAGAGGAAGGGGAAGAAGACTGCACCAGGCAGCCTCTTCCCAGGAGCAGAAGCCCTCCCCCGCTTCTGCCAAGTCTTCAGCATGACGCTGGGGCCTTACAAGCGGACTCAGGCACGGTGGGGGGCCGTCTCAAGAATTTCAGCGCGCAGTGGGCTCACTCGCAAGTGGACCCCTGGATCCTGCAGGTAGTATCACAGGGGTACAAATTGGAATTCGAGACGTCTCCCCCTCGCCGGTTCCTGAAGTCTGCTCTACCAACGTCTCCCTCCGACAGGGAGGCGGTAGTGGAAGCTATTCACAAGCTGTATTCCCAGCAGGTGATAATCAAGGTACCCCTCCTACAACAGGGAAAGGGGTATTATTCCACGCTGTTTGTGGTACCGAAGCCGGACGGCTCGGTGAGACCAATTTTAAATCTAAAATCCTTGAACACTTACATAAAAAGGTTCAAATTCAAGATGGAGTCACTCAGAGCAGTGATAGCGAACCTGGAAGAAGGGGACTATATGGTGTCTCTGGACATCAAAGATGCTTATCTCCATGTCCCAATCTACCCTTCTCACCAAGGGTACCTCAGGTTTGTGGTACAAAACTGTCATTATCAGTTTCAGACGCTGCCGTTTGGATTGTCCACGGCACCACGGGTCTTTACCAAGGTAATGGCCGAAATGATGATTCTTCTTCGAAGAAAAGGCGTCTTAATTATCCCTTACTTGGACGATCTCCTGATAAGGGCAAGGTCCAGGGAACAGTTAGAGGTCGGAGTAGCAATATCTCAGGTAGTGCTACGTCAGCACGGGTGGATCCTAAATATCCCAAAATCACAGCTGATTCCAACAACGCGTCTACTGTTCCTGGGGATGATTCTGGACACAGTCCAGAAAAAGGTGTTTCTCCCGGAGGAGAAGGCCAGTGAGTTATCCGAGCTAGTCAGGAAACTCCTAAAACCAGGCCAAGTGTCAGTGCATTAATGCACGAGAGTCCTGGGAAAAATGGTGGCTTCTTACGAAGCGATTCCATTCGGAAGATTCCATGCAAGAACTTTTCAGTGGGATCTGCTGGACAAATGGTCCGGATCGCATCTTCAGATGCATCAGCGGATAACCCTATCTCCAAGGACAAGGGTGTCTCTCCTGTGGTGGTTACAGAGTGCTCATCTTCTAGAGGGCCGCAGATTCGGCATTCAGGATTGTATGCTGGTGACCACCGATGCCAGCCTGAGAGGCTGGGGAGCAGTCACACAGGGAAGAAATTTCCAGGGCTTGTGGTCAAGCATAGAAACGTCTCTTCACATAAATATCCTGGAACTAAGGGCCATTTACAATGCCCTAAGTCAAGCAAGGCCTCTGCTTCAGGGTCAGTCGGTATTGATTCAATCGGACAACATCACGGCAGTCGCCCACGTTAACAGACAGGGCGGCACAAGAAGCAGGAGGGCAATGGCAGAAGCTGCAAGGATTCTTCGCTGGGCGGAAAATCATGTGGTGGCACTGTCAGCAGTGTTCATTCCGGGAGTGGACATGATGGCGTCCCGTCTCAACAAAAAACTGGACAGATATTGCGCCAGGTCAAGGGACCCTCAGGCAATAGCGGTGGACGCTCTGGTAACACCGTGGGTGTACCAGTCGGTGTATGTGTTCCCTCCTCTGCCTCTCATTCCAAAAGTACTGAGAATCATAAGAAGGAGAGGAGTGAAGACTATACTCGTGGCTCCGGATTGGCCAAGAAGAACTTGGTACCCGGAACTGCAAGAGATGCTCACGGAGGACCCGTGGCCTCTACCTCTAAGAAAGGACCTGCTCCAGCAGGGACCTTGTCTGTTCCAAGACTTACCGCGGCTGCGTTTGACGGCATGGCGGTTGAACGCCGGATCCTGATGGAAAAAGGCATTCCAGATGAAGTCATCCCTACCCTGATCAAAGCCAGGAAGGATGTAACTGCGAAACATTATCACCGCATTTGGCGAAAATATGTTTCCTGGTGTGAGGCTAAGAAGGCCCCCACAGAGGAATTTCAACTGGGTCGTTTCCTGCATTTCCTGCAAGCAGGACTGTCTATGGGCCTAAAATTAGGATCCATTAAGGTTCAAATTTCGGCCCTGTCGATCTTCTTCCAGAAAGAACTGGCTTCATTGCCTGAAGTTCAGACGTTTGTCAAGGGGGTACTGCATATACAACCTCCTTTTGTGCCACCAGTGGCACCTTGGGATCTCAATGTAGTTTTAGGGTTCCTAAAATCACATTGGTTTGAACCACTCACCACTGTGGAATTAAAATATCTCACATGGAAGGTGGTCATGCTGTTAGCTCTGGCGTCAGCCAGGCGTGTCTCAGAAATGGCGGCTTTGTCATATAAAAGCCCTTACCTAATTTTTCATTCATACAGGGCAGAATTGAGGACTCGTCCTCAATTTCTCCCTAAGGTGGTTTCAGCGTTTCACATGAACCAACCTATTGTGGTGCCTGCGGCTACTAGGGACTTGGAGGACTCCAAGTTGTTGGACGTAGTCAGGGCCCAGAAAATATGTTTCCAGGACAGCTGGAGTCAGAAAATCTGACTCGCTGTTTATCCTGTATGCACCCAACAAGCTGGGTGCTCCTGCTTCTAAGCAGACGATTGCTCGTTGGATTTGTAGTACAATTCAGCTTGCACATTCTGTGGCAGGACTGCCACAGCCAAAATCTGTTAAAGCCCATTCCACAAGAAAAGTGGGCTCATCTTGGGCGGCTGCCCGAGGGGTCTCGGCTTTACAACTTTGCCGAGCAGCTACTTGGTCAGGGGCAAACACGTTTGCAAAATTTTACAAATTCGATACCCTGGCTGAGGAGGACCTGGAGTTCTCTCATTCGGTGCTGCAGAGTCATCCGCACTCTCCCGCCCGTTTGGGAGCTTTGGTATAATCCCCATGGTCCTTACGGAAGTCCCAGCATCCACTAGGACGTCAGAGAAAATAAGAATTTACTTACCGATTAATTCTATTTCTCATAGTCCGTAGTGGATGCTGGGCGCCCATCCCAAGTGCGGATTGTCTGCAATACTTGTATATAGTTATTGTTACAAAAAAAAAAATCGGGTTGTTTATTGTTGTGAGCCATCTTTTCAGAGGCTCCTACGTTTATCATACTGTTAACTGGGTTCAGATCACAGGTTGTACAGTGTGATTGGTGTGGCTGGTATGAGTCTTACCCGGGATTCAAAATCCTTCCTTATTATGTACGCTCGTCCGGGCACAGTATCCTAACTGAGGCTTGGAGGAGGGTCATAGGGGGAGGAGCCAGTGCACACCAGCTAGTCTAAAGCTTTAACTTTTTGTGCCCAGTCTCCTGCGGAGCCGCTATTCCCCATGGTCCTTACGGAAGTCCCAGCATCCACTACGGACTATGAGAAATAGAATTATCGGTAAGTAAATTCTTATTTTTTTTCCCCTCTGGGTGGCAGAGCCACAGGAACCATCTCACAAAACATATTGGGTAGCAGAACTAACCAAGTCAGTTAAGGGTCTCTCAAAACGTTTGGGTGCGTCCAGTAAGCATCACAGACAGTTTATAAGAGTAAAGAACTTCCTGTACCACAAGTTCTTAAGTCAGATGAATTGGGAGATGAACTTCTCTCTCAGAATGGAGGTGAAGGGGATGGTCGTGAGTTGGGCTAAATCACTGACGCGGAGGACTAAGTTTCTCCAGAATCTTCTCAGGTGGTTGAAACTCTTATTTAAGACGCGTTTTAAATATTTCTAAAACTAGTCGGATATTGCCTTATTTGGTAGAAAACAGCGGTCATTCGTCACATCCCTTTTCAACAAGCTGGATGATCAGCTATCGGAGGCCTGGAAACTGTTTCAGATGCCTAAGAGATTCCTAAGTATTTATCCATTTCCTTCGAGTATGACGGATAAATGGGGAAAGTCACCTCAGGTGGACGCCTCTCTCCAGGCTGTCAAAGAAGACTGCATTACCTGTTCCAGGTGCAACTTCCTTGAAAGACCCGTCGGACCAGAAATTGGACACCATGCTGAAATCCATTTATTCGTCCGCAGGTGTCATGTTTAGACCAGCTTTGGCAAGACTTACAAGATGGTGTTCATGTAGAAGATGTAGTGATCCTAGCGGAACATATTAAGGAATCTGTTATATATTTAGGGAAAGTGGTTAGCGATATCGGTCATGTGAATTCGAGGATCTCCGCATCGACTTTTGCAGCCAGAAAATCCCTTTGGCTAAGGTCATGGCAGGTAGACGAGGAGTCTGAGAGCGACGGAAGCACTCCCACTTACAGGTGACATTCTTTTTGAAAAGAACAGACACATTAATTTTCCCGGATGTGGGTGGTAAATCTACTTTCTTGCCAACCCTACCACCACCTCCTAAATGCTCTTATGTTGGAACTTCCTTTTAGGTCTTTCGTACCACTCAACCTTTTAGGGAACTACACACTTCCGAGGTAGAGGTCGCGGCAAGCAACCACCCTTTACTTGTCGTCAAGACCCAAAGTCTACAGAAAAGACTGGCATGACAGTCTCCCTCGCATCACATAGCGATGCGAGAGGTGACACGCATTCTCCATTGGGCAGAACGCAACGCAGTCATTCGCTCTGTGGTGGTCATTCCAGGAGTGGACAGTTGAGAAGCCAACTATCTCAGCCAGTAGGATCTCCATCCAGGAGAATGAGCACTTCACACAGCGGTGTTCGAAGGCCTGATCCAACGCTGGGGATGTCCAGAGGTGGATCTCATGGCGTCCTGACTCAATCATCAGCTTCCTCCAATACATTTCCAGAACACTGGATCCTCAAGCAGAAGCTGTGGATGCTCTGGCCATGCCTTGGCTGTACGACCTAGTATACGTTTTTACTCTGTTCCCTCTTTTGTCTTGAGGATCCGAGACAATCCAAATGAGAGCCACTCACGGTGATCCTGGTAGCACCAGATTGGCCTCGGAGGAATTGGTTTTCAGACCCGCGCTCTCTTCTGGCGGATGATACGTGGCCTCTTCCTCTGCGTCCGGATCTACTGCAACAACGACCCTTCGTGCATCCAGACTTGCCACGACTAGGTTTAACGGGATGGCTATTGAGGCAGACATCCTAAAACGCAAAGGGGTTCCAGAGGGTGTGATTTCCACGATGTTGCGGGCACAGAAACCAGTTACGGCAGCCCACTATCATCGCTTCTGGCGGTCTTTATATCTCTTTCTGTGACAAAAGGAGTTTACATTGGATTCCTTTCGGCCCTCATGGTTCTTGCTATTTCTTCAAGCAGGTTTGGATTTTTCATCCGGATATGGCAGAGTTATGAACACATGCTTCCTTTCTTCCTAAGGTCGTGTGGGTTTTTCATATCATCCTATCGTGGTACCATCCTTACAGGAAGATTCTGGAACTCCTTCTTCTACTCTGGATGTAGTGAGAACTCTGAAGATTTATATACTGTAGATCGTACAACATCTTTATGGAAGTCTGATGCTTTATTCGTACTTTATGATCTCACACATCGGGGGTGGCCTGCTACTAAACAGACCATGACCCGCTGGATTTGGTTGACAATTCGTCAGGCCTATTTCCACCAGTCTAAACTACCTCCATTGTCCATTGCTGCCCACTCTACACGCTCAGTTGGGTCTTGTGGGCCACTAGTGGGGGGGCTGCCATGTCTTGTCTCTGTCGAGCAGCCACTTGATCCAGTGTTCATACGTTTACTAAATTCTACAAGTTCAATACTTGTGGCTTCATCTTCACGGTTTGGCTGTCTTGTTTTGCAAGTTCCTCAGCGATCTCCCGCCCAGTGGGGAAACTTTGGGACGTCCCCACGGTCTTGAAGTTGTGCCAGTGTCCCCTAGTGGCTGACAGAAAAAGGAGGATTTTGGTACTTGCCAATAAATCCTTTTCTCTTGCGTCCTAGAGGATGCTGGTGTCCATATTAGTACCATGGGGTATAGATGGGTCCACCAGGAGCCATTGGCACTTTAAGAGTTTGAGTGTGGGCTAGCTCCTCCCTCTATGCCCCTCCTACCAGATTCAGTTTAGAAAATGTGCCCGGAGGAGCCGGTCACAGCTAGGGGAGCTCTACAGAGTTCGCTTGGTAAAAGTTTAGTTTATTTTTTTACACGGAGGCTGCTGGCGACAGCTTCCCTGCAGCGTGGGACTGAGGGGGGGGGGGGGGGGGGGGGGGGGGAGCAGTGTCCGCCCCGCGGGGTCTTGAGCCACTGATCCTGCTGACTGGACGTAAACCTCCAGATGGGTCTGATCGCACCCTGCCGCAGGGGAACGCTCGCCCCGTCAGCCAACCGCCACCCCCTCAGAGAGCTGAAAATAGGCGAGCGGGGGGACAGTGTGAAGAAGGCGGCTATGGGTAGGAGCGCGGTCTTAACCGCGGGGAAGGCTCAGCGGTGCGGCGCTGGGGGGGGGGGGGGCCTTGGCCAGCTCCAAACCCACAACTGACCAAGAACAGCCTGTCTGGGTCTAAGGATCCAAGCCAGCATAAACACCTCCGGCCAGTATAATCTGTACAGAGCGTTAAGACTGCGCCTTTGAGGGGGCGGAGCTTCTCCTCAGAGTGGACCTAGCAGCGTTTAGCGCCATTTTCCAGCCTGCAGCTCACTGCCAGTGGATGCCAGGTCCCTCCTGCACGACTCCAGCTATCTGTACGGTACCAGGGGGTTGTAGAAGGGGGGGGGGGGGGACGGTGTTATGACTGTGTCGCCTATTAAGGGACACAGTCAGAGCGGGTTTAGGGTCTCCCTATACTCAAATAGCGCGGTGTGTGGGTTGGCTCCAATCTGTCTCTCTCTGGGATAACTCTGTCTGCCAGTACCCTGTGTGATTGGGAGGTGTTTGGTTGTGTGTGTGTGTGAGAGACATGTCTAGGGACACTGTTTCATATGCTGCAGAGGATTGGTCTTCCCTGTTTTAGCAAAGATCCCGCTTAGTGAGCCAGAATGGTTGGTCTCTCTGAGGGGGACTATTTCTCAGATTTCTGATAGAGTTGCTAGGACTGAGCATGCCACTCAGGTCCTTCAGTCCTCGATGGTTGTATGGTCTGATACTGCCTCCTCGGGGTTCCTCGATGGTTGTATGGTCTGATACTGCCTCCTCGGGGTTCCGTGCGGTACATTCTCACAAACGTGCACTTGCAATTCTGCAGGATGACACCGACTCTGACACGGCTGATGGTGATGGGGATGTTTTGAGGGGGTCAGCATCACTTGCCAAGGGGGTGCAGTTGATGATTGAGGCTGTAAGATGTTTTACACATTTCGGACACTGCTCTGGAACAGGTGGAGGAGGCCTTCTTTACGGATAATAAGAAGCGCCCTCCCCCTCAACTTCCTGGCGTCCAAAGAATTGTATGCTATCTTTGAAAAGGCATGGGAAACTCCGGAAAAGAAATTCCAGATTCCTAAGAGGGTCTTGGTGGCTTTTCCCTTCCCAGAAGAAGATAGGAAGAGATGGGAGTCCCCGCTGATAGTCGACGCCTCGGTCTCCAGGATGTCAAAACAGGTGGTCTTACCAGTCCCCGGGTCCACTGCGTTGAAGGACCCGGCAGATCGCAAGGTGGATGCTACACTAAAATCCATTTACACAGCTTCTGGGGCTATATTGCGGCCTACTATAGCCTGTGATTAGATTGTGAAAGCTATTGCCAGGTGGTCAATCACTCTACAGGAGGAATCAACTACGCTGGATAAAGGTGACGTTGATTTTATTTTTACGTAATATTCAGGATTCTGCAGGGTTCCTGGTGGATTCCATGAAAGACCTGGGTTCCATGGTGGCTGGGATCTCCTCCATGTCAGTCTCTGCTCGCAGGGGTCTCTGCCTGCGCAACTGGTCTGCGGATGCGGAATCTAGGAAAAGTGTGGAGGGACTGCCGTCCAAAGGTCAGGCTCTCTTTGGGGAGGCACTGGATGCATGGATTGCCACGGCTACCGCGGGTAAGTCTCCTTTTCTCCCCTCGGCTGCATCGGCTACAAAGAAACCTTTTACACCTGCCACGTCACAGTCCTTTCGGCCCATAATGTCTAGAAAGAGCAAGCCTTCAAATACCTTCTTCAGAGGTGGTCGGGCCAAAGGAAATAAACCTGCTCCTGCAGGTTCCCAAGCCCAGAAGCCCACTTCTCATACCACCAAGTCCTCCGCATGACGGTGGACAGCTAGGCCTGGAGGAAGGTCAGGTGGGGGCGAGACTCCGACAGTTCAGCCACCTCTGGGCGTCGTCTGGTCTGGATCCCTGGGTCCTGGATATAGTGTCCAGGGGGTACAGACTGGAGTTTCAAGATCCCCCGCCTCACCGTTTCTTCAAGTCAGGCTTGCCGGTGCTGCTGGCAGACGGGACAGTTCTTCTGAATGCCATCAGGAAATTGGTGGTGTCGGAGGTAATTGTTCCGGTTCCACCTCAACAGTGGAACAAGGGTTATTATTCGAACCTTTTCGTTGTACCAAAACCGGATGGTTCGGTATGGCCTATTCTAAACCTAAAGTCTTTGAACCCTTATCTCAGGGAGTTCAAATTCAAGATGGAATCTCTGAGAGCTGTCATCTCAGGACTGACGGAGGGGGAGTTCCTGGTGTCGCTGGACATCAAGGATGCTTACCTCCACATTCCCATTTGGACGCCGCATCAGGCATACCTCAGGTTTGCACTGTTGGACGATCACTATCCGTTCCAGGCGCTGCCGTTTGGCCTCTCCACAGCACCAAGGATCTTCACCAAGGTGATGGCGGAGATGATGGTTCTCCTCCGCAAACAGGGGGTGAACATAATTCCATATCTGGACGATCTTCTGATCAAGGCGTCGTCCAGGGAGAAGTTGTTGCGATCCATCGCGCTCTCGACACAGCTGCTCCGGAAGCATGGTTGGATCCTGAATCTTCCAAAGTCTCATCTGGAGCCAACAAGGCGGCTGTCTTTCCTGGGAATGATCCTCGACACGGAGGTGCAGAGGGTTTTTCTCTCTGTGGAGAAGGCATTGGTGATTCAGTCAATGGTTCGGGATGTCTTAAAGCCTACCCGGGTTTCTGTTCATCAATGCATCCGCCTTCTGGGGAAAATGGTTGCCGCCTACGAGGCTCTGCAATACGGCAGGTTTCATGCTCGTCCTTTTCAACTGGACCTATTGAACCAGTGGTCGGGCTGTCAACTACACGTGCACAAGAGGATACGTCTGTCTCCGAAAGCCAGGATTTCACTCCTCTGGTAGCTACAACTTCCGCACCTTCTGGAAGGCCGTAGGTTCGGAATTCAGGACTGGATCCTTTTGACCACAGATGCAAGTCTAAGAGGTTGGGGATCAGTCGCTCTGGGGGAAACCTTTCAAGGAAGGTGGTCGATTCAAGAATCTCTTCTCCCAATAAACATCCTGGAACTAAGGGCCGTGTACAACGCCATTCTGCAAGCAGCACACCTTCTAAAGGATCGGGCTGTTCAGGTGCAGTCGGACAATGTGACCACGGTGGCTTACATAAACCGACAAGGCGGAACGAAGATCAGAGCTGCTATGTCAGAGGTGTTAAGAATACTCCTCTGGGCGGAAAGGCACGCGGTGGCGTTGTCAGCAATCTTCATTCCGGGAGTAGACAACTGGGAAGCAGACTTCCTCAGCAGACACGATCTCCATCCAGGGGAGTGGGGTCTCCACCCGGAGGTGTTTGAGGAGGTCACCGGTTGGTGGGGGGTTCCTCACATAGACATGATGGCCTCCTGCCTCAGCAAGAAGCTGGGGAGGTACTGTTCCAGGTCGAGAGACTCTCAGGCAGTGGCGGTGGACACACTGGTAATGGCGTGGGTGTTCAGGTCAGTGTATGTGTTCCCTCCACTTCCTCTGATTCCAAAGGTTCTTCAGCTAGTAAGAAGAACAAAGGTTCTGGCAATCCTCATTGCTCCGGACTGGCCAAGGAGGGCTTGGTACGCGGATCTGCTGGATCTTCTACTAGAAGATCCAAGGCCCTTACCTCTTCGGTAACCCCAGACAGTTTGTTCTTAACAGATTGTTGCATTTCTTCAAGCTGGTTTGGAAGGCGGTTTGAGGTTTTGATCATTACAGGTTGAGGTCTTGGCCCTTTTCTCTTTTCTTTCAACAACATCTGGCTCCCTTACAGGAGGTACAGACATTTTTACAGGGAGTGTTGAGGCTTCAACCACCCTTTCGTCATCCCCCACAACTCCGTGGGATTTAAACCTGGTTTTAGAGTTTTTAAAATCTGACCCTTTCGAACCTTTGGAAAGAGCAGACCTTAAATATGTGTCCCCCGAAGACTGTTTTGTTGCTTGCATTGGCTTCGGCAAGGAGGGTTTCAGAGTTAGGAGCCCTATCTTGCAAGAGTCCCTTTTTGTTTTTTTTCACAAGGATAGAGCAGAACTTTGTACTAAGGCGGAGTTTCTACCCAAGGTGGTATCGAGTTTTCACATCAACCAACCTATTGTGGATCCGGCTTTTCACATGTTGGATGGTGACAGTTCGCTGGATGTAGTCAGGGCACTAAGAGTGTATGTACGAGCAACTGGTTCCCTTAGACGGTCAGATGTTTTGTTTGCATTGTATAATGGTCCAAAGAGAGGTTGGCAGGCGGCAAAGCAGAGACTCACAATTAGACAGTCTTATGTCACTAGTGGTAAGTATGTCCCGTTTCGGGTGGGTGCTCATTCCACCAGGTCGGTAGGAGCTTCTTGGGCGGCTGCCAGGGGATCCTCTACGTGTCAACTTTGTAGAACTGCAACGTGGTCTTCTTCTCACACGTTTACTCATTTTTACAAGTTTGACACTTTTGCGGCTAAAGACTCTACTTTTGGCCGGTTGGTCCTCAAGGCTTCAGACGGCACTCCCGCCAATAGGAGTATCTTTGGGACGTCCCCAGCTGTTTAGGATTCCAGTGTCCCCTAGTGGATGACAGAGAATTCTCTGAATCCACTCCGGGACACTGGATGCCCACCTCTGTGCTGCCTGCCTGTGTGTTCTTGTTAATTTGGCTAAATCTGGTTTTCTTGTTAAGATTACAGTTTGATAGTTTTCAATATTAACGTTTTACGTCATGGCGTGTATGGTTCCTTCCTGAATTTCTCGTTCATGTTCCCTCTTCTCTCCGTACAATTTTCCAAACTGGAGGGAGAGGGGCGTGAAGGTGGAGGAGCCAGCTGTGCACTGCAATTGATTTACATATATTGTGCCACCTCCGGTCTCCATTCTTCACACCCCAGCTGTTTAGGATTCCAGTGTCCTCGAGTGGATTTTTTATTTTATTTTTTGCCTTGTTCTGTGCAGGTATGATATTTATTTTTTATTATTATTATTATTATTATTATTATTATTAGATTTGTTTTTTGTTTTTTTGTGTTTTTTTCCAGCGACAATGTTTGCTCAGGCCCGAGCTGCAGAAATCAATGCCATGGTTAAGGCAGTGTCACAGAAATCTTCTAACTCCTTGGTATTTCAGTCCTTACCCAGACACATGCGAAGGCGAGCCATGGGGCATGACATTAAACGACTGCCCAGAAGACTTCGTGAGATTGCTAAAAAAGAGGTATTGCTCTATAGGTTAGCGTTTCCTATGCTGTAGTGTTTGTTTGTTTGTTTTTTTTTGTTTGTTTTTTTTAATTGTGGCATTAGATCTGTACAAAAGCAAATGCCTTACCCCAGCATTATTGGCCAGTAGTTCACTGTTTTGTGGGGATAATTACAACTCTAGGCTAACCTCCTCCCATTCTTCATAGGAGTTTCACCAGTGACCCAAGCACACCTACTGTAGGCCCCAGTGTAATAGCCTGTGATTTGTAGGAACCATTGCGCTTTCTGTGATTAAAGGGTCTTTTATACTAAACCAGTGTTTTCCAAACTTTTCTGAATCGCGGCGCCCTAGAATATCAGAATTTTTTTCACGGCACCCCTAAGCCAAAAATTTCTTATTGAGATATTTAGAAAGAAATATTACATTAAGTAGATCGCATTTATATGTCATCCTTAGGGTCAGTTGTGTGGTGAGGGACAAGATTTGCTTCTGTTTGTCCACATATTTTATGACTGGCAGCCACCAGCACTGGTTTTGCCTATTATATTGACCATGAATAAATTAAATTGGTCCTGGACCACCAACCCAGGACACCCCAGGGAGCCACGGCACACAGTTTAGGAACCTCTGTACTAAGCATTGGATAGAGATAGTGGACGGAGATAAAGTACCGGCCAATCAGCTCCTGTTTGAAAAAAAATATAGGAGCTGGTTGGTCAGTATTTATCTCTCTACAGGGCTTAGTACATAGACCCCATAGTTTCTAGCCTTAAAGTGTCCATTAGTTGGAAGCTAAAACTAGGTTGGTTCTGCTTAAAAGGAATTATTTGAAATCTAGCGGCTGTATCATCGTAATCGCTTCAGTGTCTGCAAATTGCAGGCTGTTACATTTGGGCCCTAGTTTCTAGATGAGCTTCCTTTCACTGAAAAGGTGTTATAGAATCCTATCGGATAACTTTTAAATGTTTATAGCTACAGATGATGGCAAAAATAATCGCAGATCATATGGTGAGAGAATTTATATGGGCTTGTAAAACTTGCCATTATATAGTGGTCCTGTGACTTACAACTGTGCGCCCTCATACACTGCAATTAAGCTATCATTTCCATCCAGAAGGATATGTATCCCATTGCCTCATGGGATCGCACTGATTTGATCTGCGGAACTTGTATAACGGTGTGCGATGGAGTCTGAACCGTATACAAAGTGCTCCAACGCCCAACCCTCTCCCCCCCCCCCCCCCCCTTTTTTTTTTTCTTCTTCTCACACACCAAATTCCATTGAGCTTTATATACAGATTCAGGAGGATATGTACTAAGCAGTGAAAAGAGTGTAGAATCAGCACTGAAGTTACATTTATCATTTGCATGCTATAAAATTATGCAGAGCAGCTGACTGGTTGCTATGGGCAACTTTTCCACTGACTCGCTCTCTCCACTCTTTTCACTGCTTAGTACATTTCCCCCTCAGACTCAGTCGCATACATATATACAAGTGTCGCTTATAAAATGAATCGGTGCAGTCTTGTGAAGCACTTCTGTGACACGATCACTTGCTCCAGGCATTTTGCGCTGGATGGAGTATTGAGGCTAGATGTATGATGACACATCTTTATATATCTCATTGAATGAGACCATGAGATATACATTTGGTACAGTTTACCTTATACTGTTATGAAGATTATACAGCCACACGGTCAGTGTGCTTATTACTGTCACAGTGGAACTCGCAGGAATACATCAACCTGTGTTACACTATAGTCAATGATGGTTCATTCCGTGTCAAATCAACACGCTGATTTTACTTCACCAGCTCAGATTTTGGTCAAATTTGGTATATGGAGAGTATACATATAGTCTAAAAAAAATACAAAATATTATTTCTCTGACGTCCTAGTGGATGCTGGGGACTCCGTAAGGACCATGGGGAATAGACTGGCTCCGCAGGAGACTGGGCACTCTATAAGAAAGATTTGGTACTATCTGGTGTGCACTGGCTCTTCCCTCTATGCCCCTCCTCCAGACCTCAGTTAGATTTCTGTGCCCGGCCGAGCTGGATGCACACTAGGGGCTCTCCTGAGCTCCTAGAAAGAAAGTATATGTTAGGTTTTTTATTTTACAGTGAGACCTGCTGGCAACAGGCTCACTGCAACGAGGGACTAAGGGGAGAAGAAGCGAACCTACCTGCTTGCAGCTAGCTTGGGCTTCTTAGGCTACTGGACACCATTAGCTCCAGAGGGATCGACCGCAGGACCCGTCCTTGGTGTTCGTTCCCGGAGCCGCGCCGCCGTCCCCCTTACAGAGCCAGAAGCATGAAGATGGTCCGGAAAATCGGCGGCAGAAGACTTCAGTCTTCACCAAGGTAGCGCACAGCACTGCAGCTGTGCGCCATTGCTCCTCATACACACTTCACACTCCGGTCACTGAGGGTGCATGGCGCTGGGGGGGGGGCGCCCTGAGCAGCAATAAAAACACCTTGGCTGGCAAAATAACCACAATATATAGTCCCAGAGGCTATATATGTGGTAATTACCCCTGCCAGAATCCAGAAAAAAGCGGGAGAAAAGTCCGCCGAAAAAGGGGCGGAGCCATCTCCCTCAGCACACTGGCGCCATTTCTCCCTCACAGTTCTGCTGGAAGGAAGCTCCCTGACTCTCCCCTGCAGTCTACACTACAGAAAGGGTAAAAAGAGAGGTGGGGGCACTAAATTTAGGCGCAGTATAACTTATAGCAGCTATAAGGGGACATAATTCAGTTAGTCCCTGCATTATATAGCGCTCTGGTGTGTGCTGGCATACTCTCTCTCTGTCTCCCCAAAGGGCTTTTGTGGGGTCCTGTCTCCTTTAAGAGCATTCCCTGTGTGTGTGCGGTGTGTCGGTACGGCTGTGTCGACATGTTTGAGGAGGAGGCTTATGTAGAGGCGGAGCAGATGCCTATAAATGTGATGTCACCCCCTGCGGGGCAGACACCGGAGTGGATGGACTTATGGAAGGAATTACGTGCAAGTGTCGACTCCTTACATAAAAAATTTGACGACATGCCAAATGCGGGACAGCCGGCTTCTCAGCTCGTGCCTGCCCAGACAATTCAAAGGCCATCAGGGGCTCTGAAACGCCCACTACCTCAGATGGCAGACACAGATGTCGAAACGGATACTGATACCAGTGTCGACGACGATGAGTCAAATTTAATGTCCACTAGGGCCATTCGTTGCATGATTGAGGCAATGAAAGAGGTATTACACATTTCTGATATAAACCCAGGTACCTCAAAAAAGGGTATTATGTTTGGGGAGAAAAAACTACCAATAGTTTTTCCCCCATCTGAAGAATTAAATGAAGTGTGTGAAGAAGCGTGGGCTTTCCCCGATAAAAAATTGGCGATTTCAAAAAAATTACTAATGGCGTTCCCTTTCTCGCCAGAGGATAGGTCACGTTGGGAAACTCCCCCTAGGGTGGATAAAGCGCTCACACGTTTGTCTAAAAAGGTGGCACTACCGTCTCCGGATACGGCCGCCCTAAAGGAACCTGCTGATAGAAAGCAGGAGGCTATCCTAAAGTCTATATATACACACACTGGTGTTATACTGAGACCAGCTATTGCTTCAGCGTGGATGTGCAGTGCTGCTGCTGCTTGGTCAGATTCCCTGTCGGAAAATATTGACACCCTAGACAGGGACACTATATTGCTAACCGTAGAGCATATAAAAGACTCAGTCTTGTACATGAGAGATGCACAGAGGGAGATCTGCCGGCTGGCATCTAGAATAAGTGCATTGTCCATTTCTGCTAGGAGAGGCTTATGGACTCGGCAGTGGACAGGAGATGCAGATTCTAAAAGGCAAATGGAAGTTTTGCCTTATAAGGGTGAGGAGTTATTCGGGGATGGTCTCTCAGACCTTGTTTCCACAGCAACAGCTGGGAAGTCAGCATTTTTGCCCCATGTCCCCTCACAGCCTAAGAAAGCGCCGTATTATCAGGTACAGTCCTTTCGACCCCAGAAAAACAGGCGGGGAAAAGGCGGGTCCTTTCTGTCTAGAGGCAGAGGAAGGGGAAAAAAGCTGCAACAAACAGCAGGTTCCCAGGAACAAAAGTCCTCCCCCGCTTCTTCCAAATCCGCCGCATGACGGTGGGGCTCCACAGGCGGAGCCAGGTATGGTGGGGGGCCGCCTCAAAAATTTCAGCGATCAGTGGGTTCGCTCACGGGTGGATCCCTGGATCCTTCAAGTAGTATCTCAGGGGTACAAGCTGGAATTCGAGGCGCCTCCCCCCCGCCGTTTCCTCAAATCTCCCCCCCGCCGTTTCCTCAAATCGTCCTTACCGACAACTCCCTCGGGCGGGGAGGCTGTGCTAGAGGCAATTCACAAGCTGTATTCCCAGCAGGTGATAGTCAAGGTACCCCTACTTCAACAAGGACGGGGTTACTATTCCACACTGTTTGTGGTACCGAAACCGGACGGTTCGGTGAGACCCATTTTAAATTTGAAATCCTTGAACACATACATAAAAAGATTAAAGTTCAAGATGGAATCGCTCAGGGCGGTTATTGCAAGCCTGGACGAGGGGGATTACATGGTATCCCTGGACATCAAGGATGCTTACCTGCATGTCCCCATTTACCTTCCTCACCAGGAGTACCTCAGATTTGTGGTACAGGATTGCCATTACCAATTCCAGACACTACCGTTTGGACTGTCCACGGCACCGAGGGTGTTTACCAAGGTAATGGCAGAAATGATGATACTCCTTCGAAAAAAGGGAGTTTTAATTATCCCGTACTTGGACGATCTCCTAATAAAGGCGAGGTCCAGGGAGCAGTTACTGATCGGAGTAGCACTATATCGGGAAGTGCTACAACAGCATGGCTGGATTCTAAACATTCCAAAGTCACAACTGGTTCCTTCCACACGCTTACTGTTCCTGGGGATGATTCTGGACACAGAACAGAAAAAAGTTTCTCCCGCAGGAGAAAGCCAAGGAGCTGTCATCTCTAGTCAGAGACCTCCTAAAACCAAAACGGGTATCGGTGCATCACTGCACACGAGTCCTGGGAAAAATGGTGGCTTCATACGAAGCAATTCCATTCGGCAGGTTCCATGCAAGGACCTTCCAGTGGGACCTCTTGGACAAGTGGTCGGGATCGCATCTTCAGATGCATCAACTGATAACCCTGTCTCCAAGGACCAGGGTGTCTCTACTGTGGTGGCTGCAGAGTGCTCATCTTCTAGAGGGCCGCAGATTCGGCATACAGGACTGGGGTCCTGGTGACCACGGATGCCAGCCTTCGAGGCTGGGGCGCAGTCACACAGGGAAGAAATTTCCAGGGACTTTGGTCAAGTCAGGAGTCGTCCCTACACATAAATATTCTGGTACTGAGGGCCATTTACAATGCCCTAAGTCAGGCAAGGCCCCTGCTTCAAAACCAGCCGGTTCTGATCCAATCAGACAACATCACGGCAGTCGCCCATGTAAACCGACAGGGCGGCACAGGAAGCAGGATGGCGATGGCAGAGGCCACAAGGATTCTCCGATGGGCGGAAAGTCATGTACTAGCACTGTCAGCGGTGTTCATTCCGGGAGTGGACAACTGGGAAGCAGACTTCCTCAGCAGACACGACCTACACCCGGGAGAGTGGGGACTTCATCCAGAAGTCTTCCTACTGTTGGTAAACCGTTGGGAAAGGCCACAGGTGGACATGATGGCGTCCCGCCTCAAAAAAAAGCTAAAGAGATATTGCGCCAGGTCAAGGGACCCTCAGGCGATAGCTGTGGACGCTCTAGTGACACCGTGGGTGTACCAGTCGGTTTGTGTGTTCCCTCCTCTGCCTCTCATACCAAAGGTACTGAGAATAATAAGAAGGCGAGGAGTAAGAACGATACTCGTGGTTCCGGATTGGCCAAGAAGAGCTTGGTACCCAGAACTTCAAGAAATGATATCAGAGGACCCATGGCCTCTACCGCTCAGACAGGATCTGCTACAGCAGGGGCCCTGTCTGTTCCAAGACTTACCGCGGCTGCGTTTGACGGCATGGCAGTTGAATTCCGGATCCTAAAGGAAAAGGGCATTCCGGAGGAAGTCATTCCTGCGCTGATAAAAGCCAGGAAAGAAGTAACCGCAAACCATTATCACCGTATTTGGCGAAAATATGTTGTGTGGTGTGAGGCCAGGAAGGCCCCTACAGAGGAATTTCAGCTGGGTCGTTTTCTGCACTTCCTACAGTCGGGAGTGACTATGGGCCTAAAATTGGGTTCCATTAAGGTCCAGATTTCGGCTCTGTCGATTTTCTTCCAGAAAGAACTGGCTTCACTGCCTAAAGTTCAGACTTTTGCAAAGGGAGTGCTTCATATTCAGCCCCCTTTTGTGCCTCCTGTGGCACCTTGGGATCTCAATGTGGTATTGAGTTTCCTAAAATCACTTTGGTTTGAGCCACTTAAAACTGTGGATCTGAAATATCTCACGTGGAAAGTGGTCATGTTATTGGCCTTGGCGTCGGCCAGGCGTGTGTCAGAATTGGCGGCTTTGTCATGTAAAAGCCCTTATCTGATTTTCCATATGGATAGGGCAGAATTGAGGACTCGTCCCCAGTTTCTCCCTAAGGTGGTATCAGCTTTTCACTTGAACCAACCTATTGTGGTGCCTGCGGCTACTAGGGACTTTGAGGATTCCAAGTTACTGGACGTAGTCAGGGCCTTGAAAATTTATGTTTCCAGGACGGCTGGAGTCAGGAAAACGGACTCGCTTTTTATCCTGTATGCACCCAACAAAATAGGTGCTCCTGCTTCTAAGCAGACTATTGCTCGCTGGATTTGTAGTACAATTCAGCTGGCGCATTCTGCGGCTGGATTGCCGCATCCTAAATCAGTGAAAGCCCATTCCACTAGGAAAGTGGGCTCATCTTGGGCGGCTGCCCGAGGGGTCTCGGCTTTACAACTTTGCCGAGCTGCAACTTGGTCAGGGGCAAACACGTTTGCTAAATTATACAAATTTGATACCCTGGCTGAGGAGGACCTTGAGTTCTCTCATTCTGTGCTGCAGAGTCATCCGCACTCTCCCGCCCGTTTGGGAGCTTTGGTATAATCCCCATGGTCCTTACGGAGTCCCCAGCATCCACTAGGACGTCGGAGAAAATAAGAATTTACTCACCGGTAATTCTATTTCTCGTAGTCCGTAGTGGATGCTGGGCGCCCATCCCAAGTGCGGATTGTATGCAATACTTGTATATAGTTATTGCCTAACTTAAGGGTTATTGTTGAGCCATCTGTTGAGAGGCTCAGTTATATTTCATACTGTTAACTGGGTATAATATCACGAGTTATACGGTGTGATTGGTGTGGCTGGTATGAGTCTTACCCGGGATTCAAAATCCTTCCTTATTGTGTCAGCTCTTCCGGGCACAGTATCCTAACTGAGGTCTGGAGGAGGGGCATAGAGGGAGGAGCCAGTGCACACCAGATAGTACCAAATCTTTCTTATAGAGTGCCCAGTCTCCTGCGGAGCCCGTCTATTCCCCATGGTCCTTACGGAGTCCCCAGCATCCACTACGGACTACGAGAAATAGAATTACCGGTGAGTAAATTATTATTTTAAATTTCATATGTTTCCAAAATATAGCTATGTAAAGTTTTCAGAAATCTGTCAAAAATGCACAACCAGCATATTTTCAAATCGCCATAGCAGTTCTCCTAATTAAGCTATAGCGGTGGGAGTGGTGTCATTTTACTGTGTTTCTCCTTCATCCACTAGGGGACACTGGAGTGAATATACTGGGGTATAGACGGGTGGATGAGTGGAGCAGGCACTTCTTTAGAATTGTAGTTGGCTCCTCCCCCTCTATAGCCCACAGGAAGCTTGAAGGAGCCAGGTGCTACTATGGCTTTCTCCAGCCTTTTTACTTTTTATTTGTACTTTTGATCTTCTACTAAAGCTTCAACAGGCAGTCTGTATGCTGCAACATAGAGCACCTCTGGGGGGGGGGGGGTCTCTGGCCACAGGATCACAGGACCCTTGGGACCCTTCACTGCTTATTAAGAAGCTAGTGTCCGGGTCCCGCGGCCCCCTGCGCACCGGATGGTGTAGGCGGTGGTAAGTATTCTCATTAAAAGCTGGTGCCTCCCAGCAGGGCTAGACCATTGTGCTAGCTACTCTAGGGCAGGGGCGCATATTTTATACTAAGGGTATATGTTTGCACTCTCTGCCTCGCTTCCGATTAGGATGCTTGTCTCTCAGCTCCCACCCGCTACTGATACTGCACCTCTGTTGGTATTTTCCTGCTTCACACAGTGGGCGGGTACCTGTGTGGGCATATTACCTTTAAATACGGCGACTCTGCAGCAGACATTGTCCCCATCAACTTTTTTCTCTACATGTTCAGCTGACACATGATTCACCTGCTGCGGATGGGGGGCCATCCCTGCACTGGCTGTTTGCATCAGGCCGAGCTAGCCGGAGAGGGGTGCAAGCCCCATATCTGTATGCTGCACTGCATAGGGGGCTCCTAGTATCTATGACGGCACGCTTTATAAATGGAGGAGGTGCAGCATTACTATGTCGGCGCTTGACCATTCATGTCAGTGCAGAGGCTGGTAGTACTGCAGCAACCGGGTTTATACTTTACCGACACTATTTTAAATTAAATCTGCAGCGGGAATGCTGGGAGGCGGGGTAAGCATCTTCCCCCACGGAAGGGGTCGCCCTTGCTCAGGGGCTGTGCTGGGAGTTGTTGTTGTTGTTATTATTATTATTTAGCGCGCACATACTCCAGCGCTTTTACAGAGAATATTTGCCCATTCACATCAGTCCCTGCTCCCAGTGGAGCTTACAATCTATATTCCCTATCACATGGCACACACACGCTAGGGTTAATTTCTCTGACGTCCTAGTGGATGCTGGGAACTCCGTAAGGACCATGGGGAATAGACGGGCTCCGAAGGAGACTGGGCACTCTAAAGAAAGATTTGGTACTATCTGGTGTGCACTGGCTCCTCCCTCTATGCCCCTCCTCCAGACCTCAGTTAGAATCTGTGCCCGGCCAGAGCTGGGTGTTCCTAGTGAGCTCCCCTGAGCTTGCTAGAAAGAAAGTATTTGTTAGGTTTTTTATTTTCAGTGAGCTTCTGCTGGCAACAGACTCACTGCTACGTGGGACTGAGGGGAGAGAAGCAAACCTACCTGCTTGCAGCTAGCTTGTGCTTCTTAGGCTACTGGACACCATTAGCTCCAGAGGGTTCGAACACAGGGCCCGACCTCGATCGTCCGTTCCCGGAGCCGCGCCGCCGTCCCCCTTGCAGAGCCAGAAGACGGAAGAATCGACGAAAAAACGGCGGCTGAAGACTCCTGTCTTCATTAAGGTAGCGCACAGCACTGCAGCTGTGCGCCATTGCTCCCACAGCACACCACACGCTCCGGTCACTGGTGGGTGCAGGGCGCTGGGGGGGGGGGGGAGAAGCCCGCCGCGGAGGGGGCGGGGCTTTCTCCCTCAGCACACCAGCGCCATTTTCTCTTCACAGCTCCGCTGGAAGGACGCTCCCCAGGCTCTCCCCTGCAGTATACACTACAACAAGGGTAAAAAAGAGAGGGGGGGCACATAAATTTAGGCGCAAATGTGATATAAGCAGCTATTGGGAAAAAGTCACTTTTCGTTTAGTAAAAATACCTGATTTATATAGCGCTGTGGTGTGTGCTGGCATTCTCTCTCTCTCTCTCTCTCTCTGTCTCCCCAAAGGACTTCTGTGGGGTCCTGTCCTCAGTCAGAGCATTCCCTGTGTGTGTGCGGTGTGTCGGTACGGCTGTGTCGACATGTTTGATGAGGAGGGTTACGCGGAGCAGATAAGTGTGGTGTCGCCCCCGACGGGGCCGACACCGGAGTGGATGGATATGTGGAAGGTATTAACCGACAGTGTCAACTCTATACATAAAAGGTTTGATGACGCAGCAGCCTTGGGACAGCCGGCTTCTCAGCCCGCGCCTGCCCAGGTGTCTCAGAGGCCATCAGGGGCTCATAAACGCCCGCTAGCTCAGCTGGCAGACACAGATGTCGACACGGAGTCTGACTCCAGTGTAGATGAGGATGAGACAAATGTACAGTCCACAAGGGCCATCCGATGCATGATTACTGCAATGAAAAATGTATTACACATTTCTGACATTAACCCGGTTACCACCAAAAAGGGTATTATGTTTGGGGAGAAAAAACTGCCAGTGACTTTTCCCCCATCTGATGAGTTAAATGAATTGTGTGAAGAAGCGTGGTGTTCCCCTGGTGATTTATAAGAGGCTACTGATGGCGTACCCTTTCCCGGCAACGGATAGGCTACGTTGGGAAACATCCCCTAGGGTGGACAAGGCGCTCACACGCTTATCAAAAAAGGTGGCACTGCCGTCTCAGGATACGGCCGCCCTAAAGGAGCCTGCAGATGGAAAGCAGGAGGCTATCCTGAAGTCTGTATATACACACTCAGGTACTATACTGAGACCTGCAATTGCTTCAGCATGGATGTGTAGTGCTGCAGCAGCATGGTCTGGTACCCTGTCAGACAACATTGATTCCCTCGACAGGGATACTATTTTGCTAACCATAGAGCATATA
Organism: Pseudophryne corroboree; assembly: GCF_028390025.1. Lineage (NCBI taxonomy): Eukaryota > Metazoa > Chordata > Amphibia > Anura > Myobatrachidae > Pseudophryne > Pseudophryne corroboree. The sequence goes on from NC_086448.1 coordinate 755,901,427, forward strand.
AAAGACGTCGTCTTATATATGAGGGATGCACAGAGGGACATTTGCCTGCTGGCATCTAGAATTAATGCAATGTCCGTTTCTGCCAGGAGAGTATTATGGACTCGGCAGTGGACAGGTGATGCTGATTCTAAAAAACACATGGAGGTTTTGCCTTATAAGGGTGAGGAATTGTTTGGGGACGGTCTCTCGGACCTCGTATCCACAGCAACAGCTGGGAAGTCGACTTTTTTACCTCAGGTTCCCTCACAGCCTAAGAAAGCACCGTATTATCAAGTACAGTCCTTTCGGCCTCAGAAAGGCGAGCGGGTCAGAGGCGCATCCTTTCTGCCCAGAGGCAGGGGTAGAGTAAAGAAGCTGCACCATGCAGCCAGTTCCCAGGAACAAAAATCCTCCCCTGCTTCCACTAAGTCCACCGCATGACACTGGGGCTCCACAGGTGGGGGCGCCTCTCCGGAACTTCAGCGACCAGTGGGTTCGCTCGCAGGTGGATCTCTGGGTTATACAAGTGGTATCTCAGGGATACAAGCTGGAGTTCGAGGCGACTCCCCCTCGCCGTTACCTCAAATCAGCCTTGCCAGCTGCTCCCAGGGAAAGGGAGGTAGTACTGGCGGCAATCCACAAGCTGTACCTCCAGCAGGTGATAATCAAGGTTCCCCTCCTTCGACAGGTAGGGGGTTACTGTTCCACAATGTTTGTGGTACCGAAACCATTCTAAATTTGAAATCCTTGAACACTTATATAAGGAAGTTCAAGTTCAAAATGGAATCGCTCAGGGCGTTTATTGCAAGCCTGGAAGAGGGGGATTTTATGGTGTCGCTGGACATCAAGGATGCTTACCTGCATGTCCCCATTTACCCGCCTCACCAAGAGTACCTCAGGTTTGTGGTACAGGACTGTCATTACCAATTCCAGACGTTGCCGTTTGGTCTGTCCATGGCACCGAGGGTATTTACCAAGGTAATGGCAGAAATGATACTCCTTCGAAAGAAGGGAGTTATAATTATCCCGTACTTGGACGATCTCCTTATAAAGGCGAGGTCCAAGGAGCAGTTGTTAGTCAGCGTAGCACTATTTCGGGAAGTGTTGCAACAGCACGGCTGGATTCTGAATATCCCAAAGTCGCAGCTGATTCCTGCGACGCGTCTGCTGTTCTTGGGCATGATTCTGGACACAGAACAGAAGATGGTGTTTCTCCCCGGGGAGAAGGCCCAGGAATTGTCATCTCTGGTCAGGGACCTCCTGAAACCAAAACAGTTGTCTGTGCATCAGAGCACGCGGGTCCTGGGAACGATGGTGGCTTCTTACGAAGCAATTCCTTTCGGCAGATTCCATGCAAGGATCTTTCAGTGGGATCTGTTAGACAAATGGTCCGGATCGCATCTTCAGATGCATCGGTTGATCACCCTGTCCCCGAGGGCCAGGGTGTGTCTGCTGTGGTGGCTGCAGAGTGCTCATCTTCTCGAGGGCCGCAGATTCGGCATACAGGACTTGGTCCTGGTGACCACGGATGCGAGCCTCCGAGGATGGGGGGCAGTCACTCAGGGAAGAAACTTCCAAGGACAGTGGTCAAGTCAGGAGACTTCCCTACACATAAATATACTGGAACAAAGGGCCATTTACAACACCCTGAGTCAAGCAGAGCCCCTGCTTCAAAACCAACCGGTGCTGATTTAGTCAGACAACATCACGGCGGTCGCCCATGTAAACCGACAGGGCGGCACAAGAAGCAGGATGGCAATGGCAGAAGCCACAAGGATTCTTCGATGGGCGGAGAATCACGTGCTAGCACTGTCAGCAGTGTTCATACCGGGAGTGGACAACTGGGAAGCAGACTTCCTCAGCAGGCACGACCTCCACCCGGGAGAGTGGGGACTTCATCCAGAAGTCTTCACACAGATTGTAAATCGTTGGGAACGGCCACAGGTGGACATGATGGCGTCCCGCCTCAACAAAAAGCTAAAAAGATATTGCGCCAGGTCAAGGGACCCTCAGGCGATAGCTGTGGACGCACTAGTGACACCGTGGGTGTACCAGTTGGTTTATGTGTTCCCTCCTCTTCCTCTCATACCCAAGGTACTGAGGATAATAAGAAAAAGAGTAAGAACTATACTCATCAACTATACTCATCGTTCCGGATTGGCCAAGAAGAACTTGGTACCCAGAACTACAAGAAATGATCTCAGAGGACCCATGGCCTCTGCCTCTCTGACAGGACCTGCTACAGCAGGGGCCCTGTCTGTTCCAAGACTTACCGTGGCTGCGTTTGACGGCATGGCGGTTGAACGCCGGATCCTAGCGGAAAAGGGCATTCCAGATGAAGTCATTCTTACGCTGATAAAAGCTAGGAAGGATGTGACCGCAAAACATTATCACCGCATATGGCGAAAATATGTTGCTTGGTGTGAGGCCAGGAAGACCCCAACAGAGGAATTCCAGCTGGGTCGATTTCTGCACTTCCTACAGTCAGGGGTGACTATGGGCCTAAAATTGGGGTCCATAAAGGTCCAGATTTCGGCCCTCTCTATTATCTTTCAAAAAGAACTGGCTTCACTGCCTGAAGTTCAGACGTTTGTTAAGGGAGTGCTGCATATTCAGCCCCCTTTTGTGCCTCCAGTGGCACCCTGGGATTTCAACGTTGTGTTGGATTTTCTGAAATCACATTGGTTTGAGCCACTTAAGACCGTGGATAGTGTTCACTCTAGGAATTTTTTAGGGCAGGGTGCTGATCACGGGTAGGGCACATTTTTCGTTCGGGAGGGCACATTTTTCAATTAGAAGGGCAAAATTAGGTACATACTATAATGCTTGGTCCTCCCATTCCCACATGATAAAGAATGGGCAGTGCGCGCCAAAGGCGAAAATTTAGGGGCGTTGTTTTTCGTGGGGTTAGGGGCATGGCCACATAATAGTGGCAATTCACATTACACCACACAATAGTGCAGCTAATACACACTGCACCAGGTAGAACCTCCTATACACACTGCGACAGGTAGAGCACGTTATACATATTGCGCCAGGCAGAGCACATTCTACACTTTGCGCCAGGCAGAGCACGTTATACACATTGCGCCAGGTAGAGAGCACTGAGACACACTGCACCAGGTAGAGAGCACTGAGACACACTGCACCAGGTAGAGAGCACTGAGACACACTGCACCAGGTAGAGAGCACTGAGACACACTGCACCAGGTAGAGAGCACCGAGACACACTGCACCAGGTAGAGAGCACCGAGACACACTGCACCAGGTAGAGAGCACCGAGAAACATTGCACCAGGTAGAGAGCACTGAGAAACATTGCACCAGGTAGAGAGCACCGAGAAACATTGCACCAGGTAGAGAGCACTGAGAAACATTGCACCAGGTAGAGAGCACCGAGAAACATTGCACCAGGTAGAGAGCACCGAGAAACATTGCACCAGGTAGAGAGCACCGAGAAACATTGCACCAGGTAGAGAGCACCGAGAAACATTGCACCAGGTAGAGAGCACCGAGAAACATTGCACCAGGTAGAGAGCACCGAGAAACATTGCACCAGGTAGAGAGCACCGAGAAACATTGCACCAGGTAGAGAGCACCGAGAAACATTGCACCAGGTAGAGAGCACCGAGAAACATTGCACCAGGTAGAGAGCACCGAGAAACATTGCACCAGGTAGAGAGCACCGAGAAACATTGCACCAGGTAGAGAGCACCGAGAAACATTGCACCAGGTAGAGAGCACCGAGAAACATTGCACCAGGTAGAAAGCACTGAGACACATTGGAGGAGGAGGGGGGGGGGGGGGGTAGATGGTTCCGCACACACATAAGACAAGGGGTAGTGGGGCCACACACAGGGGGTTGGGGGGGGCAGGAGGGCACAAGGTGTCACACACACGGGGGGGGGGGGGGGCGCACAAACCAGGGTGAGGGGGGTAAAGTGTGCCACACACAAAGGCTGGGGGTAAATGGGGTCACATGCAGGGGGTGGGGGCAGGATATGGCAATGCATTAAAATACATGTTCATTACTTTGTGTGTATCTACTTACTCACACTCTGGCAGCTGAGGGTCACACTCCGGTAGATGGGTACGCTGGCCAGTGGCACTGGCTGGTGGGAGATGGGGGCTGCCCGCGGGTGTCTGGCCATGCACACAGAGAGGAGGGAGGGCTGGGTTTGCCTCGGCGGGAGAGGCAAACCCAGCCCTCCTGTCTCTCGCAGAGGAGGGGAGATGCGGCGGCTGACAACTAAGGACGGACGAGGTGGGCGGGCGGGACGGACGAGGTGGGCGGGACAGATGGGGCGGTACAGACGGGGCGGGCCGCGGAGGTCTCTGTCTCTCATGCAGGGAGACAGTGTGACTGTGATTAAGCACACTGGATTACTGCAGTAATGTGTCCGGTGGCTTGGCGGGGTCCGGCGGGCAGCAAAGTGCGGGGCGGGAGGGCGCTCACAAATGGGCAGGGCGGCATTCAGGTGTCTAAAAAAGGGGCAGGGCGCAGCGCCCTGTGAAAGACACCTAGAGTGAACACTACGTGGAGTTAAAGTATCTCACGTGGAAGGTGGTCATGCTGTTGGCCTTAGCTTTGGCTAGGCGTGTGTCAGAACTGGCGGCTTTGTCATGTAAAAGCCCATATCTGATTTTCCATATGGACAGGGCAGAATTGAGGACTCGTCCCCAATTTCTCCCAAAGCTGGTATCAGCGTTTCATTTGAACCAACCTATTGTGGTGCCTGCGGCTACTCGGGACTTGGAGGACTCCAAGTTGCTGGACGTAGTCCGGGCCCTGAAAATGTATGTTTCCAGGACGGCTAGAGTCAGAAAGACTGACTCGCTATTTATCCTGCATGCACCCAACAAAATAGGTGCTCCTGCTTCAAAGCAGACTATTGGTCCTTACGGAGTTCCCAGCATCCACTAGGACGTCAGAGAAAATAAGAATTTACTCACTATATCATTACTCATTATATTTCTTGTAGTCCGTAGTGGATGCTGGGCGCCCGTCCCAAGTGCGGACTCTCTGCAATACTTGTATATAGTTATTGCTTAACTTAAGGGTTATTGTTATGAGCTATCTTTTGAATGAGGCTCAGTTTTTTGTTCATACTGTTAACTGGGTATAGTTATCACGAGTTGTACGGTGTGATTGGTGTGGCTGGTATGAGTCTTACCCTGGATTCCAAATCCTTTCCTTGTAATGTCAGCTCTTCCGGGCACAGTTTCCTTAACTGAGGTCTGGAGGAGGGGCATAGAGGGAAGAGCCAGTGCACACCAGATAGTACCTAATCTTTCTTTTAGAGTGCCCAGTCTCCTGCGGAGCCCGTCTATTCCCCATGGTCCTTACGGAGTTCCCAGCATCCACTACGGACTATGAGAAATAGAATTACCGGTGAGTAAATTCTTATTTTTTGTTAGGAGCCAATTTACCTACCAGTATATTTTTGGATTGTGGTAGGAAACCGGAGAAAACCCACGCAAGTACGGGGAGAATATACAAACTCTACACAGTTAGGGCCATGGTGGGAATCGAACCCATGACCTCAGTGTTTTGAGGTAGTAATGCTAACCATTACACCATCCATACTGCCCCTTGGTATAGCATCTCCCTGGGTTCTCAGTTTCCTGTTATTCCCGCAGGGGGGTTAACTCCACACCCATTCCCCTCAGGCTGCATGGCCACCTATATCTTTCTGTGAGTAGCTGCAGATCATATTCAAGTGCCTGGCTTGCTTAGATCCCTTCTCTTATGTAGAAGGGAGCTAAAGTGTATTGCAACAGCAGCGCTGGCTTAGTGGGCAGCATTGTGTACATTGATCTCTGTTTCTATCTCTTCTATAGCACAGTCTGTATGTCAGCAGGTATAGGGTGATGTAGCCTATTCAGATTCCATGGTGAGCTTGTTATCAATATGAAAAATATTATAATCTGCTGCTCAATCCCTGTCTGGGGGCCGTATCATATATATATATATATATAATTATATTATATTATATTTCTCAAAAAAATAAAGGGAGCACTAAAATAACACATCCTAGATCTGATTGAATGAAATATTCTTATTAAATACTTTGTTCTTTACATTGTGTGATTTTGTTGTCAGCACATTCAACTAACATGATCAATGGAAATCAAATTTATAAACCCATGGAGGTCTGGATTTGGAGTCACACTCAAAATTAAAGTGGAAAAACACACTACAGGCTGATCTAACTTTGATGTAATGTCCTTAAAACCACTCAAAATGAGGCTCGGTAGTGTGTGTGGGCACCACGTGCCTGTATGACCTCCCTACAACGCCTGGGCATGCTCCTGATGAGGTGGCGGATGGTCTCCTGAGGCATCTCCTCACAGACCTGGACTAAAGCATCCGCCAACTCCTGGACAGTCTGTGGTGCAACGGGGCGTTGGTGGATGGAGCGAGACATGATGTCCCAGATGTGCTCAATTGGATTCAGGCCTGGGGAACGGGCGGGCCAATCCATAGCATCAATGCCTTCGTCTTGCAGGAACTGCTAACACACTCCAGCCACATGAGGTCTAGCATTGTCTTGCATTAGGAGGAACCCAGGGCCAACCGCACCAGCATATGGTCTCACAAGGGGTCTGAGGATCTCATCTCGGTACCTAATGGCAGTCAGGCTAACTCTGGCGAGCACATGGAGGGCTGTGCGGCCCCCCAAAGAAATGCCACCCCACACAGTTACTGACCCACTGCCAAACCGGTCATGCTGGAGGATGTAGCAGGCAGCAGAACGTTCTCCTTGACTTCTCCAGACTGTCACGTCTGTCACATGTGTTCAGTGAGAACCTGCTTTCATCTGTGAATAGCACAGGGCGCCAGTGGCGAATTTGCCACTCTTGGTGTTCTCTGGCAAATGCCAAACGTCCTGCACGGTGTTGGGCTGTAAGCACAACCCCCACCTGTGGACGTCGGGCCCTCATACCACCCTCATGGAGTCTGTTTTGAGTAGACACATGCACATTTGTGGCTTGCTGGAGGTCATTTTGCAGGGCTCTGGCAGTGTTCCTCCTTGCACAAAGGTGGAGGTAGCGGTCCTGCTGCTGGGTTGTTGCCCTCCTACGGCCTCCACCACGTCTCCTGATGTACTAGCCTGTCTCCTGGTAGCGCCTCCATGCTCTGGACATTACGCTGACAGACGCAGCAAACCTTGCCACAGCTCGCATTGATGTGCCATCCTGGATGAGCTGCACTACCTGAGCCACTTGTGTGGGTTGTAGACTCCGTCTCATGCTACCACTAGAGTGAAAGCACCACCAGCTTTCAAAAAAACATCAGCCAGAAAGCATAGGAGCTGAGAAGTGGTCTGTGGTCACCACCTGCAGAACAACTCCTTTATTGGGGGTGTCTTGCTAATTGCCTATAATTTCCACCTGCTGTCTATTCCATTTGCACAACAGCATGTGCAATTGATTGTCAATCAGTGTTGCTTCCTAAGTGGACAGTTTGATTTCAGAGAAGTGTGATTGATTTGGAGTTACGTGTATGTATGTATGTATGTATGTATGTATATATATATATATATATATATATATATATATATATATATATATATGTATATATATGTATATGTATAGTGATGGTTAAAATGGAATTAATTAGGTGGATCACAAGATTATTAAAAATGGCCTTAGGCACTTATCTGATTAAAACAAAACTTCAATCCGGTGTTCATCATTTTGGAAATCATGTAAAAGAAGAAACAGCAAACATAGTGTGTATCGTTCACAAATAAAAATAGAGCAATTTTGCTATAAAAAGGTACCAATATTTTAGGGAATTTTTGCTATTCCCAATAAAACAGTGTGTATCGTTCACAGATAAAAATAAAGCAATTTTGCTATAAAAAGGTACCAATATTTTAGGGAATTTTTGCTATTCCCAATAAAATTATAATCTGTAGCTTCACGACATAAAATACAGATTTTAATGAACAATACAAAACACGGCTAGACAACACACGTACAAGATTCTAAAATCTTAAAAGCTTATCTGTCCGTTCTATGTGCAAGGGAATCAGTAACCAATTGTTCCATGGACACAGGATAGCCAAAGTTTATGCGTACAGGATAAAAGTAGTTCAAATGCTTATCTGTCCATCAATAGGAGTTTCAGCAGCAAACGGTCCCAACGCGTTTCGTCCTTCAAGGTGTGGACTTCTTCAAGGGGATCAGCAGAGTGAGCTAGGACTGCTCCATTTATACCATAAAGCAGGAAGTTGTAATAACCTTACTTAGTGACATCACATCCTGTGGTGTCAATCTTGTATTATGTTTAAAATACACATAAAAATGCTAGAAAGCATACTGAAATAATAAGTAGGGGATGATGCTAGAGTGCAGTGAGTGGCCTGTGCAATAAATTGCATGAAAAATGATGGTGAATGGTGTTTAAGATGAAAAGACGGCGGTGGAACGCACCGCCATCTTGTATACGTCACTTCCGCCCATTTTGTGACGTCACTTCCGCCCGTTTTATGACGGGAAAAGGACTTGAAGCAGAGAATAGCGGAACGCCTGGTGGAACGCATGTCCGCCTATGTGGTGGAACGCACCACCATCTTGTGTGAATGGAATGCGGAAATAAAGTGAACGTTCGGCGGTGAAGCGCATATTCAAGATACGGATGTAGTGAGGGGAGAGGGAGAATTTCGTAGCCATGGAGATTTTAAACAAAAAAGGGGTTTAAAGGAACCAGAGTTTATAGTGACTTAAAGTGACAGTGCTTAATGTTTATTAAAATATTGTTAATGACCGTGCAGTGATAGTACTGGTATCTAAAAGATTTGTGCATATGATTAAAACTATTCAGCAAGGGATAGTGTGCAGGTGTAATCATTTTTATATATAGAAACACAGATAAAATATATAAATATAGAGAAAAACAATGTTTTTTTAAAAAAGTGTACATAATATCCCATTTGGGGGGGAGGAATTATTTCCAGATTATATTTTTGTGGAGTGCAGGGATGCTAGAGTAAAAAGACAGAGATAAAAGGTATATCAGTATTATGTAACATTAAATATTAAATATATATGTATATATATAAAAAAAGGATATAAAATTACAGAAAAATGTGGTTTTCGTGTTGGTAATAATAAAACAGCATAAAAAAGACATAAGGAAGACATAAAGAAGAATTCATGTGATGGATGGGTGTATAAACCAGATCTTATTGAAGAAAGGGGGCGATTTCAAAGGCTTCGTTTAGTCCTTGTGGTGATAATGTTTGTAGTTCATGTATCCAAAACATTTCGCGCTTGGAGAGTTTATTTAGTATATCTCCACCTCTATCTCCGAGTTTTACCCATTCGATCGCTTTATAGGTGATTTCTTCTGGGTTGGATTTGTGTTTATCTATGAAATGTTTTGATACTGTGTGATTGTCCACTTTGTTTTTAATATTTCGGATGTGTTCTTGTATCCGAAGTTTTAGAATTCTCTTGGTTTTGCCCACATATTTTAGGCCGCACGTGCATTCCAGTAAATATATGATCATTGTGGAATTGCAGTTGAGGAAGTCTTTGATTGGATATTCCTTTGTGTTGTTGTAATTGAAAATTTTTTTTCTGTTGGGATGAAGAAACTTACAAATATTACAGTTGCCACATTTATAACTGCCTTTGCAGGTTCCAATGGTATTTCTTGTGTTTGTGATTTCGGTTGGCAAGTGGCTTGGAGCCAAAATGTCCTTTAGATTGCTTGTTTTGCGAAAAACTATATCTGGTTTAGACGGGAGTATTTCCTTCAGGATGGGATCCAGAAGAAGGAGATCCCAATGTTTATTAATAGACTGTCTGATTTGTTTTTCTTGATTACAAAAAGTGGTGATGAAAGGGGTGAAATTCTTGTCTTTTTCTTTGTTGTTTTTGCTGAATAAAGCTTGTCTGGATGTGCTGTCTGTTTTCTCTAATGCTTTGTTGATTACTGTGTCAGGATATTCTCTCTCCTTGAATCTATTTGCATAAGTGGTTAGTTGATTTGTACAGTCTTGTTGGTCGCTGCAGTTGCGCTTAATGCGAAAGAATTGGGAATAAGGGATGTTTGTCTTCCAATTTTTCGCGTGGCAGCTTTTGAAGTGGAGATAGCTATTGGTGTCGACACTTTTGATGTGATTACTGGTGACGATCTGAGTTCCATTGTTTGACAAGGTTAAGTCCAGGAAGTTAATTTGTTTTTTGTTTATTTCATGTGTGAACTTAAGATTGTAGCTGTTGGATTCTAATGTACATAAAAAGGTATTGCAGGTATCCAGGTCTCCTTTCCAAACTATCAAAATGTCGTCAATGTACCTCTTGTAGACGATCAAATTAGGAAGATGTGGATTATTGTTGTAGATATGTTCTTCTTCCCATGCTCCCATCAGTAGATTGGCGAAACTAGGCGCGAAGGTAGTGCCCATTGCGGTCCCGCAAGTTTGTAGAAAAAAGGTTTTTTGGAAAATGAAATAATTGTGGGTAAGAGTAAATCTCATAAAGTCACAGATTGCATTTTTATGAATAGTTGTAATGTCCGCATCTCTATCCATAAATTTTCTGCAGGATTCTATACCTTTCTCGTGTTTAATGCATGTATACAAGCTTTGTACGTCAACTGTAATCCAGATGTAATCCTCTTTCCATTCAATTTCAGACAAAAATTGAATCACATTGCCTGTATCTTTCAGGTATGATGGTAGGGACATGACATATTTTTGTAAAAATATATCGATATATTGTGATAGATGGTGGTGCGTTCCACCACATAGGCGGACATGCGTTCCACCAGGCGTTCCGCTATTCTCTGCTTCAAGTCCTTTTCCCGTCATAAAACGGGCGGAAGTGACGTCACAAAATGGGCGGAAGTGACGTATACAAGATGGCGGTGCGTTCCACCGGACGGCGTGTGCGTTCCACCGCCGTCTTTTCATCTTAAACACCATTCACCATCATTTTTCATGCAATTTATTGCACAGGCCACTCACTGCACTCTAGCATCATCCCCTACTTATTATTTCAGTATGCTTTCTAGCATTTTTATGTGTATTTTAAACATAATACAAGATTGACACCACAGGATGTGATGTCACTAAGTAAGGTTATTACAACTTCCTGCTTTATGGTATAAATGGAGCAGTCCTAGCTCACTCTGCTGATCCCCTTGAAGAAGTCCACACCTTGAAGGACGAAACGCGTTGGGACCGTTTGCTGCTGAAACTCCTATTGATGGACAGATAAGCATTTGAACTACTTTTATCCTGTACGCATAAACTTTGGCTATCCTGTGTCCATGGAACAATTGGTTACTGATTCCCTTGCACATAGAACGGACAGATAAGCTTTTAAGATTTTAGAATCTTGTACGTGTGTTGTCTAGCCGTGTTTTGTATTGTTCATTAAAATCTGTATTTTATGTCGTGAAGCTACAGATTATAATTTTATTGGGAATAGCAAAAATTCCCTAAAATATTGGTACCTTTTTATAGCAAAATTGCTTTATTTTTATCTGTGAACGATACACACTGTTTTATTGGGAATAGCAAAAATTCCCTAAAATATTGGTACCTTTTTATAGCAAAATTGCTCTATTTTTATTTGTGAACGATACACACTATGTTTGCTGTTTCTTCTTTTACATGATTTCCAAAATGATGAACACCGGATTGAAGTTTTGTTTTTATCAGATAAGTGCCTAAGGCCATTTTTAATAATCTTGTGATCCACCTAATTAATTCCATTTTAACCATCACTATACTCATTAGCGCTTGTACTCTCCACTACCTAATTTTACTATATGTGTATACCATGCACTAATCTTGTATTACGAGCTGCTACTCTTAAAAGAGTTTAAACGAGTTTTTTCCTTCTTACATCTTATACCGCACGTCTGTACTATAGCGCCTAGGTCTCTATTTTTCTATATATATATATATATATATATATATATATATATATATATATATATATATATATATATGTATAAATGTAATTTTTTTTTTTTGTGCAGGGAAAAGGAAAACAAGCTTGCTGTGTTACACACACACACACACACACACACACACACACACACACACACACACACACCCCCACACCTTCCTACTCTTAGGCTAGGCTACTCTGTGTAGCCACTTTAGGTAGGGACCTTGGCTTGCAGAACTCCTTCACTACCATAGTATTATGAAGTCTGTGATTACAGTAGGCTACCCTACCTGCAGCTAAAACAGGGGCAATGCCTACATCGGTGTGTGCCTCAATGTAACATATTTTGAGGTCATGTTGACAGTGACACACTGGCACCTATAGGTAATAACAGCACAGTCAGCTGGGTTGTCCTCTGTTTGAGAACAATAAAGTTGTGGGGGTTTTTTGTTGAAAACGATAGGGGGAAAACAGCCTGTAGCTGCGCAGTGAGGCTGAGGACTTGACCATATTCCAGAGAGTAATTGGTGAGATTAGTATCCTATGTGCTGGTTACTTATAATGGTGGTAAAGCTGGGCGAGGAGTAGCGGCTGTGCATTAGTTATTGGAGAATACATGTGTTGAAGGTTTGGTGTACCGACTTCACATCCCTAGTATAGTGTATATTTAGGCTTCAATTTGAGATAACCTTTACTGGTCAGACTGTTGCAAATTGCAGCTATCGGGAATACATAGGCAGAAGAGGATGGCGTATAAACAACCGTGATCTGACTTGTACCATTCTTTTTGGCAATTGACAGCCTACTATATGAAGCGGTGAAAAGAGTGGAGAAGGGGACCAGTGAAGAAGTTGCCCATAGCAATCAGTCAGCTCCTTCCTATCATTTTATAGTGTACTAGAATAAATGCTACCTCAAAGATGATCGGTTGCTAGAGGCAACTTGTCCACTTCTCCATTCTTCTCACTGGTTCTTACATCAGCCCCTGGACCTGCTTTTCTTTCAATCATAGATGAAAATATTATTTAAAGTTTAATGAGTAATAAAAATGTTATGGGTTTATTCTTGTGTAGAGTATTAAGTCACTGGGGGGGAATCTAAATCTTTTTTAAAGTTGCAATAAATTAATGGGTGCCCATTGTTGTAGTTCAGTTGTTTTGGGCGCCCTTTTAATTATCACACCCAATTAGATGGGGTTTAGCCACGTAAAGCAGCAAAACCCGACTAAACTAACCGCGTGTGTGTGTAAGTTTAAAAAAAAAAAAAAAGTGAAGAAAAATTTTTTTTTTTAAATTAAATAACATTTCATAGATGAATCTGCTTCGCTGAAGTCTTAAGGATAAACAACCCAGGGTAGAGATAACCAAATCCTATATTAATGGGTTCAAATATAACCGCAAACATTCTGGCATTATGGAAACATTTAAGGGCCACTTTTTCAAAAACTTGGACACAATCCAGTTTTATTCTTTAATTTTGTGTTATTCATTTTTAGATTGAGAAATCTGTGCACCAGAAGAAAGAGCAGCCGAAAAGCAAATGCCGCAAAGCGCGTAGACGCCATGGGAATCTTCAGTTGGAATTTAACCGCAGGCAGCGGAAGAACGTATGGCTGGAAACGCACATATGGCACACAAAACGGTTCCACATGCTGAAGAAGTGGGGGTTCTGCTTGGCAGACCGGCCTACAATGAAAAGTTACCGAGCGTGTTATCGGGCCATGTCCAATCGCTGTCTTCTGCAGGTAACTGTGACAAGAAAGTGATGACCTTGAAAATAGTTTATCCTGCTGGACACCCGTTCTCATCCAAACTGTGTTTAACATTGCTTGTATTCTTTGAACCATATGTTGTATTTTATACCAATTGTATGATTCTTAAATGTAACCAGGAGCTGTTGCGCACACAATCCTTTTTGTATGCCTTTTGTTGTGCGCTGTAATATACCCCCTGGTCATTGAGTCTATAAACAAACCACAGGAAACCCAGTCACATCTTCCTTTAGCAGACCTGTTGGAGCCACACTCCACTAGATGTCTGCAAGTGCCTTGAGGGTTGGAGAAGCTCATGGGGCAGCCCGTGAGAAGGGTCTAAAAATGTCACAACTTTATGGCCCTAGGCCTCTCAAATAATATTATGTTGTCCACCCTGTTACCTTTAGAGGAAACCAAGAGGTTTGACCACAAACTACCTTAAATAACCCTGGTTATTGCCCATGTGGAGTAGTAATAATAAATAATAGTACAATAGTACAAAAATACTTGGAAAATACATAGAATAACCATAAACCTAGTGACGAAACCAAACTCAGTGAAGGGGCAAGTGGACTAGAGATTAGAAATACTCAATATGGCTTTAAGAAGCAAACGATGGGTTGCACAGTGGCTAGTATGGAGCAAACTGCACTCGATGAGCCTGTACCTACTGAGTAGACCGACAGACCGGATCAGAGTCACAAGTGGGGTAAATATAGACTGAAAACAGAAATGCACTAGTGACAGGGATAGTGTTGGGATCGATGAAATATCTTCCCCCGATGTGCAAAAATTTTAACTCCACTGTTGTCTTCCTAGGATGTATCATACCTCTGTTGTGTGGAGTTAATGGGAAAAGAGGAGGCTCTATTGCAGGCGTTGTCCAGACTATGCAGCATAGATACAGGTAATGCTGTGATATCTGCTTATTTTCCGCCACCTCTGTTCAGTGACTGTAAAGCTGGGAAAATTTTGACCTATTTGGTAGTGTGTGGGTGTGGTGTGTGTGTGTGTGTGTGTGTGTGTGTGTGTGTGTGTGGGGGTGTTTTTTTTTTTTGTTTTTTTTTTAATAAGCATAGCACGGTGTTTTGCATGCCTTTAACATTTCCCTTTTTACGCAATTGTCAAAATTATATACAGTATAGGCCAATTCAATCCGCCGCGGAAGTCGCCGGAACGGAAGCACAGCATTTTATGCGCATTACCTTCAGCTTTCAGATTCTGTTCACACCCTACTGAGATGAGATCAGAATCTCGTACCGTTATGCACAGAAAAATGCACACAACAAGCTGCCATTGGCTAAATAAATCTACCACAGTGTTTTCGGAACCCAAGCTTGATTGTGTTTTACTATTAATTGGTTTAGTTAGTTCATTACGAGGTTTGTGCAATAGTTTCTGGATGCACAAAAAATATTTTATTTACAACCAAAGAGAACATGAAGCTTTTTTTTTTTTTTTTTTTCCAACGTATTTGCGAGAGGAGTCTATGCAAAGTTGCATGCGCTCAGACCACTTGGTGATGCAGCTGGGACCAGTACCAAGCAGGTATGTCTTCTACATGCTGGATGAGGGTGTCCACTGCAGCCTCTGGTGACTCTAAATAAATCCCACACATCTTGCTCTTGATTTGTGGGAACACAAAGAAGTCTCAGGGGGCCAAGTCTCCCATGGCAACATTCTGCAAACCACTCAAACGCAGTGGTGGTTCTGTCCCAAAAGCAGCTTGCGGTCAGTCAGAGCTCTCCTGCTGTAGCAGGCCACTTATGTAGCCGTAGGAGATCATGGCTTTCCAGTGGCCTCTGAGCAAGTTTTTGAAGGAAGTAAACACGCATCTGGCCAAGTTCTGAACAAGTGCACATGCACAGGGCCCGCACTGTGCATCGCATCTCAATAATGCGCTTGGTGGGGGGGCCATGGGGGTGGCGTTGCGGGTTTGCGACTGCAAAAACATACGTCATGTGGCTGCTGTGATGGAAAACATGGCTGACCTTCGCCTGCCTTAGCAGTTGGGCTGCGAAGGCAGGGGGCATCACTTATTTTGCGGTGACAGCGATGCGCTTGCTGGCGGCCATTAGCATGCTGGGCGGCCTTGCCCTGTGCTGGGTGGGCAACAGAATGCGAACAATTAGCAAACCTGAAGCTGAATAGGGTCCTACATACAGTTCTGCACCTTGACCTTTCGCAAGAACTTTAGTTACAGATTAAAGATCACAACTAGACAGTCAGATTGTGTCTACTCTACCTATGCCATGGGTCTTCAACCTGTGGCCCTCCAGCTGTTATGGAACTACACATCCCAGCTTGCCCTCCCACAGTTTTGCTATTAAGGCATCTTATAACTGAGGCAGGGCATGCTGGGATGTGTAATTCCGCAGCAGCTGGAGGGCCACAGGTTGGAGACCCATGACCTATGCACCACATAACTTCCTGAAACATATTGTACACCCCTCGTATACTAAGGCCTTTGTGTGACAGATACTTTTATCTAGTGCTGTAGTTCTTATTTTCTGCATCCCCCAGGCCCTTCCTTTGCTGCTGTGGCCTGTCTGGCTGGGAAGCGTCAGGGCTCCCTAACCCTCTACAGAGCTGATAAGTACCCGGAGGAAACATTAGGTCCCGTTACCTTTATTTGGAAACCCAGATGTGTTCCAGAATCAACGTGTGAGACTAGGCAACTGTGGATCTGGATGCACCCTGGTCTCAAGCAGGTACAAACATGCATTGTATCCCCTACTGTAAGCTATGCGTGTTAAAATGTATATGGGTCACAGTACTCTGAGATGGGAAAAAAATTAAAAGTTATGTTTGTTTGGTCGGGTCTCTCCCTCTAGTCCACTCCTGCTTGAGGAGACTCTTCCACTCTGGAGTGTAGTGAAGCAGAGCTAGTTCTTTAACGAGAAGGCCGGTGAAGGGAGGCCGGCTTAGCTACTCTCAATGCCCTGTTACATGCTGCTCACCTTGCAGCACCCACTGGTCAGCTCAGTCTTTATTACCGCTCTCCTATGAGTGTTTACAATGCAGCTCCTGTCTTCAGGGTGAGCAGAGTGTGCCGTCCACTCTTGGGGCTGCATGAAAGATAGGCTAGTCAGTTTGGGGCATTTTACACAAGCATCTTGCTGGGCGTATCTGTGCTACAGTAAGAACTGGAAGCTATAAATTATACCAGTGACCTCCCGTTTCTCCGAGACACTTGGCCTATTACGATGACTGTGTATGGCATATTCCTATACACCAGTGATTTTCAACCTTTTTTTTTACTCACGGCACACCGAACAATATTTTAAAATTCCCAAGGAACACCATCAGTTCCCCACAGAAAAAAACAAAAAAACACACATTGGCCCTCACAGTAAAAAAAAATTCCATACATACATTGGCCTACACAGAAAAACAATCACATTGCTCCCCACATAAATCCTATGCTCCCCACATGAATTATTCACATTGTTCCCCCTCATAAATCCTTATTCTTCCCACATAAATCTTTTTGAAATCCTATTGTTCCCCACAGGAGAAATAAAATAACAGATATACAGTATTAGCCCCTACCGGTCAGCTGTCCTCCTCCCTGTCCCTCAGTGGCAAGGGTGGTTCATAGTGGAATACTGAGCAGCAGGCTGTCGGGCAGGTGTGGATGTGGGTGGGCAAGGAAAGCCGTGTATGCAGGCGGGAACTGGAAGATGTGTATGCAGGTGGGTGGACTGGCTGGGTGGGTGGTGAGAGGTGGCAGCCGAGACCTATGATATCACACCGCCGCGTCTTCAAAGCATAGGTCACGGCCAGAGCACGACTGATCCTCTAAGAAGAGCCCGGGCCAACAGTTCACTCTGGAGGTGCAGGAAGCTGCTCTGGCTCCGCGGCACACCTTGCAACTGGTCGCAGCACACTGGTTGAAAAAGCCTGCTATACACTGTGCTTTCGTGCCTTGTTGTGTTAAAGGACAATGCATCCGAATTGTAAATTTACTTTACCCTCCTTTTAATCTTTGTAATGGTGCCAATTTCTAACTTATATGGGGCATTGCCAAGAGAAAGAGGAGACCGAACAATACAGAAGAGCTGAAGGCCGCTATTGAAGCATCCTGGTCTTCCATGACACCTCAGCAGTGCCACAGGCTGATAAAATCCATGCCACGCCGCATTGAGGCAGTAATTCATGCAAAAGGGGCCCAGACCAAGTACTGAGTACATATGCATGATTATACTTTTCAGAGGGCCAACATTTCTGTATTTAAAATCCTTTTTCTCATACGTCCTAGAGGATGCTGGGGTCCACTTATTGACCATGGGGTATAGACTGTTCCGCAGGAGCCATGGGCACTCAAGACTTTTCAATGGGTGTGAACTGGCTCCTCCCTCTATGCCCCTCCTCCAGACTTCAGTTTTAGAAATGTGACCAGGCAGACTGGATGCACTCTGAGGAGCTCTACTGAGTTTCCCTGAAAAAGACTTATGTTAGGTTTTTTATTTTCAGGGAGGACTGTTGGCAACAGACTCCCTGCTTCGTGGGACTACCCCCGCCAGTATTGATATTAACAGACCTTGCTGAGTGATAAACGCGCCATTTGCGGGGACGGAGCGTCTTCCTCAGGCAGCCAGCACACTGCTCAGCACCATTTCCTCTCTCTCCTCGGTTGCAGAGACGACGCTGGTCCTTTCCTCAACTTCTGGCAACAAGTACAGGGTGCAAATAAGGGGGGCACAAAGCGTTCTGTGGTGCATTACTAGTGTGAATTACTGTGTAAAAGCGCTGTTGTCTGTGGGCATTCTGTTTTCAGGCATTACATACTGGCGCTGGGGTTGTGAACTGGCTGCTCCTATACTGTGTCCCTCTGACAGATTTTGCTGTGGGTCTGTCCCCTTATAAGTCCCAGTGTGTCTGTGAGTGCTGTACACGTGTAAGGCATGTCTGAGGCAGGGAGTTCCTCCCCGGAGGAAGGCATTTTAGGGACACAGAGTTGTAATGTGGTGGCGCTGCCGGCACACCAAGAGCCTGCATGGGTGAAAGATATATGTGACAGTATGCATCTGATTAACAGGAGGTTAGATAAGTCTGAATCTCAGGCTGAATGCTGGAGAAAATCTGTGGAAGATGTGATTTTCAGGACTCTGTTCTTCCTTCTGCAGGCGGCCCCTCTGGTTAACATAAGAGACCTTTTGTGAATACTGATACCGACACAGACTCTGATTCTTGTGTCGACGATGGTGATTCTAGAGAAATAGATCATAAATTGGCAAAAAATATACAATATATGATTGTGGCTATAAGGGACGTGTTTAGGGAAGCCAATCCCGGGACATTTTTTTCAATCCCGGGTATCGGGATTGAAAAATGGCCAATCCGGGATACCCGGGATTGGCTTTTACCTAGGTGGCCGCCCACTCGCCCCGCACATATAACTCACCATATACCGGGGCAGGCGGGAGTGGAACATCCTTTGAACGCTGCTGGCGGCTCCCACCAGCAGCTGACAGCGCAACGTGACCTCTCACGCTGCGCTGGGGACCCGGAAGGAGGAAGCCGGGCAGCGTTTGAGCGATTGAATCCCGGCCATTTTTTGGCCCTAAATCCCGGGATCCCGCCGATCCCGGGATTGGCCACCATAGACGTGTTGGAAGTTACAGAAGCCTTGCCTGTACCTCAGGAGAAAGCTTATTTATGTAAGAAAAAGAAATCCAAAGTCACGTTCCCTCCTTCCCACGAGCTAAATGCTCTCTTTGCAGGGATGTGGGTGAATCCTGAGAAAAAATTTCATATTCCTAAGCGGATTCAGGTAGCTTACCCTTTCCCAGCAGAGGACAGGAAAAAATGGGAATCGCCACCTGTGTTAGACAGTGCACTGTCCAGGTTGACAAAGAAGGTTATTCTCCCTGCTCCTGGCACTGCTTCACTAAAAGAGCCGGCTGACCGTAAGATGGAAACTACATTGAAATCCATTTATGTTGCCAATGGTACACTGCTCACACCCACTATTGCCTGCGCGTGGGTCAGTCGTGCTATTGAAAAATGGTCAGACAGCGTGTCTTCAGAAATTGACACGGTTGATAAAGATGAGATACTCCTTAAGTTAGGGTATATCAAAGACGCTGCCGCCTACATGCTAGAAGCGATGAAAGATATTGGACTCTTGAGTTCACAAGCCGCTACCATGGCGGTATCAGTTAGGCGGGCATTGTGGATGGAACGTGGATGCGGATTCCAAAAGAAACATGGAGGCTCTCCCATATAAAGGTGAGACCTTATTTGGCGATGGTCTGGATGTGTTAGTCTCGGCGGCTACCGCAGGTAAGTCAACGTTTTTCCCTCTGCACCGGCAAAAAAGACCTATCACACACATGCAGTCCTTTCGGCCCAATAAATACAAAAGAGCGAGAGGTTCCCCCTTCTTTGTAGGAAGAGGAAGGGGAAAGAAGCCCACAGCGGCTCCAGGTTCCCAGGAGCAGAAGTCTACCCCTACTTCTGCCAAATCTTCAGTATGACACTGGAACTCCCTTGCGGGAGGCCGCTCGGATGGGGGCACGTCTCAAACTGTTCAGCCAAGGTTGGATTCTGTCTGGCCTGGATCCCTAGGTATTGCAAATAGTATCTCAGGGATACAAGCTGGAGTTTCAAGACGTTCCCTCATGCCGATTTTTCAAATCAACCTTGCCAGCTTCTCTTCCAGAAAGAGAAGCCGTAACAGCGGCAATCCAAAAATTATGTCAGGACCAGGTCGTAGTCCCGGTGCCTTTGCCGCAACAAGGGGAGGGGTTTTATTCAAGCCTCTTTGTAGTTGCGAAGCCGGACGGCTCGGTCAGACCGATCCTGAACCTAAAAAATTTTAATCTCTACTTGAAACGGTTCAAGTTCAAGATGGAATCACTCCGGGCAGTGATTTCCAGTCTGGAGGAGGGGGATTACATGATGTCGGTAGACATCAAGAATGCTTACCTGCATGTTCACATTTATCCTCCTCACCAGGCCTATCTGAGATTTGCGGTTCAGGATTGCCATTACCAGTTCCAGACGTTACCTTTCAGTCTCTCCACGGCGCCGAGGGTATTCACCAAGGTGATGGCGGAGATGATGGTCCTCCTTCGTCAAAAAGGAGTCAATATAATTCCTTATCTGGACGATCTCCTGATAAAGGCAAGATCCAGGGAGCAGCTGTTACAAAACATCACGCTCTCCCTGTCGATACTCCAACAACACAGTTGGATCATAAATTTATCCAAAGTCTCACAATTGGAACCGACAACAAGATTGTCTTTTCTCGGGATGATTCTGGACACGGAAGTTCAGAGAGTATTTCTTCCGGTGGAAAAGGCTCTGGAAATCCAGAAAATGGTAAAACAATTATTGAAACCATCCAGTGTGTCAATCCATCAGTGCATTCGGTTGTTGGGGAAGATGGTGGCGGCCTACGATGCCATACAGGTTGGCAGGTTCCATGCCAGAGTATTCCAGTGGGACCTGTTGGACAAGTGGTCGGGATCCCGCCTTCACATGCACCGAAAAATAGTTCTGTCGTCAAAAGCGAGGATTTCACTCCTGTGGTGGCTACACAGTCCGCACCTACTAGAGGGACGCAGATTCGGGATTCAGTACTGGGTCCTGGTAACCACGGATGCAAGTCTCCGAGGATGGGGAGCTGTCACTCAGGGGGAAAGCTTCCAAGGAAAATGGTCAAGTCAGGAAGCCTGCCTTCACATAATCGTGCTGGAATTGAGAGCCATTTACAACGGCCTCCGACAAGTGGTACATCTTCTACAAGATCATCCAGTGCAGATCCAGTCGGACAATGTAACAGCAGTCGCATACATAAACAGGCAGGGTGGAACGAAAAGCAGAGCAGCAGTGGCAGAGGTGACAAAGATCCTCCTCTGGGCAGAAAGGCATGCAAAAGCTCTGTCAGCAATTTTCATTCCGGGAGTGGACAACTGGGAAGCAGACTTCCTCAGCAGACACGATCTCCATGCAGGAGAGTGGGGCCTCCACCAAGAAGTCTTCGCAGAGGTGGCAAGTCTTTGGGGAGTTCCTCAAGTAGACATGATGGCATCTCGTCTCAACAAGAAGCTTCAGAAATATTGTTCCAGGTCGAGAGACCCTCAAGCAATAGCAGTGGATGAGTTAGTGACCCAGTGGGTATTCCAGTCAGTGTATGTCTTCCCTCCACTTCCGCTGGTCCCAAAAGTTCTCGGGATCCTAAGAAGAACAAGGGTTCGAGCAATCTTCATTGCCCCAGACTGGCAAAGGAGGGCTTGGTACCCAGATCTTCAGGAGTTACTCATAGAAGATCTTCGGCCTCTTCCTCTTCGCGAGGACCTGCTGCAGCAGGGGCCGTGTGTGTATCAGGACTTACTGCGGCTACGTTTGACGGCATGGCTGTTGAGCGCCGGATCCTAGCCCGTAAGGGTATTCCGAAAGAAGTCATTCCCACACTTATTCAGGCCAGGAAAGGAGCAACGTCGAAACATTACCACCGTATTTGGAGAAAGTATGCGTCTTGGTGTGAATCCAAGAAGGCTCCTACGGAAGAGTTTGAGTTGGGACGTTTTCTCCATTTTCTGCAGGCTCTTGTGAGGCGGGCCTCCGATTGGGGTCAATCAGGGTCCAGATTTCGGCCTTGTCGGTGTTCTTCCAAAAGTGGTGTTGCAGTTCCTTAAATCGGATTGGTTTGAGCCTCTACGAGAGATAGAGTTGAAGTTTCTCACTTGGAAAGTGGTGATGCTTTTGGCATTGGCATCCGCACGGCGGGTGTCTGAATTGGGGGGCCTTGTCTCACAAGAGCCCTTACCTGATTTTCCATGAAGATGGGGCAGAGTTGTGAACTCGCCAACATTTTCTTCCAAAGGTGGTTTCTTCTTTCCACATAAACCAACCTATTGTGGTGCCAGTGGTTACACGTTCACTAAGTCAAAGTCTCTAGATGTGTTTAGAGCTTTAAAGATTTATGTCGCTAGAACAGCTCGAATTCGGAAAACAGAGTCTTTGTCCTGTATGCTCCCAACAAGATTGGGTGTCCTACTTCCAAGCAGACTATTGCACGTTGGATCAGAAGTACGATTCAGCAAGCTCATACTACGGCTGGACTGCCGTTGCCGAAGTCGGTGAAGGCCCATTCCACTATGAAGGTGGGCTCATCCTGGGCGGCTGCCCGGGGGGTCTTGGCATTACAACTTTGCCGAGCAGCTAATTGGTCGGGGTCAAACACGTTTGCAAAATTCTACAAGTTTGATACCTTGGCCGATGAAGACCTCAAGTTTTGGTCAATCGGTGCTGCAGGGTCATCCGCACTCTCCCGCCCGTACTGGAGCTTTGGTATAAACCCCATGGTCAATAAGTGGACCCCAGCATCTTCTAGGACGTATGAGAAAACAGGATTTTAATACCTACCGGTAAATCCTTTTCTCCTAGTCCGTAGAGGATGCTGGGCGCCCGTCCCAGTGCGTACTTTACCTGCACTTTAGTTATAAACAAGTTGTGTTATGTTAATTTCAGCTTGTTGCTGCAATTGATTCGTGCCTGTTCGCGTGTTATGTTGATTGCCATGTGTGCGGCATGTTTGAGGTGTGAGATGGTATGTATCTCACCACTAGTATTAAAGTAAATGTCCGTCTCCCTGGGCACAGTTCCTATAACTGGGGTCTGGAGGAGGGGCATAGAGGGAGGAGCCAGTTCACACCCATTGAAAAGCCTTAAGAGTTCCCATGGCTCCTGCGGAACAGTCTATACCCCATGGTCAATAAGTGGACCCCAGCATCCTCTACGGATTAGGAGAAAAGGATTTACCGGTAGGTATTACAATCCTTGTTTTTTTTCTGCAGAGGGGTACACTGTGTTCCACAGGGAATACATTGGGGTGTAGAGATGGATCTTGATCCAGAGGCACCAACAGGCTAAAGCTTTAGACTGTCCCAGAATGCATTGCAGGGCCTCCTCTATAACCCCACCTCCAGGCACTGTGAGCTCAGTTTTAAAGTTGGTGCCTGCATGAAGCAGGTCACTTAACAGGGGGGCTGTGCTAGACAGCCCTGAAAGTTTTTTTAGAAGACTTAAGGGCTGCAACACTTCATATGTCAGTGTGACGTACTGTGCTGCGGCTCCATCACCTCCCCAGTGGTGTCGCATACTCCCTCTGGCTCGGTTCCTAGGCGCACCACCGCAGACGCTTTCCTGGATCGCATGGCTGCTACTAAGGGAGGAGGTAAGAGGATCCCCCAGGCGGGACCCGCCATTAAATCTCGCTCCGGTCGCGGTTTAAGGAGACTGAGCGTGACACTGGCGTGGACACTGACAGAACAGGGACCCCACTATATCCACCAGGGCATGGGAGCACAGGTCAGATAGTAACACATCCACTTTAATAAGGCTCTATAGTACCCGGTGGTGAGGACCAACTTAGGGAAAAAGGTGCTTGACCTGTAGGGAAAAAGGTGCTTGACCAGAGCATGCGCAACGGATTTCTCTTTCATCCACTAGGGGACACTGGAGTCCTATACAGTAGGGGTGTGAAGCTTTGAAACGGAGGTGTGGCACAATCTAAAATTAGCATCGTCTGCACAGCCGGCTCCTCCCCCTTCACATCCCTCCTCCCACAGTTTGAAAAATTGTGCTGGAGGTACAGCACGTGGAGCACTGAGCTCCTGACTTAAAATCTAAAAGGGGCTGCGTAACCCTAATAAAAGGGGGACAAGGCTACTTAATATTGGAGAGACAAAGATCCCTATTGAAGGGACCTGCCTCTCTCCACAGGAGATCCTCCAGCCTTCTAACAGTGAGTACTGGTTGAAGGAAGACGTAGCTTAGGCTAGGGTACTTCATGTAATTTATACATTTCTTTATTCATTTTTTTCTCTCTCTCTCTTTCTTGAAAGTAAAACCTTATTATCACTGCTGCCACCTGATAAAATAAGAGATAGACTTCCCTCTTGCAGCTACAGCGGCGGGCGCGGGAGCACAGTGCGGCGCGGGACTCAGCCCTTCCTCCCTGTGAGCAGGGAGCGACGGCAGAGAGGCCCGCTGCACAGCGACTGAGACTGGCAGCCGAAGCAGAGCACAGGCGCCGCTACGAGGCTGTCAAGGCGCGCGCCGGCCAGCGGGTACGGAGCGCGCCAGATAGTAGCGGGGAAAGTTTGTTCGCCGATGGCAGACTCGGCGCGCGCCAGCCAGCAGGCGGCGGGAGGGGAGCCAAAAGTGCCTGCTGTGGCACACCGCACTAATCACCGAGACAATCAAGTCTAGAGACCTGGGTTCAGATCCCACCACATCTCCGTTAAAAAAACAGCAAGTGTTTTTAACAGAAAAACCTATAAGCATATGTGGGGCACACATTTAGTGGGGGCCATATTTAATGATTATGGCGCCAGAATGAGATAATGGATGGGTCCTCCCCCCTCCCCCCAGTAAAGTAAGGAAAAGGGTTGCTTATTACAGAATTAGCTCCCCCTGCTGCACTGCCTGCATAGTGCATAGTAAAATATAGCAGAGTGATCGTTAGACAACAGCTCCCTCTGCTGGTGTCAAATACTTTTCAGGAGATCCTCATATACTGTAAATATAATATAACTCTACAATTTATATTTTCTGGGGACTTCTGTTTCAAAGATCCCGCAGAAAATTCACGGAAGCAAGCGAATACCAACTCTAACATCGTAGCTGATTTACAGTTGGGGTGTGGGGATTGCGAGTCGGCTGGTGTTTTATTTTTTTATTTTTTTTTATTTAATTAAAGTAAAGATATTGGCCTGCTCCTTTTTATATACGAAAAGGACAGGTAATTGCCAGCCGGATCCAATACCTTCGCTTCCATCTTCTCCCAGTCTTTCTCTTCCTAGTTTAAAGGGTGAAAGCGCGGCGGGTTACCCTGGTACAGGGTTTTCAAAACAACATGTCTAAGGCAACCAAGACCTGTTATGTTTGTACGAAATGTAACAAGAAGAGCACGCGGGTTGGCAGCTCCGGGGTGTGCGACTCCTGCTTAGACAAGGACGCTCCACCGGGGAGCAGTGCTCTGGCTAAGGCATGGGAAGACAACCTTGCTAATAGAATCTCCATGGAGATGGCAGAATCGCGCAAGCAGCAATCAGAATGGGCTGCGGGATTCTCAAAGACGATGGAGGAATTTCTCATCAGGTTAACGCCGCCCGCACACGCAGACACAAGTGTGCACAAGGCTGTTAAAAGAACTCTCCCTATGATACCAGAATCAGAAGAGGAAGAGGGTTTTCTTCTTGATACGGTGGAAGGTGAGTTAATTGAACCTAACCTAGACGCCGACTTTCCAGAAGAGGACTCGGCAATCTCCGGTCTAGACTCCTTAATTGACGCGGTAAAAGAGATCCTAAGCTTTAAGGACGAGGAAATACGGGAGCCGGAAGATTTTGATTTGTTTGAATCCCAGAAGCCGTGTTCAGCAGTGTTTCCCATTCCTAAATCCCTCCAAACGGTTTCAATTTCCGAAACGGTTTCAGGTAACTTATCCCCTACCTAAGGGTGTAATGGACAAGTGGGAGACTCCGCCGGTAGTGGACGCCTCACTAAGAAGGTTGTCAAAAAAGACAATTTTACCGATTCCTAACGTAACTACTTTAAAGGATGCGTCAGACCGTAAAGTTGACACTGCGTTAAAGTCAATTTTTGTTGCAGCTGGTGCAGCGCAGAGACCTGCGATAGTCTGTGCTTGGGTCAACAAGGCCATGGGTGCATGGTCCGGCCGTATTGTACAAGCTATTGAGGAGGAAAACAGTTTAGAAGAGATTACCCAACTGGCGGAACACATTCGGGAATCTGCATCGTACTTATGTCAAGCTTCTAAGGATATTAGCAGAATAGCATCGCGCATATCTGCATCGGCTATATCGGCTAGACTGATTTTATGGCTCAGAGAATGGCAGGGAGACTCCGAGACCAAAAAGGCGGTAGAATCCATCCCCTTTGGGGGTGAAATGCTGTTCGGACCAGAATTAGACAAGTGGATTTCGCAGGCTACAGCGGGGAAGTCCACTTTTCTGCCTACTCCTTATACGAGAACCGCTCCACAAACTAGGAGAGGTTATTCGGGTCCAGCATTTACTTCATTTAGATCTCAGTCCTTTCGAGCCAGAGGAAGGGGTTTCGGTACACAACCACGTGGGGGCAGAGGTAGAGGCCGCTCACAAGCAGCAACCAGAAAGCACGATAAACCTGCTGACAAGACCGTGGCATGACGGCCTCCCAGCTCACCTGGGGTCCCCCTTGGTGGGCGGCCGACTGGAAGGTTTTCAGGACATCTGGGCCAGAACCTCACCAGAACTTTGGGTGAACAACTTAATCTCTCAGGGATATAAGCTGGAATTTCAACAGAGGCCTCACAGTCAGTGAGACAGGATTGCCTCGGTGCCCTCAAAAAGCAGGGGCACTACGGGCAGCATTTCTCAAATTGCTACAAGCAGAGGTCATTATTCCGGTTCCCTCTTCTCAGAGAGGAACGGGGTTCTATTCCAATCTTTTTGTCGTGCCAAAGCCAGACGGGACGGTCAGACCAATACTCAATTTAAAAGTTTTCAACCAGTTTTCTCTGACGTCCTAAGTGGATGCTGGAACTCCGTAAGGACCATGGGGAATAGCGGCTCCGCAGGAGACTGGGCACAACTACAAAGAAAGCTTTAGGTCTAACTGGTGTGCACTGGCTCCTCCCACTATGACCCTCCTCCAGACTTCAGTTAGAATCTTGTGCCCGGCTGAGCTGGATGCACACTAGGGGCTCTCCTGAGCTCCTAGAAAGAAAGTATATTTTAGGTTTTTTATTTTACAGTGAGATCTGCTGGCAACAGACTCACTGCAGCGAGGGACTAAGGGGAGAAGAAGCGAACCTACCTAACTGGTGGTAGCTTGGGCTTCTTAGGCTACTGGACACCATTAGCTCCAGAGGGATCGAACACAGGACCCGACCTCGATCGTTCGGTCCCGGAGCCGCGCCGCCGGCCCCCTTACAGAGCCAGAAGCAAGAGGTGTTCCGGAAAATCGGCGGCAGAAGACTTCTGTCTTCAACAAGGTAGCGCACAGCACTGCAGCTGTGCGCCATTGCTCCTCATGCACACCTCACACTCCGGTCACTGATGGGTGCAGGGCGCTGTGGGGGGGGCGCCCTGAGGGCAATATAATACACCTTGGCTGGCAAATCTACACCATATATAGTCAGGAAGGCTATATAGGTGTAAAAATACCCCTGCCAGAATTCCAGAAAAAGCGGGAGAAGTCCGCCGGAAAAGGGGCGGGGCCCTCTCCCTCAGCACACTGGCGCCATTTTTCCCTCTCAGCTCCGCTGGAAGGACGCTCCCTGGCTCTCCCCTGCAGTGTCAAGCTACATAAGGGTAAAAAAGAGAGGGGGGGCACTAAATTTAGGCGCAGTGTATGTATGTATGTATGTATATATATATATATATATATATATATATATATATTATATATATATATATATATATATATATATATATATATATATATATACAGCTATAAGGGGAAAAACACTCGTTTATAGCGGGATCCCTGTGTTATATAGCGCTCTGGTGTGTGCTGGCATAATCTCTCTCTGTCTCCCCAAAGGGCTTTGTGGGGTCCTATCCTCTGTCAGAGCATTCCCTGTGTGTATGCGGTGTGTCGGTACGGCTGTGTCGACATGTTTGATGAGGAGGCTTATGTGGAGGCGGAGCAGATGCCGATAAATGTGATGTCACCCCCTGCGGGGTCGACACCTGAGTGGATGGTTCTGTGGAAGGAATTACGCGACAGTGTCGACTCCTTGCATGAAAGGTTTGACGACATACCAAATATGGGACAGCCGGCTTCTCAGCCTGTGCCTGCCCAGGCGTCTCAAAAGCCATCAGGGGCTCTAAAACGCCCGCTACCTCAGATGGCAGACACAGATGTCGACACGGATACTGAATTCAGTGTCGACGACGATGAGACTAATGTATCTTCCAATAGGGCCACACGTTATATGATTGAGGCAATGAAAAATGTGTTGCATATTTCTGATGTTACCCCGGGTACCACAAAAAAGGGTATTATGTTTGGAGAGAAAAAACTACCAGTTGTTTTTCCTCCATCTGAGGAATTAAATGAAGTGTGTGAAGAAGCGTGGGCTTCCCCCGATAAGAAACTGGTAATTTCTAAGAGGTTACTAATGGCGTACCCTTTCCCGCCAGAGGATAGGTCACGTTGGGAAACATCCCCTAGGGTGGATAAAGCGCTCACACGCTTGTCAAAGAAGGTGGCACTACCGTCTCCGGATACGGCCGCCCTGAAGGAATCTGCTGATAGAAAGCAGGAGGCTATCCTGAAGTCTATATATACACACACAGGTGTTATACTGAGACCAGCTATTGCTTCAGCATGGATGTGCAGTGCTGCAGCTGCGTGGTCAGATTCCCTGTCGGAAAGTATTGATACCCTAGACAGGGACACTATATTGCTAACCGTAGAGCATATTAAAGACGCACTCTTATACATGAGGGATGCACAGAGGGATATTTGCCGGCTGGCATCTAAAATAAGTGCAATGTCCATTTCTGCCAGGAGAGGGTTATGGACTCGGCAGTGGACAGGAGATGCAGATTCTAAAAGGCACATGGAAGTTTTGCCTTATAAGGGTGAGGAGTTGTTCGGGGATGGTCTCTCGGACCTCGTTTCCACAGCAACAGCTGGGAAGTCTACATTTTTACCCAATGTTCCCTCACAGCCAAAGAAAGCACCGTATTATCAGGTACAGTCCTTTCGGCCCAATAAGGGCAAGCGGGTTAAAGGCGCGTCCTTTCTGCCCAGAGGCAGAGGTAGAGGGAAAAAGCTGCAGCATACAGCCAGTTCCCAGGAGCAAAAGTCCTCCCCCGCTTCCTCTAAGTCCACAGCATGACGCTGGGGCTCCACAGGCGGAGCCGGGTACGGTGGGGGCCCGTCTCAAAAATTTCAGCGATCAGTGGGCTCGCTCACGGGTGGATCCCTGGATCTTTCAAGTAGTATCTCAGGGGTACAAGCTGGAATTCGAGACGTCTCCCCCCCCCCCCCCCCCCCCCCTGCCGTTTCCTCAAATCTGCCTTGCCAACAACTCCCTCAGGCAGGGAGGCAGTGTTAGAGGCAATTCACAAGCTGTATTCCCAGCAGGTGATAGTAAAGGTGCCCCTACTTCAACAAGGAAGGGGTTACTATTCCACAATGTTTGTGGTACCGAAACCGGACGGTTCGGTGAGACCCATTTTAAATTTGAAATCCTTGAACACGTACATAAAAAAATAAGTTCAAGATGGAATCGCTCAGGGCGGTTATTGCAAGCCTGGACGAGGGGGATTACATGGTATCACTGGACATCAAGGATGCTTACCTGCATGTCCCCATTTACCATCCTCACCAGGAGTACCTCAGATTTGTGGTACAGGATTGTCATTACCAATTCCAGACGTTGCCGTTCGGTCTATCCACGGCTCCGAGGGTCTTTACCAAGGTAATGGCCGAAATGATGATACTCCTTCGAAAGAGGGGAGTTTTAATTATCCCGTACTTGGACGATCTCCTGATAAAGGCGAGGTCCAGGGAGCAGTTGTTGGTCGGGGTAGCACTATCTCGGGAGGTGCTACAACAGCACGGCTGGATTCTAAATATTCCAAAGTCACAGCTGGTCCCTACGACACGTCTACTGTTCCTGGGGATGGTTCTGGACACAGAACAGAAAAAAGTGTTTCTCCCGGAGGAGAAGGCCAAGGAGCTGTCATCTCTAGTCAGAGGCCTCCTAAAACCAAAACAGGTGTCGGTGCATCACTGCACGCGGATCCTGGGAAAGATGGTAGCTTCCTACGAAGCAATTCCATTCGGCAGGTTCTTGCATGGAACCTTTCAGTGGGACCTGTTGGACCAGTGGTCCGGATCGCATCTTCAGATGCATCGGCTGATAACCCTGTCTCCAAGGACCAGGGTGTCTCTGCTGTGGTGGCTGCAGAGTGCTCATCTTCAAGAGGGCCGCAGATTCGGCATACAGGACTGGGTCCTGGTGACCACGGATGCCAGCCTTCGAGGCTGGGGGGCAGTCACACAGGGAAGAAACTTCCAAGGACTATGGTCAAGTCAGGAGACTTCCCTGCACATAAATATTCTAGAGCTGAGGGCCATTTACAATGCCCTAAGTCAGGCAAAACCCCTGCTTCAAAACCAGCCGGTACTGATCCAGTCAGACAACATCACGGCGGTCGCCCATGTAAACCGACAGGGCGGCACGAGAAGCAGGACGGCGATGGCAGAAGCCACAAGGATTCTCCGATGGGCGGAAAATCACGTGTTAGTACTGTCAGCAGTGTTCATTCCGGGAGTGGACAACTGGGAAGCAGACTTCCTCAGCAGGCACGACCTCCACCCGAGAGAGTGGGGACTTCATCCAGAAGTCTTCCAACTGATTGTAAACCGTTGGGAAAGGCCACAGGTGGACATGATGGCGTCCCGCCTAAACAAAAAGCTAGAAAGATATTGCGCCAGGTCAAGAGACCCGCAGGCGATAGCTGTGGACGCTCTAGTGACACCGTGGGTGTACCGGTCGGTTTATGTGTTCCCTCCTCTTCCTCTCATACCAAAGGTACTGAGGATAATAAGGAGAAGAGGAGTAAGAACTATACTCATGGTTCCGGATTGGCCAAGAAGAGCTTGGTACCCGGAACTTCAAGAAATGATGTCAGAGGACCCATGGCCTCTGCCGCTCAGACAGGACCTGCTGCAGCAGGGGCCCTGTCTGTTCCAAGACTTACCGCGGCTGCGTTTGACAGCATGGCGGTTGAACACCGGATCCTGAAGGGAAAAGGGCATTCTGGAGGAAGTCATTCCTACGCTGATTAAAGCTAGAAAAGAAGTAACCGCAAACCATTATCACCGCATATGGCGAAAATATGTTGCGTGGTGTGAGGCCAGGAAGGCCCCAACGGAGGAATTTCAGCTGGGCCGTTTCCTGCACTTCCTACAGTCAGGGGTGACTATGGGCCTAAAATTGGGTTCCATTAAGGTCCAGATTTCGGCTCTATCGATTTTCTTCCAGAGAGAACTGGCTTCACTACCTGAAGTTCAGACTTTTGTTAAGGGAGTGCTGCATATTCAGCCCCCTTTTGTGCCTCCAGTGGCACCTTGGGATCTCAACGTGGTGTTGGATTTCCTAAAGTCACATTGGTTTGAGCCACTTAAAACCGTGGAATTGAAATATCTCACGTGGAAAGTGGTCATGTTGTTGGCCTTGGCTTCGGCCAGGCGTGTATCAGAATTGGCGGCTTTGTCATGTAAAAGCCCTTATCTGATTTTCCATATGGATAGGGCAGAATTGAGGACTCGTCCCCAGTTTCTTCCTAAAGTGGTATCGGCTTTTCATCTGAACCAACCTATCGTGGTGCCTGCGGCTACTACAGACTTGGAGGCTTCCAAGTTGTTGGACGTAGTCAGGGCCCTGAAAATCTATGTTTCCAGGACAGCTGGAGTCAGAAAGACTGACTCGCTATTTATCCTGTATGCGCCCAACAAGTTGGGTGCACCTGCTTCAAAGCAGACTATTGCTCGCTGGATCTGTAGTACGATTCAGCTTGCACATTCTGCGGCTGGACTGCCGCATCCTAAATCAGTAAAAGCCCATTCCACGAGGAAGGTGGGCTCTTCTTGGGCGGCTGCCCGAGGGGTCTCGGCTTTACAACTTTGCCGAGCAGCTACTTGGTCGGGGTCAAACACATTTGCTAAATTCTACAAGTTTGACACCCTGGCTGAGGAGGACCTAGAGTTTGCCCATTCGGTGCTGCAGAGTCATCCGCACTCTCCCGCCCGTTTGGGAGCTTTGGTATAATCCCCATGGTCCTTACGGAGTCCCAGCATCCACTTAGGACGTCAGAGAAAATAAGAATTTACTCACCGGTAATTCAATATCTCGTAGTCCGTAGTGGATGCTGGGCGCCCATCCCAAGTGCGGATTGTCTGCAATACTTGTATATAGTTATTGTTTAACTAAAGGGTTATTGTTGAGCCATCTGTTGAGAGGCTGAGTTGTTGTCATACTGTTAACTGGGTATTGTATCACGAGTTATACGGTGTGATTGGTGTGGCTGGTATGAGTCTTACCCGGGATTCTAAATCCTTCCTTATTGTGTCAGCTCTTCCGGGCACAGTATCCTAACTGAAGTCTGGAGGAGGGTCATAGTGGGAGGAGCCAGTGCACACCAGTTAGACCTAAAGCTTTCTTTGTAGTTGTGCCCAGTCTCCTGCGGAGCCGCTATTCCCCATGGTCCTTACGGAGTCCCAGCATCCACTACGGACTACGAGAAATAGAATTACCGGTGAGTAAATTCTTATTTTTAAGAGTCTACAAATTCAAGATGGAATCAATCCAATCAGTCATTGCAGGCTTAGAAGAGGGCGAGTTCATGGTATCCATGGACATAAAGGATGCATATCTGCATATTCCAATCTGGACTCCTCACCAGGCTTACTTAAGGTTCGCACTGGTGGCGGATCACTACCAATTTCGGGCCTTGCCGTTCGGTCTAGCATCAGCCCCAAGAATTTTCACAAAGATCATGGCGATCATGGTTGCAGGACTGAGACTGTTGGGGGTCACGATTATACCTTATCTGGACGATTTACTGATCAAGGCTCCATCTCAGACTCGACTGCTCAAGGATGTTCAGACATCCCATCAATTTCTAATTCAACATGGATGGATTGTCAATTTCCAAAAGTCCAACCTCATACCGACTCAACGGATTTAATTCCTCGGTCTCATCTTGGACACGGTCTTATTACGTGTGTTCCTACCAGAGAACAAGGTCCAGGACTTAGAGATTAGTGGCTCAGGTACTGAGGACGCAAACCGTTTCTCTGCACCTCTGTGTGCAACTTCTCGGGAAGATGGTGGCATCATTCGAAGCTCTCCAGTACGGCAGACTTCATTGCCGACCATTCCAAATAAACCTCATTGCTCAGGGAGCAGGCTCGCACTGGCTTCTCCATCGGAGAATCCGACTTCAACCACAAGTACGGGTCTCCTTGATATGGTGGTCGTTACACAAGAACCTTGCAGCCGGCAAGAAATGCGGCATTTGGGATTGGAGGATCCTGACGACTGACGCCAGTCTCAGAGGTTGGGGAGCCGTCCTAGAGGACCATCAGTTTCAAGGACGGTGGACGCTACAGGAGAGCAAACTACCCATAAATATCCTCGAACTAAGAGCAGTTTACAATGCACTTCTCTTAGCAGAAGACCTAGTCATGAAACAACACATCAGGATTCAGTCAGACAATGTCACGACGACGGCTTACATAAACCGTCAAGGAGAAACAAAGAGCAGGATGGCGTTAAAGGAAGCCACAAAGATCTTGTTGTGGGCAGAAAGACGAGACATCATTCTCTCGGCAGTGTTCATTCCAGGTGTGGAGAACTGGGAAGCAGATTATCTCAGTGGCCAGGACATGCATCCGGGAGAGTGGTGCCTTCATCCACGGATTTTCAACATGATTGTGAGAAGATGGGGTCTGCCTCAGGTGGACCTAATGGCGTCTCGACAAAACCATCAGCTACCCAGATATGTGTCAAGGACTCGAGATCCAGCAGCAGAAGGAGTGGACGCATTAACACTTCCTTGGTGCTACAGGAGGGTTTACATATTTCCCCCATTCCCACTCATACCCAGGGTTCTAAAAAGGGTAAAACGGGAACGAGTGTGGGCCATTCTAATCGCACCAGATTGGCCCCGCAGGAGTTGGTACTCCGACCTGCGGGGTTACTTGCGGAAGATCCTTGGAGGTTACCTCAGAGAGAGGACCTGCTATCTCAGGGACCGTTCCTACACCCCGACCTGAACAGGCTGCGTTTGACGGCGTGGCTATTGAAACCCGGATCTTAAGAAACAGAGGGATTCCACGAACGGCCATTCCTACAATGATTGCCGCTAGGAAGCCGGTCACAGCCAGGCACTACTACAGGATTTGGAGACGGTACATGGCTTGGTGTCAGGAGCGGGGATGGAATTCAACGAATTTCCATTTATCTCGACTTCTACTTTTCCTTCAGGCCGGTCTAGAGGGAGGACTCAGACTTGAAGGTTCAGATTTCGGCTCTCTCCAACCTTTTTCAACAGCGGCTAGCAGCCTTGCCAGAGATTCAAACCTTTTTACAGGGGGTTCTGAGGATTCAACCCCCTTTTTGTCCTCCCACGGCACCATGGGACTTAAATTTGGTGTTAGAATATTTGAAGTTACCGATTTTTGAGCCGTTGACAAGAACAGACCTGAAATATCTCTCTTGGAAGGTCACGTTATTACTTGCCTTGGCTTCGGCTAGGCGGGTTTCTGAGTTGGGAGCCTTATCCTGTAAGAGTCCTTTCTTAGTTTTTCATGAGGAAAGGGCGGAACTCCGTACAAGGGCGGACTTCCTTCCGAAGGTGGTTTCGGGGTTTCATGTAAACCAGCCAATAGTGGTTCCATCTTTCCAGGGTATCACAGATGAGGACGTGTCCTTGGATGTTGTCCGAGCTTTACGGGTATACGTACAGGTTACGTCGTCCTTCAGAAAGTCGGACCATTTGTTTGTTCTTTATGATGGGCCAAAGAAGGGTTGGCCAGCATCTAAGCAGTCTTTGGCTAGATGGATTAGACTTACCATTCGCCAAGCTTATGTTTCCTGTGGCAAACAGGTTCCGGTTCAGACGGGTGCTCATACTACCCGATCAGTGGGTGCCTCGTGGGCGGCTGCCAGGGGTGCTTTCACTACTCAACTTTGCAGAGCGGCGACGTGGTCTTCAGCACACACGTTCGCAAGATTTTACAAGTTTGATACTTTTGCGTCCGGAGAATCTAATCGGACGTTTAGTTTTGCAGGCCACCGACAGCACTCCCTCCCTGGGGGAAAACTTTGGGACGTCCCCTACTGTATAGGACTCCAGTGTCCCCTAGTGGATGAAAGAGAAAAGAGGATTTTGGTACTTACCGATAAATCCATTTCTCTGAATCCTCTAGGGGACACTGGACGCCCGCCTCCGGTGCTGTCAACCTGCTGTGTTTTTCAGTTCTTGTTTTAAACAGTTCGTATAAACGGTGTTCCTTATTCGGTCCAGAGTTCTTGGCCGCTGTTTGATATGTTGTACGGGTCGGTTCCTCGCCATGTGCTATAGTGTCATGTCCTATTCTCTCAGTCAAAATTTTTCAAACTGAGGGATGTGAAGGGGGAGGAACCGGCTGTGCAGACAATGCTAATTTTAGATTGTGCCACACCTCCAGTTCAAGGCGTCCCACCCCTACTGTATAGGACTCCAGTGTCCCCTAGAGGATTCAGAGAAATGGATTTATCGGTAAGTACCAAAATCCTCTTTTACCTGAGGGGGGAGTTTTGTGTGATGGTCTGTGTACTATGTCTCATACATCTCCCAGTCAGTCCGCAGTGCCTGTAATCAATCGGGAGCCAACCTGAGCTGCGTTCTCAAACCTCAAACCTACTGGGTTCTCTTGTTGAACGCTTTATGCCCCCTATGGGACCACCTGTAACATTACTGTCACTGATGTCCTCATGGTTACTCCGCTTTGGGCGGGAAAATTTTTCCTCACGGGTTGTAGTGTATGACTCATTCCTTGGTCAGGCAAAACCCTATTCCAGGTCACTCTCGTGTCTCTGGGTCACCTGAGCAGGCTGCTTCTTCCTCCCTATCCAATAATCTCTCTGATATTTTTATCTGAAGAGAGGGGGATCATGTTGTCCTGTCAGTCCCTATATTAGGTGTTCCTGACAAGGATTTTCCATTGCTAAATGATACCACTGCCCTTGTGGTTACTGGGTAACAAATCCTACAAATCACTGATAAGAGGATTCCCCTACTGTGGTAAACAAACTGATATGTCCACACGTTAGAGGGGAATTAAAACTCTGTTACCACAATCTGACCATTAAGTGTACATTAGACAAGACTCCTGGTCCAATCCAGGGAAGACATTCCCCCTGTCTACAATGCGCATTGGCTCAATATCCTCCCCCCTGCAGAGTTATATAACGAGTAGGTAGTTCACTGCTAGTGAACTCATGTGTCGGGTGTCGGACACTCTGCCTCTCATCACTGTCCCCTCACTGTAGGAACCGACAGGTAAGCGCGTTGAAGGATGCCTGAAGTCTATTACTCCCTTACGGGTGTTTATACATAGACCACAATTACGTCCTCTTGGGGCTGCAAAATAGATTGATGACTGGATCAGGCAGAGGAGGAGCTGCCCGAGGATATATCTGACAATGCCAGACATTCCCTGTCTCACAATACCACCGCCACCTTTTTTTTTCACCAGGAGGCATCACCTGAGGCGGGTGTGTTGGCTGCCAAGGCGTTGACTACATCTGTCCTGGCTCGCCGTATTCTGTTGTTGAGGTCGTGGATGGTGGACCTGGACTCCAAAAGTCCTTGGAGGTATTCCTTTTTTACTGGGGACATCTCATTTGGGGAAGACCTAATTAAAAATGGGGTCTGAATCGGCGGCTACTGTGACTGCCTTTCTCCCAAATGCTACTCCTTCTGCACAGAAGGCAAAAGGTACCACTTTTCTCTGCTTTCGGCCTTAAGGGGAAGCCAAGGTCAAGCATACCCGAGATTCTGTCTCGTGCTCCCAACAACCACTAAGCCAAAGGCCTAACATACCTGGGCTGCTCGTCAGCCTGCTTCTCATGACAAGCCTGCTGCATGACAGGACAGGCCTTCCCCTGGAGGATCCAAGGGTGGGGGACCGACTTCTACAATTCATCTAGGTCTGGTTAATGACCACTTCAGACGCATGGGTGTGAGAAGTTGTTTCTCACAGGTACGCAGTCTCTTCCCAGAGACATCGTCCTCGCCAGTTCTGCACATCGGTTATCCCTTCGGATCCGTTAAAGGCGCAAGCTTTACTGATGGTTGTGCGTTCCTTCCTGGATACAGGAGTGGTAGTGCCGGTCCCTCTGTCCCAGAGAGGCAGAGGATACTACTCGACCCTGTTTCTAGTCCCGAAACTTGATGGGTCTTTCTGGCTTATCTTAACCTCAAATCACTGAACAAGTTTGTGAGTGTGTCCAAGTTCCATATGGAAACACCGCGCTCAATTGTACTGGTCATGGACCCGAAGACTGTATGGTATCCCTGGTTATACAAGATGCTTACCTGCATATGCCTATTGCCATATCACATCAGCAATGTCTGCGGTTTTCTATTGGCAACCTTCACTATCAATTCCAGGCTCTGCCGTTTGGACTGACCACGGCCCCTCGGGTCTTCACCAAGGTTATGGCTGTGATGACTGCTCATCTCCGTCGCCAGGGAGTCGGGTTCCTGCCGTATCTGGACGATTTGCTGATTCTGGCAAAGTCCCACAATGTCCTCCTCTGTCATCTACAACTGACTGTAAACTTCCTACAAGCCCACGGGTGGCTCATCAACTGGAAGCAGTCCTCGCTGGTCCCTGCTCGGAGCATGGTGCACCAGGGGGCACTACCGGATATACACAGTCAACGGCTGTTTCTGTCTCCAGAGAAGGTGCTGAAACTTCTTCAGGACAGGATTAGATACTTTCTTTCTCGCCCAAGAGTGTCTGTACACTCGGTGATGCAAGTACTGGGCCTCATGGTGTCGGCATTCGACATAGTAGAGTACACTCAATTCCATTCCCGCCCTCTACAGAGGTTAATCTTTTCCAAGTGGGACGGCTTGCCTCATTGGATCAGATCTCACATGATCTCCTTGACTCGGGAGGTTCGCCTGTCGCTGACCTGGTGACTACAGGACCAGCAGTGGAGCAAGGGCCGTCCCTTCTGGATCCCCCTACTGACGTCAGTCTGAAGTGTTGGGGGCACGGTGTTGAAGCAACACTCTTTCCAGGGTTGGTGGACCATGGAGGATTCACTCCTCCCAATAAACATTCTGGAATTACGGGCAGTGTTCAATACTTTGTCTCTCGCTCTGCCTCTGATATAGAACAGGCCTGTTCAAGTACGGTCAGACCACGCCATCACTATGGCGTACATAAACCATCAGTGCGACACTCGAAGCTGCATGGCAATGATGGAAGTGTCAAAAATCCTTCGTTAGGCGGAACGCCTTTTGCCGGTAATATCGGCAGTGTTCATTCCGGGAGTCCTCAACTGGGAAGGTGATTTCCTCAGTCTTCAGGACGTGCACGCCGGAGAGTGGAGTTTTCATCAGGAAGTCTTTCAACTTCTAGTGAACAAGTGGGGCCAACCAGATGTAGACCTGATGGCGTCTCGACACTATCACAAAGTTCTGGTCTTCGGTCAAGAACCAGGGATCCTCAAGCAGAGTTTGTGGATGCTATGGCAAATCCATGGAACTTTCGGCTGCCCTACGTGTTCCCTCCAGTGTCACTCCTGCCCAGGGTACTATGGAAGTTCAAACAAGAAGGAATACTACTTGTAGTCGCTCCAGCATGGCCCAGACGGCATTGGTTCTCAGACCTGCAGGGTCTATCGATAGAGCGTCCTCTTCTACTTCAGACCTCCTCGTTCAGGGCCGTTATGTCTATCCAGACCTGGCCAGACTGGCTTTGACGGCGTGGCTCTTGAAGCTTTACTCCTGAGGGCCAAAGGATTCTCAGAGGCGGTCGTCCAAACTATGTTGAAGGCCCGCAAACCGGCATCTGTGCGGATTTATTATAGGGTCTAGAATTCTTACTTCACCTAGTGTGCTGCTAAGAATTACGATGCTTACAAATTCAGTACTTCCAGACTTCTGTTTTTTTGCAACAAGGCCTTGATTTAGGACTTCGTCTGGCCTCCCTCAAGGTTCACATATTTGCCTTGTTGGTGTGGTTTCAGAGAAAAATTGCATCTATACCTGACGTACATACATGCACTCAGTGCGTACTGCGGATTCAACCTCCCTATGTCTCTCCATGGGATTTGTCTGTCCTGAATGCCCTGCAAGAGTCTCCATTTGAACCTCTTGAGTCAGTGGACCTTAAATGGCTCACAGCCAAGGTCCTGTTTCTGCTGGCTATTGCCTCTGCTAGAAGGGCGTCGGACTTCGGCGCTTTGTCCTCTTTGATATTTCATCGTGACCGAGCAGTTCTTAGAACTCGCCCTGGTTATTTACCTAAGGTGGGGTCCTCTTTTCACCTTAATCAAAAGATTGCGGTTCCAGCCTTCATCTCTTCCGAATTGTCCTCCAAAGAAAGGTCTTTGGATGTGGTACAGGCTCTCCGTATGTATGTGGACAGGACTGCCTCTATTAGGAGGTCAGATACCCTCTTTGTACTGTTTGGTTTCCACAAACGTGGCTGGCCTGCGAATAAGCAAACCTTGGCCAGATGGTTTAGAATTGTGATTGCACAAGCTTATGCGCAGGCTGGACTCCCAGCTCCTGCTGCTATTAAAGCCCATTCTACTCTCTGTTGGACCCTCTTGGGTGGACCGCCGTGGCGCGGGCGCAGAACAATTGTGCAAGGCGGCTACGTGGTCCTCAGTGAACACGTTTATTAGGTTCTATGCCTTTTGATACTTCCGCCTCCCAGGATGCTTCCTTTGGACGCCAGGTTCTCATACCCGCTAAGGTGTGTCCCCTCCCTTGAGGATCTGCTCTAGGACATCCCCCGATGTATTCCCTGTGGAATACAGTGTACCCTGCTGCAGAAAAGGAGATTTGTGGTAGACTTACCATGGTTAAATCTTTCTGCGAGGTACACTGGGTTCCACAGGGTTCCAACCCTGACGCACTTGGCTTCTTTGGGTTTGTATGGCATTAGCCGATAGTCCCGTCTTCTGTCGTGAGAATGTGGTTCTATGTGACTAACATCTGCCTTCTCTTTTACCTGCTTCTGCATTGGACTGGTTAACAAAACTGAGCTCACAGTGCCTGGAGGCGGGGTTATAGCGGAGGCCCGCAATGCATTCTGGGACAGTCTAAAGCTTTACCCTGTTGGTGCCTCGAGATCAAGAACCATCTCTACACCCCGATGTATTCCCTGTGGAACCCAGTGTACCTCGCAGAAAGAGATTTAACCATGGTAAGTCTACCATAAATATCCTTTTTATTGATTTTATGTAATTTTCTAATTTTCTGAGATTTTGGATTTGGGGTTTTCTTAACCTGTAAGCCACAATCATCAAAATTATAACTAATAAACGCTTGAAATATCTCACTTTGCATGTAATGAGTCTATATAATATATTCGTTTCACCTTTTTAAGTTGAATTACTGAAATAAATTAACTTGTGCACGATATTCTAATTTTCTGAGTTTCACCTGTATATCAGGATATCTTGAAGGAGCTGAGGCTGGTGTGCGTATGTGAGGACAGACCGGACAATGCAGTCTCCAGCCCGGAGCTAGCACCTGCTCCTGCCCAGGAAGAGAAACCAGCAGGTGTGAAGAAGGCAGGAAAAAAGAGGAAAGCAAAGGATAACAAAGGAGAAAAGGCCGTTCCTGTGAAAAGAATCATCGGTGATGGCACAAGAGCTATTCCTGAGCCTTATCGGTGGACTTCAACACAAACCAAGATTACCATTCGGTACCTAGAAATTTTTTTGTATTTATCCTCTTACATTAGATCGTTTCAGTACTTGCTATGGGATTGGAGAGCACTATTTGTCTGCTATCGTGCCGGATTTCAACCAAATTGAATGTTTAGTGTAAGCAGAAATGGGCACAGTCGAACATCACAGTGGCACAGCACCTGCAATTGAAACTGGTCACGTTGCCCATAGCAACCAATCCGATTCTACTTGACATTTTATCTATTACAAATGCCTAGTATCTATTCTCAGTCTGTGTGTTCTGCTTTCCAGGGATCTGACCATGGAGTTTGTGCGGTATCGGCTGATTGGCCCCTACTCCCACTGCGTGCTCACTTCCACACTGCACGCTGCTTCTCTTCATAAAGTAAGAACTCATGAACTAAATACCTACTTGCTTGTATGCTTCATTGGTCGCTATCTAGTGGCCGCCGGCGCGCGAAACACTTGAATCCCACCCCCCATAGAGGTGAGGAGCAGCGTTAGCCTTTTGTAATATAGGATGATTTTGGAGCATGTCATGATTTCCAGAGCTGTTCTTAATAAAGTTATATATACATATATAGAAATTGGATATATTTAATAAATCTCTTAAAGCTGCACTACTAACTGCTGCCGAAACTTTGTCTGCCGATCCGCCTAGCTGGAGCCTAGAGGTCTGCTCCGTACCAGCTGTTTAATCCTCCAGATGGCAAAACTGACAATTCCTATATAATAGAAATTCTGTTTAGCGTCGACATCCTAAATCCTTTATGGAGATTACTTATGCTGGTAGGTGGTTGGCCCATGAGTGGCCCTAATGCTGATTGTGAAGATCTGACTCATTATCAATGGAATTAGAAGATGTTTTCATGTTATGACCCCGCTAACAAAGCACAGCGTATATTAGGAGCAGCTTGTGCTCTTCATGGCCCGGTTTCGGATGGCTATGTGACTGACTGAAAATACTGGATGACCCTGATTACATCACTTGGTGACAGACCAGCAGGATCACCCTGTGTATGACAAGCATTCCATGCAGTAATGTTATAGTTATATAATCTACCGCAAAACTCTTTTTTTTTTTTTTTTTTTTTTTAGGAAACTGAAAATCCTGGACCTCACAGCTGGTGGGCAGATTATTGCAAGAGTCCAGATAATGTTCAGCTCCATAACCGTCAGGAATCCTTGTTCCAGTTACTGCAAGGTATGAATCACATGCTCATGTTTCATCTGGTAATTGCAGCGCCAACAGAAGCTGCAGCACTGAGACAAAACAGACTTGTATGGATAATTTATTCAAGAATTTAGTTTGAGAACAAAAGAGGGAGGGGGACCGACCGCCTACCAATTTCAGAGCCTCAGTTGGGAGTACAAGGCACGTTAGGTAAAATGCACTGCTCCATAGCTTCAGCTAACCTGATTATCTTATTACACGTGCAACTTTTTCCTTGAAACACTACATATATTGGGGTCACGTTATTGTAGTCAACTGTGGGAAGTTGTCAGAAAACAAGCTGCGTATGTTCATGATGCTGGTTAAGTCTTGGGGGGGGGGCATCAGAAAGGCAAGGCTCCTCAAATAAGGGATAGCCTACAAAATCAAATTGCAAATTTCAAGGTTTAAACTGGAAACTTCTGAATGACTTATTGTCACAGCACCGTACTTATGTCCGTGGTCAGTTTTTGTTTCATGTTAATTTTTATGTGATTCACCTTTTCCTTTTTCTTTGTATCGTGTTTATGTTGCATGAATGAGAGTCTCTGTGCACGTTGCCTTTGCGCGGCTAGGAAATCCGGCGCTTAGCCGTACCAAGACAACATACAGAGACTCTCATTCATGCAACATAAACACGATACAAAGGAAAAGGTGAATCACATAAAACTTAACATGAGTGCCCGCATGCGTTGTAGCCACGCTAGAGGAGTGCGTCTGTATGTGTGTCCCGCTTCCTCCACTGTCTGGTGCTGCAAAACACTTTTGTGCCTTCATATCTAGGCACATCCGTATGTCTTTTTGTGCCGCAGTACAAAATTATAATTTTTTTGTGGGTTTTTTGAATGTGCATTTAGGGTGCATACCTTGCTGTACAGACAGAGGAACCTGATGTTTCCACCCCACCCAAGTAATTTATCTTTGCAGCAGTTCTGAGATTGCACAGATGGGTAGTCTCATTCTATACTTTTAATGGGATGCACATTGCTCCTCCAAGTTGCACTTTCGGAGAGAAACACTTCTGCCAATGTAGGGAAAAATCAACGTCCAATGCACAAGTGCTATGTAATGTGGACAGCCCTGATGTCCTGAAGGGGTGGTTTCTGAATGGCTTTATGTTAGAAATGTGATCAATTCAGTTAGGTGCGAGGGGGGGCGAATTGTTACTGCATGGAAACTCCAGCAACGGCACTACATCTCGCACCCAATCTCGCAACTGTTGGCGTGTGCTGACTCGCACCTAATTAATTCGATACCTTGATGTGGCGCTTACGCTTTTGCGCCTCACCATAAACAAAGCAAATTTTGTGAAGGCATCTTCCTAAGAGTAGGTTTTCATAAAGGAACTTTGCATCCAGAAAGTTTTGTGAATGAGGTCCAGTGTTTACGGACAGTGGAATGTGACAGAATTCCCATGCACCTCTTATCCCCCCTAATGCCTTGCTCCCTAGTTGTCCTGGTTTTTGTCCCCGCCCTGGCTGATGGGAACACGTCCAGGTACAGCTGACTTAACATAATTATTAAAACTAATTGCTTTGTTTTATTACATTGACAGCTGTTCTATAAAATGACTCCTCGCTTGTCATGCACTTTTCCAGGGATAGAATCTCCGGCCCAGTTGCCATTCGGAACCATTTTGGGCCTCACTGTTGGCGATCCAAGACTGAACTTGCCTAACAAGAGGACAACCATTTTCCCGAGTGTAGAAAACTATGAAGGTGAACCTCCTGGCGATTACTTGCAGCCGTGTGAAACTTTTGTGCCGTGTACTGTATGTGGCCTTGACAAGGGGCAAAATTCCAGTGATGGCTTTGTGCTCAGTGGGAGCCTCTGTCTTTCCATACAGATGACCAGGTTCAAATCCTGGCAAAGCCACTTTGAGGAGTTTTATTTATTTTTGTATTCGTGTTGTGTGTGTTTAATCTTTTACTGTGATTATGTTTTAAACAAGATGAAGTGTTTCCAGTC
Organism: Pseudophryne corroboree; assembly: GCF_028390025.1. Lineage (NCBI taxonomy): Eukaryota > Metazoa > Chordata > Amphibia > Anura > Myobatrachidae > Pseudophryne > Pseudophryne corroboree. Next base: position 755,945,736 of record NC_086448.1, read on the forward strand.
TTATGTAATTTGTCTGTTCGGTTTCTTCTCCTCCTAAACAGAGATGTTGATGCTGAGTTCCGTTGATGCTGTTTGTATTTGTAGTTCTGCCGTTTTCTTCTTCGGGAAGCATAAACACACAGCGTTCATGCTGGCCACACACCCTGCCGTGTCTGCGGTGATGAACGGCAAATGGATAACGCTGGTTTTATGTTACGGGTGTAACTGAATAATACAATGCATGGAATCAAATCTAATTCTCCATATGCATATTTATCAAACATTCATGTAATAACTCTATCCAAAAATTGTCCTTTAGCAGCCTTCAGCAGATCATACTGTATATAGAGTTGATCCCTTATTCACAGTGTTGGACATTTTTGTTTGTGCATAAGCCCCACAGTTGTGATCACTATAGAACTATGATGGCCAGATTCTGATAGGAGCGAGGAGTCCCTTTTTGCAAAGATCTTATCCCAGTTTCCTGACAGTGATCCTCGTACTGTAGGGAACACGTGTCCAGTTAGTTCTCAGAACTGTTATGTTATAAATCTGGCCACTAAACTGGTAAATGACCTGAAAATTGCGTGTTTTGTTGCCCAAACGGCTTCCTTAGGGGTATTTGGTCCCTACTAAGGTGCTGGGTACATATAGTATTTGTTCTGATCTCATACAGGGGGATATTTATCAAATCTTGGAGAGAGATAAATTACCAACCAATCAGCTTTCAGTTGTAATTTTACAGTCTGTGCTAGAAAAATAAGTTAGGCTCTGTACACAAAGCACCTATTTAACGATTGGTAAGTGCATATACACTTATCATACACTTACCAATCTGTCCGATGTGTCGTGTTGGTGTTACAACTGGACGGGTATTTAAATGTTCCCGTCCAGCTGAGAGGTCATTTACCAGTGGTCCCTGCAGCAAGTGTACAGGCTTTCACCCGTACACAGAGCCAAATGCGCCAATACAATTGCAGATATATCTGGCATTGGCTGTGCTGCAGGGCTGACACGATACGTCTGTGCACGTAGTCTTTCACAGACCTATCTGTACACACCGGCCAATGCACTAAAGATGTCTGTCGCTGTGTACCCAGCATTACAAACATTGGGATAATTCAGACCTGATTGTAGCAGCAAATTTGTTAGCAGATGGGCAAAACCATGTGCACTGCAGGTGTGGCAGATATAACATGTGCAGAGAGAGTTAGATTTGGGTGGGTTATAGTGTTTCTGTGCAGGGTAAATACTGACTGCTTTATTTCTACACTGCAATTTGGATTTCAGTTTTAACACACCCCACCCAAATTTAACTCTCTCTGCACATGTTATATCTGCCCCCCTGCAGTGCACATGGTTTTGCCCATCTGCTAACAAATTTGCTGCTACGATCAGGTCTGAATTAGGCCCATTATCTCTCTACGAGATTTGATAAATCTCCCCCACAGTCAATAGCTTTTATCCATTTGGTCTATATTACTGACCGGTGACCATTTCTGACGGTTGCCGACTGCACTGACAAGGTCCCACCTGGTTCAGAATTGATCCACCTGCAGAGTGCCCAGACCTAGTCGTGTTTAGCTACCCATTTCACAAGATAACCCCACATGTGACATAAGCTTTTGTTTCTCTCTCCTCTTCGATCTGTTGAACTACCGTCTAGTTAATGAGTTGTTAGTGAACTACAAATTCCAGCATATCCTTTTAACCATCTGACTCTGGAGTGATGCAGAAATTGTTTGTTTATGGACAGAAAGCGTCTCTCTGTTTTGATTTGCAGATGGAGACAAAGTGAAGTCGTTGGTGAAGTCCGGTGTCCCGGTGGAGTGCGCTCAGAGCCTTATATGGTCTCCTGACGTTCGCTCACATGTATTGGACAATAAAATACCAGAGCAGGTGACTATAGCTGTTTATTTATATAAGGGTACACCGGGTGACTGCAAAGAGACCCTTTCAGTGTGCATGCGGTGAAAGCCTATGTAGACCTCTCCATTCTCATCACCATCATGTATTCCAGGAAATGAACAGGCTGAGAAGTGAGCTCCTGGTGCCTGGTTCACAGCTTCATCTTGGTAATAGTGAATCCAAGATACCAGTCCTATTAATCCAGCAGCCTGGTAAAGTCACAGGGCGAGAGCGTCCAGGGTGGGGAAGTGGCTGGGACATCTGCCTACCAAAAGGATGGGGAATGGCTTTCTGGATTCCTCTTGTAAGTTTTTGTCTTTACGTAACAGTATACATGTATATTACAAGACGAGGAATAAATGTTTTATGATCCACTGTCAGATTTACCGAGGTGTCAGAGTTGGCGGTTTACAGCAAGCATTGCAGCACTGCCAGTATATGGGAGCGCCATTTGTTCCTGGGGACTTCCCGGATACCCCAGCCGGGGTCCAGTCGGCACAGGAGACTGCGGACTGTTTGCTAGGCAAATATACCAGGTAAAGTTCCCCCGCTTATCACAACACTGGAGGTGGGGTTACTGGGGTTTGGCTAGTAGCTTGCTGTTTCCTTCTAAAAGGACAAATAAAGCAGTTTATAAGTATCTATGCTAATATAATTATACCCCAGATAACGGAAATGTTAGAATATTAATGAAGTCTGCTCCCTGTGATGTAGCTGTTTGACCCGGGTATCTCCTGCTGTTGTGAGACTACACATCCCAGCATGCCCTGCCACAGTTTTGCTGTTAGTTTTAAAATTACCTATGACAGGGCATGCTGGGATGTGTAGTTTCTCTTTCATCCATCTGGGGGAAGCTGCGTACTTACTAATGGGTTAAAGCAGGGATGGCGAACCTTCGGCCCTCCAGCTGTTGTTGAACTACACATCCCAGAATGCCCTGCAACAGTTTTAGCATGGCCAAATAACAAAACTGTAGCAAGGAATGCTGGTATGTGTAGTTCAACAACAGCTGGAGGGCCGAAGGTTCCCCATCTCTGGGTTAGTGTGTGGGTAAGGAGTTTGGCACAGAACCTATAGAAAATGAACTCCTCCCCCGTCTAACCCCTCCCATCTCCAGCCTGACCAACAAGCACCTCTGTTTTAGTTTTGTGCCTGTGGAGTACAGACAGTTTTCTGCCTATAGCTTTTAGCTAGGTTTTTCTGTTATTTTGTTTAGTTATTTGTGGTACCTAGTCCCTGTATACAGGTGGCAGGTACAACTAGAGTGGGGTTAGATAGAATAGATCGTATTTCCCACTCTAATATGCTTCTGGACTGTCGCTATTCTCTGGTCACTGGGGCTCTCTTCCGGACAGGATCCGAGGATGCACTGTCGAGGTAGGACGGCCGCAATTGGGCTGTTCCTTCTATTGTGTTTACGTGTATGTATGTATGTATATGTGTGTATGTATAGATATGTGTGTGTGTGTGTGTATGTGTGTGTATGTATGTATATGTATGTATAGTACTCCAAGATAAAACGGCACTGGACGCAAAGAATATGAAAATGAGATGTATTGCAACAACAACAGCTGTTTCAGGGCAGCAGCCCTTTCCTCAAGTTAACAGCAACACTACCAACAAATGGACAGCTGTTGTTGTTGCAATACATCTCATTTTCATATTCTTTGCCCAGCTGTTGTCGTTGCAATACATCTCATTTTCATATTCTTTGCGTCCAGTGCCGTTTTATCTTGGAGTACTGTATCTGATATTTTGAAAACGCTGCACGGAGGCCAGTTGTATTTATTTAATCTAAGAGTGCCGACTGAACTGCAAGTATATGTGTGTGTGTGTATATATATATATATATATATATATATATATATATATATATATATATACACACACACACACACACACACACACACACACACACACACACACACACACACACACACACACACACACACACACACCTTGAAGAAATAAGAGGCGGCACTCAAAGGCTTTGAAATCAGTGAAAAAAACTTATATTCGTGAGGTCAACGTTTCGGGGACCACCTCCCCGTCTTCAGGACAAATACACAGTGCAACAGTGAAACTTAAATACACACTTACCCCCCTCCTCCTTTCGGTCTACCCGCCAGCGCCCGCCGCGGCCACGCCAGCCGCACTTCCTGTCCGGCATACTGCATACCTCCCTCGGGCGGAAGTGACGTCGCGGTATCTTGCTGGCCGCGTGACCATGGCAACGCTGGGGGGGGGAGGAAGAAACAAGTGCACACATGAATTTCCGTGTTCCATACTATTGGAAAGCCCACATTTATTTCCCACACTATAAAAATATATCCTAAAAGCAATAAACTAAAACACAATAAATACATCCTAAAAACCTGTGACAATACATATGGGCAGCTTCTGTCAAAACTCCCATCCATGTGTTCACCTTATCCCCCTCCTACCACCAACATAAAAATATTTTTGTGATTAAGACCTGTGCATCATCCTAATTAGTTGATTCCAGGATATATGATACATAGTGTATTTGTACACCCACATCTAAACTGCGGTCTATCCTCAAACAGTGTTCTGTATGAAATTCTTTGTAATCACTACCTTTTCTCCCAATGATAAATATCTATCTCAGGCTATTGAACTACTGTTACCTCTCCTCTTACCACTCAGACCTCTCCATTTATATCACATATTTTCTCTAACGTCCTAGTGGATGCTGGGGACTCCGAAAGGACCATGGGGAATAGCGGCTCCGCAGGAGACTGGGCACAAAGTAAAAAGCTTTAGGACTACCTAGTGTGCACTGGCTCCTCCCCCTATGACCCTCCTCCAAGCCTCAGTTAAGATTTTGTGCCCGAACGAGAAGGGTGCAATCTAGGTGGCTCTCCTGAGCTGCTTAGAGTAAAAGTTTAAATAGGTTTTTTTATTTTCAGTGAGACCTGCTGGCAACAGGCTCACTGCATCGAGGGACTAAGGGGAGAAGAAGCGAACTCACCTGCGTGCAGAGTGGATTGGGCTTCTTAGGCTACTGGACATTAGCTCCAGAGGGACGATCACAGGCCCAGCCATGGATGGGTCCCGGAGCCGCGCCGCCGTCCCCCTTACAGAGCCAGAAGACTGAAGAGGTCCGGAAAATCGGCGGCAGAAGACGTCCTGTCTTCACTAAGATAGCGCACAGCACCGCAGCTGTGCGCCATTGCTCTCAGCACACTTCACACTCCGGTCACTGAGGGTGCAGGGCGCTGGGGGGGGGGGGCGCCCTGAGACGCAATAAAAACACCTTTTTGGCAAAAAATACATCACATATAGCTCCTGGGCTATATGGATGTATTTAACCCCTGCCTATTTTTACATAAAAAAGCGGGAGAAAGGCTCCGCCCCTTTTTCGGCGGCCTATCTCCTCAGCACACTGGCGCCATTTTTTCCTCACAGCTCTGTTGGAGGAAGGCTCCCTGACTCTCCCCTGCAGTCCTGCACTACAGAAACAGGGTAAAACAAGAGAGGGGGGGCACTAAATTGGCATATAAATATATACAGCAGCTATATTAGGGAAAAACACTTATATAAGGTTATCCCTGTATATATATAGCGCTCTGGTGTGTGCTGGCAAACTCTCCCTCTGTCTCCCCAAAGGGCTAGTGGGGTCCTGTCCTCTATCAGAGCATTCCCTGTGTGTGCTGTGTGTCGGTACGTTGTGTCGACATGTATGAGGAGGAAAATGGTGTGGAGGCGGAGCAATTGCCTGTGTTAGTGATGTCACCCCCTAGGGAGTCGACACCTGACTGGATGGTCTTATGGAAAGAATTACGTGATAGTGTCAGCACTTTACAAAAGACTGTTGACGACATGAGACAGCCGGCAAATCAGTTAATACCTGTACAGGCGTCTCAAACACCGTCAGGGGCTCTAAAGCGCCCGTTACCTCAGGTCGATACAGACACAGACACGGACACTGACTCCAGTGTCGACGGTGAGAAAACAAACGTATTTTCCAGTAAGGCCACACGTTACATGATCACGGCAATGAAGGAGGTTTTGAACATTTCTGATACTACAAGTACCACAAAAAAGGGTATTATGTGGGGTGTGAAAAAACTACCCGTAGTTTTTCCCGAATCAGATGAATTAAATGAGGTGTGTGATGAAGCGTGGGTTTCCCCCGATAAAAAACTGCTAATTTCTAAAAAGTTATTGGCATTATACCCTTTCCCGCCAGAGGTTAGGGCGCGTTGGGAAACACCCCCTAGCGTAGATAAGGCGCTCACACGCTTATCAAAACAAGTGGCGTTACCGTCCCCTGATACGGCCGCCCTCAAGGAACCAGCTGATAGAAAGCTGGAAAATATCCTTAAAAGTATATACACACATACATACTGGTATTATACTGCGACCAGCAATCGCCTCAGCCTGGATGTGCAGTGCTGGGGTGGCTTGGTCGGATTCCCTGACTGAAAATATTGATACCCTGGACAGGGACAATATATTATTGACTATAGAGCATTTAAAGGATGCATTTCTATATATGCGAGATGCACAGAGGGATATTTGCACTCTGGCATCAAGAGTAAGTGCGATGTCCATTTCTGCCAGAAGAGGATTATGGACGCGACAGTGGTCAGGGGATGCGGATTCCAAACGGCATATGGAAGTATTGCCGTATAAAGGGGAGGAGTTATTTGGGGTCGGTCTATCGGACCTGGTGGCCACGGCAACGGCTGGAAAATCCACCTTTTTACCCCAAGTCACCTCGCAGCAGAAAAAGATACCGTCTTTTCAGGCTCAGTCCTTTCGTCCCCATAAGGGCAAGCGGGCAAAAGGCCACTCATATCTGCCCCGGGGCAGAGGAAGGGGAAAAAGACTGCAGCAGACAGCCTCTTCCCACGAACAGAAGCCCTCCCCCGCTTCTGCCAAGTCCTCAGCATGACGCTGGGGCCTTACAAGCGGACTCAGGCAAGACGGTGGGGGCCCGTCTCAAGAATTTCAGCGCGCAGTGGGCTCACTCGCAAGTGGACCCCTGGATCCTGCAGGTAGTATCTCAGGGGTACAAATTGGAATTCGAGACGTCTCCCCCTCGCCGGTTCCTGAAGTCTGCTTTACCAACGTCTCCCCCCGACAGGGAGGCGGTATTGGAAGCCATTCACAAGCTGTATTCCCAGCAGGTGATAATCAAGGTACCCCTCCTACAACAGGGAAAGGGGTATTATTCCACGCTGTTTGTGGTACCGAAGCCGGACGGCTCGGTGAGACTCATTTTAAATCTGAAATCCTTGAACACTTACATAAAAAGGTTCAAGTTCAAGATGGAGTCACTCAGAGCAGTGATAGCGAACCTGGAAGAAGGGGACTATATGGTGTCTCTGGACATCAAGGATGCTTACCTCCATGTCCCAATTTGCCCTTCTCACCAAGGGTACCTCAGGTTTGTGGTACAGAACTGTCACTATCAGTTTCAGACGCTGCCGTTTGGATTGTCCACGGCACCCCGGGTCTTTACCAAGGTAATGGCCGAAATGATGATTCTTCTTCGAAGAAAAGGCGTCTTAATTATCCCTTACTTGGACGATCTCCTGATAAGGGCAAGGTCCAGAGAACAGTAAGAGGTCGGAGTAGCACTATCTCAAGTAGTACTACGACAGCACGGATGGATTCTAAATATTCCAAAATCGCAGCTGATTCCGACGACACGTCTGCTGTTCCTAGGGATGATTCTGGACACAGTACAGAAAAAGGTGTTTCTCCCGGAGGAGAAGGCCAAGGAGTTATCCGACCTAGTCAGGAACCTCCTAAGACCAGGCCAAGTGTCAGTACATCAATGCACAAGGGTCCTGGGAAAGATGGTGGCTTCTTACGAAGCGATTCCATTCGGCAGATTCCACGCAAGAACTTTTCAGTGGGATCTGCTGGACAAATGGTCCGGATCGCATCTTCAAATGCATCAGCGGATAACCCTGTCTCCAAGGACAAGGGTGTCTCTCCTGTGGTGGTTACAGAGTGCTCATCTCCTAGAGGGCCGCAGATTCGGCATTCAGGATTGGGTCCTGGTGACCACGGATGCCAGCCTGAGAGGCTGGGGAGCAGTCACACAGGGAAGAAATTTCCAGGGCTTGTGGTCAAGCATGGAAACGTCACTTCACATAAATATCCTGGAACTAAGGGCCATTTACAATGCCCTAAGTCAGGCAAGACCTCTGCTTCAGGGTCAGCCGGTGTTGATCCAGTCGGACAACATCACGGCAGTCGCCCACGTAAACAGACAGGGCGGCACAAGAAGCAGGAGGGCAATGATGGAAGTGGCAAGGATTCTTCGCTGGGCGGAGAATCATGTGATAGCACTGTCAGCAGTGTTCATTCCGGGAGTGGACAACTGGGAAGCAGACTTCCTCAGCAGACACGATCTTCACCCGGAGGAGTGGGTGTCACGATCCGGGTATCTGGACGCCATTTCTTACCCATCAGATGCCTCCTAAGGCTGGCTCAGCGCTCCAGGACCGGATCCCATCTGTTATCCTGATGTGTACATTCCTGTATCCTCTCCTGTCACTCTGGGACGCTGTCACAGTAAACGCCATATTACACCTGGCATGGCGTCTCCCGAGGCCTCCGCCGCCGTCCCTGAACTTCTGCATGCAGAGTGTCTGAGTGGCGATTACGTCAGCCGCGGCCTCCGCTGTGTCCGCGTGGTTGGATGTGCATCTGTCAGCCTGGCGCCTCCTGTCTCCAGTGGCCGGCGCCGCCATTACTGTTTTCATTACCACATGGATTACAAACCAAACTTCCCTCCAAGTGTCTGCATGGGCGCAGCCATCTTGGATTCTGTCAGCTGATCATTTACTCCAATCTGTTGTCAGTATTGTTAATCTGCATAATTGCCAAGCCAATCCCTTCCTTGCTGCAGGTATAAATACACTGTGCCTGAGCAAGGAAGGCGTCAGTGCTTTGGTTGTCAAACCTAGTTCCTGTTTGTCTCTCTCCTGTGATTGTCTTCCAGGTTCCAGCTCCTGTCTCAAGACTTCCACCATAGAGACCCGCACCAGCATTCCACCTGCGGTGTAGCCTGACTCTCCGATCCATTTTGGATTCATCTGTTTCCAGCTACAACATTACCTGCTTCCAGCCCAGCTTCCAGCAGAGTACAGCTTCTCTTAAAGGGCCGGTGTCCTTTCTACAGTTTACCACTCTCCACCGGTATTATTTCTCCGCTCTCAAGCTCTACATTTCAGCTCATATTTCATCGCTCCCAAGTTCATTTATTATTTAACTGGTTCCAGCCAGTATCCACTCCGTGCTAACAACAGTCTGGTTCCAGCCAGTATCCACAGCAGCCGTTTTATCTACAGCAGCCCAGCTTTTCCTGGAACACCAGCTGGTACAATCCTGGGTTATCTCCATTGCTACAGTCGGGCCTGGTAAGGACTTTCCATCTAGAAGATTATTAGAACTATCTCACACTACCAGTGCCCTGTGGCTCCTGCCACCCTGTAGTACCCAGGAACTGTATTTATTCTTTGCTGACTTTTATGTTTTCTTTTACTGCTGCTGTGTTGCGGAGTTGTCATAATAAACATCATTGACTTTTATCCAAGTTGTCGTGGTCACGCCTTCGGGCAGTTATTATTCATGTTACTTACATGTCCAGGGGTCTGATACAACCTCCCAGGTTCCGGTACATCTCAGCCCCTACAACTGAGGCTGCCTCCCGTCAGCTCAGGACCTCAGTTGTGACAGTAAGCACTGACCTAATGAATCCAGCCGGAGACCAGGATCAAGCGGCCAGGCCGATGCAAGAACTGGCAGCCCGACTAGAACATCAGGAGGCTGCACAGGGCCACATCATCCGCTGTCTCCAGGATCTCTCGGCTGGATGGGATTCAGACAACTCTCCGTGGATCAGGCGCTTCTGGTGCGTCAACCACAGTGACTCCAGTTATAACCCCACCCACCTTACCCATTTCTGCTCCACGTCTTCATCTTCCAACGCCAGCAAAATTTGACGGATCTCCAAGATTCTGCAGGGGATTTCTCAACCAGTGTGAGATTCAGTTTGAGCTACAACCTGGCAATTTTCCTAGTGACCGTACAAAAATTGCCTACATTATTTCTCTTCTCAGTGGCTCAGCCCTTGATTGGGCATCACCGTTATGGGAGAGGTCCGACAGCCTGCTATCTTCTTACACTGCATTCGTCTCAACATTCAGGCGCATCTTCGACGAGCCAGGCCGGGTAACCTCAGCTTCATCCGAGATTCTCCGTTTACGCCAGGGGTCATGTACTGTAGGACAATATCTGATACAGTTCCAGATCCTGGCATCCGAACTGGCATGGAACGACGAGGCCCTGTATGCTGCATTCTGGCATGGCTTATTTGAGCGTATTAAAGATGAGTTAGCTACCAGAGACTTACCCTCTAAGTTAGATGAGCTAATCTCACTCTGCACGAAAGTTGATTTACGTTTCAGAGAGAGAGCAACTGAGCGTGGAAGATCATCTGCTCCAAAATCTTCTGCTCCTCCTCCTCGCCAACTGTCACCAACTAAAGATGAGCCCATGCAAATTGGCCGTTCCCGTTTAACGCCTGCTGAGCGCCGAAGACGTCTCTCCGAGTCTCTCTGTCTTTATTGTGCAGCTCCGTCTCACACCATTAATGCCTGTCCCAAACGTCCGGGAAACTCCAAATCCTAGCTCGCCAAGGAGAGGGCCGGCTAGGAGTAATGATCTCCTCTCCATCTCCTCAAGATTGTAATCTCCCAGTCTCGCTTCAAGTTGCTCAATGTTATCGGAACGTCATTGCCCTCCTTGATTCCGGAGCAGCTGGGAACTTTATTACCGAAGCCTATGTTAAACGGTGGTCTCTACCCACCGAGAGACTTCCTTCGTCCATTTCTTTAACTGCCGTGGATGGCAGCAAAATTTTTGATGCAGTTATTTCTTTAAGGACTCTACCAGTTCGTCTGAGAGTGGGAGTTCTTCATTCCGAACTTATTTCTTTTTTAGTGATTCCAAGAGCCACACATCCTGTGGTCCTGGGCCTTCCATGGCTCCGTCTTCACAATCCTACAATTGATTGGACGACTACGCAAATCCTGGCATGGGGTTCCTCCTGTGCTGAGACATGTTTGTTTAAAGTATTGCCTGTCTGTTCTTCCTCCCCCAGGTCGTCTGATGTTCCACCTCCTCCATATCAAGATTTCACGGATGTGTTCAGTAAAGCTTCTGCTGATATCCTTCCTCCTCATAGAGAATGGGACTGCCCGATTGATCTCGTTCCAGGGAAGGTTCCACCTCGAGGCCGAACTTATCCGTTGTCTCTGCCTGAGACGCATTCTATGGAGGAATACATTAAAGAGAACCTAGCAAAGGGGTTCATTCGACCTTCTTCTTCTCCAGCCGGCGCAGGCTTCTTTTTTGTAAAAAAGAAAGATGGTGGTCTGCGGCCGTGCATCGACTACAGAGGTTTGAACGACATTACCATCAAGAACCGTTATCCTTTACCCCTGATTACTGAGCTCTTTGACAGAGTTAGCGGAGCTACCATCTTTACAAAGCTGGACTTGAGAGGTGCATACAATCTCATCCGGATCCGTGAGGGTGACGAGTGGAAGACCGCCTTTAACACCCGTGACGGACATTATGAGTACCTCGTCATGCCCTTCGGATTGAGCAATGCTCCAGCTGTCTTCCAGCATTTTGTCAATGAGATCTTCAGAGACATTCTATACCGTCATGTCGTGGTCTATCTAGACGATATCCTCATTTTTGCCAACGATTTAGAGGAACATCGTTTTTGGGTTAAAGAGGTTCTGTCCCGTCTCCGTGTCAATCATCTCTATTGCAAATTAGAGAAATGCGTCTTTGAAGTCAAGTCCATTCCGTTTCTAGGGTACATTGTGTCCGGTTCCGGACTAGAGATGGATCCTGAGAAACTACAAGCAATCCAAAATTGGCCGGTACCCTTAACCCTCAAAGGGGTCCAGAGGTTCTTAGGGTTCGCCAACTATTACCGAAAGTTTATACGAGACTTTTCCACCATTGTGGCGCCTATTACTGCTTTCACTAAGAAGGGTGCTAACCCGTCCAAGTGGTCTGAAGAAGCCATGCAAGCATTTCATCTTTTAAAACAAAGGTTCATCTCTGCGCCTGTTCTGAAACAGCCTATCGACTCTCCTTTCATCTTAGAGGTGGATGCCTCCTCCGTTGGAGTAGGAGCGGTGTTATCTCAGAGGGCTAAAGATGGCCATTTACACCCTTGCAGTTTCTTCTCCCGGAAGTTCTCTCCAGCTGAGCGCAACTATGCCATTGGCGACCAGGAGTTGCTAGCCATCAAGCTCGCTCTAGAAGAGTGGAGGTATCTGTTGGAGGGAGCTTCTCATTCAATCACCATACTTACAGACCACAAGAACCTTTTATATCTGAAAGGCGCACAATGTCTCAACCCTCGTCAGGCCAGATGGGCACTTTTCTTTTCCAGGTTCGACTTTAAACTCCAGTTCTGTCCGGGCTCTCAGAATCGCAAGGCCGATGCCCTTTCCCGCTCATGGGAGCAAGAAAATGAGTCAGAGTCTTCAGACAAGCATCCTATTATAAATTCGTTGGCATTCTCCACGGTAGGGATGGACTCTATGCCCCCATCAGGGAAAAGTTTTGTGAAACCGATGCTAAGGAAGAAGCTTATGCATTGGGCCCATGCTTCCCGTTTTGCCGGACATACAGGTATCCAAAAAACCCTGGAGTTTATCTCTAGGTCCTATTGGTGGCCAACTCTGAAAAAGGACGTCTTGGAGTTTATTGCATCTTGCCCAAAGTGTGCTCAACATAAGGTATCCCGCCAGTCGCCTGCGGGGCAACTGGTTCCACTATCTGTTCCCCGTCGACCTTGGACCCATTTGTCGATGGATTTTATTACAGATTTACCCATGTGCAACAAGTTCAATACCATCTGGGTGGTAGTTGACCGGTTCACCAAGATGGCACACTTCATTCCTCTCACCGGTCTTCCGTCAGCTTCCAAGTTGGCTCAAGTATTCATACAAGAGATCTTCCGACTCCACGGTCTTCCTGAAGAAATGATCTCAGATCGAGGAGTTCAATTCACAGCCAAATTCTGGCGAAGTTTATGTCAAGTCCTCCAAGTCAAGCTAAAGTTTTCCACGGCTTACCATCCTCAGACCAATGGTCAAACCGAGAGGGTGAATCAGGACTTGGAGGCCTTCCTCCGCATCTATGTGTCCTCCTCTCAAGATGACTGGGTTCAATTACTTCCCTGGGCCGAGTTCTGTCATAACGACCAGTATCATTCTTCATCTGCTTCAACACCATTCTTCACTAACTTTGGATTCCACCCTAAAGTCCCTGAGTTCCAACCGCTTCCAGCAACTTCTGTTCCCGCAGTGGATATCACCTTGCATCAGTTTGCCAATATCTGGAAGAGCGTACGATCAGCTCTGCTCAAGGCATCGTTCAGGTACAAGAAGTTTGCGGATAAGAAGCGTCGAGCAGTTCCTGCTCTCAAGGTGGGTGATCGGGTATGGTTATCCACGAAGAATTTGAGGTTAAGAGTTCCCAGTATGAAGTTTGCACCTCGCTATATCGGTCCTTTCAAGATTGAACAAGTCATCAATCCTGTTGCTTACAGACTCCAGTTGCCTCCCTTCTTAAAAATACCCAGGACATTCCATGTTTCCCTGTTGAAACCGCTGATCTTGAATCGGTTTCATTCCTCACTTCCTCCAACTCCGAAAGTCCAAACTCAACGAGGCGTTGAGTATGAAGTGGCCAAGATCCTGGACTCACGTCACCGTTACGGTCAACTACAATATCTTATTGACTGGAAGGGTTATGGTCCTGAGGAACGTTCATGGACCAATGCTTCTGATGTCCATGCTCCTGCCTTGGTCCGGAGATTCCATTCCAAGTTTCCTCAAAAGCCAAAGAAGTGTCCTGGGGCCACTCCTAAAGGGGGGGGTGCTGTCACGATCCGGGTATCTGGACGCCATTTCTTACCCATCAGATGCCTCCTAAGGCTGGCTCAGCGCTCCAGGACCGGATCCCATCTGTTATCCTGATGTGTACATTCCTGTATCCTCTCCTGTCACTCTGGGACGCTGTCACAGTAAACGCCATATTACACCTGGCATGGCGTCTCCCGAGGCCTCCGCCGCCGTCCCTGAACTTCTGCATGCAGAGTGTCTGAGTGGCGATTACGTCAGCCGCGGCCTCCGCTGTGTCCGCGTGGTTGGATGTGCATCTGTCAGCCTGGCGCCTCCTGTCTCCAGTGGCCGGCGCCGCCATTACTGTTTTCATTACCACATGGATTACAAACCAAACTTCCCTCCAAGTGTCTGCATGGGCGCAGCCATCTTGGATTCTGTCAGCTGATCATTTACTCCAATCTGTTGTCAGTATTGTTAATCTGCATAATTGCCTAGCCAATCCCTTCCTTGCTGCAGGTATAAATACACTGTGCCTGAGCAAGGAAGGCGTCAGTGCTTTGGTTGTCAAACCTAGTTCCGGTTTGTCTCTCTCCTGTGATTGTCTTCCAGGTTCCAGCTCCTGTCTCAAGACTTCCACCATAGAGACCCGCACCAGCATTCCACCTGCGGTGTAGCCTGACTCTCCGATCCATTTTGGATTCATCTGTTTTCAGCTACAACATTACCTGCTTCCAGCCCAGCTTCCAGCAGAGTACAGCTTCTCTTAAAGGGCCGGTGTCCTTTCTACAGTTTACCACTCTCCACCGGTATTATTATTTCTCCGCTCTCAAGCTCTACATTTCAGCTCATATTTCATCGCTCCCAAGTTCATTTATTATTTAACTGGTTCCAGCCAGTATCCACTCCGTGCTAACAACAGTCTGGTTCCAGCCAGTATCCACAGCAGCCGTTTTATCTACAGCAGCCCAGCTTTTCCTGGAACACCAGCTGGTACAATCCTGGGTTATCTCCATTGCTACAGTCGGGCCTGGTAAGGACTGTCCATCTAGAAGATTATTAGAACTATCTCACACTACCAGTGCCCTGTGGCCCCTGCCACCCTGTAGTACCCAGGAACTGTATTTATTCTTTGCTGACTTTTATGTTTTCTTTTACTGCTGCTGTGTTGCGGAGTTGTCATAATAAACATCATTGACTTTTATCCAAGTTGTCGTGGTCACGCCTTCGGGCAGTTATTATTCATGTTACTTACATGTCCAGGGGTCTGATACAACCTCCCAGGTTCCGGTACATCTCAGCCCCTACAACTGAGGCTGCCTCCCGTCAGCTCAGGCCCTCAGTTGTGCCAGTGGGGACTTCACCCAGAAGTCTTCCACATGATTGTGAACCGTTGGGAAAAACCAAAGGTGGACATGATGGCGTCCCGCCTCAACAAAAAACTGGACAGATATTGTGCCAGGTCAAGGGACCCTCGGGCAATAGCTGTGGACGCTCTGGTAACACCGTGGGTGTACCAGTCAGTGTATGTGTTCCCTCCTCTTCCTCTCATACCAAAAGTACTGAGAATCATAAGAAGGAGAGGAGTAAAGACTATACTCGTGGCTCCGGATTGGCCAAGAAGGACTTGGTACCCGGAAATTCAAGAGATGCTCACGGAAGACCCGTGGCCTCTACCTCTAAGAAAGGACCTGCTCCAGCAGGGACCATGTCTGTTCCAAGACTTACCGCGGCTGCGTTTGACGGCATGGCGGTTGAACGCCGGATCCTGAAGGAAAAAGGCATTCCGGATGAAGTCATCCCTACCCTGATCAAAGCCAGGAAGGATGTAACCGTACAACATTATCACCGTATTTGGCGTAAATATGTTGCGTGGTGCGAGGCCAGGAAGGCCCCTACAGAGGAATTTCAACTGGGTCGTTTCCTGCATTTCCTGCAAACAGGACTGTCTATGGGCCTCAAATTGGGGTCCATTAAGGTTCAAATTTCGGCTCTGTCTATATTCTTCCAAAAAGAACTGGCTTCTGTTCCTGAAGTTCAGACGTTTGTCAAGGGAGTACTGCATATACAGCCTCCTTTTGTGCCTCCAGTGGCACCTTGGGATCTCAATGTAGTTTTGAGATTCCTAAAATCACATTGGTTTGAACCACTCACCACTGTGGACTTAAAATATCTCACATGGAAAGTGGTAATGCTGTTAGCCCTGGCTTCAGCCAGGCGTGTCTCAGAATTGGCGGCTTTATCCTATAAAAGCCCTTACCTAATTTTTCATACGGACAGGGCAGAATTGAGGACTCGTCCTCAATTTCTCCCTAAGGTGGTTTCAGCTTTTCACTTAAACCAGCCTATTGTGGTGCCTGCTGCTACTAGGGACTTGGAGGATTCCAAGTTGCTGGACGTAGTCAGGGCCCTGAAAATATATGTTTCCAGGACGGCTGGAGTCAGAAAATCTGATTCGCTGTTTATCCTGTATGCACCCAACAAGCTGGGTGCTCCTGCTTCTAAGCAGACGATTGCTCGTTGGATTTGTAGTACAATTCAGCTTGCACATTCTGTGGCAGGCCTGCCACAGCCAAAATCTGTAAAAGCCCATTCCACACGGAAAGTGGGCTCATCTTGGGCGGCTGCCCGAGGGGTCTCGGCTTTACAACTTTGCAGAGCAGCTACTTGGTCAGGGGCAAACACGTTTGCTAAATTCTACAAATTTGATACCCTGGCTGAGGAGGACCTGGAGTTCTCTCATTCGGTGCTGCAGAGTCATCCGCACTCTCCCGCCCGTTTGGGAGCTTTGGTATAATCCCCATGGTCCTTTCGGAGTCCCCAGCATCCACTAGGACGTTAGAGAAAATAAGAATTTACTTACCGATAATTCTATTTCTCATAGTCCGTAGTGGATGCTGGGCGCCCATCCCAAGTGCGGATTGTCTGCATTACTTGTACATAGTTATTGTTACAAAAATCGGGTTATTGTTGTTGTGAGCCATCTTTTCAGAGGCTCCTTCTGTTATCATGCTGTTAACTGGGTTCAGATCACAAGTTGTACGGTGTGATTGGTGTGGCTGGTATGAGTCTTACCCGGGATTCAAAATCCTTCCTTATTGTGTACGCTCGTCCGGGCACAGTATCCTAACTGAGGCTTGGAGGAGGGTCATAGGGGGAGGAGCCAGTGCACACCAGGTAGTCCTAAAGCTTTTTACTTTGTGCCTAGTCTCCTGCGGAGCCGCTATTCCCCATGGTCCTTTCGGCGTCCCCAGCATCCACTACGGACTATGAGAAATAGAATTATCGGTAAGTAAATTCTTATTTTTTTATATGTATGGCATTCTGTGAGTGTGAGGGCTCTTTTAAGGTGCTGCTTACTCCTTACAGGAAATTAATGAGGCCTAAGCTGTCATTTAAACCTCCCGGTTTCATAGTGTTTAACCTGTGAATCCACCTGGTTTCTAATCTCAGTAGCTGTTGTCCTCTGTTTCCACCCCTGGGTAGTTCCGGCACATGATCGATGATCCTGTGCTTGAATGTTGCCATCCCATGCCTATTTTCCAGAAAGTGCCTGGCCACTGGCTGATCTCCACTGCCTGTGGCCAGTGCGTTACGGATTGCCTGCCTGTGTTGGGCCATCCTCGTCTTGAACTGGCATTCAGTTTTGCCAATGTAATAGTGCCCACATGGGCATATGATGGCATACACAACAAATTTCGTACTACATGTTAACGGCCATCTGATTGGGAATTTCTTCCCTGTATATGGGTGGGCAATGTTATCTCCAGGTGACATGTGTGAACATGTAGTACAGCCAGTGCATTTATAGCATCCGTTTTTGCGTGTCAAGAAATTTGTCGGGGTTGTTTTTAATTTGGACATGTCCGTTTTCACCACAATATCTCTAATGCTTTTGCCCCTCTTATAGCTCGGCATTGGTCTTTTGTCCTGAAAGATTTTTAAATCTGGGTCAGAAGTGACCATCGGCCATAAATTTCTCACCTTCTGTTTAATACCCTCACTTCTTGTTGAAAACTCATTGACCCATGGAATAACTTTGGACATGTCCCTTACCATGGATGGTTGTAATAGGTCCTCTCTGTTTTTGTCTACAGCTTTCGCTCTGGCTGCTCTCAACAATCTCAGGGGATATCCTCTCTGGAGGAATCTCTGTTCCATCTCATCCAACTGTATTAACATCTCGTTCCTATCACTATTTACTCTACATACGCGTAGGAACTGAGAATAGGGGAGGCCTTTAACTGTTGCTGGGGGGTGAAAGCTATCATGTCTCAGCATAGTGTTGCGGTCTGTAGGTTTTTTGTACAGCCCCGTAACAATCCGTTGTTCTTGGATTCTGATACAGATATCCAAAAAACAAATTTCTGTTTTACTGCATGTGCTGGTAAATTTTATAGGGCTGATTGTGACATTGTGTGTCTTCACCAAACTATTCAAAGATTCTTCTGTGCCCTTCCAAAACAGCAGTAGATCGTCTATATAACGATAGTAAATAAATAGACAATCTGCCACTTCCTTTTCCGCGAAAAACAACTCTCTCTCTCTACCTCCCACATGTAGGAGTTTGCAAACGAGGGTGCCACCGAAGATCCCATGGCACACCCCGTTTGCTGCCTGTAATAACCTCCGTCAAAGATGAAAAAGTTAAGGTAAATTCTAACAAGGACATGAAAAAATCTACGTCTGGTCCCCCATAATGCACATTACCTGTAATCAACCGTCTCACAGCCTGTAACCCCTGTGCATGTGGTATACATGTATACAGGCTTGTGACATCCAATGCTGCCAATATTACATCACTTGGTACTTCCTTGATAGACAAAAACTTTCTAAGTAACATACTAGAATCTTTAAGATGGGAAGCTGTGCTCTGAATACACGGCTGTAGGTAAGTATCCAAGTACACTGCCACTGGTTCGCACAGAGACCCCCGAGCCGATATTATCGGTCTGCCTGGAGGCCTCTGTGCGTCCTTGTGTATCTTGGGGATCGTGTAAAAAATAGGTGTAATCGGGTATTCTGGGCGCACAACCTTTTAGCTATATCTGCTGTTATAACCCCCGCATCCTGCGCCTCCCGTAACAAATTAACCAGTTGCATTCTGTACTTTTGTGATGGATCAGAACTCAATCTACAATAAGTGTCCTGGTCACTCAAGTCTGTGACACTCAGCCTTGCACTCTGCAACATCCTGCACCACTACAGCCCCTCCCTTATCCGCATTGCGAATAACAATGTCTTTGCGGTTACCAAGTCCCTTTAAAGCCACGCGTTCTTCTCTCTGTAAATTATGGTATTTATGAGACCCCGTTTCCTTTCCTGCTGTTTCCAACATCCTATGAAAAGTTTTCAGGGATGCATTTTGAGTTACAGGATCAAAACGCGACTTGGGCCCCAACTTCTGTATTCTCGGTGGTAATGCAATTTTATCTTTAACAGGTGGAATCTTGCTGAAATGTTCTTTAATTTTTAAGGTGCGATGTAATTTAAATGTATCAACAGTCCATCCAAAATCATCACCAAAATTAGTAGGTACATATGATAACCCCTTATTAAGTACACTAACCTCAGCAGGGGTGAGGGGGGTCGAGGACAAATTGAAAATTAACGTGTCTTCCCCTTGGTGGTTTTGGTCTTGCCTTTGTCTTTGATTTTGTCCTCCCCGTCGCGTTTGCCTCCTTTTCCTCCCCGAGCTGCCACCACCGCCCGGGTATTTACCCCTAAAGGGGTTCTCTCACTTACAGACATAGCTTAGGATGTGTTGGCTTCCTCTGAATCACATGCCGAGGTGTTATATTCTCTGCCCCTGCTTCTGAACCTCACATTACGGGTGGGTTTCCTCCTGGTGTTTTCCATATTGTTGTTACCCAGCCAGGTGTACACTCGATGTTGGGTGTAATTCATCTGTACCTTTCGTAATTTTTCTTTCTTGAATTTTATGAGGTTGTTTTTATATTGCTTCACCTGCTCCCCAAGCTTAACCATCCAGATTTTGGACTGTTCCAGGGCTATAACCGATGCATGTTCCGTCTCAAATTTGTGTATATTCTCCCTGGTTTTCTCCAACTCCTTAGTGGATTCCTCCACCACTAGTAAAACCAAGTCCATGGAACATTTATTTAGAACAGCGGTCCATTTTTTGCAAAATTCCATGCTGTATCGCCCAATCGTAGGGATATTGTGGACCCTGAAGCCTCTCGGTAACTGTTTCGCTCGATAATAATCGGATAAAGTCCGGCTGTGGTATAAATAATCTAATTCACGTCTTTTCAGGCGGAACTCTCGCTGGACATCCTCACCAGAGGGTACAACGGTCTCTGTAAATGCCGGTTCCTTGTGCAAGATTCTCTCTGCTTCCACATCTGAGAAACTTAATGTATCGTATGTGTCACAATGGAGCAGGAATGAGGTAAAATCTCCACTTTCTTGTGCAGTCGTAGCCATCTTTATCAGGTATCAAAGTGCAACAGTGCTTGTGCAGTATTGATGTGCAAAACAGTGCAAACAAAGTGCTGGTGCTAATAGGAATAAAAAAACCTGATGAAGCAGGGTGGTCTAATGTTGAAAAAAATGTACTAGGTGCCTTGAGTAGTCCTTTACGCCTGCACGGCGTGCACGGACTATACGTATGCAGTAGATAAACTCCGGCACTCCAGTCCTCCCCCTCAGGGTGTACCTTGCTCAGGTGCCTTCCCCAGGGAACCAGTCCCTGACGTGCAACTTGAAGAAATAAGAGGCGGCACTCGGAGGCTTTGAAATCAGTGAAAAAAACTTATATTCGTGAGGTCAACGTTTCGGGGACCACCTCCCCGTCTTCAGGACAAATACACAGTGCAACAGTGAAACTTAAGTGATTTCAAAGCCTCTGAGTGCCGCCTCTTATTTCTTCAAGTTGCACATGTCAGGGACTGGTTCCCTGGGGAAGGCACCTGAGCAAGGTACACCCTGAGAGGGAGGAATGGAGTGCCGGAGTTTATCTACTGCATACGTATAGTCCTTGCACGCCGTGCAGGCGTAAAGGACTACTCAAGGCACCTAGTACATTTTTTTCAACATTAGACCACCCTGCTTCATCAGGTTTTTTTATTCCTATTAGCACCAGCACTTTGTTTGCACTGTTTTGCACATCAATACTGCACAAGCACTGTTGCACTTTGATACCTGATAAAGATGGCTACGACTGCACAAGAAAGTGGAGATTTTACCTCATTCCTGCTCCATTGTGACACATACGATACATTAAGTTTCTCAGATGTGGAAGCATAGAGAATCTTGCAGAAGGAACCAGCATTTACAGAGACCGTTGTACCCTCTGGTGAGGATGTCCAGCGAGAGTTGTTCCGCCTGAAAAAACGTGAATTAGATTATTTATACCACAGCCGGACTTTATCCGATTATTATCGAGCGAAACAGTTACCGAGAGGCTTCAGGGTCCACAATATCCCTACGATTGGGCGATACAGCATGGAATTTTGCAAGAAATGGATCGCTGTTCTAAATAAATGTTCCATGGACTTGGTTTTACTAGTGGTGGAGGAATCCACTAAGGAGTTGGAGAAAACCAGGGAGAATATGCACAAATTTGAGACGGAACATGCATCGGTTCTAGCCCTGGAACAGTCCAAAATCTGGATGGTTAAGCTTGGGGAGCAGGTGGAGCAATATAAAAATAACCTCATAAAATTCAAGAAAGAAAAATTACGAAAGGTACAGATGGATTACACCCAACATAGAGTGTACACCTGGCTGGGTAACAACAATATGGAAAACACCAGGAGGAAACCCACCCGTAATGTGAGGTTCAGAAGCGGGGGCAGAGAATATAACACCTCGGCAAGTGATTCAGAGGAAGCCAACAAATCCTCAGCTATGTCTGTAAGTGAGAGAACCCCTTTAGGGGTAAATACCCGGGCGGTGGTGGCAGCTCGGGGAGGAAAAGGAGGCAAACGCGACGGGGAGGACAAAATCAAAGACAAAGGCAAGACCAAAACCACCAAGGGGAAGACACGTTAATTTTCAATTTGTCCTCGATCCCCCTCACCCCTGCTGAGGTTAGTGTACTTAATAAGGGGTTATCATATGTACCTACTAATTTTGGTGATGATTTTGGATGGACTGTTGATACATTTAAATTACATCGCACCTTAAAAATTAAAGAACATTTCAGCAATATTCCACCTGTTAAAGATAAAATTGCAACGGTACAATTTAAGTACCTTGGAATCCAAATAACTAACGACCCTTCTGATTTTGTCCCTCTGAATCTGGACCCGACCATGCAGTGGGTCACGGGCAAATCCAAGACTTGGTGTAAGCTTCCACTGACGGTGTCTGGCAGGGTTAATCTCATTAAAATGATTATACTGCCCAAACTCTTATACATTATTCTCCAGTCCCCGGTATATATTTATCCAATATTCTTTAGGAAATTGAATAGCGTTCTGTCCTCACTGATCTGGGCTAATAAACGACCTAGGATACAGCTAAATACCCTTACCAGACAGCGATCTGACGGCGGCCTGGCTCTACCTAACTTTCAGATGTATTACTTCGCTGCTCAGCTGACTCATATCACTGTATGGGCACAAAACTCTGGGGCTGACTCTTTGCATTGTGAGTTTATTCGTTGTTACTTTCCCCACCTCTCTCCTATGCAGGTGTTATTGAGTGGGAGCATAGCTAGGTTTCTTCCCCCTATCATTTTTCAGGCCTTAAAGATTTGGCGGGCCCTGAGAGACCTCTTGAGGTACGATGGCCTGGACCCAGATACCCCCTTATGGTACTCTGACTGGCTCCCTGAATTGCATGCACTTGAGGGGCGGGAGGTATGGGCCCCTAGATCGGTGATTTCTATCTCTCAACTTTACCTAGATAATGCACTTAAATCCTTTCAACAACTGAGAGATGAATTTGACCTACCCAATTCTTACTTCTTCAGATACCTCCAGCTTCGTCACGCCCTCCAGTCCCAATTTGCTGAATCCCCCCCATGAATCCTCCCATTCCCCATCAAGACTTTTGTGGCTACTTTGGGTCGGGCTAAGATGGTCTCCCTTGCGTATGGATATCTTCTTACCAAGCTCCATACGGACCCTTTGACACGTCTCCGTGGAAAGTGGGAGGAGGATTTGGGTCTAATAACTGAGGAGGACTGGGTCCTTGCTCTGGAATACCCTGCCAAGGTTACCAAGTCCCTTAGATATCAGCAGATTCAATTCTTCATTTTACACAGAACATATATGACTCCAGCTAGGCTAGCTACTTTTGGGACGGGCAGATCTGGCCTTTGTCCTAAGTGTGGGGGGGCGGTGGGAACATTCTGGCATCTAGTGTGGGACTGCCCGAGATTGAGGGCCTTCTGGTCGGGGGTCGGGTCAATTGTGGAGAGTACGGGAGTGCCTGGCGGACTGCTTACCCCACAATTCTGTATTTTGGGGATGGGATGCTTTGCTCCTGTGTCTGTTTCAACGGGTCTCTATGCTCTAAATGTATGTGCCTTGGCTAAGGTTTGCATTGCAAGGATGTGGATGGCCCCTAAAGGCCCGTTAATATCTGCACTTAAGACCTTAATTAACGACACAATAATTAAGGAAAGATACGTTTATATGAAACAAAACGCATCAGCCAAGTTTGAAAAGGTTTGGTCTCCATGGCTGGACTCCCCCCATTCTCATATGGTTCCCCAAATATAGTGGGCACTGAAGTGCTAGCATATCAATAACTTACTATAACTGATGTATACTGAGATATTTGGCGGTTGGGCCCTGCGTGTTCGCCTACTTATTTGTATGACTAATGGGGTCCTGAATCGGATGGCTCCTTCTCACTCTGCCTCCCCCCCCCCCCCCCCCCCCTTTTTTTTTTGTTATTTTTGTTATTTTTCTTACTGTTTAGGTTACGGGTGTAAATATAAAAGTTAATGAAGACTAATATAGTTGGCTACGGATTTTGCAGACCCTAAAGGTCCGAACAATAGGAAATCCTTGTATATTTCCTCTTGAAACTGAACTGATATTTCATTGTTGTAAGCTTAGTTTAAAACGTGGCTCTGATTCAAGACGATTGGATGTATTGTTTGTGATATGATAATGCTCTGCAATGTCTGTACCTTATTCTTCAGACTACTGAATAAAAATTACTTTATTAAAAAAAAAAAAGATAAAATTGCATTACCACCGAGAATACAGAAGTTGGGGCCCAAGTCGCGTTTTGATCCTGTAACTCAAAATGCATCCCTGAAAACTTTTCATAGGATGCTGGAAACAGCAGGAAAGGAAACAGGGTCTCATAAATACCATAATTTACAGAGAGAAGAACGCGTGGCTTTGAAGGGACTTGGTAACCGCAAAGACATTGTTATTCGCAATGCGGATAAGGGAGGGGCTGTAGTGGTGCAGGATGTTGCAGAGTACAAGGCTGAGTGTCACAGACTTTTGAGTGACCAGGACACTTATTGTAGATTGAGTTCTGATCCATCACAAAAGTACAGAATGCAACTGGTGAATTTGTTACGGGAGGCGCAGGATGCGGGGGTTATAACAGCAGATATAGCTAAAAGGTTGTGCGCCCAGAATACCCGATTACACCTATTTTTTACACGATCCCCAAGATACACAAGGACGCACAGAGGCCTCCAGGCAGACCGATAATATCGGCTCGGGGGTCTCTGTGCGAACCAGTGGCAGTGTACTTGGATACTTACCTACAGCCGTGTATTCAGAGCACAGCTTCCCATCTTAAAGATTCTAGTATGTTACTTAGAAAGTTTTTGTCTATCAAGGAAGTACCAAGTGATGTAATATTGGCAACATTGGATGTCACAAGCCTGTATACATGTATACCACATGCACAGGGGTTACAGGCTGTGAGACGGTTGATTACAGGTAATGTGCATTATGGGGGACCAGACGTAGATTTTTTCATGTCCTAGTTAGAATTTACCTTAACCCATAACTTTTTCATCTTTGACGGAGGTTATTACAGGCAGCAAACGGGGTGTGCCATGGGATTTTCGGTGGCACCCTCGTTTGCAAACTCCTACATGTGGGAGGTAGAGAGAGAGGAGTTTTTCGCGGAAAAGGAAGTGGCAGATTGTCTATTTATTTACTATCGTTATATAGACGATCTACTGCTGTTTTGGAAGGGCACAGAAGAATCTTTGAATAGTTTGGTGAAGACACACAATGCCACAATCAGCCCTATAAAATTTACCAGCACATGCAGTAAAACAGAAATTTGTTTTTTGGATATCTGTATCAGAATCCAAGAACAACGGATTGTTACGGGGCTGTACAAAAAACCTACAGACCGCAACACTATGCTGAGACATGATAGCTTTCACCCCCCAGCAACAGTTAAAGGCCTCCCCTATTCTCAGTTCCTACGCGTATGTAGAGTAAATAGTGATAGGAACGAGATGTTAATACAGTTGGATGAGATGGAACAGAGATTCCTCCAGAGAGGATATCCCCTGAGATTGTTGAGAGTAGCCAGAGCGAAAGCTGTAGACAAAAACAGAGAGGACCTATTACAACCATCCATGGTAAGGGAGGGACATGTCCAAAGTTATTCCATGGGTCAATGAGTTTTCAACAAGAAGTGAGGGCATTAAACAGAAGGTGAGAAAATTATGGCCGATGGTCACTTCTGACCTGGATTTAAAAATCTTTCAGGACAAAAGACCGATGCCGAGCTATAAGAGGGGCAAAAGCATTAGAGATATTGTGGTGAAAACGGACATGTCCAAATTAAAAACAACCCCGACAAATTTCTTGACAAGCAAAAACGGATGCTATAAATGCACTGGCTGTACTACATGTTCACACATGTCACCTGGAGATAACATTGCCCACCCATATACAGGGAAGAAATTCCCAATCAGATGGCCGTTAACATGTAGTACGAAATTTGTTGTGTATGCCATCATATGCCCATGTGGGCGCTATTACATTGGCAAAACTGAATGCCAGTTCAAGACGAGGATGGCCCAACACAGGCAGGCAATCCGTAACGCACTGGCCACAGGCAGTGGAGATCAGCCAGTGGCCAGGCACTTTCTGGAAAATAGGCATGGGATGGCAACATTCAAGCACAAGATCATCGATCATGTGCCGGAACTACCCAGGGGTGGAAACAGAGGACAACAGCTACTGAGATTAGAATCCAGGTGGATTCACAGGTTAAACACTATGAAACCGGGAGGTTTAAATGACAGCTTGGGCCTCATTAATTTCCTGTAAGGAGTAAGCAGCACCTTAAAAGAGCCCTCACACTCACAGAATGCCATATATATAAAAAAATATGTGATATAAATGGAGAGGTCTGAGTGGTAAGAGGAGAGGTAACAGAGCAGTTCAATAGCCTGAGATAGATATTTATCATTGGGAGAAAAGGTAGTGATTACAAAGAATTTCATACAGAACACTGTTTGAGGATAGACCGCAGTTTAGATGTGGGTGTACAAATACACTATGTATCATATATCCTGGAATCAACTAATTAGGATGATGCACAGGTCTTAATCACAAAAATATTTTTATGTAGGTGGTAGGAGGGGGATGAGGTGAACACATGGATGGGAGTTTTGACAGAAGCTGCCCATATGTATTGTCACAGGTTTTTAGGATGTATTTATTGTGTTTTAGTTTATTGCTTTTAGGATATATTTTTATAGTGTGGGAAATAAATGTGGGCTTTCCAATAGTATGGAACACGGAAATTCATGTGTGCACTTGTTTCTTCCCCCCCCCAGCGTTGCCATGGTCACGCGGCCAGCAAGATACCGCGACGTCACTTCCGCCCGAGGGAGGTATGCAGTATGCCGGACAGGAAGTGCGGCTGGCATGGCCGTGGCGGGCGCTGGCGGGGAGACCGAAAGGAGGAGGGGGGTAAGTGTGTATTTAAGTTTCACTGTTGCACTGTGTATTTGTCCTGAAGACGGGGAGGTGGTCCCCGAAACGTTGACCTCACGAATATAAGTTTTTTTCACTGATTCCAAAGCCTCTGAGTGCCGCCTCTTATTTCTTCAAGTTGCACATGTCAGGGACTGGTTCCCTGGGGAAGGCACCTGAGCAAGGTACACCCTGAGGGGGAGGACTGGAGTGCCGGAGTTTATTATATATATATATATATACCACTCCAAAAAAGAACGGCACTGGGGGCAATAAATTAAGGAATAATGATGTGTATTTAAAAGCGACAGCTGTTTCAGGGCTGTAGCCCTTTCCTCAAGCAGCAACAACACCAAATGCTGGACTAAACATGCGGTTCACCACTTGTCAGCGGGTCCCCATGACAACGGGTGACGCGCTCACCGGAAGTGACCAGGCGGCTTCATTTCCGGAAGCAGGGACGCGTGGAGAGGATGCGGCGGTGAGCGCCTCAGCGGGTATTTAGGTGGGGTAAGTGTTGTTTGTTTAGTCCAGCATTTGGTGTTGTTGCTGCTTGAGGAAAGGGCTACTGCCCTGAAACAGCTGTCGCTTTTAAATACACCATTATTCCTGAATTTATTGCCCCCAGTGCCGTTCTTTTTTGGAGTGGTGCATTGATATTCTGAACGTCGCACGGAGGCTGGTTGTGGTGTTTAACCCTGTGAGTGCCGACTGCCTTGTCTGTGTATGTATGTATATATATATGTGTGTATATATATATATATATATGTGTGTGTGACGTTTATTTTCAGTGTATCCCACACATCTTTTCCCTGGTCCAAGCTTTCAAAAGGCAGCACGGACGCAGGTACTCTGTACTACATGCTCTGGAACACCGGTAGTGGACCAGCAGGGAAGTTCCGCAGATCAGTCTTATGCCTCTGTGGGCCAAAAACATGGCCGATATCAGATTTGCGTCAGTCCAGATCGGGTACTGATTCCTGTCAGACTCCTGAGGAGCCACTGTGGGCGAAAAATATGGGCAAGTGTCTCTCTGATTTTAGCTCAGTCCTTGAACAAGATAGTGACTTCTTCGGGTAATACTACAGCCACTTAACGCTCACACCCATTACCCGCTATAACTTTTCCAGGGGAGGAGTTAGATCCAGTAGCCTCTCCCTTAGAGGAGGGCGAAGTGGACCCGGAGTGGGAGGATGCTTCGGCTTGGGAAGAGGAGGAGCTCTCTTCGAGCTTAGGTGTTAGATTACTGATAGGACTCTTTATCTCCAAGATACGGCGGTGGCGGAGACGTCAACAGCCTTTTTCAAAAGGAAGAAAAGGCGAGTGGCTGGCTTCCCTTCTGATTCACACTTTGCAGATATTTTGAAGGAGCCCTGGCTTAAACCGTACTCTTGTTTCCAGGCCCCTAAGAAATTGAATTTTTTGTATCCATTTATGGAGGAGGACACAAAATTTTGGGAAACCGCCCCAAAGGTAGATGCACCTATTACACACTTGGCGAAGGCTATGGTTATTCCCTCCATACAATCCGTTACCTTGAAGGATTCTACAGATAGAAAAATAGAGGCAATTCTTAAATCTATGTTTCCCTTATCAGGTATTTCTCTACGTCCAATCCTCACTGGCGCTTGGGTTCTTAAGGCCGTGGATGACTGGTTAGCACAGGTGGTGTCTGGAATGCAATCTGACGATCCATTGGAAGCCATTCAATTAGCAGAACAGATTTCTGAAGCTCTAACTTATGTAGGAGAGGCCTTGTTGGACTCTGCTGCGCTCCAGTCACGTGTGTCTGCATTAGCGGTAACGGCAAGAAGATCGCTCTGGCTTCGGGTTTGGGACGCTGACTCTGATTCAAAACAGACTTTAACAGCTGTGCCCTTTGAAGTGGAGTTTCTTTTTGGCTTGAAACTAACGAAAATTATCTCCAATACTACTGGAGGCAAGAGTCCTTTTCTTCCCGTTGCCCCTCAAAAACCAAAAAACATGAAGTTTCGATCCTTTCGTACTCTGGGCAGGGGAAGTTTTTCCAGTCCTTTCGGGCCTTTTCAAGATTTCCACGTAGAGGAGCGTTCAGAGGTACGGGATCACAGGCAACTCGTAGACCAACCATCAAGTCTACCGACAAGCCTGCCGCATGACGCTTCGAGGTCTCTGGAGAGATCACAGGTGGTCGGTTACTATAGTTCAAGGAAGTGTGGCTTCAGTCGAATCCAGATGGGTGGGTGACGGGGGTCATCTCCCGAGGATATATCCTAGACCTCGAGGAGCCAGTCCCACATCGTTTTTTGGTCACCCCTCTTCCAAGCGATCCCTCCAGATGGCAAGCTCTCATTCAAGCGACATACACGCTTTTACGCAACGGAGTGGTTCTTCCAGTTCCCAGTCAACAAAAAGGTCAGGGCTTTTACTCATCTTTTTCTCGTAAACAAACTGGACAGTTCGTTTCGGTCCATTTTAAATCTCAAATGCCTAAATCCGTATCTCTGTACAGAAATTTAAAATGTAATATATTTGTTCAGTTATCGCCTCCATGGAACTGGAGGAATATTTGGCTTCCATAGACATAAAGGATGCATACCTACATGTTCCCATTTGGACAGGTCACCAATATCTTCTGAGATTTGCAGTCGGCCCTTGGCATTTTCAGTTTCAGGCTCTTACGTTCGGTCTTTCCACGGCTCCTCGGATGTTTACAAAAATCATGGGCCATATCGTGGCGGTACTGAGGTGTCAGGGAGTCAACATTACTCCCTTCTTGGACGATCTGTTGATCAAGGCTCCATCAGAGACTGTTCTTCACCAACACTTGCATCTCACAAATAGACACCTTACAGTCATTTGGGTGGATAATACATTTTCCAAAATCATCCCTGCTTCCTTCCCAAAAGATGATGTTTCTAGGACTCTTATTCGACCCCAAGAGCCAGAAAGTTTTCCTTCCTCAGGACAAGATTCAGGACAGAATTCGAGCACCGTTACAATTGCCGATAGTCTCAGTTCTCAGATGCATGCAGTTGTTAGGCAAGATGGTGGCAACCTTCGAAGCAGTGCCATATGCCAGATTTCATGCACGACCACTTCGGGCTCAAATTCTCAGCTGTTGGACTCTGATGGGACCTCGCCTGGACTCGCAATTGTTCCATTTGTCTGTACAGACTTGTCAATCTCTCCACTGGTGGCTTCACAACCACGCTCTGACCAAGGGAGCTCCATTCACTATTTGGTCTTGGATGTTTGTCACCACGGACGCCAGCCTCACTGTCTGGGGAGCAGTGTTTCAAACTCGTCATTTTCAGGGAGTCTGGACCAGTCAAGAATTGACGTTACAGATCAACATTTTGGAATTGAGAGCGATCCACTATGCTCTCATTTAAATACAGACCATGGTCCAGGATCATCCAGTGCGTATTCAGTCCGACAACGCCATGGCGGTGGCTTACATAGACAAACAGAGCGGAACTCGAAGTTGGCACGCCATGAAATAAGTCTCTCATATATTCTCTGGCATTGGGAGTCGAAAATTGGGAAGCCGTCACACTGTTCACCCGGGAGAGTGGGAGCTTCACCAGGAGGTGTTTCTTGCTCTAGTGTCTCTGTGGGGAATGCCCGACATAGATCTGATGGCGTCTCGTTTCCACAAGAAGTTCCCTCAATACGGATCACGTGCTCAGGACCCTCAGGCAACACTAATCGATGCCTTGACAGCTCCATGGCAGTTTCAACTGGGATATGTGTTTCCACCGATTTCCCCTAATTCCACAAATACTTCAACGCATTTGGCGAGAAGGCTTGCCAGTCATTTTTGCAGCTCCAAATTGGCTGTGTCGCAAGTGGTACACGCTTCTGCACAGCATGGTAGTCGGGGAGCCCTTTCGGTCTACCTCTGCGACCAGATCTTCTTCTTAAAGGACCGTGTCGCCACCCAGATTTAAATCAACTGGCTTTGACGGCATGGGTCTTGAATCCAGCATTTTAAGCGCAAAAGGATTGTCTCGGCCAGTTGTGAAAACGATGCTTCAGAGAGTGAATAAAATGAATAGGATAGATCTAATACAAGGTACAAATAAAAAGAAGCCTAAAATCAAATTTTAATTCTCAGTATAAGGAAATTTGAATATATTATGACCAAACATTGGAAAGTACTTAAAGACCCTATCATAGGGCACTTAATACCAAATTAACCAAGTTTTATTTTATAGGAGATCAAAGTCCTTTAAAAGATAAATTAGTTCAGTTCAATTGAAGGTCCACTAAAAAGCAGTTTTAGAAGTAAAGGTTTTTACAGGTGTGGGCTTTGTGCAATGTGCAAATGTACAAAAGGTGTGAGTAAAATAAGAGTTTACAATCAATGGCACCACTTACCCAATAAGAGAATTCATTACCTGTAATTCAAGAAATGTGGTTTAAGCTCTTGAATGCGACTGCGGTCTAATATATGTTGGAAAGACCAGCAGAAATCTTAAAACAAGACTATCTGAACATATGTACAGATAAAGATATAGATATATATATATATATATATATATATATATATATATATATATATATACACACACACAAATTTGGACAGACTCTTAATAAGAGCAATTAAGAAATCTCTTTTAAAATTATGATGGAACGCAAACATTCAAATGTTGGAACGCATACCAGGAAATGGTAAATTACATCATTCTATGAGGAGACGTAAGCCCAAAGACGCGTTGCCGGGTGGAGACCTGTGTGACCCGCACGCGTCACTTCCGGTGACGCGCCTTCCGAGAGATGTGGAACGCAAGAACATCACTTCCTGTTGCGTAGGACCGGTAACAGGAAGGACGAAGACGGTGCATCTCACTTCAGGTGCCTTGCGTTGGACAATTAGAAGAGTATTTAAACCGGGAAGGATGCGTGTTTGAGTGTGTGTCGTCCCCCCCCCCCCCCCCCCCCCCCATGCTTCAGAAGAAGGATCTCTATCCGAAAGCGCTTAAGCAGGGGACGTTCTATGCTGTCATGAGGACCCAGGAGCCGGATGCCGTGACCAGTGAATTGGGGGACACCAGAGTAACCGGGACTTTGGTGACTATACTCTCAGCCTACTGTTGGCAGTATCCCGTTTTTCCTGGAGGGCTCTCCAGCACACCATTTGTTTTATATGCCTATTTTCAATTCATGTTTGTGAGTGTGTTTTAATAAAAATATATAGAGACAGGCAGTATTGCACTATTATTATTTTATCTTTTAAAGTGCCTTATGGAGAAAAGTGGATTCTCTTACATCTAGAGATTTGATCTCTACATGCCTTTTTATCTGTTTCTCCATGTGAGTGAGACCAGTAACAAATAAAAACCCACTTACTCTAACAACAGGTTTGCAAAATGTTCTGTGTTCCTTTCCATTTCCAGAGTTGATCATCTAAAGAGAAAGTTGTGAAAACCTTTTTGTTTGAAGTGTATTTGTGAGTCTGAAAGGAACATCGATTCCCTTACAAAAATCTTACATATTATTGTTGTATCACTGAGTGTATAAAGTAGCGCCACTTGGTATCCCGTTCTGTATACATATAGAAAGCCAGTAACTTCTGGAATTTAACACAGGGTGTGGTGTATTTACATTGCTTGGTGTGAGAAATGCGGATTGGCACCGGACCTATTTAGAGTACCTCGCCTGTTGTCTTTCCTTCAGAATGGTCTCCCAAAAGGACTACGACTTTCCACCCTTAAAGGGCAGGTTTCTGCCTTTATCGGTGCTTTTTTGAGAGATGGTTGGCTCTCATTCCAGAGGTCCAGACGTTTCTTCAGGGAGTGCTTAGGTTGCAACCACCTTTCGTTCGCCCAGTTCCTCCTTGGGACCTAAATGTATTTCTTACGGCTCTTCAGAGATCTCCGTTTAAACCATTGGACTCTGTGGAATTAAGGTTCATCACACTCAAGGTTGTTTTCCTTTTTGGCCATTGCTTCGGCCAGACGTGTCTCGGAGTTGGCGGCCCTTTCTTGCAGACCACCTTTGTTGATTTTCATGATAACCGAGTGGTTTTGCATATGAAACCTTCCTTTCTTCCGAAGGTCGTCAGCTTTCCACCTAAATCAGGACATTGTGCTGCCAGCGTTTACCCCTTCTTCCTCCGGAGAGGATAACCGTTTGGCCTTATTGGATGTTGTTAGGACTTTACGCATTTATTTGTCTCTTAGTGAAATCTATTCGTCATACGGATACGTTGCTGATTTTGATTGACGCACCCAAACGGGGTTAGCTGCCTTCTAAAAACACGGTGGCTCGTTGGGTGACTTTGACTATTCGACAGGCTTACGTTTCTTCCAATGTTACGGTTCTTGACCCAATACGGGCTCATTGGACTAGAGCTGTTGGAGCCTCTTGGGCTGTTCAGGGGGGTGTATCTGTCGAGCAGTTGTGTAGAGCAGCAACCTGGTCATCCGTGCATACCTTCACAAAGTTCTACCATTTTCATACTTTTGGTTTGGAGACTGCCTCTGTTTGGTGTCAAATTTTACAGACCACTATGCTATCTGGGTCTCCCTCCTCTAATTAGCTTGCTTTGGGAAATCCCATTAGTATGTGCGTAGCGTCCCCCAGATGGCTAAAAGAAAAATAGGGATTTCTCTAACGTCCTAGTGAATGCTGGGGACTCCGTAAGGACCATGGGGAATAGACAGTCTTCACTGAGGTAGCGCACAGCACTGCAGCTGTGCGCCATTGCTCCCACACACACCTCACATACTCCGGTCACTGTAAGGGTGCAGGGTGCAGGGGGGGGCGCCCTGGGCAGCAATTGGGACCTCTTTGGCAAAAGTTTAGCATATATACAGTTGGGCACTGTATATATGTATGAGCCCCCGCCAAGTAAATGTATATTTAAGCGGGACAGAAGCCCGCCGTCGAGGGGGCGGGGCTTCTTCCTCAGCACTCACCAGTGCCATGTTTTTTCTCCACAGCAACGCTGAGAGGAAGCTCCCCAGCCTCTCCCCTGCAGATACACAGTAGAAGAGGGTAAAAAGAGAGGGGGGGCACATAATTAGGCGCAAAAATCAATATAAACAGCAGCTACTGGGTTAACATTAAGTTACTGTGTTATTCCTGGGTTAATAGCGCTGGGCTGTGTGCTGGCATACTCTCTCTCTGTCTCTCCAAAGGGCCTTGTGGGGGAATTGTCTTCAGATGAGCATTCCCTGAGTGTGTGGTGTCGGTACGTGTGTGTCGACATGTCTGAGGTAAAAGGCTCCCCTAAGGAGGAGATGGAGCAAATGTGTGTGTGAGGGGTGTCTCCGTCGACAACGCCGACACCTGTTTGGATATGTGTAATTAAGTGCTAAGGTGAATTTATTGCACAAAAGATTAGAGAACAGACAGGGAATCTACCCATGTCTGTCCCTATGTCGCAGAGACCTTCAGAGTCTCTCAATGCTCACTATCCAAAATAATAGACACTGATATCGACACAGGGTCTGACTCCAGTGTCGACTACGATAATGCAAAGTTACAGCCAAAATGGCAGGAAAGTATTCGATATATGATTATTGTAATAATAGATGATTTGCATATCACTGATGACTCATCTGTCCCTGACACAAGGGTACACATGTTTAAGGGGAAGAAAGCTGAGGTAAATTTCCCTCCTCTCATGATGAAAAAGAGCGGGAATCTCCAGACAAGAGACTGCAGTTTCCCACAAAGAATTCTCAGGGAGTATCCTTTCCCTACTAGGGCCAGGATACGATGGGAATCTTCCCCTAGGGTGTCACGTTTGCCCAAAAGGTAGCCCTGACTTAACAGCTATCCTCAGGGATCCTGCAGATAGCGTGCACATTCTGGTACACTACTCAGACCGGCGATTTTGTCGGCATGGGTTTATAGCGCTGTAGCAGCGTGGACAGGTACCTTATCAGCAGAGATTGAGACCCTAGTATGTATGTATGTATGTATGTATGTATGTATGTATGTATGTATGTGTGTGTGTGTGTGTGTGTGTGTGTATATATATATATATATATATAGATATATATAGATATATATATATATAGATATATATAGATATATATAGATAGATAGATATAGAGATATAGAGATAGATATAGAGATATATAGATAGATAGAGATAGACAGAGAGATATATAGAGATATATAGATAGATAGAGATATATAGAGATATATAGATAGATAGATAGATAGATAGAGAGAGATAGATATATTAAAGATGCTATCTTAAGATAGATATATATTAAACATGCCCAAAGAGACATTAGTCTACTGGGTTCTAGAGTCAACGCTATGTCGATTTCTGCTTGACGTGTCCTGTAGAATATGCAATGGACAGGTGATGCCGACTTAAGAGGCATATGGAAGGCTGAGGATTGTGTGGAGAAGGGATCTCTGACCTGGTCTCCACAGCTATAGCTGGTAATTCTGATCTTTTGCCTTATATTCCTGCACAGCCTAGGAAAGCACGACATTATCAAATGCAGCCTTTCGAACACAAAGAAACAAGAAAGTCCGAGGTGCGTCCTTTCTTGCCAGAGGCAGGGGCAGAGGAAAGAAGCTGCACAACACAGCTAGTTCCCAGGAACAGAAGTTCTCCCCGGCCTCTACAAAATCCACCGCATGTCGCTGGGGCTCCACAGGCGGAGCTAGGCCCGGTGGGGGCACGTCTTCGTAATTTCAGCCACAAGTGGGTTCACTCCGTGTTGGATCCCTGGGCAATAGATATTGTGTCTCAGGGATACAAGCTGGACTTTGAGGAGATGCCCCCTCACCGACGGCCCTGCCGGCTTCCCCCCACGAGAGGGAAATAGTGTTAACTGCAATTCACAAATTGTATCTTCAACAGGTGGTGGTCAAGGTTCCCCTCCTTCAACAAGGAGGGGCTTATTATTCGACCATGTTGTAGTCCCGAAACCGGACGGTTCGGTCAGACCCATATTGACTTTAAAATCTCTGAACATATACCTGAAAAGGTTCAAGTTCAAGATGTAATCGCTAAGAGCGGTCATCGCAAGCCTGAAAGGGGGAGATTTTATGGTGTCTCTGGACATAAAGGATGCATACCTTCATGTCCCCATTTATCCTCCTCATCAGGCGTACCTCAGATTTGCGGTACAGGATTGTCATTACCAATTTCAGACGTTGCCGTTTGGTCTCTCCACGGCCCCGAGAATCTTCACCAAGGTAATGGCGGAAATGATGGTGCTCCTGCGGAAGCAAGGTGTCACAATTATCCCGTACTTGGACGATCTCCTCATAAAAGCGAGATCAAGAGAGCAGTTGCTGAACAGCGTATCACTTTCTCTGGAAGTGTAACGGCAACACGGCTGGATTCTATATATTCCAAAGTCGCAGTTGGTTCCTACGGCTCATCTGCCTTTCCTAGGCATGATTCTAGACACAGACCAGAAAAGGGTTTATCTCCCGATAGAGAGAGCTCAGGAGCTCATGACACTGGTCAGGAATTTATTAAAACCAAAACGGGTGTCAGTGCATCACTGCACTCGAGTCCTGGGAAGGATGGTGGCATCATTCGAGGCCTTTCCCTCCGGCAGGTTCCATGTGAGGACCGTCCAATGGGACTTACTGGACAAGTGGTCCGGATCACATCTTCAGATGCATCGGTTAATCACCCTGTCCCCCAGGGCCAGGGTGTCACTCCTGTGGTGGCTGCAGAGTTCTCACCTTCTAGAGGGACGCAGATTCGGAATTCAGGACTGGGTCCTGGTGACCACGGACGCTAGCCTCCGAGGGTGGGGAGCAGTCACACAGGGAAGAAATTTCCAAGGTTTGTGGTCAAGTCAAGAGACTTGCCTTCACATCAACATCCTGGAACTAAGGGCCGTATAAAACGCCCTACGTCAAACTGAGCACTTGCTTCGCGACCAACCGGTTCTGATTCAGTCAGACAACATCACCGCAGTGGCTCAGGTGAACCGCCAAGGCGGCACAAGGAGCAGAGTGGCGATGGCAGAAGCCACCAGAATTCTTCGCTGGGCGGAGAATCACGTAAGCGCTCTGTCAGCAGTGTTCATCCCGGGAGTGGACAACTGGGAAGCAGACTTCCTCAGCAGACACGACCTCCACCCGGGAGAGTGGGGACTTCATCAGGAAGTCTTCACACAGATCACATATCAGTGGGAACTGCCACAGGTGGACATGATGGCATCCCGCCTCAACAAAAAACTACAGAGGTATTGCGCCAGGTCAAGAGACCCTCAGGCAATAGCGGTAGACGCCCTGGTGACACCGTGGGTGTTCCAGTCGGTCTATGTATTTCCTCCTCTTCCTCTCATTCCCAAGGTGCTAAGGATAATAAGAAAAGGAGGAGTGAGAACAATCCTCATTGTTCCAGATTGGCCACAAAGGACCTGGTATCCAGATCTGCAAGAAATGCTCACAGAGGACCCGTGGCCTCTTCCT
This sequence comes from Pseudophryne corroboree, assembly GCF_028390025.1. NCBI lineage: Eukaryota > Metazoa > Chordata > Amphibia > Anura > Myobatrachidae > Pseudophryne > Pseudophryne corroboree. The sequence goes on from NC_086448.1 coordinate 755,982,832, forward strand.
CTAAGACAGGACCTGTTGCAACAAGGGCCCTGTCTGTTCCAAGTCTTACCGCGGCTGCGTTTGACGGCATGGCGGTTGAACGCCGGATCCTAGCAGAAAAGGGCATTCCGGACGAGGTCATTTCTACGCTGATAAAGGCTAGGAAGGACGTGACAGCTAAACATCACCGTATATGGCGAAAATATGTTTCTTGGTGTGAGGCCAGGAATGCTCCTACAGAGGAATTCCAGCTGGGCCGTTTCCTTCACTTCCTACAGTCAGGAGTGAATTTGGGCCTAAAATTGGGCTCCATTAAGGTCCAGATTTCGGCCCTATCCATTTTCTTTCAAAAAGAGTTGGCTTCTCTACCAGAAGTTCAGACGTTTGTAATGGGAGTGCTGCATATTCAGCCTCCTTTTGTGCCTCCAGTGGCACCTTGGGATATTAACGTGGTGTTATGTTTCCTGAAATCACACTGGTTTGAACCACTTAAAACAGTGGAGTTAAAATATCTCACGTGGAAGGTGGTCATGCTATTAGCCTTGGCTTCGGCTAGGCGTGTGTCAGAATTGGCGGCTTTGTCACATAAAAGCCCCTATCTGGTTTTCCATATGGATAGAGCAGAATTGCGGACCCGTCCACAATTTCTGCTAAAAGTGGTGTCATCTTTTCATATGAACCAACCTATTGTGGTGCCTGTGGCTACTCGTGACTTGGAGGATTCCGAGTTACTGGATGTGGTCAGGGCTTTGAAAGTTTATGTAGCCAGAACGGCTAGAGTCAGGAAAACTGAGTCGCTGTTTATCCTGTATGCATCCAACAAGCTGGGTGCTCCTGCTTCAAAGCAAACTATTGCTCGCTGGATCTGTAACACGATTCAGCAGGCTCATTCTGCGGCTGGATTGCCGCTGCCAAAATCAGTTAAAACCCATTCCACTAGGAATGCCGAGCTGCTACTTGGTCAGGTTCAAACACTTTTGCAAAGTTCTACAAGTTTGATACCCAGGCTGATGAGGACCTATTGTTTCTCAATCGGTGCTGCAGAGTCATCCGCACTCTCCCGCCCGTTTGGGAGCTTTGGTATAATCCCCATGGTCCTTACGGAGTCCCCAGCATCCACTAGGACGTTAGAGAAAATAAGATTTTACTTACCGGTAAATCTATTTCTCGTAGTCCGTAGTGGATGCTGGGCGCCCGTCCCAAGTGCGGACTTCTTCTGCAATACTTGTATATAGTTATTGCTGCAATAAGGGCTATGTTATTGTTGCATCAGGGTTGAACTGATGCTCTGTTGTTCATACTGTTGACTGGGTAAGTTTATCACAAGTTATACGGTGTGATTGGTGTGGCTGGTATGAGTCTTGCCCTGGATTTCCAAAATCCTTTCCTTGTAATGTCAGCTCTTCCGGGCACAGTTTCTCTAACTGAGGTCTGGAGGAGGGGCATAGAGGGAGGAGCCAGTGCACACCAGTATTCCTAATTCTTTCTTAAAGTGCCATGTCTCCTGCGGAGCCCGTCTATTCCCCATGGTCCTTACGGAGTCCCCAGCATCCACTACGGACTACGAGAAATAGATTTACCGGTAAGTAAAATCTTATTTTTTGTTTACTTACCGTAAAAATCTTTCTCTGATTCCATCTGGGGGATGCTGCGATCCCTCCCGTATATTTGTCTGGTTTATTGGTTACATTCTGTTTTGTCTCCCTAGGCTTAGCTAAACGTTAACTGAGGTGCTTGTTGGTCAGGCTGGGTATGGGAGGGGTTAGAGGGGTGAGGAGTTAGTTTTCTATAGGTTCTGTGCCAAGCTCCTTACCCACACACTCTAACCCATTAGTAAGTGGGCAACGTCCCCCAGATGGAATCGGAGAAAGGGATTTTTGTTTACTTACCACACATGGCCTAGGCAATGGTTTCACCTTACATGACTGACACAATAACAGACTGTTGTGTTTCAAACATATGGGTGAGATATGTCATGCTTCCTAAATAGGACAAGTGTGGAGATGTTGCACGTGGCAACAAATCAGAATTTGTAGTGTGTACTAAATAAACATTTAACTGACTGTCTCTTCCTCGATACTACCGTTTACCAATTCACAACATTTTGCATAGAATTTTTTTATATTTATTTTCAAGCTTAATAAAAAGAGCAAATGTCCACTTTGTTTTGTTACTGCTTTATGCTTTAGACGTCCACCTGCAAAGCGCACAAACTTTATCAAGCACGGCATCCTGGCGCCTTTCTGCTGTCCCTGGGATCAGCTCACGAGAGAATGGGAGATTCGGGCTCGCACCGAGACGGAGCTCCCTGCAGTTAAACAGCAAGAGCACAGTGCTCTTTCAGAGGACACCTGTGGTGCAAAGACTGAAGTACAGGATGATATAAAAGCAGAGAGCAGCGCTGCAGCCGGAACCGGAAGCCATGTGGTACAGGGAGAAGGCGCAACATGTGGAAGAGGTTTCTCTGTACTAAGGTTTGTAAACTCCTGTTTACCCCAATATTTTACTTTTGTGCTTGTACAATTAGTTGGGTCCAAAAAGTAACACCGCTGTTTTTGTTTTTGTTTTTTTTAAATACATAGTTTTTTTTTATTTCACAGGGGTCAGTAAGGAATGAGAAAGTGAGTCAAAAAATAATTCCACCTCAACGGCCATTGTAATTTTTTTGTTTTGTTTTTTTAGGAACAAAAAGATCCTGAGGACACTATCTACATGTTTTGATCCATTTAGCCGTGAAGGTCTGAAAGCAAGAGCGTTGTCATCCCAGCAAATGTCCACCCTGCTAAATACTTTTCTGAGAGACTTCCCAAGATCATTGGTTTGGGTCAGACTGTCCATGGTGACCAAAGGAAATCCTGAGCTCCATTCTCTGATCTGCATTCCGTCTGAGCAGGATTTGCTTCATCTGCAAAGAATGAAGTCATTCCACGGTCCCGAGGAGGCCATGCACAGTGACCCCTTCAAGAATAAAATAATGAAACTTAAAAAGGACATGAAAAAAGCCAAATCAAAGTCCAAGCAGGATCCTGAGAAAGCCGAAACCAAAGAGGCCTCCTGTGAAAGGCTGACACTGGGGCTGTGGCCAAGTCCTCTACCTGAGGTCACCACACACTGCAGCAGAGTCCTCCTTGGTTATGTCACGCATGGAAACTTCTCCATGGTGGCAGGGTGTGGGGAGGCTTTAGGATTCGTTAGTCTAACAGGTCTATCACACATGTTGTCTCGTCAGCTCCGGGACAAGATGGAATATGTATTAATTCGATGCCCAACATCTTTTCAGTACAGATTTGCCAAATTAAGCATAGATATATAAAAATAAAAACACAGATTAGCTTATTTTCAAACACAAAAATGTAAGATTTAATTTGTCTAGAACATATTTTCCTACTGGTGGCTTCCGTACAGGCAGCAAGGCATATATCGTTTTATTGTTTTGTTTTGTTTTGTTTTTTCTTCTGGTGTGTGTTTTTTTTTTTTTTCTGCCCTGTGCCTTCCTGGAGCTGTAGCTTCTCATGTTCGCCATCCTCCACTGCATTCTAACTGAATTAATGTTAGATAAGTCCTCTTTATTTCACCCTACAAATTGGTAATAATGACACAAAAAAAGTGTAAAATAAAGTCCCTGTACAGAGTCCCCAACACTCCAGCTACTCTAGGCCTGGTCCTGTGTGACCTTCGCTGAAATCTGGGCTCACATAGCATCTTACAAATCGTTTAAGGAAACAGCGGGTAACTGGATAATCAGTACCTGTCACAGCAGAGGTCTAATCTAAAATGCCTGACTGACACACACACACACACACACACACACACACACACACACACACACACACACACACGTGGTTTTGTTTTCATTATCTGAGCGTCCTTGGTTGCATACTGTGTATTTTCATGAATTTGCAGCCAACCTGCTTATAAGAAATGTACGTCACAGCAGCATGCCTTATTTCCAGTTTGCTTCATGTGTGTAAATATACTCAGATTATTCTACCCTTCTATGTTGCTGTTTATTTGTAACGATTTCGTTTTCAAATTGCTTCTGCTGTTATATGTTCCAGATCTATGACTTGCTTTGGCATTGTTACATGTGTGCATCAACTCTTATTTTTAATTACCTAGTTCTTTCTTTATTGGCCAGTCATGCCATTAATACAATTCCCATATGTGACACTCCTTTCTGCAATGTAAGTATGGTTTTGCGATGTCACATGCCTGTTTTCTCATGAGACATGACCTTCCCTTTACCTTCACTGTCTATGATATCTAGTCTAGATTGTGTTTAGGATGTTGGCATAGGTGTAGTCCTTTTTTTACCTCTCCAGTCTGTGGCTGTTCGGTCACACCTCTATAGTTGTCCATGATGCAGTGGCTTTAGAAGACCATGTGGACAAGCATATGGAGTGCTTCTGTAGCTACACCCTGGCATCCCACCCCCTCTGAGCTGGCAGACTCAATCTCTCCAATTGTGAATAATTTAACATTTGTGGGGCTGTTACGCTATTTGTGGTCTGCTCATGACTTCACTTCTGTCTTGCTGCCAGCCTCAAAATCTAGCCACCAGGTCCTGCCTAAAGAGGTCACTTTTACTCCTTTCAGACAGAAAATGAAATTACCTGGTGAAGCAGTTCCACCTGGTACTTTCATGAAACACGCTGGTCCTTTTTCTGTGTGAAAGGGTCAACCCGTGTTGTAATTCCCGGGACTTCGACCCAGGAATTTACCAGGGTCGGAGACACGGGAATTATGGCACGAGTTGACCCTTTCACACAGACAAAATACCCGTGTTGATCTGCAAATTGCCAGGTCGACATTTTCGACCCGGTAATTTGCATGTCTGCGTGAAAGGGGGGGTCAGGCAGGTCCTGGCAAAACGACCCGGCACTGAAATGCCGGGTAATTGCCGGGACTTTCAGACTTTTCTAAAAGTGTTATTTGTGATTTTTTTTTTTACTTTCATGGAAGCTTCTGCATTTCAGCTTTAAAAATTATCAACCAAGCTACTAAGGGAGAGGGTACAATTCTAGAATAATTACATCACTCAGCTGCTCTTGGGTCTGTTAAACAGTAAATGGAAAAACTGCCCTTGCCCCCCCTCCTTTAAAATGTGGTGCTACATATAGTCTGTAAAACTCAGGCAAATAGCGGTGGAGCCTGATGACTCCGCCAGACAGTTCCCTGGACAATTTAATTCACTTTTTATTTATTTTTTATTTATTTTTTTGTTACATAAAATTTCCATCAAGTTCCCAAATGGTGAGATACACTATCCCAACCCTTTGGTATCACTATGCAAGTGGTTTTGGATTCAGTGTGTGTCACCAGAGCAGCCCCACATGGGGTTCAATAAAAGGACGTTTGATTGTCCCATGTGGATCTGATGTTCCTCATTGTGTTTAATAAAATACTGAATGTAAAGATAAAGCTCTGAGCATGTTGGTGTGGAGCGTCCTCTTCCATGCACCGTTCTCTTTGGAACCATTTTCATAATGCCATTGTTTTAAAAAGGACTACGTTCTAATATTCCCCTACTTAATATAGACTATGCAAATGAGTAGGCAGAGTCCATCATTTGCTTTCAGATCAGCAATGGGCATAGGATAAGTGCTATCACTGAGAATGTGTGGTCCTCTTACAGGTTATAGGGCCAGGCTTTTCTACCATTTGGCAAAGAGAAAAAAGGTACTCCTTTACATCGGGCGCTGGAATTTTTAAGAGTTTAAAAAGCACACCTGATTGACAAATAGATAGTATAATAGCAGCTCCTAGAGGGCACCTGGATGCCTGATACAAAGATATAGCAATTAATGTTCTATAGAAAACATTAAAGGAGCGCTGTTTACAGGTAAAAAATCATTTAATGATAGATATGGTGGAAAAAACCACCTAAATAGTAAAATGAAATTTAAGATCAAAAACAGTGCAAATACAATTGCATATACAATAATCACATACACAATTAGCGATATGTTAACTGTGATCGGCCTATACGCCAATTATAATTGATGTTACAGTCCACAGTAGTATATTAGGCTGGTGTCATCCGTACTGATAAGGGGCATATGGAAAAATGTCTCGACAGGTTATAAGAAAATCTGCTGATAATTGTAGGCAATGGGGTTTTTTATTTGCTATATCTCACCCCTCACATTTAGGTCCGTTCTCACCCGTAGTTGTGTATGCTGATTCCCGTCAGTAGCAATTAGCGGAGGTGGCTCTCGGCAGCCGACAGCGGCTATATCAGATTATCCGGCAGAGAGAGTCGTGGTTGCTGCATAACACCTCAGCAGAACGGGGCTTTTCAAGCACAGCAGGGAGAGTAGAGTATCACCATTGTAACCTGTCCACCGCTGGAGATTCTTATGGACCACCCGTTACTGATATTGAGAGATTGAGATGCTTTCTCACCACCTCCATTAACTGGACACACCGCAACCATACTCTCCCAACTCACAGTTAACATATCGCTAATTGTGTATGTGATTATTGTATATGCAATTGTATTTGCACTGTTTGATCTTAAATTTCATTTTACTATTTAGGTGTTTTTTTCCACCATATCTATCATTAAATGATTTTTTTACCTGTAAACAGCGCTCCTTTAATGTTTTCTATAGAACATTAATTGCTATATATTTCTACCATTTGGCTATCACTGTTCTAGATGGTAAAAAAAATAAATGACACCTGCTACTGTAGGACTGGGCCATGTACATATTTCATTAGGCTAGTGTTCCTCAAAACAACTTCAACGAGTATTTGAAATATTTTGTTATATTGAAAGAGGGGTACCTGTACTTATACACAGTGACTACAGTCAGGACCGTATTCTAGGTCTCTTTTAAATGCCAGTTGTAAGTTAACAGAGTAATGTGTACAGCAATGTGCCTTAGGGTTTGCTTACATCTGATAGCTGCCCTCATGCTACACCCAGCCATGTTAGTACAGTGATTAGGGTTGCTGCTCACTGCACTGGGGTCATAAGTTCAAATCCTGATCAATGTGGAGTTTGTACGTTCTCTACATGTTTGTGTGGGTTTCCTCCTCTTTCCCAAAACAAATCATTAGGTTAACCGGGATCGGTATGAAATGCCGGCGGATGGGATCCCGGCTGTTATGATCCCAACAGTGGGATCCTGGCCGCCGTAATGATGGCAGCGGGGCAAACTGCTCTCATGTTACACCGAGCCATGGTAGCACAGTGATTAGCGTTGCTGTTTACAGCACTGAGGTCATAACCTCAATTCCTGATCAGTGTGGAATTTCTTTTCTTTACATGTTTGTGTGGGTTTCCTCCTCTTCTACAAAACAAATCATTAGGTTATCTGGGATTGATATGAAATGCCGGCAGGTGGCATCCTGGTTGTCATGATCCTAACAGCGGGACTCCATCCGCTGAAATGCCAGCAGCGGGGTGAGCATTAGAAAGCTCCTTTTGGGCTCGCCATGCTGCGGGCATAGTGGCTAGCTGCACTCGCCACAGGTTCTATTCTCCTTCTATGGGTGTTGTTTTACACCCACAGAGGGAGAATAGCCTGTGCCGCCGGTATTCCAGCGGCGCCATTTCACTGCTAGTCAGGATACCGGTGTCGGCATTGTGACCGCCGGGTTCCTGACTAGCAGTATTTTAACCGCTTCGCAGTTAACTGGATGCGGACTAAAATGGACCCTACTCTGTGTTTTCTTGTGTGTTAGGGAATAATGGGCCTAATTCAGACCTGGAAGCTGCTACAAGAGCGGTCGCAGGCTGAAGCCCAGTGAGGTGTTCCCACGCGCAGCAGCCGCACTGCGCGTGCGCACACTGAATGCAAAGCCTGATTGACAGGGAGAGGCGATCGCATGGCGTGACGGCTGCGTTTTCGGGGCGTGGTCCGTACAATGCAGGCGTGTCCGGACCATTCGCGGAACGTGCTGCAGCCAAAAATATAGCAAGTAGCCCCTGCCTTCATTTTTTCGCACATCTCCGATCAGGTCTGAATTAGGCCCATAGACCTCTGGTGTGTGTGTGTGTGTGTGTGTGTGTGTGTGTGTGTGTGTGTCTTGTGTACTAGAGAATTCAGTCTGGCTGGCTGCGTGTTTGCTCTAATGGCTGTGTGATAGCAGTGAGCCTCTGTGGACAATGCTCAGAGATAAACAAGCCCTTACTCTCCTGTAACATCCTTCATCATTACATCATTTGATAGAAAGCAGAATGTTTCACTGATACTCTCAGCATAACAGAAACAAACACATTTTGTTGCTCTAGTCTAGTGTTATTCCTCAGGCCCTGCACAGCAGATTTAACTTTGCAAAGACCACAGAGTGATACAAAGGACATATCAGCCATAAAATAAAAAACTGAGTATTTTGTTGAATTAAGTTAGATGATCTCGATCTGGGACAGAGGATCATGCCCTGGACACCAAATTTGTGATGGTAAATGTTTTTTTTAGAATTCCACTTCTCCTTTATAATGGTAGTTGTAGGTAGTGAGTCAGGTGACTGCGTTGCAGGGAAGAGCAACCGCACCAGATGAGAGTTTGGAAGGGAGCGGTTGGAGGGGCTGAGTAGCGTCCAGTACGGATGAATGTTTTATGTGTCTGCAAAAGGAGGAATGAAAATAAAGACGCAGATAAGATGTAGGAGCAAAGGTTCTGGGAACACTGGAAGGTGTTTGGAAGTGCGGGGCTTTTGGAAAGAGATCTAAGAGGAGGTGTATATATTATTGTGGCATTACAAATGGGTGGTGCGTGCTGCTTGCCCTATTAATTCTATGTCTGGTTCTGTCAAACTCCATTCCACAACAGTGTATGTGCTATTTATCACTGTCGTACTATTGGCCTTGTTCTCCCATTTCTCTAATTTTGTAATTCCAGTGTGTCTTTCACTGCCAATAGAAGAATTCATCTAGAATTTGAAAGAACATTTTTGAAGAGGTGCTACTTTTTTATTTGCTCTGTGCGCCATCAGCCCTACGCACTCCACCCTGCACATCTGGTGACTTTTATAAGCCACGTCCTCTGTTTTTGAGGAAAATAATCTGGTAGGCTGAACGCCCTCAAGTTATCCATCAAAGGGAGACCCTCGGGAATCGTTAGTTCCCTGTTGTTCCTGATGAAATTAAATATTGTTTATCCTTTAAATTACACTAATGATGATTCTATAATCACTTTCTGTTCAGCCTTGAAATTATTTATTCAAGGCATTACAGTAGCCAAGCTGCTTTCAATAAAATTGAACAAGCAGGCAAATTAATGAATTGCTGTAGAAATCAGTCTTCAGGCTGTGGGCAGTTACTGAAATAATAGCAGTTACCTCCCGTTTCCTCTAGAACACAGGTTCATAAACTCAGGACCCCATACTGTTCATGTTTTCTAGGTTACCTGTAGCTTTTTACAATGTGACAGTTGGTGATACACAGTGCATAGGCCAGGTCCCCGGAAAATGTGAACTGTGTTGGGTTCTGGGGACCAAGGGGGAGATGTATTAAGCAGTGATAAAAGTGGAGAAGTTGCCTATGGCAACCAATCTGCATTGACGTAACATTTATTTTCATACTATAAAAGTATACAGAGAAGCTGATTGGTTGCCATGTACAACTTCTCCACTTTTATTACTGCTTAGTACATTTCCTCCCAAGTTTGAGAACCACTGCTCTAGAAGTTCTGTTTATTTATGTACAATTTGAAGTTTTTCTGAAAGATCTCTTATTTTCTAGGAAAGGGGCTAAATCTGGTTTGTGTCAAGCAATAGAATGCAGAGATGTATGCGATCAGATTGATATGGTCTCCTGTTGTGTCCCTGGTATATGTCCCTAATGATATTCTTTTATAATTGGTCAAACTTTGTTTCACTCTATGGGGAGATGTCTGAAGCCTTGGAGAGATAAGGTTCCCAAATCAGCCAATCCTCTTCCAACTGTCATTTATCTAGCACAGTATTTGAAATGATAGTTAGGCTCTGGTTGGTTTGGGCAACTGCTCCACTTTATCTTTCTCTGAAACTTGATACATCTTTTAAAGTATATGATGGTTGTGAAGTTTGAGTTTTATACCCCTCTAAAATGTCTTGATCTTGCTGGAATGTGTTCCACCCCAAATGTCTCCTGAGTCCAGAGAGAATTTAAAGGAGCCTGCAAGGAGGAGACTTTAGACTTGATGCAGAGCTGAATGTACTCCTCTGTGTGTGTAGCATTTCTTGTGTATTTTGACACATACTCTGGATCGGTGTACAGGCGGTGCAGATCCCTACACATTTTGATATCCTCTACACTTAAAACTGAAGTTCTCACTTAAGGTGTGTACACACTGGCCGATTGAACGGCCGACGTACTGCAGGTCTGTCGAGTAGTGTGTACGAGCGATGTGTCTGTGAATGCCGTCATTCACAGACTTATCGCATCGGCCCTGCAGCACAGCCGACGGCCATATCTAACAATATATTGCCACATCGTGCTTTCTGTACAGGTGGTCAGCGCAACTGGGCAGGCACCATGTAAATGCCCACCCAGTTCATGACATCAGTCCTGAGGAATCGGGCAGTGTGTATGCACAACACACTGCCCAGTCCATCTGTAGATATATCTGCAGATCAGTTGATCTGCAGATACATCTACAAGTGTGTACCCAGCATTGGGCAAAGTTCACAGTTGGATATACGTGTAAATACAGCTGTTTCCAGGCATGTTCATTGTAGCAAGTACAGGCTGGTGTAGGTACAATACAATAGATTAATTCTGTCTTGTCTGGGAATTAAACAATTAGCATATCTCCTTACACAAAATATTTCAGTTTAGTTATTAATTAAACTGAGGTCCCAGTCTTCTTTTCCTCACTTGCATAGAATAACATTCATACCCATTACCTGGAGAATGGAGAGCTTGAATTTCCCATATCTCCATTTGGATGTATTGCAGTTTGACTAGTTATATTACTATAGTAAGTTAATCAAGCATGAGTAATAAACCATTTTACAACACTGAAAACATACTGAATTAAATTTAGCTGCATATAATATGAACATTTACAATGTGGATGGCAGTTTTCTCAGAGTAGAGCAGGCATTCCCAACCACGGTCCTCGAGGCACACCAACAGTGCAGGTTTTAGTGATATCCAGGCTTCAGCACAAGTGACTTAATTAGTAGCTCAGTTATTTTGATTTAACCATCTGTGCTGCAGCCTGGATGTGCCTTGAGGACCGTGGTTGGGAATGCCTGGAGTAGAGAATCCACCATATAATTGCACTTGCAGTATATAATCTGATGTTTTAGCCATTGCATTGCAGTAAAACTCAGGGCTGTGAATCTAATCTATTATTTTATCTAATACTATGTCTTGGTCTATTGGAGATTATTCTCTCATTCCTTTGTGCCCTCTACTTTGTGATTTTACAGATTATTGTTAAAATGTAGTATTCTATTTCAGCCACAAGATGGCACTATAATAACATGATCCACTGGCTCTAGCTCACAATTTGCTGTAATATGGTATATAATTAAGGACAGGCCAGTAGATCCACTTTGGTTTCCATAAATGAATAACACAGGAGAATACATGGTGATGATTTTCTGTATCTGTTTATATTATTTCGTACGCCCATTCTGATTCTGATTATTCTTGTGTCCTCTTGAAGAGTGCAAGTCTAAAGCCACATTGAAAGTCACAGAATGCTCTGCAGAATTTCTTGGAAAAAATCCAATGGAGATGTGTGGTTCTGAATAGTAATATGTAAAAGCCCAATCCTTTAACTACTGTACTATTTTAATTATTCGAGTAAGAAATTAGAACTCAGATTGCAGTGAAGCGTAAAATCAGTGCTAGGAAGAGGTGCAGTGCAATGTTTAATAAGAGCATTAAGGTTATTTGTAATCCAGTAAATTAACTGGCACGTACATCAAGGGACACAGAATTATATCACAGAATGTAATTGAATTACTGATGAAGTGGAGCATAATCTCTCCTCATGGAAAATAGCATGAGCAACATGTTTTGAGAATCCTATAATTCTATCCCCAGCTTCCTGCATTTTTTTTAATTACTCAATTGTACCCCTCAGGCTAGTACTGGGAACGCTATTAGTTACACATGATCTGGGCAGTAGCTGCAGATTGTTACAGAAGGAGTGTTCTTCGCACTGTGTCTCACACAGTCCTGCACTGATCTGCAGGGCATCGACCTAATCGTTTGAACCAGGTCAGCAGGTTAAATGAAGATGAACGTCCACAGTCACATACAGCAAGTAAAGAACAAATGAATTCTGAGCTCTGCTGTAAACTTCTTTAGCCGTTTTATAAATGGGTCACAGACACAGCATTAGTGTTACGTGATCTTACGCAATGATCGGTGGCTGTTTATTTAATAATTGTAATATTAAACAACGTACTATTACAGGGGTAAGGCAACATTTTTCTCTTTGGGTGCCAGATATTCAACATTACAAGCCAAAAAAAGGTTTCTGGAAAGCCGCCACTATACAATATATACAAAAGTAATAGATTGCCACTAGAAGTGTTAGTGGCTTCTCTGTTCTTACCAGGGCTTACAGTGGTGCTGGAGAAGTGGTGGAATTCATTTTCCCCGGCACCTACCCCCCCGCCCCACCACAACCTCCCATTAGGCAGAGCCAGGGCTGGTGCTAGGCTGTTCGCCGTCCCCCTGCAAACTATATATTTGTGTAATACCTCCCATTCTTTATAAAGGGACAGTGGTCTCACAAGGAAGGGGCGTGGTTATACAATAGCACCACCAATTAAAATTATGCCACACAGTAGCACAATCTTATTCCCATTACACCGCATGTCCCCGATTCATACTACACCACATAGTAGTGACCCTTATACACGTTACGAGACACAGCAGTGCCCCTTCTCTCTAGTGGATGCTGGGGACTCCGTAAGGACCATGGGGAATAGACGGGCTCCGCAGGAGACAGGGCACTTTAAGAAAGAATTAGGAATACTGGTGTGCACTGGCTCCTCCCTCTATGTCCCTCCTCCAGACCTCAGTTTGAATCTGTGCCCGGACGAGCTGGGTGCACCTTAGTGAGCTCTCCTGAGCTTGCTAATAAGAAAGTATTTTGTTAGGATTTTTTATTTTCAGAGAGATCTGCTGGCAACAGACTCTCTGCTACGTGGGACTGAGGGGAGAGAAGCAGACCTACTCACTGTGGATAGGTCATGCTTCTTAGGCTACTGGACACCATTAGCTCCAGAGGGATCGAACGCACCCTTGGTCGTCCGATCCCGGAGCCGCGCCGCCGTCCCCCTCGCAGAGCCAGAAGCCGGCGTGAGAAGCAAGAAGACTTCGAAAGCGGCGGCAGAAGACTCCAGTCTTCATATGAGGTAGCGCACAGCACTGCAGCTGTGCGCCATTGCTCCCACATTAAACCCGCACACTCCGGTCACTGTAAGGTGCAGGGCGCAGGGGGGGCGCCCTGGGCAGCAATTAAGTACCTCTTGGCATAAAAGAGCATATATACAGTTGGGCACTGTATATATGCATGAGCCCCCGCCATTATTTTACACAAAATCGCGGGACAGAAGCCCGCCGCTGAGGGGGCGGGGCTTCTTCCTCAGCACTCACCAGCGCCATTTTCTCTCCACAGCTCCGCTGAGAGGAAGCTCCCCAGGCTCTCCCCTGCAGAATCACGGTAGAAAGAGGGTAAAAAGAGAGGGGGGGCACATAAATTTAGCACAAAATCAATGTATACAGCAGCTACTGGGTAAACACTAAGTTACTGTGTAATTCCTGGGTCATATAGCGCTGGGGTGTGTGCTGGCATACTCTCTCTCTGTCTCTCCAAAGGGCCTTGTGGGGGTTCTGTCCTCAAATAGAGCATCCCCTGTGTGTGTGGTGTGTCGGTATGCTTATGTCGACATGTTTGACGAGGAAGGCTATGTGGAAGCAGAGCAGGTGCAAATGAATGTGGTGTCTCCGCCGACGGCGCCGACACCTGATTGGATGGATATGTGGAAGGTGTTAAATGATAATGTAAACTCCTTGCATAAAAGGTTGGATAAAGCTGAAGCCTTGGGACAGTCAGGGTCTCAACCCATGCCTGATCCTACAGCGCAGAGGCTGTCAGGGTCTCAGAAGCGCCCACTATCCCAAATTGTTGACACCGATATCGACACGGATTCTGACTCCAGTGTCGATGGCGATGATGCAAAGTTGCAGCCTAAAATGGCTAAAGCCATCCGCTACATGATTATAGCAATGAAGGATGTGTTGCACATCTCGAAGGAAAACCCTGTCCCTGACAAGAGGGTTTATATGTTTGGGGAAAAAAGGCAAGAGGTGACTTTTCCCCCTTCACATAAGTTAAATGAGTTATGTGAGAAAGCTTGGGATTCTCCTGATAGGAAAATGCAGATTTCCAAACGGTTACTTATGGCGTATCCTTTCCCGCCAACGGACAGGTTAAGCTGGGAATCATCCCCTAGGGTAGACAAAGCTTTGACACGCTTATCTAAGAAGGTAGCCCTGCCGTCACAGGATACGGCAACCCTAAAAGATCCTGCGGATAGAAAGCAGGAAGGTATCCTGAAGTCCGTTTATACACATTCAGGTACCCTACTAAGGCCAGCAATTGCGTCGGCCTGGATGTGTAGTGCTGTAGCAGCATGGACAGATACTCTATCTGAGGAACTTGATACCTTGGACAAGGATACTATATTACTGACCCTGGGGCATATAAAAGACGCTGTCCTATATATGAGGGATGCCCAGAGAGACATTTGCCTACTGGGCTCTAGAATAAATGCAATGTCGATTTCTGCCAGAAGGGTCCTGTGGACTCGGCAATGGACAGGTGATGCCGACTCAAAAAAGCACATGGAGGTTTTACCTTATAAGGGTGAGGAATTGTTTGGGGACGGTCTTTCGGACCTAGTTTCCACAGCTACGGCTGGGAAGTCAATTTTTTTGCCATATATTCCCTCACAACCTAAGAAAGCACTGTATTACCAAATGCAGTCCTTTCGATCAAAAAGAGGCAAGAAAGTCCAAGGTGCGTCTTTTCTTGCCAGAGGCAGGGGTAGAGGAAAGAGGCTGCACAATACAGCTAGTTCCCAGGAACAGAAGTCCTCCCCGGCTTCCACTAAATCCACTGCATGACGCTGGGGCTCCACAGGTGGAGCCAGGAGCGGTGGGGGTGCGTCTCCGAAATTTCAGCCACCAGTGGGTTCACTCACGGGTGGATCCCTGGGCTATACAGATTGTGTCTCAGGGATACAAGCTGGAATTCGAAGTGATGCCCCCTCACCGTTACCTCAAATCGGCCCTGCCAGCTTCCCCCATAGAAAGGGAAGTAGTGTTAGCGGCAATTCACAAATTATATCTCCAGCAGGTGGTGGTAAAGGTTCCCCTCCCTCAACAGGGAAGGGGTTACTATTCCACAATGTTTGTGGTACCGAAACCGGACGGTTCGGTCAGACCTATATTGAATTTAAAATCCCTGAACATTTACCTGAAAAGGTTCAAGTTCAAGATGGAATCGCTCAGGGCGGTCATTGCAAGCCTGGAAGAGGGGGATTTTATGGTGTCTCTGGACATAAAGGATGCTTACCTGCATGTCCCCATTTATCCACCTCATCAGGAGTACCTCAGATTTGTGGTACAGGACTGTCATTACCAATTCCAGACGTTGCCGTTTGGTCTGTCCACGGCACCGAGAGTATTTACCAAGGTAATGGCAGAAATGATGGTGCTTCTGCGAAAGCAAGGAGTCACAATTATCCCATACTTGGACGATCTCCTCATAAAGGCGAGGTCCAGAGAGCAGTTGCTGATCAGCGTAGCACACTCTCGGGAGGTGTTGCAACAGCACGGCTGGATTCTGAATATTCCAAAGTCGCAGCTGATTCCTACGACGCGTCTGCCCTTCCTGGGCATGATTCTGGACACAGACCAGAAGAAGGTGTTTCTCCCGGCGGAGAAGGCCCAGGAGCTCGTGACTCTGGTCAGAGACCTCTTAAAACCAAAACAGGTGTCGGTGCATCAATGCACGCGAGTCCTGGGAAAGATGGTGGCATCATACGAAGCCATTCCCTTCGGCAGGTTCCATGCGAGGACCTTTCAGTGGGATCTGTTGGACAAGTGGTCCGGATCGCATCTTCAGATGCATCGGCTGATCACCCTATCCCCCAGGGCCAGGGTGTCTCTTCTGTGGTGGCTGCAGAGTGCTCACCTTCTCGAGGGCCGCAGGTTCGGCATACAGGACTGGGTCCTGGTGACCACGGATGCAAGCCTCCGAGGGTGGGGGCAGTCACTGAGGGAAGAGATTTCCAGGGGCTGTGGTCAAGTCAGGAGACTTGTCTGCACATCAATATCCTGGAATTAAGGGCCATATACAACTCCCTGAGTCAAGCGGAGCCTCTGCTTCGCAACCAACCGGTGCTGATTCAGTCAGACAACATCACCGCAGTGGCTCATGTAAACCGCCAAGGCGGCACAAGGAGCAGGGTGGCGATGGCAGAAGCCACCAGAATTCTTCGCTGGGCGGAGAATCACGTGCAAGCACTGTCAGCAGTGTTCATTCCGGGAGTGGACAACTGGGAAGCAGACTTTCTCAGCAGGCACGACCTCCACCCGGGAGAGTGGGGACTTCATCAAGAAGTCTTCACACAGATTACAAATCGATGGGAACTGCCACAGGTGGACATGATGGCATCCCGCCTCAACAAAAAGCTACAAAGGTATTGCACCAGTTCAAGAGACCCTCAGGCGATAGCTGTGGACGCACTAGTGACACCGTGGGTGTTCCAGTCGGTTTATGTGTTTCCTCCTCTTCCTCTCATACCCAAGGTGCTGAGAATCGTAGGAAAAAGAGGAGTGAGAACAATACTCATTGTTCCGGATTGGCCAAGAAGGACTTGGTATCCGGAACTGCAAGAAATGCTCACAGAGGACCCATGGCCTCTGCCTCTCAGACAGGATCTGTTGCAACAGGGGCCCTGTCTGTTCCAAGACTTACCGCGGCTGCGTTTGACGGCATGGCGGTTGAACGCCGGATCCTAGCGGAGAAAGGCATTCCGGATGAGGTTATTCCTACGCTGATAAAGGCTAGGAAGGACGTGACAGCAAAACATTATCACCGTATATGGCGAAAATATGTTGCTTGGCGTGAGGCCAGGAAGGCCCCTACAGAGGAATTCCAGCTGGGCCGTTTCCTTCACTTCCTACAGTCGGGAGTGACTATGGGCTTAAAATTAGGGTCCATTAAGGTCCATATTTCGGCCCTATCCATTTTCTTTCAAAAGGGACTGGCTTCTCTTCCTGAAGTTCAGACGTTTGTAAAGGGAGTGCTGCATATTCAGCCCCCTTTTGTGCCACCAGTGGCACCTTGGGATCTTAACGTGGTGTTGAGTTTCCTGAAATCTCACTGGTTTGAGCCACTTAAGACCGTGGAGTTAAAATATCTCACGTGGAAGGTGGTCATGCTATTGGCCTTAGCTTCGGCTAGGCGTGTGTCAGAATTGGCGGCTTTGTCATATAAAAGCCCCTATCTGGTTTTCCATATGGACAGGGCAAAATTACGGACTCGTCCGCAATTTCTGCCGAAGGTGGTGTCATCTTTTCATTTGAACCAACCTATTGTGGTGCCTGCGGCTACTCGTGACTTGGAGGATTCCAAGTTACTAGATGTAGTCAGGGCTTTGAAGATTTATGTAGCCAGAACGGCTGGAGTCAGGAAAACGGACTCGCTGTTTATCCTGTATGCATCCAACAAGCTGGGTGCTCCTGCTTCAAAGCAAACTATTGCTCGATGGATCTGTAATACGATTCAGCAGGCTCATTCTGCGGCTGGATTGCCGCCTCCAAAATCAGTAAAAGCCCATTCCACAAGGAAGGTGGGCTCTTCTTGGGCGGCTGCCCGAGGGGTCTCGGCATTACAGCTTTGCCGAGCAGCTACTTGGTCGGGTTCAAACACTTTTGCAAAATTCTACAAGTTTGATACCCTGGCTGAGGTTTGATACCCTTGTGTTTGCCCATTCGGTGCTGCAGAGTCATCCGCACTCTCCCGCCCGTTTGGGAGCTTTGGTATAATCCCCATGGTCCTTACGGAGTCCCCAGCATCCACTAGGATGTTAGAGAAAATAAGATTTTACTTACCGGTAATCTATTTCTCGTAGTCCGTAGTGGATGCTGGGCGCCCGTCCCAAGTGCGGACTTCTTCTGCAATACTTGTATATAGTTATTGCTTAAATAAGGGTTATGTTATGGTTGCATCAGGTTTGTCTGATGCTCTGTTGTTGTTCATACTGTTAACGGTGTAAGTTTATCACGAGTTATACGGTGTGATTGGTGTGGCTGGTATGAGTCTTACCCTGGATTCCAAAATCCTTTCCTTGTACGGTCAGCTCTTCCGGGCACAGTTTCCTTAACTGAGGTCTGGAGGAGGGACATAGAGGGAGGAGCCAGAGCACACCAGTATTCCTAATTCTTTCTTAAAGTGCCCTGTCTCCTGCGGAGCCCGTCTATTCCCCATGGTCCTTACGGAGTCCCCATCATCCACTACGGACTACGAGAAATAGATTTACCGGTAAGTAAAATCTTATCATTTACATTACGTCACTCAGTAATACCCTTTATTCACGTTATGCTACACAGTGGTACACGTTATGGAATTACTGTGCAAGGCCGTGAAGGAGGAGGAACTAGTTCCACCTACAATTACAGGTGGTGGAACTCCTCGTCCCCACACTTTAACCCCTGGTTCTTCCTATATTTTAAGTTTATTTACTCAGGATTGGGCAGTGGCTGACAATTCCCCCCCCCCCCCCCTCCCCAAAACCGGCTCAGAAATTGCCGGGTTTTTTTTAATGAGCGAATTAGGTGAAGAATATGAATTTAACCTTTATCCAAAATGATTTTAGTCTAAAAAAAAATAATTTTCTTTTTTTACTTTTAAATTTTCTCAAACATCAGAACATCGGTCGAGAAGATCAGTAACATCGCGGCCATTGCAACATTACTTTTTAAACCCGAGACAGCTGCCAGGTATACATTGGGGATCTGGGGGTAGCTTGGGGGGGGTTTGGTTTACACTTTCCCAGCGGCTGCTATTGTCTGCAGACGCTGGGTGGGGGCTCCTGCTGTGCTGACTGATCTGCAGTGATTGGCAGCACAGCAATCAGTGGGGGAAGGAGCAGGGTTCTGGTCCCTCTGAGAGCAGCAGCGGAGGGAAGTTTCCCTTCCCTGCAGCTGCTTACACTGTTTATCTGACAGGTCACATCCTGTGTAACCAGGTCAGATAAAACACTTGTTGGTATGGTCGCATCTGATGCAACCATACCAGGCAAGTGGTTAAGGCACCTCAACAGTCCAGGTTTAAGAAGCTTACTATACAATCCCTTTAAACCAGGACACTCATGAATTACACAGGTTCTCTGGCTGGCTGATTTCAAGCCTGAATTTCACCTGGTTTTAATCAGCCACAGAACCTGTGTTAATTCATGAGCGTCCCAGTATTTTAGTAAGATAAGCAGTGGTGCCGAGAGAGGAGGGGAGAGGGTACAAATTACCCAGGCCCAGGTGTGATGCAGGGGCCCAGTGGCGGCCTGGGCCCCCTCCCTCTTAACTGGCAGCAGCAGCTGCAGCTCTTCTCCTCAGCCCAGCACATGCTGCTGTGTGCTGGGCTGCAGTGTAGCCATGGATGCACTTCAAATACCATTTTTTTCTGAGGGTACATGACCATGCCTCCTATGTTTAGGCCACACCCCTGAAAAGTACCTGTGCCTAGACAGGCTTTCTATTGCCCTGATGATAAGCCTAGGTTTAAAAGAAATCCATGCTTAGGCACAGGACAGGTGACTTAATTAGTACCTCAGTCAGTTAGATTATACCATCTGTGCACAAGCAGGGATATTCCTAAAACCTGGACCTTTGGAGTAGCTTGAGGACTGTGTTTGGGAACCACTGGATTAGGGAGATAAATTGCAGACTGCAAACAAAACTTGCTTCAGATCCTTTGTATCACATCTGCATCAGGACAATGTCAATGTTGTACGCAGAGGAGCAATCTTTTTGCTACTGTGTAAGTTTATGTTGCACTGCCCATGTGCCACGAAGGTCTTGTATTTGCGGTCGCAGTGATGATTTATTTGCAAAGTGAGTAGCAAGGAGGGAGCGTTTTGGGGGAGGAGGGGGGGGGTCACAGCTTGTGACTGCTATTCTACACACAGTTAAAGTAGCTCTGGCGTCTTACTTCCAACTGCCACTCTGCACAATAGTTGCGTCTTTGTACTGAAACAGCAGATCTCAGATGCCTCCAGTGGACGTCTCTATACAAATCCCTGCAGCTGCGACAGTTGCAAATTTTTGCCCAGCCTCCGTGCACGAGATCGCAGCTGTGAAGGCATTTCTGTACATCTCTGAATCAGACCCTTTGTACTGTTATTTGACTGTAAGCAGGACTAACTGGGGCACATCTCACTTGCGGGTGTAGTATGGTATGCCGGCGGCCGGGCTCCCGGCGACCAGCATACCGGCGCCGGAAGGCCGACCACGGGCATACCGACAGTGTGGCTAACGCAAATGAGCCCTTTGCGGGCATGGTGGCGCACTATGCGGGCACGGTGGCGCGCTATGCGGGCACGGTGGCGCGCTATGCGCGCCACGCTATTTATTCTCCCTCCAGGGGAGTCGTGGATCCCCATAAGGGAGAAAAAGTGTTGGTGTGCCGGCTGTCGGGATCCCGACAGCCGGGAACCTGAAGACCACCCCTCACTTGCAACAGGCACAGGCCTCACTGTGGTCCTTCGTTTTGGAGATGGTTTTGCACACCAAAAATGTTTCCTCTGTGAGATGGAAGAGGAAGGGTGTAGCACGCTAAGTAAGAGGTAGACAAGTGGTCGCCAAACTTTTTTGAATCATGGCGCCCTAGAGTATCAGATTTATTTTTACAGTACCCCTAGTGCAAAAGTTTCTTATTGGGAAAATAAAAAATAAACACAATTTACTTTAATATATACAGTATGTCATCCATAGGGTCAGTTATGTGGCGAGGAACAGGATTTGCTTCTGTTTGTCAATATAGTTTATGACTGGAAGCCACAAACACTGGTTTTGCCTATTACATTGGTCATAATGATTTGAATTGGTACTGGACCACCAGCCCATGGCACCCCTGCAAGTGCCTCGCGGCACCCAAGGGTGCCAGGGCACACAGTTTTTGCCGGGGAGCAATGAGGAGAGTCTGAGGCCGCTCCAGACCCGCGAACACCGGCCCAGGTAACGGTTCCTGCAGGTCACATATACCCGGGGTATACAGTCGTCCGGTGCTCCCCTGCAGTCCCTATACCCTGCCATTGTACTGTGTATATGTATCATAGCTGACAGCTGTCCTGTCTCCACTTTTCACCATTGCAGCTGGACCCATAACATGCATTAAGGTCCTATATGCATTATACTGTTCGTGTGTGTGAGTTTTTCCTATATGCATTCAGATATGTGACTCTATGACTCTGATTCCGCCCAACGTTGTGACTCCACCCAGCGTTAGAGAGTCACAGATCTGTACAAATATATAGGAAATGTATGTATAAAATAATTTGTTAAGGTCTGTCCCATCCCCAGCATGCATGTAAAGTGGGACCTCGGGCGCGCCCCCGCCCAGCGGATACCACTAGGGAGACGGGGCAGACCGAGGAGGTGCTGTTGTCAATGGGGTACGTATTGTGGTGGGACAGAGCAGGGTCGAGGCATGGAACACATCTCCTAAATATTTGCCCAAATCTGTGACTCATTTTAGAACGCTGGCCGGAGTCACAACGCTGGGCGGAGTCAGAGTAAATGAGTCACAGATCTGGGAAAATATATAGGAGATGGGTGGCTGGATGCAGGGCATGATCCCTTAACTTTTTGGTGAGTGGTGAGCACTTTAAATATAGTTGATACAAGCACCCTCCCCGCCCCCACCTGCGGCATAAATAATAAAATACCTCTTGAGATAAATGGTGTGCCAGAATAAAAAGGAATAAAACAGTAACAGACAATAAAGCCGGGATTTAATGAAGTCAGAGTTCAGCGGCTGTGCGGGATGCTGGCCGAACTGGGATGTAAAGGGCAATCATCTAGAAGGCACGGTTTAGTCTTGTAAATGATTGCCTCTTTTTAAAAAACGTCCTAGTTCGGCTGGAATCGTGTGTGGCGGCTGAACTCGGACTTCATAAGGTCTCGCACTAAGAGGCCTGTTTATCACCATGGATGTGGTGTGATAAAATCGCCCGAATCCGCACTGCGATAAATGATTACATTGCATGTATGTATCAATTATCTCATGCAGGGACAGAGCCTGCAAGCAAGCACTGTCCCTGCGATGACAATCCACAGCATTATCGGGGTATTTTTCGGGTAAAATACCCTGATCTCCTGCTGCGCATGTACCAACATCGCCACTGCTGCCGCCGCCGGGTGACCCCGTCATGACTACCCCGCGCCGCAAATACCCCGCACAGTAATATACTTACCAGTCCAGGGAACTGGTGATCGCTGCTCCTGCCGGATCCTGTGTGCTGCTGTCACCCCCAGTGCTGTAAAGTGAGCTGCTGTTTTGCAGCATCGCTTTACTGCACCGTGAGTCCCAGTGCAGCACATGGAGGACCCGGTGCCCGGCAGCCCGCACCAAAGCACCGTTCACCAGCTCCTGGACTAGTAAGTATGGTTTTAGGGTTTTTTTTACTTTTTTTTTTGTTTGTTTGTTTTTACTACTGATCAGCTTGTGTGTCCATCGGACACACAGAGCTGATCACACTGCCGGGTCCATGCACAGCTTTGTCTGCTAGGGGGCAGATAAAGCTGGGCAGAAGTAGGGGTCTCGTAGTACTGCACTGTGACTTCGCCAGCCTGAGCTGGCGTAATTATCACAGGGCACACTGCAGTGTTTTAAAAAAAAAAATTTTTTTTTTTTAGTAAATTTGGCCACATCACATTTACCATTATACGTATGGGGAATGTGATGTGGGTTACTAAACAAAAATTCAATTAAAGGGTTTGGAGCAGATTTTCACAAAAACTGCTCCAAAAGCCCTTTAATACATTGGAGTGATACCTGAAATGTTCATTTGGCATCAACAGGTTTGGACAGCGCAGTGCATTGTGGTTACCAACCATGGCAGCCGCCCAACTGAGCACTAGGGCCACAGGTTTTATTCCCACCCTATCCTTGCAGCATTTCCAATTCATCTCTACAATGTTCACATATGGGGTTTTTTCCACAGTCCAAAACATATACGGCATATTAACCACTTACCTGGCTAACATTATTTTCAAAGATGTCTCTACAATTGGGTTCTCCTGCTCTGTTAATTTATGAGTCCTGTCTTTGTGACATCACCTTCAGATTGTTCAATTCCTTTTGTAGTTTTCAGGTTAATAAATAAGTAAATTGAGATTATGACCAAAATGTTTTTTTTTTTTTTTCTATAAAAAAAAATAATAATTAATTTTACCTCCATTTTAAGCACCATTTACCTCCATTTATTCATTAGAAATATGTCTATGTGGTGTATTAAGAAACATGACCTTATAGTGGATTACAGGAATATCTTGATGTTTCTTATCGTCTTTAATGCATTCTGGACTTGTCGTAGGCATTGCTATAATGGGTGCAGGGTGCACACCCGGCACACAGAGTGTACTTACCTTGTACTGGGAAGCAGCTTTTTGCAGTAACATTTTCAGGAAGACTGCAAAGAGAAAGCAAAAACTCAGGGACGTTTCTGTCTTGTACACATGCGCCATCTTCCCACATACCATTTGTCGGCTCAAGGTAAGTGAAAATACCCCTAGCACAGTCCCTGTAATTATGGGCGTTTTCAGAGAGGAAGGGACGCGCCTCTCCTGAAGCAAGTAGACTCCGGAGGGGTAAGTATAATATATGGGTGCGATGTGGACCCCCCTGGACCCAGGGGCCCGTGTGCACCGCACCCGTTATAGAAACGCCTATGCCTGTAATCATCACCTGCATGGAGCCATAATGTAGCCCAGCACCTGCATGTAATAATGACAGACCGAGCAGAACTAGGAACTAGCGCAGTCCCTGTAATCATCACCTGCATGGAGCCATAATGTAGCCCAGCACCTGCATGTAATAATGACAGACCGAGCAGAACTAGGAACTAGCGCAGTCCCTGTAATCATCACCTGCATGGAGCCATAATGTAGCCCAGCACCTGCATGTAATAATGACAGACCGAGCAGAACTAGGAACTAGCACAGTCCCTGTAATCATCACCTGCATGGAGCCATAATGTAGCCCAGCACCTGCATGTAATAATGACAGACCGAGCAGAACTAGGAACTAGCGCAGTCCCTGTAATCATCACCTGCATGGAGCCATAATGTAGCCCAGCACCTGCATGTAATAATGACAGACCGAGCAGAACTAGGAACTAGCGCAGTCCCTGTAATCATTACCTGCATGGAGTCATAATGTAGCCCAGCACCTGCATGTAATAATGACAGACCGAGCAGAACTAGGAACTAGCACAGTCCCTGTAATCATCACCTGCATGGAGCCATAATGTAGCCCAGCACCTGCATGTAATAATGACAGACCGAGCAGAACTAGGAACTAGCACAGTCCCTGTAATCATCACCTGCATGGAGCCATAATGTAGCCCAGCACCTGCATGTAATAATGACAGACCGAGCAGAACTAGGAACTAGCGCAGTCCCTGTAATCATCACCTGCATGGAGCCATAATGTAGCCCAGCACCTGCATGTAATAATGACAGACCGAGTAGAACTAGGAACTAGCGCAGTCCCTGTAATCATTACCTGCATGGAGTCATAATGTAGCCCAGCACCTGCATGTAATAATGACAGACCGAGCAGAACTAGGAACTAGCACAGTCCCTGTAATCATCACCTGCATGGAGTCATAATGTAGCCCAGCACCTGCATGTAATAATGACAGACCGAGCAGAACTAGGAACTAGCGCAGTCCATGTAATCATTACCTGCATGGAGTCATAATGTAGCCCAGCACCTGCATGTAATAATGACAGACCGAGCAGAACTAGGAACTAGCGCAGTCCCTGTAATCATCACCTGCATGGAGCCATAATGTAGCCCAGCACCTGCATGTAATAATGACAGACCGAGCAGAACTAGGAACTAGCGCAGTCCCTGTAATCATCACCTGCATGGAGCCATAATGTAGCCCAGCACCTGCATGTAATAATGACAGACCGAGCAGAACTAGGAACTAGCGCAGTCCCTGTAATCATCACCTGCATGGAGCCATAATGTAGCCCAGCACCTGCATGTAATAATGACAGACCGAGCAGAACTAGGAACTAGCGCAGTCCCTGTAATCATTACCTGCATGGAGCCATAATGTAGCCCAGCACCTGCATGTAATAATGACAGACCGAGCAGAACTAGGAACTAGCGCAGTCCCTGTAATCATCACCTGCATGGAGCCATAATGTAGCCCAGCACCTGCATGTAATAATGACAGACCGAGCAGAACTAGGAACTAGCGCAGTCCCTGTAATCATCACCTGCATGGAGCCATAATGTAGCCCAGCACCTGCATGTAATAATGACAGACCGGGCAGAACTAGGAACTAGCGCAGTCCCTGTAATCATTACCTGCATGGAGTCATAATGTAGCCCAGCACCTGCATGTAATAATGACAGACCGAGCAGAACTAGGAACTAGCGCAGTCCCTGTAATCATTACCTGCATGGAGCCATAATGTAGCCCAGCACCTGCATGTAATAATGACAGACCGAGCAGAACTAGGAACTAGCGCAGTCCCTGTAATCATTACCTGCATGGAGCCATAATGTAGCCCAGCACCTGCATGTAATAATGACAGACCAAGCAGAACTAGGAACTATCACAGTCCCTGTAATCATCACCTGCATGGAGTCAGAAAGTAACCAGCACCTGTCCTGTATGTAATAATGACAGACCGAGCAGGACCAGGAACTATCACAGTCCCTGTAATCATCACCTGCATGGAGCCATAATGTAGCCCAGCACCTGCATGTAATAATGACAGACCGAGCAGAACTAGGAACTAGCTCAGTCCCTGTAATCATCACCTGCATGGAGCCATAATGTAGCCCAGCACCTGCATGTAATAATGACAGACCGAGCAGAACTAGGAACTAGCACAGTCCCTGTAATCATCACCTGCATGGAGTCAGAAAGTAACCAGCACCTGTCCTGTATGTAATAATGACAGACCGAGCAGGACCAGGAACTAGCGCAGTCCCTACAGCAATAAAGTAGCCCAGCACCTATAATCACAGACACTTCTCATCTGTACGTGGGTGCAAGTGTTAGTGCCAATTGTCAGGGCCGTAACTAGGTGTGTGCCGGCGGTGCCTGGCACACAGGGCATATGCACTGTAGGCGCAGAACTGCTGGCAACACCCGCAGGGCCACCCGCGCCTCACTAGCATTGTCCACCCGCCGTAGATCACAGTCCCACTTACTAACTCATAATCTCCTCACTGCTGCTTAGTCCCCGCTTCAGGCTGTCATAACTCCAATTGGCCACTGAGAGCTGGCCCAGGATGGCTGGTCTCTCAATGCTGCTTTTACTTTCGGATACTGGGGGTAATTCCAAGTTGATCGCAGCAGGAATTTAGTTAGCAATTAGGCAAAGCCATGTGCACTGCAGGGGAGGCAGATATAACATGTGCAGAGAGAGTTAGATTTGGGTGGGTTATTTTATTTCTGTGCAGGGTAAATACTGGCTGCTTTATTTTTACACTGCAAATTAGATTGCAGATTGAACACACCCCACCCAAATCTATCTCTCTCTGCACATGTTATATCTGCCTCCCCTGCAGTGCACATGGTTTTGCCCAATTGCTAACTAAATTCCTGCTGCGATCAACTTGGAATTACCCCCACTGTGCTGTGTGCTCTCTGATCTGGCTCGGCTCATCAGCTATCTGAGCAGTTTCTACTGTGGTCTCTTGTAGATGCCGCCGTGACAGCTGCCCAGGGGACCAGCTTCCCAGCACTATTACAGGTACCAGCGCCGCCAGCCTCTCCCTGAAGGATGCGCCGCACTCCAGCTGCCCTGCTCTGTATTCACTATCCCCCAGTCACAGCTCTCTTGCTAGCAGTGCAGGCAGCTAGAATGATGTGAGAGTGCAGTCTGGTCTTTGTCATGGCTGGGGGTGCTTACATACTGTATTCCTCTGAGAGTGGCTGTGAGGTGCTCCTTTTTTACCACCTCTTGTGTGATTCCCTCATACTCTGTGTAAGCAGGCTCTGGAAGCTTCCCACAGGGAGAACATAGACACAACCTTTCCCACAGAGCCTCCTCAGCACCATAGTATCCCCTACTGGTGCATGCAGGCTGCCATATGTTTGGTTCATATGTTTGTAAATCCAGTCATCAGGACACAGAGACATGTGAGTTCACTGCTGTGCTGTTTTATTCCATCACCAACTCCAGACACACTGCACACTGGACCACACACTTCCCAGCATCCCCCTGGTCCCAGGGACCATCACTGAAGATTCAGGCTTACACAGATTAGTAAGGGAGTGTCTACAAATATTAAGCATTCTAATACACTAACATCACATACTCTTTTCTTTAAAGATAAGCCCTGTACGCTTCAATGCAACAATTAACAACGTCATATTAAGAACATCATCTAACACATTTCAATGAGTCTCTCAGGTCTGTGTATTTCCCTTTTGGGTCTTTCATACACAGTCTGTGTTTCATCTACCATGTTGGACCTTTCTAGAATCGTGGTTTGTTCACCATTATGAGGATCATCATACATGTCAGATGAAGGGTATTCTTCAGTCATGTTGTCTTCATTATGGTTTGGTTGAGATCTTAAATCCACCTGATTTCTTCTTACTTCCATTCCACGCTCTTTACGTATAGTATAAGATCTTGGTGCTACTTGTGCTTGCACAATACCTTTCTGCACCCAAATACCTTTCTCGTGATCTCTGAGACGGACTTGGTCACCCGATTTTAGATCAGGTAAGCTTTTTGTTCGCAAACAAATTGCTGACAGCGCCTAAATGGATGAACTACCAAGATGCAATAACACCTGAGCGCTGCCGATATTTGGCACTGTGCGTGTGCCTATAGATGCAATAGTAAAAGGAAAGAAAACGGCTGCACTTGGGGTATTGCAAATGGGTAGAAATTATGGAGAGTTGACAAAAATCATCTATATAAAATTGTTTATTGTTATGTTAAATACATCAACAGTAAGTAAAAATAACCACATTTAAAAAATATATAATTATCTATACTCTGAAAACACCGTTGTATGGACACACAGTATCAATCTAAACTTGTATATAGTGTTCCCCTGAATCAGGGTATGAAGTTGATACTGTTTAGAATTGTAACAGTAATGTAACTAAATAGTTACAATTTAGCGCTCCACAGTTTATTCTGACTGAGATGACTGAAGAAATAAGGCTTTTTAAAGTAAAAGTTATGAAGGCAGCAGAACTTTTCTCCAATAATAGGAGAAAATGAGGGCCCAGCGGTCAAATATATAATGGACAATATGCAATATTACCTCTCCTGGGGGCTGGTATTACCGAGCATCCTCGGTAAAGTCCTGTATAGAGCCCACAGTGTGATGCTAAGGAGAGGAATTCAATGTAGAAATGGTTATCCAGACTTGCTCCTTAATGTGTAGGTCCCGGATGAGGATGCAGGACAGGTGCCTGTATATTCCCTTGGGCTGGTGGAAATCCTTTTATTGCCCTAGATACAGGGAATCACACATCTCCAGGACATTGAACGGAGCAGACGCTGTGACTGCTAATTGCGGAGGAAATACACAGGTGTGGCACTAGCCGGAGCCGTTGCTGGCAATGATATTAGAGACTGGAGCGCTGTCCCACGGCCAAATGCTGCCGTAAGATGATGCAGGCTGGCGCCGTATAAAGGCCCTCATTCCGAGTTGGTCGCTCGGTATTTTTCATCGCATCGCAATGAAAATCCGCTTAGTACGCATGCGCAATGTTCGCACTGCGACTGCGCCAAGTAACTTTACTATGTAGAAAGTAATTTTACTCACGGCTTTTTCATCGCTCCGGCGATCGTAATGTGATTGACAGGAAATGGGTGTTACTGGGCGGAATCACGGCGTTTCAGGGGCGTGTGGGAAAAAACGCTACCGTTTCCGGAAAAAACGCAGGAGTGGCCGGAGAAACGGTGGGAGTGCCTGGGCGAACGCTGGGTGTGTTTGTGACGTCAACCAGGAACGACAAGCACTGAACTGATCGCACAGGCAGAGTAAGTCTGAAGCTACTCTGAAACTGCTAAGTAGTTAGTAATCGCAATATTGCGAATACATCGGTCGCAATTTTAAGAAGCTAAGATTCACTCCCAGTAGGTGGCGGCTTAGCGTGTGTAACTCTGCTAAATTCGCCTTGCGACCGATCAACTCGGAATGAGGGCCAAAGACCGCAATGGAACCACCATGTAAATAGGGAAATCCTCTGCTGCAGAACAAGGTTCCTTAGAGCTGAAGTGCCGTTGGATCGGTGATCAGAGTAGAGGAAGGACTTATATAGTCCAAAACGCGTTAAGCTGGTGGTGTTTGGTTGTGAAGGGTTGTAGCTGTCTGACCTGGGCTGTCCTTTCTCCCCCGATGTGCTGTGGATTCCGGAGTTTCCAGTACCTTTTGGGAGGGTAACTTGAATACCAGATGCCAGCTACCCCTATATCCACTTTGATGTGGTTACATGCTCGTTTTATCTGTCAAATTGTGAGTGCTTAGTGTGAATAAATCTGTTGTCGTTTGTCAAACTGGTCTGCTCTATGATCTGTCTCTTCATACCGAGATAAACACCATACCTTGGGAAGACATACAGAGAGAATTCACCTCAGACCCACTAAGCCCTTGCTGCCGGACTAAGAGAGAATCCTCCAGTCCATCGTTATTTTATATGTAAGATTATATGGTGTTGCGCCCACCACTTTCCATTTTTCTTTGTTTATGTATACCTTGGAATTTGGTGAAGGTTCCTGTGTCAGTGGTAGTCTGCTCCTACACCATTGGTAGCGCACTGTGATTGTTTTTTCCTATTTTTATTTTACAGCATTTGGCAAAGTGATTAAGTCTACCACATTTCATGCAGGTTTTACCATAAGCAGGGCACATTTTAGGCTTGTGAGCATTTCCACATCTACTACACATTTCCTTGTTAGACTGTGGCTTAGACTGCTTCATTCTTGAGAATGGAGGTTTGCTTGGCTCTGTTTTCTGCACTACAGGTTTGCTTGGCTCTGTTTTCTGCACTACATCAGCTTCCTTGTGTAACTTTTTGTCTTGAAATCTAGTTATTTCTGCAGATCTGCACATAGTCACTGCCTTTTCTAGTGTTAGGTCTTGCTCTCTCAGCAATCTCTCT
Source organism: Pseudophryne corroboree (assembly GCF_028390025.1). Classification (NCBI taxonomy): domain Eukaryota; kingdom Metazoa; phylum Chordata; class Amphibia; order Anura; family Myobatrachidae; genus Pseudophryne; species Pseudophryne corroboree. The sequence goes on from NC_086448.1 coordinate 756,013,168, forward strand.
CTGAGTCCATTATCAGGTATTCCACAGACAATACGATCTCTAATCAGTGAATCCTTTAAATCACCAAACTCACAGGTTTTGCTGAGTGATTGCAGCTCTGTAACATACTGATCAAATCCATCTCCAGACTTCTGATCACATGTGAAAAACTTATATCTTTCACATGTCACATTTTTTCTTGGCACAAAGTAATCTTCAAACTTTTGCATTATAGAAGATAGCACCATATTCTGCCCCTCATCAAACTGAAAACTATTATAAATGTCCAGCACATCCTCTCCTATCACATGGAGGAAAATGGATGCCTTAGTTTTGTCAGTCTCTGAATCAGCTCCACATGCAGCAAGATATATATTAAACCTTTGCTTAAATCTTTTCCAGTTTTCAGACAAGTTACCAGACATCAGTATGCCGGTTGGAGGAGCTAGTTTATCCATGGTTACTCACTGTTTAAAGAGAGGAGCACACAGCAGGCTTTGCAGACACTGAGTATCACAGCCTTACAGACTTCTGCAAGATTCTTTCACACCCTGAGAGCACTAGCAGTCCAAGTTAAACTTCTTCTGACACCATGTTTTGTTCATATGTTTGTAAATCCAGTCATCAGGACACAGAGACATGTGAGTTCACTGCTGTGCTGTTTTATTCCATCACCAACTCCAGACACACTGCACACTGGACCACACACTTCCCAGCATCCCCCTGGTCCCAGGGACCATCACTGAAGATTCAGGCTTACACAGATTAGTAAGGGAGTGTCTACAAATATTAAGCATTCTAATACACTAACATCACACCATACAATGCATACATTTGTGTAAAAGGGGGGACTCTGCTGCCATAATGTGTAAAAAGGGGACTCTGCCTGCCTAATGTGTAAAAAGGGGGACTCTGCTGCTGTAATGTGTTAAAAAGGGTGACTCTGCCTACCTAATGTGTAAAAAGTGGGACTCTGCTGCCTATTGTGTAAAAACGGGGAATCTGCCTGCCTAATGTGTAAAAAGGAGACTCTGCTGGTGTAATGTGTAAAAGGGAACTCTATGACCATGCCCCTCCCCCATGAAGCCACGCCCTGTTTTGTATATGGGGGGGGTACTGATGCGGTTTCTTGCACACAGCACTAAAATGTCTAGTTACGGCATTGCCAATTGTATATAGTAGATTCTAAGGACAAAAAGTATTTAACATACAACAGGAATATATGGTCATGTCTGAAAATTAATGTCAGTTGAGATAACTATATTACAAACCCTGAGTATGTGAGAATATAATGACGCAGACGTGGTCATTGCTGCAATATTATTTATAGTGAGATAGGTGCTGATTTATCAATGAGTTTTATCATACGCTACGAGTTTAACAACTTGTTCCATATGATAAATGGTGCTCCAGCCAATCAGCACCTGTCATGTAAAAAATCACAGAAGCTTATTGGCTGGAGAACCATTTATCATACGCAACAAGTTTGAAAACTCGTAACGTATGATAAAACTTGTTGATAACTCAGCCCTGTAATTTGTAGATGAGGCTTCTCCCTATTTAAGAAGCCCTATGGTCAGTAATAGCGAACATCGGCCCTCATTCCGAGTTGTTCGCTCGTTAATTTTCTTCGCATTGCAGCGATTTTCCGCTAACTGTGCATGCGCAATGTTCGCACTGCGGCTGCGCCAAGTAAATTTGCTAAGAAGTTTGGTATTTTACTCACGGCATTACGAGGTTTTTTCTTCGTTCTGGTGATCGTAGTGTGATTGACAGGAAGTGGGTGTTTCTGGGCGGAAACTGGCCGTTTTCTGGGTGTGTGTGAAAAAACGCTGCCATTTCTGGGAAAAACGCGGGAGTGGCTGGAGAAACGGGGGAGTGTCTGGGCGAATGCTGGGTGTGTTTGTGACGTCAAACCAGGAACGACAAGCACTGAACTGATCGCACTGGAAGAGTAAGTCTCGAGCTACTCAGAAACTGCAAAGAAAAATCTTTTCGCAATATTGCGAATACTTCGTTCGCAATTCTGCTAAGCTAAGATTCACTCCCAGAGGGCGGCGGCTTAGCGTGTGCACTGCTGCGAAAAGCGGCTAACGAGCGAACAACTCGGAATGAGGGCCATCTTATCTCCCCCCCACACACGCGCGCATACACACACACACACACACACACACACTTACTCAAACTCTTAATAGAAAAGCATTAGAAATCCTAGTTAAGGACAGTAGCAGTACATGCATTGCCACAATTCTCTTATTAAAATATACCATGTTTTCCTTATACAAATAAAGATATATATATATATATATATATATATATATATATATATATTTATTGATTCTGTCAGAAATGTTAGATTGCCGCACGATGCTTTGATAGAAATCTAGCATCATCACTGCTAATTGGTAAATAGACCCCTGAATTAGGGGCCGATTCAGACCTGATAACTGCTGTGCGTTTTCTCACAGGCTGCGATCAGGTCTGAACTGCGCATGCGTATGCACCGCAATGCGCAGGTGCGACGGACAGCAGCAACGGGGATAGCCGGTCAGCGACGGGATGGTGCAAAAATTCTGAACGAATCTGCGATCGCAAGGAGATTGACAGGAAGAGGGCGTTCGTGGGCGGCAACTGACCGTTTTCAAGGAGTGTCCGGAAAACGCAGGAGGGAACCGCTGTTTTGTGGGAGGATTTCTGATGTCAGCTCCGGCCCCGATCATCGCAGCGGCTGTGTAAGACCTGGGCTGATCAGAAACTGCACAAGCTGATTGTGCGGTTCTGCTACACATGCAATCGCACACCTGCACACACACAATACCCTTCCCCTGTAGGGGGCGACTACCTGATCGCAGGGATGCAAAAAACGCACCCTAGCTATCAGGTCTGAATTACCCCCTTAATCAAATCAGCCAAGGCACATTGCTTCTCGTCAAAGCCACCATGACAGGAGATGCGCGGAGTACAGGACTGTGTTATAATGACCCAGATGCTAGGAGAGGGCTAGACGGTAACACCGAGTAACTGTACCAGCAATCTCCACTATTGCTGCACATCATGAGGGAGCCGCAGTAGTTGATGAAATATATGCAATAATGAAAGCACTGCACTAAAATTATATTATTTTGTAAGTGCCAAAAGGAGTAATATATCAGAAAGCTGTTTATGTACCAGCAGAAATAAATCATTGTAGGTTTTAAAATGAACGTGTTTACTTGTTTTTGGAAAGCACATAAGAAATGCTATTACTCACATAACATCTAAATGCTAGGAACTAGTTTTCCTACTAATGTCACTGTTTAGCTTTCATACTTTAAATTACAAATGGAAAGTATTAAAAGAAGTCAAGTAGAAAAGTTGCTATTAACATCCATTCGGATTCTACCTACCATTTTATAGAATGTACTAGATAAATAATAGCTAAAAGCTTATTGGTTGCTATAGGCAACACCTCTACTTGTTATCTTTAGAAGGTTTGTTAGCTTTCCCCCTATATCACAAAATTACTAATGTAGAGTGACCATATTATCCATTTTACCTGGGACTCTCATGAATTACACAGGTTCTGTAGCTGGCTGACTTCAAGCCTACATTTCAGCTGGTTTTAATCAGCCACGGAACCTGTGTAATCCATGAGCGTCCCAGGTAAAAGGAATAATATGGTCACTCTAACTAATACCCTTTTCACACTGCAAAAATAACCCGGTATCGACCCGGTATATTGCCAGGTAGACACGGGTCGCTGTGTGGTGTGAAAGGGGCCATGGACTAATTCCCGGGTCGTCTGACCCAGTAATTCAACCTGGGAATAAAGAAGGATTATTCCCGGGTTAAATACCAGGTCAGGTGCAGTGTGAACGGGTTCCCGGGGTCGATGCGACCCGGACCCGTTCACTGCATAGGGAAAGGCGAAGCGGAAATTATGTCATCTCCCAGCTCCACACCCACCCCTGTTGCCGGATTCGTCCCTGGATGGCAAACTGACCCGGCATATTGCTGTGTCGGGATGGCGGTGTGTAGGGTCCAAGGCCGGGTCCCACCCGGGAAGGACCTGTTTCCAATTCCAGGCATTGCGATGCAAAAGCGGTATAAGGATAATTAAATCTGACCTCTAGCATTGTCATCAGCTGTAGGTATCCGCGCCTGCAGCTTACGAACATTGAAAACCAGCACCTTTGTTTGCACAAGCAGCTCATCTTACAACGCCACTGTGCGGCTCTATGGAATATGTTGGTGTCTCATGAACTAATACAGCACAACATCCTACAGTGTTACATACCTCCCAAGGGGGTGGGGGCATGACCTCAGATGGAAGGGCATGACTTTGCAGAACATCCCTCATTTTCATCACACTGGGGGCTGCCCCCAGCCTCACATCTCTGTACTATGTGTATCTGAAATGGAGGGTGGCTAAGGGGGTGGGGGCATGACCTCAGATGGAAGGGCATGACTTTGCAGAACATCCCTCATTTTCATCACACTGGGGGCTGCCCCCAGCCTCACATCTCTGTACTATGTGTATCTGAAATGGAGGGTGGCTAAGGGGGTGGGGGCATGACCTCAGTTGGAAGAGCGTGACCTTGTAGAACATCCCCCATTTTCATCACACTGGGAGCTGCCCCCAGCCTCACCTCTCTGTACTATGTAGGATTCACCTACTGATCAGCTGTGCAGAGCAGCTGTGATGTCATGAACCCCAAACCTCTTGCATGTAACCCACCAAAATTACTAGATAATCTGCACAAATCTGGACACCAGGGTAGCATTTTTCTCCTCACTCTATTACAGGAATACATAGAAAAGGGATGAGACCCAAATTTGATCATTGCAATTGAACCTTTTGGCAATATGCAGACAAGCAGGGGCATAGCAAGAACTTTGTGGGCCCCATAGCTACATTTTGAAGGGGCCCCCATCCTATTGCTTCTACAGAGACACCTCTCTCTGCAGCAGGTGTTAATGTTATGCCCCATAGTAGTGCCCTAGTTCACAATATGCCGCATTGTGGTGCTGCCAGCTCACATAATACCACATAGTGGCCCCAATTCACATTTTGCTATTCAGTGTTCTCTTAATATATTATAAGACAATGAAGAGCCCCCAGTTCATTTTATGCCACATTGTAGTGTCCCCAATCAGTGGCAGCCGCGGAGTCAGTGGCACCCTGTACAGCCAAGGAAACCCCTGCTGCATTTGAAAATGTGGCGTGGCTTCACAGACAGAGGTGTGTCCTCGTGGGATCCCTGCTGTCACCAAAGGGGGTGTGACCTCACAGGGTAAGCCTCCAATTACCTCACTCAGGGGGGGTATGTCTTATCTTTTAGAAGTCAAGAGGTCACAGTGAGGGGCCTCCTTCATATATTCATAAACTGCTTTTGTAACTTACTTTTAATAGAGTGATTTGTTAAATAAATTCATGTTGTCATTATGGGGTATTGTGTGTAGAATTTTGAGGGAAAAAATCCAGTTAATCTAGTTTGGAATAAGGCTGTAACATAACAAAATGTGGAAAAAGTGAAGTGCTGTGAATACTTTCCGGATGCACTGTATATACTGTGCATATATATATATATATATATATATATATATATATAGTATATACTGTATATATATATATATATATATATATATATATATATACCTATTATACTATTATATTGGGTGTTAATTCTGAAGAATTTGACTGGGGCAGTAAATTCAAATGAACAGTGTCTCCATAGTAACTGCATGCCTCATCCTGTGACTGTGGCATTGGAATACATGCGGTGGTCTGGTCTCTCTATTGCAGAACACTGAGTAAGTAAATAGTGCATTATCCCTAACTGAATCCATATTCTCCCAACTTCCCTCGTACATCAAAACTCATTGTTTTATGCAAATCACTTGATTTCATTAACAATTCACTCTCTCTTGTAAAAAATGGGAATTTAGAGTTAATCCAGATTAGGGGTAGCCAACTTGGTCCTCGAGAGCTACTAAATAGTTCACGTTTTCCAGACCACCTAGCTGGTACACAGGTGTAGTCATTACTGTCACAAGTTGAAACGTGGTGCAACATTCCTAACTGGTATATGGTTGCCAGCAATCGGGATCCCAGCGTTCAGGATACCAGCGCCGGAATCCCCGACATCTGGCATTGCCGGCTGTCGGAATACTGGCCAAACAGGACTACTCCCACTCGTGGGTGTCCATGACACCCATAGAGTGGGAATAGAACCTGTGGCAAGCGCAATGAGCCACCGAGCCTGCAAGGGGACTCTTTGCGCTCGCCCCACTGCCGGCATACTGGCGGCCGGGATGCCGTTGACGGTATACTGACCACTGGTAAAATCATACTGAACCCTCCTAACCAACACATTCTGCAGTTGGTAGCTCTCAAGGACCAGGGTTCGTTACCCCTGTTCTAGTCTAGATTAAATATATGTTAGTTCTCAGAATCCAGTTTAGTTCCTCAGACATTACAGTGCTTAACTGTTCTGACTTCTGAGCACTGCTTCCATTAAATGACCACGCTGCAGGGATGAATGTAACATAGATGCAGAAATCTGAAGAGAATATTGCCACATCCACATACCTCCCAACATTCCAGGAAGGACAAGATAAGAAAGGACTTTCAACACAGGTGATGGCAATCATGCAATAAAGGAAGTCTAGGAACAAAACATTTTGCCCTTCCTGGAGAAGGTCATGTTGGAAGGTATGCATCCATGGGGTGAGGAAACCATTTTGCCCCTCCTGGAGAAGGTCATGTTGGGAGGTATGCATCCATGGGGTGAGGAAACCATTTTGCACCTCCTGCAGAAGGTCATGTTGGGAGGTATGCATCCATGGGGTGAGGAAACCAGAGATGCTCTAAAAATGAGCAAGTCTCCCATGTTTTTATAGCCCACTTCCTTCCATGTGGGGAGCCTAAAACATAGAAATCATCAGAGGAAGAAAATTGACGCTGTGCACCTCACACCTCAAGGTCAGCACAAAAATGAGGCATCTCCTGCAGCATACACCTTTGAGGGATTCTTACAGTATGAGTCTCTGTCAGCCCATAGAACTGCCACTGGAAAGGTCTCAAGAAAAGGCTTAGAGCCAGACAAGCAAAATACAGCATTAAATATAGCTCAAATAAAGGACAGATCTAAACAGACCTGGGCCTGGGGGTCTTTTTATAAACTGGAAGGGGGGCTGTCCCTTGACACCAGGAGGATACAGCTAAAGTACATGTAGTAGAGCCATGCAATTACCAGAAAATAAGGCAGGTTTTGATGTTAACATGAGGTGCAGTAATCTTTTTCCTAAGGGTGGCCCTGTGTTTGTAAAGTGAGATTTTTAAAATTGCCCAAAAAGTTAAGAAATTAAGAAAAAATGAACCAACGTGTAGTTGTAAAACGTTACATAAACCGTTTGTGAGGAGATTTACCTCAGGAACATGATTTATCCAGTAGTAGATGGGATCAGATTTAGGGCACTGAAAATATGTGGGGCAATAGTGGCCTTTGGCGAGCGTGATGATTTCACACCTAAATCATTCTTTTTACATGCTGTCTTTAGGCACCCAACTCGAGCAACATTTCTCAATTTCCTATTAGGAACTCTTGTCTGGCTGACTCATAGATGGGAATCATGGGATTCATATGTGCTTCTCATTATTTCACCTGGGATTGTGAAAGGAGATCTGGAAAAGATGTACTTCTGGGAGTGCCTGATGAGAATCGCTGACCTAAGGGGAGATACAGTGAGAAAATGTGCAGTGTCTTTGTATTTACACAGGATATGGCTGGCTGTGAACACGGCCAAAAGGTTACAAAGAATAACAACACTCATCCGCTCTTCATGATTTTGTACAATGTCCAGCAGTGATTTGTATGTGGGAGAGCTGACTCAACTTTTGGACGGATATCTGAAATTGTATTTATATCACAATGTTAATGCATAAGATATATGAAAGTAATAGTTTACTATACTGCGCAAAGTGTTTTTGGAAAACGTCCCCTTTAAAAACTTAAAATAAACCTCTTCCCACTACTCTCTAAGCAAACTCATCTGGAACTTACAGTGATAAAGTTGAACTTGTTGTGAAATATACATTATGCAGGGTTGCCCTGTACAGCGGCAGTTCAGGTGCTGTTCCCATTAGATTCAAATTTGAACTCTTCCATTTCACTCATCTAAGATGGAACTTAGATGAGTATAGGCGAGTGCTGTAGAGTAAACGCTCAATATACAAAGATAGAGGACTGCAGTGTGCCAATAGCTGCGTGCTGTACACCAGTGGTTCCCAAACTTTCTTGAATCAGGACGCTCCAGAGAATGACCATTTCTTTTACAACACCCCTAGGCCAAGAGTTTCTTGTTGAGAAATTCAGCAAAAGTTATTAAAGGAAGGATATTGTTCTTACATGTCACTTTTGGTCGAATTTTGAAGTGGGAGACAGGGTTGTTCTTCTTCTGTTCGTCTATTTATTTTATGGCTGGAAGCCACAGCCTCTGGTTTTGCTTATCACATGGACCATACATGATTTGATTTGGTACAGGACCACCAACCCATGGTGCCCCTGCAAATGCCCTGTGGCACCCTATAGTGCCACGGCATCAAATTTGGGAACCACTGCTGTACACTACTAAGTTAGTACTATTGTGGCAACTTCTTATTGTGTTTGTGTAGTAAGGGTTAATTTAATCTCTTACCCCCTGGTTTAGGGGTATTCAACATGCAGCCACACAGCTGCTGTGGAACTACACATTCCAGCAGGGCTTGTCACAGTTTGGGCATTAGGTCATGCAGGGGCGGATAAAGAGAGGAGGGGGCCCATGTGCAGGCTCCTTTCTGTCAGTGGCCGCAGCGCTGTATATACTCAGGCTTTGTGCCTGAGTCTACTGTGTAGGTGCAGGTCTCCAGCAAAATGGCGACCGCACTATTCCCGGGGACAGATCTACTGCACAAATCACATTAAAATAGCTGCAGCGCCATTTTTCCATTGATTTATGTCATTAGCGCTGGCTGCCACAGGACTCCACAGTAGTAAGTATAAATATATGGGTGCAGAATGTGCGGTGTGGGCCCTCCCTGGCCCCAGGGGCCCGTGTGCACCACCCTGCACCCATTACAGATATACACCAATGAGGGCATGCTAAAACTAAGGGATTGCATGCTGGGATGTCTAGTCCTGCAGCAGCTGGAAGGCCACATCTGCACTAGTTCAGTGACTCTTTCCAAAGCTTTCAGGATAGGATTTTGGTGTCAGTTATGATACTAATATGAATAAAAAATACAGTCGATTTTTTCCAAGATTGAGGGGGCGATGTAACCAACCTTTGAGAGAGATAATGTGGAGAAGATGCCAATAGCAACTTACCAGATTCCAACTGTCATTTATCCAGCACAGTCTATAAAAAATAAGATTTTAAACCTACCGGTAAATCTTTTTCTCTTAGTCCGTAGAGGATGCTGGGGACTCCGTAAGGACCATGGGGTATAGACGGGCTCCACAGGAGACATGGACACTATAAAGAACTTTTAGTATGGGTGTGCACTGGCTCCTCCCTCTATGCCCCTCCTCCAGACCTCAGTTAGAGAAACTGTGCCCACAAGAGATGGACAATATGAGGAAAGGATTTTGTTAATCTAAGGGCAAGATTCATACCAGCCCACACCAATCACACCGTATAACCTGGAATATACGCAACCAGTTAACAGTATGAACAAAACACAGTATCAATCAAAGACCGATCACAACTGTAACATAACCCTTATGTAAGCAACAACTATATACAAATCTTGCAGATTTAGTCCGCACTGAGACGGGCGCCCAGCATCCTCTACGGACTAGGAGAAAAAGATTTATCGGTAGGTTTAAAATCTTATTTTCTCTTACGTCCTAGAGGATGCTGGGTACTCCGTAAGGACCATGGGGATTATACCAAAGCTCAAAACTGGGCGGGAGAGTGCGGATGACTCTGCAGCACCGATTGAGCAAACGCAATGTCCTCATCAGCCAGGGTATCAAACTTGTAGAATTTTGCAAAAGTGTTTGAACCCGACCAAGTAGCTGCTCGGCAAAGCTGTAATGCCGAGACGCCTCGGGCAGCCGCCCAAGAAGAGCCCACCTTCCTAGTGGAATGGGCCTTTACCGAATTTGGTAACGGCAATCCAGCCGTAGAATGAGCCTGCTGAATCGTGTTACAGATCCAGCGAGCAATGGTCTGCTTAGATGCAGGAGCGCCAACTTTGTTGGCTGCATACAGGACAAACAGAGCCTCTGTTTTCCTAACTCTAGCCGTCCTGGCTACATAAATTTTTAAGGCCCTGACTACATCCAGGGACTTGGAGTCCTCCAAGTCATCCGTAGCCACGGGCACCACAATAGGTTGGTTCATATGAAATGAAGAAACCACCTTAGGGAGAAATTGAGGACAAGTCCTCAACTCTGCTCTATCCACATGGAAAATTAAATAGGGGCTCTTGTGAGCCAAGGCCGCCAATTCGGACACCCGCCTTGCAGATGCCAAGGCCAATAACATGACCACCTTCCAAGTGAGAAATTTTAATTCCACCGTTTGAAGAGGCTCAAACCAGTGAGATTTTAGGAAACTTAACGCCACGTTAAGGTCCCAAGGCACCACAGGGGGCACAAAAGGAGGCTGGATGTGCAGCACTCCCTTCACAAAAGTCTGGACTTCTGGGAGAGAAGCCAATTCCTTCTGAAAGAATATAGATAGGGCCGAAATCTGTACCTTAATGGAGCCTAACTTCAGGCCCATATCCACTCCTGCCTGTAGAAAGTGGAGAAAACGGCCCAGATAGAAATCATCCGCAGGAGTATTCTTGGCTTCACACCAAGATACATACTTCCTCCAGATACGGTGATAATGTTTCGCCGTCACCTTCTTCCTAGCCTTTATCAGAGTAGGGATGACTTACTCTGGAATACCTTCCCCAGCTAGGATTCAGTGTTCAACCGCCATGCCGTCAAACGTAGCCACGGTAAGTCTTGGAATACGCAGGGCCCCTGCTGCACCAGGTCCTCCCTGAGAGGAAGAAGCCACGGATCTTCTGTGATCATTTCCTGAAGATCTGAATACCAGGCCCTTCGAGGCCAATCTGGAACAATGAGTATTGTCTGTACTCTTTTTCGTCTTATGATTCTCAATATTTTTGAGATGAGAGGCAGAGGAGGGAACACATAGACCGACTGAAACACCCATGGTGTCACTAGGGCGTCTACCGCTACTGCCTGAGTGTCCCTTGACCTGGCACAATACCTCCGAAGCTTTTTGTTGAGGCGTGACGCCATCATGTCTATTTGAGGAAGTCCCCAATGACTTGTTATCTCTGCAAAGACTTATTGATGAAGTCCCCACTCTCCTGGATGGAGATCGTGTCTGCTGAGGAAGTCTGCTTCCCAGTTGTCCACTCCCAGCATGAAGACTACTGACAGAACGCTTATGTGATTTTCCGCCTAGCGAAGAATCCTGGTGGCTTCCGCCATCGCCACTCTGCTCCTTGTCCCGCCTTGGCGGTTTACATGAGCCACGGCTGTGACGTTGTCTGATTGAATCAGCACCGGTAGGTCGCGAAGAAAATTCTCCGCCTGTCGCAGGCCGTTGTATATGGCCCTCAATTCCAGCACGTTGATGTGTAGACAAGCCTCCTGGCTTGACCATAGTCCCTGAAAATTTCTTCCTTGTGTGACTGCTCCCCATCCTCGGAGGTTCGCGTCCGTGGTTAACAGAACCCAGTCCTGAATGCCGAACCTGCGACCCTCTAGAAGGTGAGCACTCTGCAGTCACCACAGGAGAGACACCCTGGCCCTGGGGGACAGGCTTATCTTCTGATGTATTTGTAGATGGGACCCTGACCACTTGTCCACAAGGTCCCACTGAAATGTCCTCGCATGGAACCTGCCGAAGGGGATGGCCTCATAGGCTGCCACCATTTTCCCCAGAACTCGAGTGCATTGATGAACAGACACTCTTGTTGGTTTTAGCAGGTCTCTGACCATGTTCTGGAGGTCCTGGGCTTTTTCCATTGGGAGAAAAACCCTCTTCTGTTCCATGTCCAGAATCATGCCTAGGAATGATAGTCGAGTTGTAGGAACCAATTGTGACTTTGGCTGATTGAGGATCCAACCGTGCTGTTGTAGCACTCTCAGGGAGAGCGACACGCTCCTCCGCAATTGATCTCTCGAGCTCGCTTTTATCAGGAGATCGTCCAAGTATGGGATAATTGTGACTCCCTGCCAGCGCAGGAGCACCATCATCTCCGCCATCACCTTGGTGAAATCCTCGGTGCCGTGGAAAGCCCAAACGGCAGCGTCTGAAACTGGTAATGACAGTCCTGTACAGCGAATCTCAGGTACTCCTGATGAGGAGGATATATGGGGACATGAAGGTAGGCATCCTTCAAGTCCAGTGATACCATAAAATCCCCCCCTTCCAGGCTTGAGATTACTGCCCGGAGCGATTCCATCTTGAATTTGAACTTTTTCAAGTACAGGTTTAGGGATTTCAGATTTAAAATGGGTCTGACCGAACCTTCCGGCTTCGGGACCACGAACAGGGTTGAATAGTACCCTTTTCCCTGTTGGACCAGGGGAACCTTGACAATCACTTGCTGTTGACACAGCTTTTGAATTGCAGCCAATACTACTTCCCTGTCCGGGGAAGAAGCTGGCAAGGCCGACTTGAAAAATCGGCGAGGGGGCACCTCTTCGAATTCCAGTTTGTAGCCTTGGGATACAATCTCCATCGCCCAAGGATCCACGTCTGACAGAACCCAGACCTGGCTGAAGAGTCGAAGATGTGCCCCCACCGGTGCGGACTCCCTCAGTGGAGCCCCAGCGTCATGCGGTGGATTTAGCAGAAGCCGGGGAGGACTTCTGCTCCTGTGAACTAGCCGAAGCAGGTGTTCTCTTTCCTCTACCCTTACCTCTGGTGAGGAAAGAGGAGCCCCGACCTCTTCTGGCCTTATGCGACCGAAAGGACTGCATCTGATACTGTGGAGTTTTCTTTTGCTGTTGGGGAACAAAAGGTAAAAAAGTAGATTTACCCGCGGTAGCTGTAGAAACCAGGTCCGCGAGACCATCCCCAAACAAAACTTCACCCTTGTAAGGTAAAACCTCCATATGCTTCTTTGAGTCTGCATCACCCGTCCATTGGCGGGTCCACAGAGCTCGTCTCGCCGAAATAGCCATGGCGTTCGCTCTGGAACCAAGCAGCCCAACGTTTCTTTGAGCGTCTCTCATATATAAGACTGCGTCTTTAAAGTGACCTAAGGTCAGTAAAATGGTATCCCTGTCTAGGGTATCAAAGTCAGCTGACAAGGTATCTGTCCACGCTGCAACTGCGCTACAAACCCATGCCGATGCTATCGCCGGCCTGAGCAAAGCACCCGTATGCGTATAAATAGATTTTAAGGTAGTTTCCTGTCTGCGATCAGCAGGATCCTTGAGGGCTGCCGTGTCTGGAGACGGTAGCGCCACCTTCTTGGACAGACGCGTTAAAGCCTTGTCGACCCTGGGCGAGGATTCCCACCGTACCCTGTCCTGTACAGGAAAAGGATACGCCATAAGAATCCTCTTGGGAATCTGCAGTTTTTTGTCTGGAGTTTCCCAAGCTTTTTCAAATACTTCGTTCAGTTCATGAGATGGGGGAAAGGTTACTTCAGGTTTCTTTTCCTTATAGATGCGCACCCTCGTGTCAGGGACAGAGGGGTCATCAGTGATATGCAAAACATCTTTTATTGCAATAATCATATAATGAATACTTTTAGCCACCCTTGGGTGTAACTTTGCATCATCGTAGTCGACACTGGAGTCAGAATCCGTGTCGGTATCAGTGTCTGCTATTTGGGATAGGGGACGTTTTTGAGACCCTGAAGGGCCCTGTGACCCAGTCCAATCCGTGGATAGACTCCCTGCTTTTTCCTTGGACTCTGCCTTGTCCATTCTCTTATGTAATAAGGTCACATTTGCATTTAACATATTCCACATGTCCAACCAATCATGAGTCGGCGTTGCCGACGGAGACACACCAATCATCTGCTCCACCTCCTCCTTGGACGAGCCTTCCGCTTCAGACATGCCGACACACACGTACCGACACCCCCCCACACACAGGGATATATCTATAAGGGGACAGTTCCCCAACAAGGCCCTTTGGAGAGACAGAGAGATAGAATGCCAGCACACACCCAGCGCCAACTGACACTGGAAACAAATTCCCAGATATAGCGCTTTTATATATATATAATAATCGTGTAATACACTCACTGCGCCAATTAAAAGTGCCCCCCCTCTTTTCAGCCCTCTGTCACCGTGTTCAGCAGGAGAGAGTCCGGGGAGCCAGCTTCTCTGCAGTGCTCTGTGGAGAAAATGGTGCTGCTTAGTGCTGAGGGACCAAGCTCCGCCCCCTCCAGCGGCGGGCTTCGGTCCCACTCAATTGTATAAAAAATGGCGGGGGATTTATATATTAACCGCAGCCTAATATCTACATAATGCCAGTCCAGAGGTTTATATTGCTGCCCAGGGCGCCCCCCTGCGCCCTGCACCCATCAGTGCCTGTCAGTGAGTGTAGTGTGTGGGAGCAATGGCGCCTTGATGTGTGGGAGCAATGGCGCCTTGATGTCTTCTTTTCTTCTTATACTCACCCGACTTCTATCTTCCGGCTCTGTGAGGAGGACGGCGGCGCGGCTCTGGGACGAACGGCGGGGGGAGACCTGCGTTCCGACTCCCTCTGGAGCTAAGGGTGTCCAGTAGCCTAAGAAGCAGAGCCTATCACTTAAGTAGGTCTGCTTCTCTCTCCTCAGTCCCATGATGCAGGGAGCCTGTGTTATGATTCCAGCACTCCTGGTCAGAGGAGATCTTATGACAAGGACCGGAGCACTGGAATGGAATGCTGGGGACGGGAGCAGGAAAGAATAATAGCCCCTGGCGCCCTAACTCTGTTGTCTCACCCGTGCTGTCAGAAATCCCTTGCGAGACTATGGTTTCTTGAGCCCTTGGCAGCCGCGTTTGAAGGGCGGATTATGTCTGCCCAACTCCGATGCCCCCCGGTCTTAATGAGAGACAAAGGGAAATCCGAGGCAGGATGATAACAAGAGGCCCTCTATCTAACAAACAAGCCAGGGGCTACAAGCTAACTAAAAAACCTAAAGTATGTGCGGAAAAACCGCCAGGGAAAAGGACAACCAAAATCCACTTGTCCAATACTCCTACCCGGCACCGCCGAATACCAGAGTGGACCTGTGGAAGCGGAACCCTCCGCAAAATGCTCCAAACACAAATTATAAAGGGTAAAGCGGCCGAGCCGCTACACACGGCAGAGCCGCGACTCACGAACACCACTGGATGTTAAACGGTGATCAGTCAGGACTCCAGGGACGAGATGATAACTCCCGAGTACAGGACTTCAGAGGACTGGAATGACCGGATACAGCAGGACTGGAAACAGACTCTCAGCAAACAAGACAGCATGCAAGAAGCTATTACCGGCGTCTGTGAGAAGCCCTGAGAGTGTATTTAATGAGGAGTCCTCCAATCAGCTGCTGACAGAGCTGATTAGAATCAATGCCGTGCAGCTGCCTTGCTGCACGGCCAGAGAACAGGTGCACTTATTAATTCCAAAAGGACCCAGCAACGGGGAACGCGGTCCGCCAGTGGCGTCCCCGTTGCTAGGGTCCGTGCGGCTCAGCGCGCCCGGCGTCTAGCGTTGCTAGGGAGCCGGCGGCTGTACGCGCCCGGCGTTGCTAGGCGCCGGGCCGCGCATACGAGCGGACCCCGGCGCCTAACAGCCTGTTGCCAGCAGTGCCCCCTTGAAAATAAAAAACCTAACAAAATTCTTTTTCAGAGAAACTCAGGAGAGCTCCCCTGTAGTGCACCCAGTCTCCTCTGGGCACAGGATCTAACTGAGGTCTGGGGGAGGGGCATAGAGGGAGGAGCCAGTGCACACCCATACTAAAAGTTCTTTATAGTGCCCATGTCTCCTGCGGAGCCCGTCTATACCCCATTGTCCTTACGGAGTCCCCAGCATCCTCTAGGACGTAAGAGAAAGACAGAAGCTTATTTGTTGCTTCGAGCAACTTCTCCGCTTTATCTCTCTTGAAGGTTTGATACATGTCCCCCAAATCTATTCTTGTTATTGAGTAGTGTGACACAATTCTGTACATTTTGCAGAGAAAGAATAATTGCTCAGAACAGTGCTATATATGGCCGATAAGGAGTCGCGTGTGGACTGCCATGATACACACTATAAAACCCTTCAGCTTCATGCACAATACAACACAACATGTTGCCGGAAGAGTTATGAACCTTAAAGGGACGAGGTTAATGTTAGGGGGCATTCTCCAGCTATCAAAACGAACACATGCACATAAATCGATGCAAATAAAAATTGTGATGAGTTAACCCTTTGACTGCTGGATAGCTGCGTGCTAGGCTGCACATAACACTTTGGGATGACTTCGATGGGGTGTTTTGGCAGCCTTAGGCCCCAGACGCACAATAACGACTAGTGAATATGGGAAGTGTTTACAATTCCGCTAGTCGGGATGCCAGAGGTCAAAAAGGGGCTCATGTATCAAGCCTTGGAGAGTGATAAATAGCACAGTGGTAAAGAACCAACCAATCAGCTCCTAACTGCCATGTTACACGATGGGTATGAAAAATGACAGTTAGGAGCTGATTGGTTGGCACTTTTTCACCGTGCAATTTATCACTCTCCAAGGCTTGATAAATCTGGGCATAAATACTATACACTTGAGCCCACTTAGTGCACTGCGGCTAAACGGCTAGAGTCTCTTTTATATTGAAGTTCTATTTTGGAATCCCAGGCTTGGTATGAAATTGTTATCTCTGCTGTAAATAAAACCTCATTATATACAGTAACTTCTGCCAGTCTCATTGATTGAATACGAGTCTAGAATCACAAGCTGATCTTATAGCAGACAACTCTAGAGGCGATCCGGGAGAGCCCCCTGCAAATGTCACCCTTCTATATTGATGGCGCTGAGAGAACCAGCCGTCAACGTGATATATAAATGAGTTCATGCATAGACCCTGCATTAATGTGTTCCATATCACATAAGTCTCCACTTCATTAAAATTAATTCTACTTTAATGCCTTCATTAAGCAGCTTACATAACCATTTCTTTATTATTCCATTTGGGAGATATGAGTTTGATTTATTCTGGCCAAATATTGAACAATCCCTGATGTTTTAATGGGAACATCTGATAGAAGTTTTGTCTGCACTGTTTTGCAGGTGAACAGAACTACTGACTGTTGCTAAGCAACAACCTCTGCATCATCACCATCGCCATGCAGTAATATATTTCCACACTCTCTCATACTCCACATAAATAACGCAACATATTATAGTGTATGCAGCATGTAATGAGGTTAACAATGTTTCTTTGTAATGGGAGGAGCTGCTGCATAACTGTGACTTCACAATGAGCTGATGTGGTTTAACACAATGCAGTCCATTCACACATTACAGTGATAATTACGACATTATTAGCAATCCAGCAGGATGCTGATGTGGAAGGAAGAATATTTATCACTGCAGACAACTTTATTGTCTATTGAACTATAGCTAAGTAATTGGCAATTATTGTCACTGCTCTAGTGCTTTTCCTAGCAAATCTGATCAAAGTAAATTGTCTGGTACCCTTCAAGAGAAAATATACCCTGATGATGTGTTAGGTCGTTATTTATTCTAGAAATATCCAGTAACATAAATTGTTCTGTACATTGGGCCTAATTCAGACCTGATCGGTGCTGTGAGTTTTCGCACAGCAGCCGATCAGATCTGAACTTCACATGTGCCAGCGCCACAGTGCACCGGCGCATGCCAGACATCCGACGGCTGTCTCAGCCCTGCGATCGCCTCTGCCTGATTGACATGCAGAAGCGGTCGCTGGGCAGGAGGTGGCGGGCTGGTGGCGTTTGGTCGCCGTTTAGGGGGCACGGTCCGGGCAATGCAGGCGTTCCCGGACCGTGCGGGGGGCAGGTCGCGGCGGCTGCGTGTGACATTACAGCGACGGGTAGCTCCCTGCCAGCGCGTAAGAGCTGCGCGGCCAGGGAGCTAATCTTCAAGTACAAAAGCATCGCCGCTGTGCGATGCTTTTGTACTTGTGCAGGGGGTAGGGCCTGACATGCGGGGCGGACTTAGCCCTGTGCTGGGCATCCACCCGCATGTCTGTGTGACTGAGCATAGATGTGTTAAATTTAGCACAGCTACAATCAGGTCTGAATTAGGTCCATTAGTTCTATGCATATTTCAATACACTGATACAAGAGGCAACATGATTAACCAAGGTCACAGTGTAAAGTAAGAGTAACCAAATTAGTCATGTTTATATTGGGAAGAGATCACTACCGATATGGGGGAATGGTAATAAATGCCTCCTAACACTATAAAACACTTTTTTCTCTGCAAGAGGTGCATGCAGCCCGGGACTGACAATCTAGAAGCAGACCTGATATTTTCCAGAAGATTTGGTGCCCTTGACAGTATTAATGTGTTCTGAGCAAGATGTAGGTTCTGAAGCTCCCTGACCTACATGCAATAAAATACTGTCGTCTTCAGTTACAGTAAGTT
Source organism: Pseudophryne corroboree (assembly GCF_028390025.1). Classification (NCBI taxonomy): domain Eukaryota; kingdom Metazoa; phylum Chordata; class Amphibia; order Anura; family Myobatrachidae; genus Pseudophryne; species Pseudophryne corroboree. The sequence continues at coordinate 756,031,739 of NC_086448.1, forward strand.
CATATTTAATTGTAATATTGACATTTCTGTGAATTGTGTCAGAATAAATTGCAAATTCTAATATTTTGTCAGTAATTAGAATATGTATACCATGCTTGTATGGAAAAGCTGCTCTAGAAATAATAAATTAATAGTTGGGCATTGGAGCGCTATGTGTAAAGTTTACATAAGGTGCACGCCTCGTGTGGAAGGGGCATGATATGATTGATCCCAGACAAAGCCCATGCTATAATGCCCCCTCTCACATATATATCTATATATCGATAGCGATCTATCTATCTATCTATCTATCTATCTATCTATCTATCTATCTATCTATCTATCTATCTATCCTTCTATCTATCTATCTATCTATCTATCTATCTATCTATCTATCCATCTATATATATATATATATATATATATATATATACACTTTTCCAAATCCAAGCACTCTCCTTATTAATGCAACAAGTTTTATTAAATCAATAAAGTGCTTACAATTCCATAGTCAGCGACATTTCGGTCCTGTCCGGACCTTTTCAAGCTTACAGCAATAGATAATGTACACCAATATACATCTCAGATCGAATTCTCATGGTTGATGCTAGAATCAAGTGGGCTAAGGGACCTTTTCCGCCAGGGGGAGGAGCCACGACACAAGGGTGAGGAGCTAGGCCAGCGGGATAGTTCCTCTACTATCCACGCCACCAACTATTACCTTTAGTAATCAGGTGGCGAGCGAAGCGGAGTGGAGCGAGCCACCGAGCCCGAAGCGTGTTCGGCCGTAGCTCATCCCCCTGGTGACATGTCTCCTCCCCTAGGTACGTCAGAAGGTCCCTTCTCCCACTCCGATATAGAACCAACCGAATTCTCATAGGTCCGTACCTGTTCATCACCACGGTGCATATTAAGTACACAGAGCGAGTGCGCCAAACACCTATGCGTTCCAGAGCCGTATGCGATCCACGGCTCACGGGGCGTTTCCACCGCTAGTGCCACATACGTCATCCAGCGGCTGCCGGTTTGCATTCCACAGCCACAAATCGCCACGCACCCGTAAATTAGGTGCAATCTCACTGGTTACCACAGAAACCGGGCAAACACATACAATATTAGCTCTATAAGTAGCACTCCAAAATATACATCTAATATACCAACGGTGTTCCTATTATATTACAGCTGGCGTACTTTATGCCCCTCTAGTGTTCAGATGCATCGCGGTGACAACAAAAGCACATATTAATGAAATAGACACACATACATATATATAACAAGACAATACGATACAAAATTTAAAAATACACTACAAAATATAGTGTTATACCTATTAATAGGTGTGGTGAAGCTGACCTAATAATTTCTAAAAAAATTCCAAAAAATATAAATTGTATCATACATCCACCATATACTAAAACTATACCAGCAACACGTTCAATGCTTTGTGTTCATTGAGTCCCCGTGGTGAAATGGTGTCCAGTCTGTGAATCCATTCACATTCATGATGCTTTAACATAAGTTCACGATCTCCGCCTCTAATGGATGGTGGCATCTAGTCAATAAGTCTACAAAGGAGCGGGGATAATGAGTGACCATATCTAGCCCAATAATTAGCCACCGGCTTGTCCGAATTTCCACATTCCAAAGCCACTTTGATGGTACTACGGTGATTGGTCATCGTGTCACGAAAATTTCTTGTTATTAAACCAACATATGCCAACCCACATGGGCACATTAGTAAATAGATGACATAATCCATTTTACAATGTAAATGATGTTTAATGGTTATTGCTTTACCACTATGCGGGTGTGGGAATGTTGCACTGGCCAACATAGATCTACAGTTGGTACAATCGGCATATTTAAAGCACCCCTTCCTCTGTGACCTTAGCCAGGTGCCTCTAGTACCCATTTATGGTGCCTGTAGTGGTCTCATAAGCAAGGTTTGGTCCGCGACGATAGGCCATAAGTGGTACCTGTTGCATTTGCCTTTTCAGAATAGGATCTGAGGCCATTATGGGCCAACTATGCTTCATATCTCTGTGGATCCTCCATCATACCGGCTGATGCAAATCATCCCATTAGTAGGGGTTTTCTGCTCTTTCTGTTCTGTACTCTCATCCTTGCTTTATGTAAGCACCTGTCAACAGTTTTCTTAGTGTAACCACGAGAGATAAAGCGTTCTCTCATTTCCACAATTTGTTTTTCTGCTCTATCACTTTCACTGTTAATGCAGAGTACCCTCATAAATTGAGAGATCGGCTCCTTTAGACGTTGGGGGTGATGACTTGTGGCAAATAATAGTGTATTCCGATCTGTCTCTCTTTTTTTTTTGTATCATGAAGTTTTTATTGAGGAAAAATAAGCGGTTACAGAGATGTCATACTGGGTCAAGCCAATGACAAAAGCAAATCAGAGTGAACAGTGACATTGGTTCGACATATGTAAAGTAATAAAGAGAAAACAGCAACAGCATGTTCTGGACACAGAAAAAGAGTAGTATTTCTATAAAGAGACAATATAGTCATTCAAAAACTCTTGTAAATAAGCAGAAAAATAAATCCACCTAAAATGCAGTTTGAAAAAAGGACTAGGGGGGTCATTCCGAGTTGATCGTAGCTGTGCTAAATTTAGCACAGCTACGATCATTCACACTGACATGCGGAGTGACGCCCAGCACAGGGCTAGTCCGGGGCATGTCAGCCCCCCCCCCCCCCCCCCCCCGCAGAAGTGCAAAGACATCGCACAGCGGCGATGCCTTTGCACTTCCAGAGTAGCTCCCGACCAGCGCAGCTTTAGCGTGCTGGCCAGGAGCTACTCATCGCTTTCCGGCCCACAGAGGCTGCGTGTGGCGTCACGCAGCTGCTGCAGATGCCCCCCCAACGGTCCGGCCATGCCTGCGTTGGCCAGACCGCGCCCCCTAAGCCCGCCCAGCGACCGCCTCTGTCTCAGAGGCGATCACTAGGCAATGACGGCTGCCATGCGCCGGCGCACTGCAGTGCCAGCGCATTCGCAATTCAGACCCGATCGCTGCGCTGAGACAAACTGCAGCGAGCGATCGGGTCGGAATGACGCCCTAAATGTGTTATAGGAAAGAGGATTTAAACTTAGAAAGTATCAAAGAGAGTAGGGAAGTAGAAGAGGTGGAATAAAGGAATAGGGTAGAGGGAGTAATTCCCCTGACAAATCGGGATAAAAAGAAAAGCGGGAAGGCATAACAGGGTAAAAGAGGATATGTGGGGGTCGGGTCTTTAACTAAGGCCCGGGAGAGGGGCATTGTGAAGCCTATACCTGGGGAGCCACTGCATTGCTTTGTAGGCTTGTAATATATTCCATCTTTGAGATGAACCCTATTCTATTCAGTAGTTCCCGTTTGTTAGGGGGATTCATAGCTTTCCAATTACATGCTATTTGATATTTAGCGGCACACGAGATATGGAGGATCAGTTTATTTAAGTCCTTGGATATGTTTTTGAGTGGGGCACAGAGGAGTAAATTTGCAGGAGAAGGGGGGATTGTGAGCTCAGCTAGATTAGAGATAAGGGAGCTAACCATAGCCCAGTAATGAGTAATCACTGGGCAAGACCACCAAATGTGATAAAACGAGCCCACTTGTCCACAGTTTCTCCAACATAAATTTGGAGTGTTTGGATACATGCAATGTAGTTTCTCAGGCACCAGGTACCATCTAGTATAGACCTTGTATGAGTTTTCACATATAGCCACACTTATAGAGTATTTGGATATTGCTGTACGAATTGAATCCCAATCCTATTCCTCCAAATGTGATCCTAAATCTGTTTCCCAAGCCCGTTCATGGGATTCAGTAGGGGAAGGGTCTAGTGTCAAAATAGAATTGTATAAAAGTGAAATAGTGCCTTTGGCGGTGGAGCTGTACATACATGATCTTTCTAGAGGGGTAGGGATTTGTAGAGGATAAGACAGACGTAGGGACTGTATAAAACGGCGGATTTGTAAATATTGGAAATGTAAGGAATTAGGAATTCTGTATTTTTCTTGTAATTCAGTGAATGAGTGTAGAGCATGCGTACCCGTTATATGATGAACTCTAGTGATTCCCGCTGAGGTCCAGCAAAGAGCCATCGAGGGAGAAAGTCCTGGTGGAAAAGCAGGATTAGACCAAAGAGGGGTTAGAGGGGATGGAGAAGTGGTAAGCTTCAGCTTCTGATTGAGAGATGTCCAGGTTTGCAGAGTTAACTCCACTGTGGGGGAGGAAGAGGAGGCTTGTGTATAATGTTTGTGAGGTAACCATGGCAAAGAAGAAATCGAAGAAACACCAGCCAGATCGCTTTCCAGATCAACCCACCTTTTAGTATGTCGAGGCGAATGCCATGCAATCAACTGGCTAAGGCGGGTCGCATTGTAGTAGCGCAAGAGAATGGGTAAGCCAAGACCTCCATGTTGTGCAGGTTTAGATAGGATGTTTTGCTGTATCCGCTCTTTTTTGTGATTCCAAATAAATGTACCGAACAAAGTTTGAAGAGCACAAAGAGTGTGAATAGGGACCCTGATTGGGAGTGTCTGAAAAAGGTACAGTAGTTTTGGTAGTATATTCATTTTTATTGCATTAATGCAGCCAACCCAGGACAGAAAATATGAGTGCCATGACTGAAGATCTTCATGAATTGACCTAAAAAGCGAGAGGTAGTTAGCACTATAGAGTGAGCTGTAAGATTTCGCTATTTTAACTCCTAGATATTTCAGTGAGTATTTTCGCCAGGAAAATTTGAAATTAGATTGCAGTAGTTTCTTAGTACCACCTGGGATGTGGAGTGGGAGGGCCTCAGATTTTGACTGATTTATTTTATAACCCGAAAGACTGCCGTAAACGGATAGTTCGCGAAAAAGGTTCGGAAGGGAGATGAGTGGTTTGGTCAGGGTTAGGAGAATGTCGTCTGCAAATAAGGAAAGGGTATAATGAGAGCGATTAATGGGTACACCTGAAATGTCAGGATTGGCACGAATATGAGATGCGAGGTGTTCAATAATGAGTGCGAATATGAGGGGTGACAGGGGGCACCCTTGTCTGGTTCCATTGGTGATTGAGAAGGAATCAGATAGTAGTCCGCCTGCGTGAACAACAGCCGACGGATTGAGATATAAAGCCTGTATGGCTTGTAGAAATTTCCCTCGAAGACCAAATTGCAAGAGAGTTTAATGCATGAATGGCCAAGATACTCTGTCGAAGACTTTCTCTGCGCCCAGGGCAAGCACCAGAGAGGGCAATTTATTGACATTAATGTGGTGAATGAAATCAATGGTCCATCTAGTATTGTCCAATGCTTGTCTGGAGGGGACAAAGCCCACTGGGTCCAAGTGAATTAGGGTAGGGAGAATCGGATTAAGTCTATTGGCTAGGATCTTGGCAAAAAGTTTCAAGTCAGTGTTGAGAAGTGAAATGGGTCTATAGTTAGCGATAGAGTGGGAGTCCTTGCCAGGCTTTGGAATAACTGTAATTGTGGCTTAGTAGTTTGAGGGTGGAAAAGAGACCCTTCCTAGATCCAATCTCTTTTTTGTAAAGTGTCATACACAATTGTGAACCTTTTCTGTATACTGTCACATCCAAAAAGTCAATTGATTCCCTATCAAGTTTTGCACTAAATTGCACTGGACTATCCAGTTGATATACATAAGTGACCATGTGCCAAAAACTCTCCTCTGTGTCAGTCCATAATAAAAATATATCATCTATGAATCGGTTATACATTACAATTTGAGAACCGAATTTTCGTAGAATATGGTCAGATTCATATTTATGCATATAAACCACATAAAGGTTAGCATATGCCAGCACGAGGTTACTACCTACCGCTGCCCCGGACACTTGCTTATAGAATCTACTATTATATACAAAATGGTTTTCTTTCAGTACCAGTTCTATGAGCTCCAGAATAAATTCTATTGGAGGACTCTTGTGTCGAAATACTATCAGTGATTCTCTAGTAGTATCGATCCCTGCATCGTGTGGAATAATGGTATACAACGAGTTTACATCAAGCATTGCCAACAACAGATCATCAGAACCAATAACTATATTATTGACCTTCATCAAAAAATAATTAGTATCCTGAATATACAGTAGCTTGGTAATGTTACCACAACAGGTTGTAAATTCCATCAATATATTGTGCTGTAGGTTGAAGTATAGAACCCTGTGTCGATATTATCGGATGCCCAGGTGGGTCAGAAAGTGTCTTGTGTACCTTAAGTAGTGTATATAGAAATGGACATTTCAGATGTTCAACTGATAGAAATGCTGCTATATTCTGGTCATAATATAATATCGGCACAGGGTTCTATACTTCAACCTTCGGCACAATATATGGATGGGTTTTTACAACCTGTTGTGGTAACATTACCAAGCTATATTCAAGATACTAATGATTTTTTTATGAATTAATACACACACATTTATAATCCACTGCAAGAAAATGGATTTTGACACAAATCCTCTTTACACCACATTCATGCACTTAACTTGAGAGCTTGTTATTATTCAGTTAATATACCCTTTATTAAATAACAGATTTCAATATACTGCCATGCCCAGGATTCAAACCTATAATCTGTTGAATTCTAATCAAACACCCTACTCATTGAGATATTTGATCCTGCATAAAAACTATGAATACTATATGAAGCTACTGGTACTTTGTAAAAAAAGAATCAGCATTGCAATTGAGCAGATCCATGTAGTGTGCAGCCACACACCCAATCTCTTGCAGCCACACATACCTTTATATGCAAGGGCAGATAGCTCAAGGAATAGATTGTCTGACTGCAATGCCACAGACAATGAGTTTGAATCCCGAGTATGTCAACATCTTGAAATGTAATAAAGGACAGTGTGACTGAATAACAAAGAGCTGTCAAGTTAAGTACATGAATGTTGTATAGGTATTAGCGACAGAAGGTGTTGGGGTAGGAGACAGGGGCGGCCAGGAGATGCTGGTCTTCAAAAAGGGGGGAAGCTGCAAGTGAAAGTAATTAAAACAGATAATTAACAAGTGCTGCCAACAGCGCCCTCTACCCTGCAGCACTATGTGCGGTGCCCCCTCCGCACACACCTAGTCCTGGAGAGCTGGTAAAGATTGCAGACACCTGTTTGCAGATAGTCTGTACAAAAGAATAGCATGCTACAATTCTGCCTGTAGCACACCATGGATTTAAAAGTCATAATAACTTCTGTCTCCCACCATGTCACTCTACACAGTAAAGACAAGATGGCCCCTGAATATGCTCAGTAGAGATCTTGGTGACCATCTTGGTATAGGGTAAGAAGCCTCCCTAGAGAACAGGCTACGCAGTAGTGCACTCTTCTTTCTGCCAAATTAAGCAAAGTCTAATGATGTTCTAATCAACTAATGGTCATTTGGTCAACTACACAAGCAAAATGTTCGGTCAAATGGGATATCATCATACACTAATATGTACAATATCTTAAGCTAAGTCTTTTGTATGCTGCTACTGTTTTAATAGTAAGTTTCTGTACTAAAATGTACATGAATTACTTTAGATTACAGCTGGCGACTTGCAGGCTAAACCATCTTAATGAGTTTTTGCATTTTGCATACAGTAACATTTCGACAGGAATTTAAATGAAGCAGTTAGTTGAAAAAAAGGTGGGTCTTGCTTTAGAAATAATAAATATCAAGTAAAATTTGGGATTAGACAAAATGATACAACTGTGTGACAACGCTCTTGGGGTGGTGTGATATGGGTGCTTTATTATTTATTTATTAACAGTTTCTTATATAGCGCACCATATTCCGTTGCGCTTTACAATTAGAACAACAGTAATAGAACAAAACTGGGTAATAACAGACAGACCTAGAGGTAGGAGGACCCTGCTCGCAAGCTTACAATCTATAGGGAAATAGGCATTGATACACAAGGATAGATGCTATCTATTGCATAATGGTCCTGCCAGATTGCAAAGGTTCTTAATGGGCTGCATGATATGATCACCCAGCAATGTTGGCCAAGGGTCAGGAAGAGGTGAAAGTAAAGAAAGAAAAAATATGTGAGGTTATGTGTGGACTGTACACAGATGATGTAATTAGATAGGGAAGCACTGAATGTTATGTGGGTGGGTCTGGAATTGGCTTGTCTGAAGAGGTGAGTTTTCAGTGAGCGTTTAAAGGTTTGGAGACTAGAGGCAGTGCCAGATCAAGGTCCTCATGGGCCTGGAGCTGAAATTTTTGAAGGGCCTATTGTGTACTTCCGTAGGGGTTGTGGGGGTGTGACGGGGGCTACTGATATGGGTGCGTGACCAGTGCTGTATTTATAATATATATATATATATATATATATATATATAATATATATACATATATATATATATATATATTTATATACAGTGGTCTAAGTGAAAATTTTGAAGTGGAAGTATGGAAGAGTGAAGGTTGTAATTCGACGTGCGCTCCGGAAAAGGTAGCGTGGTCACTCAAAAGGGGGCGTGTAGTTTGCCACACCATGTACTCCTTATACACCACAATAGTAGGACCTCTTTTCCTATCTAGTACTGGTGCCCTTGCACATTACACCACACGGTTTGAGCTGAAAATTCACATAATAGCACATGGAATGAGCCGAAATTCACATTATAGCACACGGAATGAGCCGAAATTCACATATTAGAACATGATATGACCCAAAATTCACATCATAGCATATGGAATGAGCCGAAATTCACATTATAGCACACAGAATGATCCGAAATTCACATTATAGCACACAGAATAAGCTGAAATTCACATTATAGCACAAAGAATGAGCCGAAAATCATATTATAGCACACGTTATGAGCCAAAATTTACATTATGGCACACAGAATGAGCTGAAATTCACACTATAGCACAAAGAATGAAACAAAATTCACATTATAGCACCCAGAATGAGCCTAAATTCACATTATCGCACACAGAATGAGCCAAAATTCACATTATAGCACATGGAATGAGCCGAAATTCATAGTATAGCACACAGAATGAGCCGAAATTCACATTATAGCACACAGAATGAGATGAAATTCACATTATAGCACACTGAATGAGCCGAAATTCATAGTATAGCACAAAGAATGAGCCAAAATTCACATTCTAGCACAAAGAATGAGCAGAAATTCACATTATAGCACACAGAATGAGCTGAAATTCATCTTATAGCACACGGAATGAGCCGAAATTCATAGTATAGCACACAGAATGAGCCGAAATTCACATTATAGCACACAGAATGAGACGAAATTCACATTATAGCACACAGAATGAGCCGAAATTCATAGTATAGCACAAAGAATGAGCCAAAATTCACATAATAGCACAACGAGTGAGCCAAAATTCACATTCGAGCACAAAGAATGAGCAGAAATTCACATTATAGCACACAGAATGAGCTGAAATTCATCTTATAGCACACGGAATGAGCCGAAATTCACATTATAGCACAATGAGTAAGCCAAAATTCACATTATAGCACAAAGAATGAGCAGAAATTCACATTATAGCACACAGAATGAGCTGAAATTCATCTTATAGCACACAGAATGAGCCGAAATTCACATTATAGCACACAGAATGAGTCAAAATTCATAGTATAGCACACACAATGAGCTGAAAATTCACATTATAGCACAACGAGTAAGCCAAAATTCACATTATAGCACACAGAATGAGCCGAAATTCACATTATAGCACACAGGATAAGCCGAAATTCACATTATGCCACATGGAATGAGACAAAATTCAGGGAGAGTGACAACAGGGACAGGGAAAGTGACAGAGAGAGGGACAGCAAGGTCATATAGTAGGGACTAGGGAGAGAGAGAGGCAGCAGGGTAAGATTACCTAGTTAGCAGCGGTGGTGCTGAGGTTGCTGTGGTCTGCGGTGCAGTGGATGAGGAGGCTGTGGTCGGCGCGGAGCGGAGGAGGCTGTGGTCCTCGGAGATGGTACGTGGATGAGGAGGCTGTGGGAGTTGGCGTAGGTGCAGAGAAGGACTGAGGGCAGCAGAGGAGGCTGAGGGCGGTGGTGCAACAGAGGAGGAGGTTGTGGTCGGCGGCCTTTGGTGTGGCACTGCAGGTCCTATGACCGCGGCGATACTATTTGAAATCTGCCTCGGACCGGCAGCCAATCATGAGCAGCCACTCCTGATTAGCTGCCGGTCCGTGTCAGATTTGAAATAGTAGCGCTGCGGTCAGCTCGATGCGGTGGCGGGGGTCACACACTACATATAAAAAAATATATGTTACATTTAAAAAATATGTATATCTAATATATACAACTCGTTCATATCGTTAAGTGTGTAGGCACCAATGATGAACGATGCGCGGCCCCGTGCGCGTTCATCGTTGGTGCCTGGTGGCTTATACAAGCAGGCCGCCAGGTGACGAGGGGAGTGAAGAAATTTCACTCCCCCCGCCACCACCCCCCCGCCGCCGGGTTGCTTGTCTGCCGTATCAGCCGTCGAGCACATCGCCGAATGTGTAGGGCCCTTTAGTCGTTTTTTATTCATGCTGCGAGTGCCGCACTTCTGGCATCATGTGTGTGTGTGTCTGTGTGTGTATATATGTATGTATATATGTATATATATATATATATATATATGTATGTATGTGTATATATATATATATGAGCAGATTTGCCCGGCACTCCCAATATTGGCAAGTATCCCGGGTGCCCACGCAGCAGAATAAAGTAGAGATGAGGTAAATGAAGCAGCGGCACTCCGGTTTAAATCAATCAACGAACGTGTATTGTATCAAAAGCATGCATGAACTGTTCACACATTGACAAAGGGGTTGCGGACCCCGGAACGTTGGCCCTATGTGACCACTTCATGTATGCTTTTGATACAATACACGTTCGTTGATTGATTTAAACCGGAGTGCCGCTGGTTCATTTACCTCATCTATATATATATACGTGTATGATTGTCCCTGACGACGGGTTGTTACCCGAAACGGCGTAGGACGCAATAAAGTACAAGCTGTTTTAAACTTACTTGAAGTCTGTGGAGTGCCGCCATTACCGCTACTTGTATTTGGGTCTACTGAGGACTTATGGAAGGCAGCCCTTAATTGGAATTCCCCACAGTGAGTGCCGGGTTCTTTGGTATGCATATATGTATATATATATATATATATATATATATAGATATAGATATATTTATATATATATAGATATATATAGATATACAGATACTGTGTATGTGTGTGTGTGTGTGTGTGTGTATATATATATATATATATATATCCACGCACATACTCATACAGTATAGGATAGATACATGTTATATGAAAAATATATAGGCAGCCCACCCCTTGAAGTGCCGAACATCTCACAGTGATCCTCTCTACTGAGGAGCGACGGACCAGCCAGGGCTTCCTTCACGGGGCTTGCTGCAGAGGGAGCAGTGCCTGCGCTGTGCTGCGCTGTGAAGCTGGACACTGTGTGCGGTGGAGGGGCGGTGCCTATATGACGTCACACGTCGTGACGTCTGCGGAGGAGGCGCTGGGTCTCGTCACTGTAAGAACGCGGCGCAGGGAGGGCTAGGAAAGTCTGCGCCGCCATTGTCTTTATGCCTGTGGGCTGTGGCGGCATCTGAATCATCTCTAAGGCGGCGGCGGAGGTTTGGAGGGGGAAGGCAGCGGGGATGTTAGAATGCTGCTGTAGAAGGAATTTTTTTTTCCCTGTCTACAGCAGCATGGAGCAGTGGAGAGGCTGTGGGCCTATTTGATGTGTGGGCCTGGAACTGCAGCTCCATCCGCCCCATTGTTAATCCGGCCCTGACTAGAGGTGAGTCTTATTGTGTGTGGGAGGGCATTCCACAGAGTGGGTGAAGCCCGGATAAAGTCCTGTAATTTTGAGTGTGAACAAGTAATACGCGTGGATGAGAGACGCAGATCTTATGCAGAGTGGAGAGGTCGGGTAGGGAGATATTTTGAGATGAGTGAAGAGATGTATGTTTGTGTAGTTTGGTTTATAGTAGAGATGAGCGGGTTCGGTTCCTCGGAATCCGAACCCGCCCGAACTTCAGCTTTTTTTACACGGATCCGAGCGACTCGGATCTTCCCGCCTTGCTCGGTTAACCCGAGCGCGCCCGAACGTCATCATGACGCTGTCGGATTCTCGCGAGGCTCGGATTCTATCGCGAGACTCGGATTCTATATAAGGAGCCGCGCGTCGCCGCCATTTTACACGTGCATTGAGATTGATAGTGAGAGGACGTGGCTGGCGTCCTCTCCGTTTAGAGAAGAAATAGATAGGAGAGTGAGAGTGAGACAGTGACACTTCATTTACTGGAGCTTAGGAGGAGTACTCAGACAGAGAGTGCAGAATTTTGCTGATAGTATTAGTTAGTTATACTAGTGACAGAGTGAGACAGTGACACTTCATTTACTGGAGCTTAGGAGGAGTACTCAGACAGAGAGTGCAGAATTTTGCTGATAGTATTAGTTAGTTATACTAGTGACTGACCAGTGACCACCAGTGCAGTTTTATATTATTTAATATAATCCGTTCTCTGCCTGAAAAAACGATACACAGTGACTCAGTCACATACCATATCTGTGCTCAGCCCAGTGTGCTGCTGCATCATCTATGTATAATATCTGACTGTGCTCACACAGCTTAATTGTGGGGGAGACTGGGGAGCAGTTAGGTTATAGCAGGAGCCAGGAGTACATATTAAAATTAAACAGTGCACACTTTTTTTCTGCAGGAGTGCCACTGCCAGTGTGACTGACCAGTGACCTGACCACCAGTATATAGTATACTATATTGTATTGTGAATGTCTGCCTGTAAAAGTTAAACACACGTCGTGTGACTTGTGTGGTGTTTTTTTATTCTATAAAATAAAAAACTCATTCTGCTGACAGACAGTGTCCAGCAGGTCCGTCATTATATAATATATATCTGTCCGGCTGCAGTAGTGATATATATATATTTTTTATATCATTATTTATCATCCAGTCGCAGCAGACACAGTACGGTAGTTCATGGCTGTAGCTACCTCTGTGTCGGCACTCGGCAGTCCATCCATAATTGTATACACCTACCCGTGTTTTTTTTTTTCTTTCTTCTTTATACATACTACATCTCATTATCATCCAGTCTATATTAGCAGCAGACACAGTACAGTACGGTAGTCCACGGCTGTAGCTACCTCTGTGTCGGCACTCGGCAGTCCGTCCATAATTGTATACCACCTACCCGTGTTTTTTTTTTCTTTCTTCTTTATACATACTACATCTCATTATCAACCAGTCTATATTAGCAGCAGACACAGTACGGTAGTCCACGGCTGTAGCTACCTCTGTGTCGGCACTCGGCAGTCCATCCATAATTGTATACCACCTACCCGTGGTTTTTTTTTCTATCTTCTTTATACATACTACATCTCATTATCATCCAGTCTATATTAGCAGCAGACACAGTACAGTACGGTAGTCCACGGCTGTAGCTACCTCTGTGTCGGCACTCGGCAGTCCATCCATAATTGTATACCACCTACCCGTGGTTTTTTTTTCTTTCTTCTTTATACATACATACTACATCTCTTTATCAACCAGTCTATATTAGCAGCAGACACAGTACGGTAGTCCACGGCTGTAGCTACCTCTGTGTCGGCACTCGGCAGTCCGTCCATAATTGTATACCACCTACCCGTGGTTTTTTTTTCTTTCTTCTTTATACATACATACTACATCTCTTTATCAACCAGTCTATATTAGCAGCAGACACAGTACGGTAGTCCACGGCTGTAGCTACCTCTGTGTCGGCACTCGGCAGTCCATCCATAATTGTATACCACCTACCCGTGGTTTTTTTTTCTTTCTTCTTTATACATACTACATCTCATTATCATCCAGTCTATATTAGCAGCAGACACAGTACAGTACGGTAGTCCACGGCTGTAGCTACCTCTGTGTCGGCACTCGGCAGTCCATCCATAATTGTATACCACCTACCCGTGGTTTTTTTTTCTTTCTTCTTTATACATACATACTACATCTCTTTATCAACCAGTCTATATTAGCAGCAGACACAGTACGGTAGTCCACGGCTGTAGCTACCTCTGTGTCGGCACTCGGCAGTCCATCCATAATTGTATACCACCTACCCGTGGTTTTTTTTTCTTTCTTCTTTATACATACATACTACATCTCTTTATCAACCAGTCTATATTAGCAGCAGACACAGTACGGTAGTCCACGGCTGTAGCTACCTCTGTGTCGGCACTCGGCAGTCCGTCCATAATTGTATACCACCTACCTGTGGTTTTTTTTTCTTTCTTCTTTATACATACATACTACATCTCTTTATCAACCAGTCTATATTAGCAGCAGACACAGTACGGCAGTCCACGGCTGTAGCTACCTCTGTGTCGGCACTCGGCAGTCCATCCATAATTGTATACCACCTACCCGTGGTTTTTTTTTTCTTTCTTCTTTATACATACTACATCTCATTATCATCCAGTCTATATTAGCAGCAGACACAGTACAGTACGGTAGTCCACGGCTGTAGCTACCTCTGTGTCGGCACTCGGCAGTCCATCCATAATTGTATACCACCTACCCGTGTTTTTTTTTTCTTTCTTCTTTATACATACTTACTACATCTCTTTATCAACCAGTCTATATTAGCAGCAGACACAGTACGGTAGTCCACGGCTGTAGCTACCTCTGTGTCGGCACTCGGCAGTCCGTCCATAATTGTATACCACCTACCCGTGGTTTTTTTTTCTTTCTTCTTTATACATACATACTACATCTCTTTATCAACCAGTCTATATTAGCAGCAGACACAGTACGGTAGTCCACGGCTGTAGCTACCTCTGTGTCGGCACTCGGCAGTCCATCCATAATTGTATACCACCTACCCGTGGTTTTTTTTTCTTTCTTCTTTATACATACTACATCTCATTATCATCCAGTCTATATTAGCAGCAGACACAGTACAGTACGGTAGTCCACGGCTGTAGCTACCTCTGTGTCGGCACTCGGCAGTCCATCCATAATTGTATACCACCTACCCGTGGTTTTTTTTTCTTTCTTCTTTATACATACATACTACATCTCTTTATCAACCAGTCTATATTAGCAGCAGACACAGTACGGTAGTCCACGGCTGTAGCTACCTCTGTGTCGGCACTCGGCAGTCCATCCATAATTGTATACCACCTACCCGTGGTTTTTTTTTCTTTCTTCTTTATACATACATACTACATCTCTTTATCAACCAGTCTATATTAGCAGCAGACACAGTACGGTAGTCCACGGCTGTAGCTACCTCTGTGTCGGCACTCGGCAGTCCGTCCATAATTGTATACCACCTACCTGTGGTTTTTTTTTCTTTCTTCTTTATACATACATACTACATCTCTTTATCAACCAGTCTATATTAGCAGCAGACACAGTACGGCAGTCCACGGCTGTAGCTACCTCTGTGTCGGCACTCGGCAGTCCATCCATAATTGTATACCACCTACCCGTGGTTTTTTTTTTCTTTCTTCTTTATACATACTACATCTCATTATCATCCAGTCTATATTAGCAGCAGACACAGTACAGTACGGTAGTCCACGGCTGTAGCTACCTCTGTGTCGGCACTCGGCAGTCCATCCATAATTGTATACCACCTACCCGTGTTTTTTTTTTCTTTCTTCTTTATACATACTTACTACATCTCTTTATCAACCAGTCTATATTAGCAGCAGACACAGTACGGTAGTCCACGGCTGTAGCTACCTCTGTGTCGGCACTCGGCAGTCCGTCCATAATTGTATACCACCTACCCGTGGTTTTTTTTTCTTTCTTCTTTATACATACATACTACATCTCTTTATCAACCAGTCTATATTAGCAGCAGACACAGTACGGTAGTCCACGGCTGTAGCTACCTCTGTGTCGGCACTCGGCAGTCCGTCCATAATTGTATACCACCTAACCGTGGTTTTTTTTTCTTTCTTCTTTATACATACATACTACATCTCATTATCATCCAGTCTATATTAGCAGCAGACACAGTACAGTACAATAGTCCACGGCTGTAGCTACCTCTGTGTCGGCACTCGGCAGTCCATCCATAATTGTATACTAGTATCCATCCATCTCCATTGTTTACCTGAGGTGCCTTTTAGTTGTGCCTATTAAAATATGGAGAACAAAAATGTTGAGGTTCCAAAATTAGGGAAAGATCAAGATCCACTTCCACCTCGTGCTGAAGCTGCTGCCACTAGTCATGGCCGAGACGATGAAATGCCAGCAACGTCGTCTGCCAAGGCCGATGCCCAATGGCATAGTACAGAGCATGTCAAATCCAAAACACCAAATATCAGTAAAAAAAGGACTCCAAAACCTAAAATAAAATTGTCGGAGGAGAAGCGTAAACTTGCCAATATGCCATTTACCACACGGAGTGGCAAGGAACGGCTGAGGCCCTGGCCTATGTTCATGGCTAGTGGTTCAGCTTCACATGAGGATGGAAGCACTCAGCCTCTCGCTAGAAAACTGAAAAGACTCAAGCTGGCAAAAGCACCGCAAAGAACTGTGCGTTCTTCGAAATCCCAAATCCACAAGGAGAGTCCAATTGTGTCGGTTGCGATGCCTGACCTTCCCAACACTGGACGTGAAGAGCATGCGCCTTCCACCATTTGCACGCCCCCTGCAAGTGCTGGAAGGAGCACCCGCAGTCCAGTTCCTGATAGTCAGATTGAAGATGTCAGTGTTGAAGTACACCAGGATGAGGAGGATATGGGTGTTGCTGGCGCTGGGGAGGAAATTGACCAGGAGGATTCTGATGGTGAGGTGGTTTGTTTAAGTCAGGCACCCGGGGAGACACCTGTTGTCCGTGGGAGGAATATGGCCGTTGACATGCCTGGTGAAAATACCAAAAAAATCAGCTCTTCGGTGTGGAAGTATTTCACCAGAAATGCGGACAACATTTGTCAAGCCGTGTGTTCCCTTTGTCAAGCTGTAATAAGTAGGGGTAAGGACGTTAACCACCTCGGAACATCCTCCCTTATACGTCACCTGCAGCGCATTCATAATAAGTCAGTGACAAGTTCAAAAACTTTGGGTGACAGCGGAAGCAGTCCACTGACCAGTAAATCCCTTCCTCTTGTAACCAAGCTCACGCAAACCACCCCACCAACTCCCTCAGTGTCAATTTCCTCCTTCCCCAGGAATGCCAATAGTCCTGCAGGCCATGTCACTGGCAATTCTGACGAGTCCTCTCCTGCCTGGGATTCCTCCGATGCATCCTTGCGTGTAACGCCTACTGCTGCTGGCGCTGCTGTTGTTGCTGCTGGGAGTCGATGGTCATCCCAGAGGGGAAGTCGTAAGCCCACTTGTACTACTTCCAGTAAGCAATTGACTGTCCAACAGTCCTTTGCGAGGAAGATGAAATATCACAGCAGTCATCCTGCTGCAAAGCGGATAACTGAGGCCTTGACAACTATGTTGGTGTTAGACGTGCGTCCGGTATCCGCCGTTAGTTCACAGGGAACTAGACAATTTATTGAGGCAGTGTGCCCCCGTTACCAAATACCATCTAGGTTCCACTTCTCTAGGCAGGCGATACCGAGAATGTACACGGACGTCAGAAAAAGACTCACCAGTGTCCTAAAAAATGCAGTTGTACCCAATGTCCACTTAACCACGGACATGTGGACAAGTGGAGCAGGGCAGGGTCAGGACTATATGACTGTGACAGCCCACTGGGTAGATGTATGGACTCCCACCGCAAGAACAGCAGCGGCGGCACCAGTAGCAGCATCTCGCAAACGCCAACTCTTTCCTAGGCAGGCTACGCTTTGTATCACCGCTTTCCAGAATACGCACACAGCTGAAAACCTCTTACGGCAACTGAGGAAGATCATCGCGGAATGGCTTACCCCAATTGGACTCTCCTGTGGATTTGTGGCATCGGACAACGCCAGCAATATTGTGTGTGCATTAAATATGGGCAAATTCCAGCACGTCCCATGTTTTGCACATACCTTGAATTTGGTGGTGCAGAATTTTTTAAAAAACGACAGGGGCGTGCAAGAGATGCTGTCGGTGGCCAGAAGAATTGCGGGACACTTTCGGCGTACAGGCACCACGTACAGAAGACTGGAGCACCACCAAAAACTACTGAACCTGCCCTGCCATCATCTGAAGCAAGAAGTGGTAACGAGGTGGAATTCAACCCTCTATATGCTTCAGTGGTTGGAGGAGCAGCAAAAGGCCATTCAAGCCTATACAATTGAGCACGATATAGGAGGTGGAATGCACCTGTCTCAAGTGCAGTGGAGAATGATTTCAACGTTGTGCAAGGTTCTGATGCCCTTTGAACTTGCCACACGTGAAGTCAGTTCAGACACTGCCAGCCTGAGTCAGGTCATTCCCCTCATCAGGCTTTTGCAGAAGAAGCTGGAGACATTGAAGGAGGAGCTAACACGGAGCGATTCCGCTAGGCATGTGGGACTTGTGGATGGAGCCCTTAATTCGCTTAACAAGGATTCACGGGTGGTCAATCTGTTGAAATCAGAGCACTACATTTTGGCCACCGTGCTCGATCCTAGATTTAAAACCTACCTTGGATCTCTCTTTCCGGCAGACACAAGTCTGCTGGGGTTGAAAGACCTGCTGGTGAGAAAATTGTCAAGTCAAGCGGAACGCGACCTGTCAACATCTCCTCCTTCACATTCTCCCGCAACTGGGGGTGCGAGGAAAAGGCTCAGAATTCCGAGCCCACCCGCTGGCGGTGATGCAGGGCAGTCTGGAGCGACTGCTGATGCTGACATCTGGTCCGGACTGAAGGACCTGACAACGATTACGGACATGTCGTCTACTGTCACTGCATATGATTCTCTCAACATTGAAAGAATGGTGGAGGATTATATGAGTGACCGCATCCAAGTCACACAGTCCGTACTTATACTGGCAGGAAAAAGAGGCAATTTGGAGGCCCTTGCACAAACTGGCTTTATTCTACCTAAGTTGCCCTCCCACAAGTGTGTACTCCGAAAGAGTGTTTAGAGCCGCCGCTCACCTTGTCAGCAATCGGCGTACGAGGTTACATCCAGAAAATGTGGAGAAGATGATGTTCATTAAAATGAATTATAATCAATTCCTCCGCGGAGACATTGACCAGCAGCAATTGCCTCCACAAAGTACACAGGGAGCTGAGATGGTGGATTCCAGTGGGGACGAATTGATAATCTGTGAGGAGGGGGATGTACACGGTGATATATCGGAGGATGATGATGAGGTGGACATCTTGCCTCTGTAGAGCCAGTTTGTGCAAGGAGAGATTAATTGCTTCTTTTTTGGGGGGGGTCCAAACCAACCCGTCATATCAGTCACAGTCGTGTGGCAGACCCTGTCACTGAAATGATGGGTTGGTTAAAGTGTGCATGTCCTGTTTATACAACATAAGGGTGGGTGGGAGGGCCCAAGGACAATTCCATCTTGCACCTCTTTTTTCTTTTATTTTTCTTTGCGTCATGTGCTGTTTGGGGAGGGTTTTTTGGAAGGGCCATCCTGCGTGACACTGCAGTGCCACTCCTAGATGGGCCCGGTGTTTGTGTCGGCCACTAGGGTCGCTTATCTTACTCACACAGTCAGCTACCTCATTGCGCCTCTTTTTTTCTTTGCGTCATGTGCTGTTTGGGGAGGGTTTTTTGGAAGGGACATCCTGCGTGACACTGCAGTGCCACTCCTAGATGGGCCCGGTGTTTGTGTCGGCCACTAGGGTCGCTTATCTTACTCACACAGTCAGCTACCTCATTGCGCCTCTTTTTTTCTTTGCGTCATGTGCTGTTTGGGGAGGGTTTTTTGGAAGGGACATCCTGCGTGACACTGCAGTGCCACTCCTAGATGGGCCCGGTGTTTGTGTCGGCCACTAGGGTCGCTTATCTTACTCACACAGTCAGCTACCTCATTGCGCCTCTTTTTTTCTTTGCGTCATGTGCTGTTTGGGGAGGGTTTTTTGGAAGGGACATCCTGCGTGACACTGCAGTGCCACTCCTAGATGGGCCCGGTGTTTGTGTCGGCCACTAGGGTCGCTTATCTTACTCACACAGCGACCTCGGTGCAAATTTTAGGACTAAAAATAATATTGTGAGGTGTGAGGTATTCAGAATAGACTGAAAATGAGTGTAAATTCTATGATTTAAGCTGTTTTTTAGGGTTTTTTGAAAAAAACACCCGAATCCAAAACACACCCGAATCCGACAAAAAAAATTCGGTGAGGTTTTGCCAAAACGCGGTCGAACCCAAAACACGGCCGCGGAACCGAACCCAAAACCAAAACACAAAACCCAAAAAATTTCCGGCGCTCATCTCTAGTTTATAGTCTTGTATATAAATAAAAGTATTTTATATTTAATACGGTTGAATACTGGTAACCAATGGAGGGACTGACAGAGCGGATCTGCAGACAATGAACGTCTAGCGAGGAAGATTAGCCTCGCAGCTGCATTCAAAATGGATTGTAGTGGTGAGAGCCTATGTTTGGGAAGACCAGCAAGGAGACTATTACAATAATCAATGCGGGAGATGATTAGTGCACGGATTACAGTTTTTGCAGTGTCTTGTGTAAGATAAGGATGCTTTAAATACCAGTTCTTTTCCAGATAGAAAACCGCGTGTGATCAAAGCACTCAGTCAAATCTCTATGTGCATAATGCTCAATAGACTTTGTGGGGCCCCTAGCAAAATTTTGAATGGGCCCCCAAAGCTTAGAGAAGCAAAATTGTGCTTACCTGCCATCTTTATGTTCAGTTATGCAACACTGAACATGGTCTAGTTTAAATTCACCTGCAGACAGCAGCTGTGGGGAGGGGCAAAAGCACAGTTTGGGATGGTGGTGGTTGCACAGTTAGGGATGGGGAGAATAGCTCAGAGACATGGAGTGGGTGGTTCACAGGCACACATGGGGAGGTTGGTTCAGAGGAACAAATGGCGGGGTGGGTTTAGAGGAATGCACGGGCAGTTAGTCAGTGGCAAACATGGAGACTTTGGTTAAAAGGCATAAATGGGTAGCGGGTCGGCAGCACACAGGAGTAGGTTGGTTTTAGGCACACTTTGAAATGTAGGTCAGGGGAACATATGGGGAGGATGGTCAGTGGCACAGGTGAATATTTCTTGGACAGGGGAGTGTAAAAATATATAAAATATATACATTTGCATATTTAGTGGTGTATTCAATACCTGTCGGAAACTGCTGTCTTGTCGGAAAGAGGTTCCGACCTATTCAATGCGGCCCCATTTTTTCCGACAAGTCAGGAAATCCGACTTGTCGGAAAGCTGTCGGAATGCACGTGGATCGGCGGAATAGCCGCTGATCCGCATGCTTCTGTCGGAAAGGGGACCAGTCCCAGCCAATCAGCTCCTAACTACCATGTCACAGGCTGTGTTTGAAAAATGACAGGAGCTGGTTGGCTGGTACTTTATCTCCAGCCACTTTATTTCCATTGAAGGCTTAGTAAATAAACCCCTTATTCTCAAACAAAGGTCCAAACCACTGGAACAAAATGCCACACAATGACTGTAAATCCGCCACCTCTGTCTGGCAACCCAAAAAGTGAGAATTATACAAAAATAATTTTGCATTTAATAAGGAGGCAGATAACATTGATAATTCTCTCATGGAAGTAATGTTATTTTAAGGGGTAAAATTAATGTTGAATGTTATTAAGAGAGCACCATTATTTATTAATAATTTATATTAAGCAATAAAATTTGTTCATTGAATATTTTTATGAATGGGGTAACATTTATCATTTTTTGGCTATATAAGTGATGCCGCGTCATAAAAATATATTTTTAACACAAATTAACAATAATTTAATGTTGCCCCTTTAATATGATTCATTATTATTAATATTGCTCTTTTAATACAACACAAACATTTTACCCCTAATATGTTACTACAATAATATTGCCCCAGAAAACAATTATTAATGTTATCTGCCTCCATATTGAATACATAATGATTGCTCTCTTTATGTGTATTGGCCCTCATTCCGAGTTGTTCGCTCGCTAGCAGATTTTAGCAGCATTGCACACGCTAGGCCGCCACCCTCTGGGAGTGTATCTTAGCATAGCAGAATTGCGAACGAAAGATTAGCAGAATTGTGAATAGAAAATTCTTAGCAGTTTCTGAGTAGCTCAAGACTTACTCCTACACTGCGATCAGCTCAGCCCATTTTGTCCCTGGTTTGACGTCACAAACACGCCCTGCGTTCGGCCAGCTACTCCCCCGTTTCTCCAGACACTCCTGCGTTTTATCCTGGCACGCCTGCGTTTTTCCGCACACTCCCAGAAAACGGTCAGTTTCCGCCCAGAAACACCCACTTTCTGTCAATCACACTCCGATCACTTCAACGATGAAAATTCTTCGTTCGGCCGTGAGTAAATCTACTAAGTTTTGTGCTAAAATACTTAGCGCATTCGCACTGCGTACCATGCGCATGCGCATTTTTGCCTTAATCGCTCTGTTGCGAAAATCGGCAACGAGCGAACAACTCGGAATGACCCCCATTGAGATTACTTGCCTTCTGATTAGCCAGATAGCTCAGATAGTGTATGCTGCTTGATAAATAAATGTGTTTTTATTCTTCACATGTAAAAAAATGGGTATGATGATGTGTTTAGCGATGTGGTATCACACCAGTTTTGCCTTAATAAATCTATGTTTTTCGAACAACCGGGGAAAAGCCACTAAAAGATGTAATTTTTGCAAAACCAAAGCTTAGTGCATTTAGCCCAAAGAAAAGCTGCAATTTTGTCCTAAGTGGGTTGTTTTAGATCTATAACTGATGCCCTAGATTGGATTGTTGTATGTGAAATCTAAATACAGGTATATACTGTATGTGCCACACAATTAAGTATTTCATGTCTGCTCCATTATACCAGTAAATGATAACAAAAAATTGTGGAAATGTTTTAACCACTAACATAGGAAAGTATAGTAAGTTAGTTTTTTTATTTTTGTTTGTGAAACCACCGCCTATGCCGCCAGTGGCGGAACTAGCGAGCGGTGGGCCCAGGTGCGACAAAATGCTTTGGGCCCCCCCTCATCCCGTCCAAGTCCACCCCCTCACCCCTGGAGAGGATCTGGTGAGGGGGACCTGCTCAGGGCCAGGGAACTGGATACCTAGCAACAGTGCCGTAACTAGACATTTTATCGATGTGTGCAAGAAACGGCATCGGAACCCCCCCTATGCAAAACAGGGGCAGTGCACGCCGTAGGCGCGTGCAAAATATATAGGGGCGTGGCTTCATTGGGAAGGGGTGTGTCCACAAAATAATACCAATTCATATAACGGTGCACAGTAGTCTCCATTATTCAAATTACGCTGCACAGTAGCACCACTACACCAGGTAGTGTTAGGTGCCGCGGTCCGCGGCGCCGCTCTGTCTGCTTACGAGCGACGCTCACGGCCGCCGCACCTCCCTCCCTGCCCGCCCGGCGTCTAGCAACGCCAGGACGCCGTGCGTACTGTAGCCGCCGGGTCCCTGGCAACGCTAGGACGCCGGGCGTCCTCAGCCGCTGGGTCCATAGCAACGGGGACGCCATTGGCGGACCGCGTTCCCCGTTGCCAGATAGGATTGATTAGTTGCTCGTGCAGCAGGGCAGTTGCACGGCAACTAGTAATTAGGGTCTGGGGGCTGGTCTTGCTGGCCCTCCTGTCATTGGCCAGCAGGGTCTTTTTATGGGAGCCAGCACACTGCAGCCTCGCCGGTGATAGCTTCCTGTATGCTGTTCCTGCCTTGCAACGTCTGTTCCTGGTCAGCTGTATCTGGTCGATCCTGCTCCCTGTGCTCCTGAGTTCTGAAGCCGGTCCTGGGAATCCTTCCTGTCCAAGTGAACCTGTTGGGGTCATCTGGGGGTTCTCGCTTGTTGGGGTTCTCTCCCGGTTTCGTGAGTAGCGGCTTCTGCCGCATGTTGCGGCCTAGGCGCTTAATCCTTGTTTTACTTTTGTATTGGTGGTTTTTGCGGAGGTTTCCGCTTTTCACTGTCCTCCCCGGAACTTGGCGGTGCCGTGTGGGGGAGTGGACAGTGGTGTCTTTTGTTGTTCTTTTCCTTTGGCGGCGTGCAGCACATATATTTAGTTTTAGGGTAGTTAGTAGCCCCTAGCTTCTATTTGCTTTAGTTAGAGGTCCCCTTGTTATTATCCTGTCTCGGTTCACGCCTTGTCTCACTCTAAGACCTGGGGGCATCGGAGTTGGGCAGACCTAATCCGTCCTTCAAACGCGGCTGCCGTGGGCCCAAGAAACCATAGTCACTCAGGTGTGAACTGACCACACGGGTAAAACAACGGAGGTAGGGTGCTAGGGGCTATTCCCGTACCATCCCTTATTTCAGCGTCACGTCCTGGTGCTCTGGACTCTCTACACAAACATCTCTCCAGTTCTGAGCATCAGGAACGTAACATTATCACCGGCCCAAAAACAAAACAAAAAAAAAAAAAGAATAATATTAAGAGTTATTTGTTTTTGGTGGGCCTTGAAATTCGGCCTCATGAATCCGGCAGTATTAGGACCGAATCCCAGCCAGCTTTTTGGCCAACCAGATTCAGGAACTAACTCAGATGGTTCAGGATCTTACTCTTCGGGTGAGATCGCAGGAAGATCTTTTGCGAGCCTCCCCGAGTATGATTCCAGAACCAAAGATGCACCTTCCTGACCGTTTTTCAGGTAACCGAAAGGATTTTTTTAATTTCAAGGAAGCTTGTAAGCTTTATTTTCGTTTAAGGCCCCGATCCTCTGGTACTGAGTCTCAACGGGTCGGGATTGTGATGTCTTTACTACAAGGCGATCCGCAAACCTGGGCTTTTGGGCTAAAAGCCGATGATGTTGCCTTGCTATCTGTAGATGCCTTTTTTAAGTCTCTAGGCCTTTTGTACGATGACCCTGATAGAGAAGCGTCGGCTGAGAGCCACTTGCGTGCACTTAAGCAAGGGAAAAATCCAGCAGAGGCGTATTGTACCGAGTTTCACCGTTGGTCGAACGACTGTGGCTGGAATGACCCGGCCCTGCGCAGTCAGTTTCGCCTCGGTTTGTCTGAAGTTATTAAAGACAGTCTCCTGCAGTACCCCGCTCCAGAGACTTTAGACAAACTCATGGAGCTTGCTATTAAAATTGATCGTCGTCTCTGGGAGCGGAGGGCTGAAAGAGGAGCTAGTTTCAGGCCTAGTCCATGTGTGTATACTTTCCCTGAGGACGTCGAGGAGCCCATGCAAATGGGTCTCTCCCGGCTGTCCCCAGAGGAAAGAACCAGAAGGCTAAATTCTGGTCTTTGCTTGTATTGTGGTGGCAAGGGACATATCGCATGTAATTGCCCGAATAAGCAGGGAAACGCTCTGACCCAGTGAATTGTGAGGGGGTTCACTTGGGTCTGCAGTTGATCTCCTCTAATGATTCCTTATTAGTTCCTGTAAAAATTTCCTTTGGTAGCCTCAGTTCGTTGGTGTCGGCCTTCGTCGACAGTGGAGCTGCGGGAAATTTCATGGATCTTGGTTGGGCTCAGGCTTTGGGCGTTCCACAGATACCTTTGGATAAATGTATCACCATGCACGGCTTGGATGGTGGTCCGCTTTCTAATGGGGTAATCACATACCGCACACCTCCAGTACAACTGACAGTGGGGGCCCTACATTCGGAGAAAATCGAATTTTACCTTACCCATTGTCCGGCTGTCCCCGTAGTTTTGGGTCACCCCTGGCTTGCCTTTCATAATCCCACCATAGATTGGCGGTCTGGGGAGATTTCCCGATGGGGTCCCTTTTGTGTTAAGGAATGTATTTCCCGTCCAGTCCGGGTTGCGGCAGTCACCCCAGAACTTATTCCTTTGGAATATCAGGACTTTGCCGACGTTTTCTCCAAGGGTAATGCGGATATTCTGCCTCCTCATCGGTCCTATGACTGCGCTATCGACTTAGTTCCCGGTGCCTCTTTGCCTAAGGGGAGACTATATGCCCTGTCTGGGCCGGAAACTACGGCAATGAATGATTATGTACAGGAGAGCCTAAAAAAAGGCTTCATTAGGCCCTCGAAATCTCCTTTGAGTGCGGGGTTCTTTTTTGTTGAGAAAAAAGATGGGTCGCTCAGACCATGTATTGATTATCGGGCTCTGAATAAAATTTCTGTTAAAAACACCTACCCCTTGCCACTGATTTCAGTACTGTTTGATCAGCTCCGGACTGCCGTTATCTTTTCCAAGATCGATCTTAGAGGGGCTTACAATCTCATCCGAATAAAATCTGGGGATGAGTGGAAGACGGCTTTCAGCACACAGTCGGGACATTATGAATACCTGGTGATGCCGTTTGGGCTGTCTAATGCCCCTGCTGTATTTCAAGATCTCATTAACGACGTCCTTCGCGACTTTCTAGGAAAGTTCGTAGTCGTTTATTTAGACGACATTTTGATTTACTCTGAGTCTTTTGAACAACATATTACCCATGTGCGACTGGTCCTTCAGAAGTTACAGGAAAATCATTTATACGCCAAACTGGAGAAATGTGATTTCCACATCACAGAAGTGTCCTTCCTGGGGTATATTATTTCTCCTAAGGGGTTTTTCATGGAACCAAAAAAACTCCAGGCCATCCTAAATTGGGCACAACCCACGAACTTAAAAGCAATTCAGCGCTTTTTAGGGTTTGCAAATTACTATAGGTGTTTTATTCATACCTTCTCAGATTTGGTTGCTCCTATTGTGGCATTGACTAAAAAAGGAGCGGATACTTCCAATTGGTCGCCTGAAGCCAAGTCTGCCTTTCTGGCCTTAAAACAGGCCTTTGTCTCAGCTCCAGTACTCAGACACCCTAACCCGGATCTCCCCTTTATTGTCGAGGTAGATGCCTCAGAGGTTGGAGTGGGAGCTATCCTTTCTCAGGAAGACCCGGAGTCTCAGGAATTACACCCATGTGCCTTTATGTCCAGAAAATTCTCCTCCGCAGAATCCAACTATGATGTTGGTAATCGAGAATTGTTGGCAGTTAAATGGGCTTTTGAGGAGTGGAGGCACTGGCTGGAAGGAGCAAGGCATACCATTACGGTGTTTACTGACCACAAGAACCTGCAGTATATTGAGTCAGCTAAACGGCTTAATGCTCGACAGGCACGTTGGGCGCTGTTTTTTACTCGTTTCAGGTTTTTTATCACCTTCAGGCCCGGTTCCAAGAATACAAAAGCCGATGCCCTGTCACGTTGTTTTCTTCCGGTTCACAATAACCACCCGGCTACTACCCCCATAGTCCCATCGTCTGTCATCCGGGCTGGTCTCACACAGGATTTATTTACACAGCTAGTCCAGCTTCAGCAGCAGGCTCCCAAAGTCACTCCTGCAGATCGTCTCTTCGTCCCTGAATTTCTGAGAGGCACTGTTCTAGCTGAGTTTCATGATAATAAGGTTTCTGGTCATCCGGGTATCACTAAGACCTTGGAGTTAATCTCTCGCTCAGTGTGGTGGCCTAATCTTTCTAAAGATGTAAGGGAATTTGTCCGTTCCTGTCAGGTTTGTGCTCAGTACAAGGTATCTCGATCGTTGCCGGTCGGGCAACTCATGCCTTTAGCCGTTCCTCTCAGGCCATGGTCACATTTATCCATGGATTTCGTGGTGGACCTTCCTCTTTCAGCTGGATTTCGAGTCATTTGGGTGGTAGTAGACCGTTTTAGTAAGATGGCCCACTTCATTGCTCTCCCCCGATTACCCTCTGCTCAAGGGTTGGCAGTTTTATTTCTCCGCCATGTGTTCAGGCTCCATGGTTTACCCAGGGATATTGTCTCTGATCGGGGACCGCAATTCATTGCCCGTTTCTGGAAACGTTTTTGTGCCTCATTAAATATGAAACTCTCTTTAACATCTGGGTATCATCCACAGTCTAACGGACAAACTGAACGTGTTAATCAGTCGTTAAAACAGTATTTACAGCTATATTCGGCCAAACTTCAGAATGATTGTTCTGAATTTCTTCCTTTGGCCGAGTTTGCCTATAATAACTCTTGTCATTCTTCCACCAAGGAGTCTCCATTCTTTTCGGTCTTGGGCTTTCATCCTAGAGCCAATTCTTTTTACCCTCATTTTCCAGTCTCCTCGTTGACCTTAACTTCCCGTCTCAGAATGATTTGGAAAAAGGTGCACTTTGCCCTTAAGAAGGCTGCCTTCCGAGAAAAAAAAATTTCTGATAGGTTCCCACGCCCATGCACTTTTAAGGTGGGAGATAAGGTGTGGTTGTCAACCCGCAACATCAAGCTCCGACAACCCTCGGCTAGACTGGGACCCAAATTTATTGGACCGTTCCTTATCGTTAAGAAGGTCAACCCAGTTGCTTTTCGGCTACGCTTGCCTAAATCACTCAAAATTGGCAATACTTTTCACTGTTCCCTTCTGAAGCAGTATTTTTCTTCCAGGAGATTCCCTCGGAAGACTTCCCAGGGTAGACCTCCGGTGGATGTTCAGGGGCAACAAGAGTTCTTGGTGGAGAAGGTTTTAGATTCCAAAGTTTCTCGGGGCCGGCTTTATTTTTTGGTTCACTGGAAAGGCTATGGCCCGGAAGAAAGGTCTTGGGTCCTGGATAACGATTTACATGCCCCTAAACTTAAGAGATTATTCTTTCAGGAATTTCCTCAGAAACCCGGCTTTAGGGGTGCTTTAACCCCTCCTCCAGGGGGGGGGACTGTTAGGTGCCGCGGTCCGCGGCGCCGCTCGGTCTGCTTCCGAGCAACGCTCACGGCTGCCGCACCTCCCTCCCTGCCCGGCGCCTAGCAATGCCAGGACACCGTGCGTACTGTAGCCGCCGGGTCCCTGGCAACGCTAGGATGCCGGGCATCCTCAGCCGCTGGGTCCATAGCAACGGGGACACCATTGGCGGACCGCATTCCCCGTTGCCAGATAGGATTGATTAGTTGCTCGTGCAGCAGGGCAGTTGCACGGCAACTAGTAATTAGGGTCTGGGGGCTGGTCTTGCTGAACCTCCTGTCATTGGCTAGCAGGGTCTTTTTATGGGAGCCAGCACACTGCAGCCTCGCCGGTGATAGCTTCCTGTATGCTGTTCCTGCCTTGCAACGTCTGTTCCTGGTCAGCTGTATCTGGTCGATCCTGCTCCCTGTGCTCCTGAGTTCTGGAGTTCTGAAGCCGGTCCTGGGAATCCTTCCTGTCCAAGTGAACCTGTTGCGGTCATCTGGGGGTTCTCGCTTGTTGGGGTTCTCTCCCGGTTTCGTGAGTAGCGGCTTCTGCCGCATGTTGCGGCCTAGGCCGCTTAGTCCTTGTTTTACTTTTGTATTGGTGGTTTTTGCGGAGGTTTCCGCTTTTCACTGTCCTCCCTGGAACTCGGCGGTGCCGTGTGGGGGAGTGGACAGTGGTATCTTTTGTTGTTCTTTTCCTTTGGCGGCGTGCCGCACATATATTTAGTTTTAGGGTAGTTAGTAGCCCCTAGCTTCTGTTTGCTTTAGTTAGAGGTCCCCTTGTTATTATCCTGTCTCGGTTCACGCCTTGTCTCACTCTAAGACCTGGGGGCATCGGAGTTGGGCAGACCTAATCCGTCCTTCAAACGCGGCTGCCGTGGGCCCAAGAAACCATAGTCACTCAGGCGTGAACTGACCACATGGGTAAAACAACGGAGGTAGGGTGCTAGGGGCTATTCCCGTGCCATCCCTTATTTCAGCGTCACGTCCTGGTGCTCTGGACTCTCTACACAAACATCCCTTCAGTTCTGAGCATCAGGAACGTAACAGGTAGAGCCCCTTTTACACATTACGGCAGACAGATTCCCCTTTTTACACATTACAGCAGACAGCGTCCCCTTTTTTACACATTACGGCAGACAGCGTCCCCTTTGTACACTTTACAGCAGACAGCGTCCCCTTTTTTACACATAACTGCAGACAGCGTTCCCCCTTTTTACACATTACAGCAGACAGAGTCCCCTTTTTACACATTACGGCAGACAGAGCCCCTTTTTTACACATTACAGCAGACAGTCCACCTTTTTACACATTACAGCAGACAGCGTCCCCTTTTTACACATTACAGCAGACAGCGTCCCCTTTTTACACATTACGGCAGATAGTTCTCCTTTTTACACATTACGGCAGATAGTCCCCCTTTTTACACATTAAGGCAGACAGCGTCCCCTTTTTACATATTACGGCAGACAGCGTCCCCTTTTTACACATTAAGGCAGACAGTCAGAATATATCATGCGACACCACTCAGGACCCTGGCGCCGGTGGGGGCAGTGGGGAGGTAGAAATATTTACCCCCTCCGATGTCTGCATCTTCAGTGGAGGAATGCCGTGGTCAGTCATGTGATCACGACCGCTGGCATTTTGTATGTATCCCTTTGTCTGTATTAGTGTCTAGTGTCTAGTAGCCAGTTTACTTGCTCTTTTTTTTTTTAAATAGAGTAATTTTTATTCAACAGTGTTTTATATATACAGACATTTCAGTGTACACTGGGAAGCATATTGGGGTTACACGTTATTCAAAGCAATATTGTCTCCAAGGATAAACGTATATTTATACTGATACGAATAACAATTCCCATTTTTTCAGTTCCCGTGCAATCTTCCCACCATATACATATTTTCTGAGGTCTGTAACCAGGTCATTTTTCGCATACTTAACATTTTGTATTTCCTCCCTCCCCCCCTCCCAGGACCTGTGTTAAAGGTTACCCCGTCTATCAGGCCCTGAGTATCCCCCAACCCCTCTACCCCGAACAAACCCTTTAACTAACTTAAGCCTAGTTACCTAACATATGCGTGATGTGGTGTGGCGACCAGATATGTATACAGCTATAATGGAGGAAAGGTGAAGGTCCGACTCAGCGCCCCAGGGCCCTAATATCGCTCCACGGCGAAGGTCAGTGCCTCTAAGTCCTAAGGGCAAGGGATGAGTATGTGGAATTAATCCAAGGAGACCATATCTTCTCGTATTTGGTAAGGGCGTTAAATTTCATGTAGACATAACGTTCTTTTATTAGAGTATCGTTTACCAAACCTTTAAAAGCATGTATCGTGGGAGGTCGCGGGGCCATCCACGTCCGCGCGATGCACACCTTTGCAAGGGCGCACATGCTGCGGGCGTATAAGTCTTCCCAGCGGGACCCAGAATCGGGGTCTCCCACCCCCAGAATGCAGAATTTCGGAGTCAGCAAGCTTCTCTGTATCCCCGTATGTTCCAGAATCGACCCGACCCCAGCCCAGAGCACCTGCAGCAGCGGGCATTCCCATGTAAGGTGCCAGAATGTGCCTCCGGCATCCCCGCACTTGGGGCAAGCACCAGCGCTATCTGTCCTAAATCTGGCCAGCCTGCTCGGAGTCATGTATGATCTATGTAGAATAAAAAGCTGTATCTGTTGAAACCGCAGCGATTTGGTGACCTGACTCGGGTTACCCAGGGCGCCCTCCCAGTCCTCCCCGTCCATGGGACCTACGTCACTCTCCCATCTCTCCCTAAGGCTTGAGAGCGGGTCTGCATGTGTCGTTTGAAGGAGATACGAGTAGGTGAAGGAGATCACCTTAACTCGGCCCAGTGAATGTAGAAATGCTTTCATGGGGAAGGGGAAAAGCGTTGGGGAAGAATCTGCGAATTGCGCCTGCAGGGCATGCCTCAGTTGTAAGAATCTATAGAAGTGGGAATTCGGGAGACCAAACTCCTCTTTCAATTGCTGGAATGATTTTAACGTGCCATTGCTGTATAGCTGGGACACCGAAACTATCAAGTACGGAGCCCATACCTCCTCACCCCCCAGGGACCCCAGTTCACTAAGAGATCTGGAGTGCCACAGAGAGGTGTCCGGGTCCGTTCCCTCATACCCAAGTAGGACCTTCAATGCCAACCATATCTTCAGAGCCTGGAAGACAATTGGAGGTGAGAGTCTGGAAGGGTTACCCCCCGCCAAAACCTGTGCCGGGGAAAGACTTGGGTGGTAGCAGCTAAGGAACGCCCGGCCTATTTCATCTTCCTCCCCTCCTCGGAGCCACGTGCCAATGTGTGATAGCTGAGCAGCGTAATAATACAGTTGGAAGTGGGGTAATGCCAGGCCACCGTCCCTTTTTTGTCTGGTAAGGGTGGATAGTTTTATTCTGGATCTTCTATTGGCCCATATCAAGGACGTCAGGACACTATTTAATTTTCTGAAGAACGCTGGGAATATGTAAACGGGGGACTGCAATAGAACATACAAAAGCTTGGGCAACACTACCATTTTAATGAGGCCGACTCTACCCGTCATTGTCAGTGGCAGCTTGCACCAAGCTCTCGATTTGCGCACAACCATCTGTATCACAGGGTCAAGGTTTAAGGGCACGAAGTCCGATGGGTCGTTGGTGACCAGGATCCCAAGGTACTTAAACTGGGCTGTCCAACACAGCGGCAAGGATATTTTCGGAGTCTGGGGGGGGGGGCCTATAACGGGCATGATAAACGACTTGGTCCAGTTTATGCGGAGACCCGAGTACCTACCGAAGGTCTCTATGACCTGCAACACAATGGGCATATCCACCGCGTAGTCTCGAAGGAATAGCAACAGGTCATCCGCATAAAGGGCCAATTTATCAGTGCAGGGACCCGTACTGATTCCCTCAATGTCCGGGTGTGACCTAATCAAACAGGCCAGGGGTTCCATGGCTATGGCAAACAGGGCGGGAGAGAGGGGACATCCCTGTCTGGTGCCTCGCGTCAAAGGGAATGAGGAGGAAATGTATCCATTCACCAGGACCCTGGCGCGTGGATTTTGGTATAACAGTTTGACCCATTGTATAAAGTTAGGGCCAAAGCCCATGCTCCCCATAACTCCCCACAGGTATGGCCACTCAACACTATCAAAAGCCTTGGCCGCGTCCAATGAGACCACGACCTCGTCTGAAGGGAAATCATGAGGAGCCTGCAGAATAGTGTACAGCCTGCGCAAATTAATGGACGTGGATTTCCCTGGCATGAAGCCCGTTTGATCGGGGTGGATTATGGATTCAATTACTGTGTTTATACGGACCGCAAGAATTTTCGCTAGGATCTTAGCGTCTGTGGGAATAAGGGAGATCGGCCTGTATGACTCCAAGAGTTTAGGGTCCTTGCCAGGTTTTGGAAGCATTATTAGAATAGCCTCGGACATTGAGGGAGGGAGGCAGTCAGCGGCGTATATGTTGACATACATGTCTAGTAGTTGAGGTCCAAAAAACTTAATGTACTGTTTGTATAGTTCCGTGGGAATACCGTCACTACCCGGGGATTTGCCACTAGGAGCCGCCTCGATCGCCGACATCACCTCCTCCAGGGTCAGAGGCGCGTCCAGGGCGTCCCTAGCCTCAGGGGAAAGTTTAGAAAGGGGGATATTTGTCAAGTAGAGGTCTAGCTCCTCCCCGGAGCATGTCAGTTGACTGTTGTATACCTCCCTAAAGTAACAGAGGAGTAGCTGTGCAATGTCGGGGGTGTTATCTGTAATGGAGCCGTCAGCGCCGAGCAGCTGCGCTATCGTGGTCCCAGGCCTGTCGTAGTGCACCAGGTGGGCCAGCAGGCTACCTGGTCTGTCCGCCTGCATGTATATATTATTGGCCCTAAACAAGAGGGAGCGTGCATTTTTGTCTGAGAGGTGAGCCAGCCAGGCCCCCTGAGCCATCTGCCATCGGGCCTTCAACGTAGGGGTGCCCTCAGTTAGGTAGCGTGTCTCCAGGTCCCTGCACTCGGTCTCAAGCTGTCTTTCTGTCGCCCTGCGAGCCACCTTGCAGGCAGCAATTTTGCCAATTAAGGTACCTCGCATATATGCCTTGAATGCATCCCATATTACCGGGGCCGGGGCCGTGTCAGCGTTATCCGCGAAAAATCCCTCCCATGCGGGCGCTAATTCTGGACATTCGCCCAGCTGGGCAAGCCAGGATGGATGCAACCTCCAGTATGATTGTCCCTTCTCACAGTCCCCCACCAGTGACAGCACCAGGGGTGAATGATCAGATACCCCTCGTGCCTCGTAATGAGCATCCATCACGCCAGGCACAAGCTCAGGCGAGACCAGGGCCAGGTCGATTCTGGAAAAGGAGCCATGTGTACTCGAATAACAGGAGTATTGCCGAAGGGTAGGATTGCGAGCCCTCCAGACATCTACCCACTGCATACTGTCCAGAAATTCTGCAAATTTAGATTTCGGAGGAATCAAGTCGCCCCCCGCTCCCTGTCTCGAAGGAGTCCCCCATCTGTCCAAAGAGGCATCCAACACAGCGTTGAAGTCTCCCAGGCAGATGACAGGAGTATGGGGGGAGGAGGCAACGAATGAAGCAGCCTTTTGCAGGACATCGTAGGAGAATGGGGGAGGAACATACACAGACAATAGGAAAAAATTTCGTGAAAACAGTTTGCACTCTAAAAATACGTATCTACCATAAGGATCTGTGTTTACCCTGATCATCTCGAACTGTACAGTTCTCCTTATCATTACCGACACCCCTCGGGAATAAGAGGAGTGTGAGGAATGATACGCCCACCCCACCCAAGGCCTGCGGAGCGATAACAGCCTATTCCCCTCCAAGTGAGTTTCACTCAAGCAAATGATATCCGGGCCATATTTCTTGATCATTTTAAATACTAGGGAACGTTTAACTTTATTGTTGATGCCCCGGACATTCCACGCCAGAAATTTCAAGGGAGGCATGTCAGTCTAAGTATCAACAGGGACGCAGCTCTTTTAGCAACCACCCGACCAACCGGTGTTTCGCACCTATAATCATGTCGCCCGCAGGCCCCGAGCCCCAAGCCGGACCCCATAAAACAGTACAGGCCCACCACACCCTCCAGGTAACTAGCATATAGGTTTCTTAAATTCAAAACTAGCAACATAATAATTTCTAAGAGGCCAACGGCGGCCCCCAAACTTCCCCCCACCCCGTATACCTCCCCGAACTGTGGTATACCCATATCCCTAACTAAACTCTAACCTTGGAGTTCCCAAAGCCTACGGCAACACTGTACCAGGTGTACAGATCAATTCAACCCCGATACAAAAAAAGCCTTTTTTGTACGTTAATGTCACTTCTCAGCAAAGTCCAGAACCATTAAGCTAAAGGGAGCTCCCTGGACTTATACTTGCGGAGTGTTGGCCCATATAGGAGGGCGACCCGGTGTCAGTCTGGAGCCAGCTGGCGGTCCCCCGGAGCATACCTGTCCAGCCAGGACGCCGCCTCCCTCGGCGAGCCGAAGAACTTTGTCTCCCCGTCCGCCACCACGCGGAGCCTGGAGGGGAACAGCATCGAGTAGGGCAGATTCAAGTCTCGAAGACGTCTTTTGATGGGAAGGAACTGGGCCCGGTCTTTTTGAACGTCCGCTGCAAAGTCCGGAAATGCCGACACCCTGATTCCATTCCGGAGTAGAGGGCCCTTCACACGGCCCAGGCGCAGGACCGAGTCCCGATCCTTGTAGTGCAGGAACTTTGCAATAAAAGTTCGTGGCGGGGCGCCTGGGGGTAGAGGCCGGAAGGGCACCCGGTGAGCCCGCTCCACTGCGAACTGGGAGGTGAAGGATTCAGCGCCATATGCCTCTTTTAGCCAGGACTCCAGGAAATCTTCAGGATTTGCCCCCTCCTCCTTTTCGGGGAGGCCCACGAATCTCACATTATTTCTGCGGAGTCTGCCCTCCATGTCCAGGAGTTTAGTTTGCATTGTCGCGACTTGCTGTGTGACTGCAGACACCGATCTCTGTAGAGGGCCACTGAGGTCTTCCAAATTGGAGACCCTTGTTTCGGTTTCGCCCACTCTCTCCCGTATTCGCTGGACGTCCTGCCGCATCAATGATAGATCGCACTGTACCTTCTCCATTTTGTCCGACAGACGTTGTTCGCTGGCCGCTATAGCCTCCAGGACCTGCTGGATGGAGGGGGCGGGTGGCTGTGCATTCGCCCCCGAGTCGGCCCCAGCCGAGGGATCCATTCTGGCAGGGGGGGAGGTCTTTGGTGATGGCTGCGTCGACTGGGTTGCAGGCTGTCGTGCAAACTTCTCCAATTTAGCAGCGGCAGCGCTCTGGCCGCCCCTCACCATCGTATCAATGCCCAGCACAGCTCAAAGTCTCGCTATTCAGTGTCAAGAGGTATAGCAGTAGGGCGGTAGATGCAGTATCAGCAGCTGCCGGGCACTGGGAGAGCCAGCTGCCAGGCCAGTGGGAGAAGGGGGGAACCCGGTGGGTGCAGTGGTAGATAGATATAAATGTAAATCCAATATGTGGTGTGTGATGTTCCAAGGGTAAAGGCAGGAGAAGGGCAGCTGGGGTCATTCCAAACTCTTCCAGCCCAGCTCAATTTCACACTCGCTGCGCCCTGCTGTAAGGGGAGAGGGAGGAAGCTGCAATCAAGATGGCCGCCCAGCACCTTTATTATTTCATCCTCTCACCCTGCACCAGCCCTCAGGGAAGCTGACTTATTGCTGTGTGGAGCCCTGGGGGTGCAGGAGTGAGGTGTCTTTGTCCCCAGGAGCCGCCAGCCGCTGTGTCTGCCTCCGGCGCGGGATCGCGCGCACGCGCACACGCGCGCCCGGCGGAGCTCCAAACCTGAGGCCGGGGATTGAATTGCGGCCTAGGCCCGAAGTCTGGGCGGCCGCTGGCGCGGGCGGGAGTGTTCGTTTCGGGCAGCGACTGTGCCTGCTGCCTCCCCAGTGCTGATAGGCAAGAGTGGGGACCAGGGAAGACCGGAGTGTAGAGCCCCAGGATTGAATCAGGATCTTTTTTCCAGGGAGCTCCTCGGTCTTGCTGCCTAGTCCCTTGCTGCCGTGGCCACGCCCCCAGTTTACTTGCTCTTTAAATAACCTCATACAATGGATTTATTTAATTTCTTGGAGAACTTTGACATTTTCTTACTCTTTCTACAACAACATTGTAATGTCAATAAATATGTGTCAGACCCTTTGACACAGATATATAAAATGTGGAGATGTAATTCTCAGCAGGCCCTCATCTTACATATCTACCAAATAGATATCAAAACATTCTCAATTGGATGTGATATGTGAGCTGCTTGTAGACACGTCCAGTGTATTATCTCAGGGAGAACACCTGGCCTTCCACGTTGAGATAGAATCAGCACAAGAGGACGTGAGACAAGTGCTTGTGTCCTTGGAAACCCATGTGGATATTCAGAATGTTTGGCAATGACTACTTCTGTGATCACATCGAGAGTCATTTCCCCCACAGTGTTGTGTTATAACAGGTTTTCTTGTGTATGTCTCTATGGCTTCTACTTTTACTCTCTTGTAGGTAGGAACTTACACGAATAGGGACACTGCTTTAGTGCTTCAGTGTGTAGAACAAGAAAGATTGGAAGTCATGTGTGTCCACTGTGCATTCACTCAGCATGGTACAGCTGTGGGTATGCACCCAGCTCGACCAGTACTGTCCAATTCTCCAGAGTTTTCCCAGCAACCACTTTGCAACACCTCACACATCATGTCGGATTCAGTATGAATGACCGGTGGACGGGATGTCAGTGGTCAGTATACCGACAGCAGCATCCCATCCATCAGAATCCCGACAGCCCCCCATTAAACCCCCTAACCCTCACCTTTTCCCTTCCCTAAAACTCCCTTGTGGGTGCCAAACCCTCACCCTCCCCGGTGGTGCCTAACCCTCCCTTCCATGCTGCCTAACCCTAACTCCCCCCACTGGGTGCCTAACCCTAACCTCCCCGTCTATGTGCCTAACCCTAACCTTTCGTCCCTGGTCCATTGACCCTAACCCCCCTTCTGCTGCCTAAACCTAACTGCCCCCCCCCCCCCCCGCGTGGCAGGACGGCAGCGCGACCCGCTGTCCGAGCGATCGGGATGCCAGTTGTTGGTATTTTGATGCCTGCATTCTGTCTGGCGTCGCTATGTCGACGCCGGGTTTGTGTCCTTCCTTGGGATCCCCGTGTCGGTATATCGACCGCCGGGATCTATGACATGTGCTGTTGTAGTATCATGATAACATTGATACTTTGAGTAAATAAGTGCTTGATGCTTGGGAGCAGAAGATGTTGCTCCCACTGCTTCTTGTTTGCTGCAGTAAGAAGCTGTCTCTGACGGCTCCAGGTCCTTGTGCCTCGGCTGGTTCTGCTTGTGGAGTAGAGAAGGTAACTTATGTGGTTACTGGGGGTCATTCCGAGTTGATCGCTTGCTAGCTGTTTTTAGCAGCCGTGCGAACGCATAGTCACCGCCCACGGAGGAGTGTATTTTTGCTTTGCAAGTGTGCGATCGCATGTGCAGCCGAGCTGTGCAAAAACATTTTGTGCAGTTTCTGAGCAGCTCTCAACTTACTCAGCCGCTGCGATCACTTCAGCCTGTCCGGAGCCGGAACTGACGTCAGACACCCGCACTGCAAACGCTTGGACACTCCTGCATTTTTCCAAACACTCCCTGAATACAGTCAGTTGACACACACAA
This sequence comes from Pseudophryne corroboree, assembly GCF_028390025.1. Lineage (NCBI taxonomy): Eukaryota > Metazoa > Chordata > Amphibia > Anura > Myobatrachidae > Pseudophryne > Pseudophryne corroboree. The sequence continues at coordinate 756,070,136 of NC_086448.1, forward strand.
ACACCTTCTTCCTGTCAATCTCCTTGCGATCGACTGTGCGAATGGATTCTTCGTATAATCCATCGCCCAGCAATGATCCGCTTTGTAGCCGTACGACACTCCTGCTCATTGCAGTGCATAGACATGCTCAGTTCTGACCTGATCGCAGCGCAGCAAAAAAAACCTAGCGTGTGATCAGGTCGTAATGACCCCCATAGTTTTTATGCACTTATGCATTTTCTACTTGAGATTACTGTAATTTATAGGGCCTCTAAGCCTGAAGTCACAAAGGGGGTATTTAATTAGTCAAAAAAACAGCACTTAACGCCCGTTTGTAGGTCGAATTCACATTTTACCTATTCAAAGTGCATTCCGATTTTTCGACTTGTTGAAAAATCTGCCTGGGCTTATTTTGATGAATTTGTGTTCATTTTCGACAGTTTTTTTGGTCTGTTTTTGCCCATGCCGATTCGACAAAAAAATAAAAAATAAAAAATGAAAAGGCATGGCGAAAACGGAGAAAAAAAACCTGTCGAAAACTCCCGCTATTGAATACCAAATTAGTGCCAGTTTTTCAACTGTTGGAAAACTCTGCACTAATTGAATATCCCCCATAGCGGCTGAGCATCTCTGTGGCCACACCGACCCTATCCATAGCTGTCATAATAATCACCATTTCAGGTGTAAAAGATCCATCTGAAATGGCTAATTTACATGTACACACAAGTCTGCATTGCACAAGTGGAGGTACAGTACAGCTGAATTGCACATGGCAGTTGGGAGACCCTCCCTCACTCTCTGCTGGGCTAAGCAGAGCAGCAGTGAATAGACGCTCTGTGCATGCGCACAGCTTCTGTTCACTGGGAGAGAGGAACGAGGACATGCCAGCAACTTACAGAGTGCTTGGCATGCCCCCCACAGCCGCGAAAACTGGAGTGTGACCCGCAATTGCGGCACTTCTGCAAGGCCATGCCCACTAACCGTGAGACCACACCTCCTATTTTGGTCACGCACCTTCGCTGCACATCTGTGTCCCTCCTCCCAATTTTCTAAAGTTAGGAGGTATGAGATACTTACATTTAGCTTTATGTCAGCCTCATAGGGGAGAATTGAATTGCAGTCGAATTGTTCACCCGGCCAAATTCCCATGACACCCAGGATCTCGCTCAAAACCATGGGGTGGCAAGCACTTTTAAGCAAACAGGATACAAATTGGGCTGGGTGTGAAGGGTGCAAATCAGGCTGCCGTTGCAGATTTAGAATATTATAGCAGGAAGTTACCACACAAAGTACCATTTTTATTCTACACAGAATTACGAATGGTCTATGCTTAGTGAATGGTCAAACATATACATTTCTAGGCCCCATTGAAATGCTTTCATGATGTTTGAATCCTTGAAACTACTCTATTCTGCTCTATAGTCAATCTTAAATTCACATAGACATGCTCTATAGTTAAAATAATACAACCTATATCATAATAATAATAATAATATATAAGGCTGCCTTTTATGTAAAGTTTCTGTCCCAGGGCAGTGATAAAATCTACTTTAGATGGTGGTAACATTTTTCTTTTTTCTTCTCGGCACCAGTGGCACAGAGTTTAGCCCTGCCTTCCGCCATGCCGATAAATTCCGCCTCCTTTCCCTGGCAGTCCCCAGTGCAGGGCATAGTTGCCTACCCTCCTGCATCCTGCGGGAGGCTGCCGTTTCAGTCATATATCTCCTGCTGAACCTGCTTTGTAGCTCACATCTCCCGGATTCTACAGATTCTGCCAGGGGTGACACTAAGGCATTTCTTTGCAAGAACAGTGATTTACAGTAGCTGCTCAGGAGTAACTGCTGACGACACTCATTGTCCACCTTTGTGTAACCCCTGTCAGGAGAGAGAGACAGCAGCACATGATCGCACTCGGGGAGGGGGGGGGGGGGGGCGCGGTATCCAATTAGAGGTGAAACGAAGGGCCTGATTCAAACCTGATCGCTGTTTTGCGTTTTATCACGGCGGGCGATTATCGATTGACCGCACATGCATATGGATCGTAATGCGCAAAGCCAAACTACGAAAGAATACAGCATCTTTTTTGATCGCTAGGCGTACGCAAGTTGAATGACAGGAAGCGGATGTTGGCCACTTTCTGAGAGCAAATTTGCAAAGGAACGATGAGGTCTGATTCGGGCCCAATATTGTGTGTGAAAAACTGCTGTTTTTCGAACTTTTTTCCAATCTTTCACTGATATTTTTTTAAAGGCTATCCAATTTGGTCACCTGTAAAAAATACATTCTCTTTCAAAAACAGACAGGTTCAGTGAAACCTGTGTGTTTTCGGTAGAAACAGCCCCGTTTTCGCATGAAAACGAGGCTGTTACCAGGGATTTGGTTTTGCCTGCCCAAGGCAGGTGAAACAAAATCCCTGATAAACCGCGTCTCGTGCTGGCTTATCAGGGCTAATTAGATAACCCCCTAGTGGAACAATTAGCAATGGTCAATTGGATTTCCCCCACAGTCTCTTAACTATTCTGGTGTGCACTCATCAATAGTGTGCTGCTGCTAAAGAGCTGTTAGGGAAAGAATATTTGTTAGTAATCTTTCTTTAGTTGAAGAATTCACACAAGGTCAAATTGCGTTTGGGGTTTATTGCATAGGCATCACATTTATCATGCATATTTTGCTAAGTAAGAAGAAAAGAAATATCACAGCAAATATATATTTGCAAACAAATCCCGTACTGCAGACAGCAATGTTAATATAAAATACTTGCAAAACTTCCCAAAATATATTGTTACTAATGGTATATAGAAATATCTTGCAACAAAAAGCATTTAAGCATAGACACGCCCATTTGTGGAACTAGACATGTCCTTTGGTCAGAGTATGACGCGCCCCCTCGGCAGCGCACTGCGTTTTGCGCAGTACAGCCTACTGTAATCTCCCTGACTCCAGTTTTCAAAAGTAGGCAAGTATGGTGCAGGGTCATCCATCGATGATTTCAAAACATCTATGGATCTCTATTGATGGCTTCATACAATCAATGTCACCTATACGGGGCACCATTGATGGTGCCATTGATGTTTAACTCACCGATGCTATCCCTGCATTCATCCACTCCTCTATAGATGTGGGCTGGAGGTAAGATAGAACTAGTCTTTGTGAATCATGTCATCATGTCACCATCCCTCCACCCTAATGCATAAGCATCTTTGCCCTTATATTGTGATGCACATCCAGGTGCATGTACGTGTGTGTGTGTGTGTGTGTGTGTGTGTGTGTGTGTGTGTGTGTGTGTGTGTGTGCGTGTGTGTGTGTGTGTGTGTGTGTGTGAACAAATTATTTAAAAAAAGAAATCTGTAACCTTGAACTTGAATATAAATAACTTACATCCTCCCTGCACCCTGTGTTTTTCTCTTGACAGATCATCTGTGATGTACACCTGTTGTTATGAATGGATAGGTAACCACTAGTAGTCTAGTAGTGGCCGGCTGTGGGCGTGAGCAGGGGACAGTGCTGGGGTGCAGGTAGCGCATGCAGGCAGAGGTGTAACAAGTGTTTTTGGTGCCCAGGGCAAGATGAAAAATGGTGACCCCCCAAAAAAAAAAACAACAACCCAAGAATCTATAAAAGCTTATATAGAAGAAATCTTACATAGGTGCATAAACTAGGACAGGGATAGAGGAGGGGGGCTGTGCTGGGCAATAGGAACAGGAAGCAGAAGCAGTCTCTGTGGTATACATATGAAGGATAGGGGAGGGAGGACTGTGAGGCAAAAGGGGTAAGAGGAAAGGATATTGCCTGTACTACTATAAATATAACACAAAGCATAGGACAGAAATAGCTGGGGGAGGGGGGGGGGGGTTGTGTGGGGCAATATGGGCAGGAAGTAGAGGCAGTCTCAGTCTGTAGACATATAGCTGAGGACAGGAGTGGGAGAACTGTGAAAAGCAATAGGGGCAGATGTAGTGCCTGTAAACATATAACAAAGGGAGGAGAGGAGGGGAGGGAGAAAGAGAGAGGGAGGGAAGAAGGAGGAGGAGAAGAGAGAAGAAGAAAGAGAGGGTGGAGGAGAAGAAGAAAGAGAGGAAAGGGGGAGAAGGAGAAGAGAGAGAGCGGGGAAGATGAGAAGAAGAGAGAGGGAGAGAGGGATGGCGGAGGAGGAGAAGAGGAGAGGAATAAAAAGAGAGAAGGAGGAGGAGGAGAATAAGTGAGTAGGAGAAAGGGAGGGAGGAAGTAGTGAGAAAGAGAAAGGGAAGGAGGAGGAGGAGAAGAAGAAGTGAGAAGGAGAAAGAGGGAGGAGGAGAAGAAGTGAGGAGAAAGGCAGAGGGTTGGAGGGAGGGAGGAGAATTGAGGAGAAAAAAAGGGTGGGAAGAAAGAAGAAGACGTTAGAAGGAGAAAGAGAGAGAAGGAGAGGAGGAGAAGAGAGAGAGAGAGAGAGAGAGGTGGGGATGAGAAGAAGAGAGGGTGGAGGAGAAGAAAAGAGAGAGAGAGAGAGGAGTGGAGGAGGAGAAGAAGACAGAAGGAGAAAGAGGGAGAGAGGATAAAAGAGAGAGAGGGAGAAAGGGGAAGAAGTAGAAAGCAGGAGAAAAGAGCAAGGAAGAAGAAGTGAGAAGGAGACAGAGAAAGAGAGAAGAGGAGAGGAAGAGAGAGGAGGAGAGTAAGAGAGGGTAGTAGAGGAGAGAGAGAGGGGGGAGAAGAAGAGAGGGATGGAGGAGGAAAGGAGAAAGAGGGAGGGAGGAGGAGAAGAAAGAGGGAAAGAGAGCAGGGGAGAAGGAGGAGGAAAAGAGAGAGGAGAGTAAGAGAGGGGATATGAGGAGAAGGAGAAAGAGGGAGGAGGAGGAGAAGAAGTAGAAAGAGGGAAGGAGGGAGGAGGAGAAGAAGGAGAAAGAGGGAAGGAGGAAGGAGGGGAAAAGAAGAAGATGAAAGGGAGGGAGGAGGAGCAGAGAGGGAGAAAAAAGAGGGAGGAAGGAGAAGGAGGGAGGAGGAGAAGACAGACAGGGAGGGAGTAGGAGGAGAAGAAGAGAGAGGAAGAGGGAGGGAGAGAGAGAAGAGAGAGGGAGGAGGAGAAGATGAAAGAGGGCAGGAGAGGTGGGATGAGAGAAGAGAGAAGAGTAGGAGAAGAAAGAAAGGAGGAGAAGGGGGAGAGAGGGGGATAAGAAGAGAGGGGAGAGGAAGAGAGAGGGGAGAAGAAGAGAGGAAGAGAGAGGGGAGAGAAGAAGAAAAAGAGAGGGAGACGGAGGGAGAAGAATGAGAGGGAGGGAGTACTAGGAGAAGAAGAAGAAGAAGAAGAAATAGGGAGAGGGAGGAGAAGAGAGGAATAGGAGAAGGAAGAGAGAGGAGATGAGGAGAAGAAGAGAAAAGAGAGAGGAGAAGAGGAAGAGAGAGGGAGGAGGAGAAGAGAGGAGAAGGAGAGAGATGCAGAAGAAGAGAAAGGAGGAAAAGAGACATACAAAATATATCACATTTATTAATAAATCACACAGTTAGATTAATCAATAAAAATATGAGTATATATACTCAATATAAATATATACAAAAACATATTAGCTGTGGGGTTACCATGGTTGGAGCGGCTGAGTGTATGGAAGCAGTGTCTCTCTCTGATAATAACCGGGAGGGTGCCAATGGAATGTGCACCTGTTGCAGAGATTCTCTGCAGGGTCAGCTGCGTGTGGCTCCCCGAAGCTAAAGGGTGCTATGAATTCCAACCAGCATCCACCAGCTCTGCAGCAGGGAGCTACAAGGGGACATACACAGGGTTAAGGTATGTACAGTGTGTCAGACACTGGGAGTGGAGTTGTACAAGGCTTCATACACACAGGGGTAGAGGTATCAGGTTGCCATACACTGGGGAGGGGGGGCACCAAGGGTAGTGCACACACACAGAAGGGTAGAGGGGTACAGGGTGTCATACACACACAGAGGTAGGGAGATACAGGGTATCACAAACACATGCAGGGATAGGGAGAACAGGGTGTCATGCACACACAGGGGTAGAGGGGTACAGGGTGTCACACAGAGGTACGGAGATACTGGGTGTCACACACAGGGGTAGGGGTACAGGGTATAACTCACACACAGGGGTAGAGGGATACAGGGTGTCACATACACACACGGGTAGGGTACAGGGTGTCACACACACATACAAGTAGGGGGTACAGGATGTCTCTTACACACACACACACACACACACACACACACACACACACACACACGGGTAGGGTGGTACAGGGTGTCACAAACACATGCAGGGATAGGGGGGACAAGGTGTCACGCAGAGGTACGGAGATACCAGGTGTCACACACACAGGGGTAGGGGTAAAGGCTATAACACACAGACACACACACAGGGGTAGGGGGGTACAGGGTGTCACGCACACAGACACACACACAGGGGTACAGGGTGTCACACATACATACAAGTGTAGGCGGTACACGGTGTCACACACACACAGGGGTATGGGGATACAGGGTGTCACAAACACACAGGGGTAGAGGGATACAGGGTGTCACAAACACACAGGGGTAGTGGGGTAAAGGGTGTCACACACACACACACACACACACACACACACGAGTAGGAGGGTACAGGGTGTCACGCACACATGCAAGGATAGTGGGGTACAGGGTGTCTCACACACACACACACACACACACACACACACACACACACACACACACACGTAGGAGGGTACAGGTACGGGGGGTAAAGGGTGTTACAAACACACAAAGTGGTAAGGGAGTACAGGGTGTGTCTCACACACACACACACACACACACACACACACACACACACACACACGGGTAGGGGTGTACAGGGTGTCACAACACACAGAAGTAGGGAGTACAGGGTGTCACAAACACACAAACACACAGGGGTAGTGGGGTACAGGGTGTCACACACACAGGGGTAGGGGGTACAGGGTGTCACGCACACATACATGGATAGGGGGGTACAGGGTGACACAAACACACAGGGGTAGGGGGGTACAGGGTGTCACAAACACACACACACACCCACACACACAGGGGTAGGGGGTACAGGGTTCCTCGGTCATCCACCGATCTATGCTCCAATCCACCTCAGGTGAAGTTCTTTCTGCCACTTCCATGCACAGCCAAAACTCTCCAGGATACGTTCTGTGAGCTTTACTGAGGAAGTTGCATTGCATTGTGATTGTCAAATCAGTTTTATACTTTTTGAATTATATTTTTATGGGTAAACACGCGAATCTGAAATAATTCTGATTATAAGATCTGGATATTCTTCATAGCAGTCCACCAAAATATGGATGTATAACTGCCAGTATCTTTAAAAAGAACTTCAATCAATAGTTTTTATAAGGAACTCCCTAAATAGAGTTCTTAATTATTTTTAAGGCAGCCTGTGGAAATTTCCATCTATAATAAGCCCCCTCCAGGAGCTAATATAGAAGATTTTACTATCCTTATATTTAAGGTTGTGATTTTCTACATTTAAAATCACTTATGACAAGTAAACCTGTCATCTATATTTGTTACCCCTGATGAAGTCGATAAGACGAAACGCGTTGAGTCAGAAGTTTCCTACTTAGTTTGTGAAGATACTACCTTGTGAGCTCAAACCTTAAAAAGGTGAGGGAGCATCTAGAGTTCAAATTAGTCAACAAACGCAGTGGTTGTCTTTTTTACTGACATTTATTTTTATTATCTGTATACTCATTACATGATGAACTATGTAAAAATTGCATTTGTTCAAATGAATGTTATTAAAATAATCTTTTATTAATTGGCCTTGGGCCTCTTGTTTGGGTGACCATTTGGTGAGGGGTGTCCGTTACAGGTTCCCGGTCACAAACTTTCTCCAATATCCAACTTACACCTATGGAAACAACATTGGAAGAATTACCGTAAAGACGTTCCTATATAGCGCACTTGGGAATTTTGTTTATATATTATTATTATTATTATTATTATTATTATATGGCCTAATCTGTCAGTCATTAAAGCAAGACAATATGCAGTGCCGTTTGGAGCATTGGACGAGCGCATGAGGCGCCTGCCATGGCACTTGATGGCTCCTATCCTACTCCCCCTCCTCCCTTCCATTTACTCCGCTAGGGGGGTGGAGTTTTGCGGAATGACGCGGTTGCATTGTGACGTCACAATGCAACCGGGTCATTTTTTGAAACTCAGCCCTTCGAGCTGAGTACTATGATCGGGAGGAGGGGGAGCAGGATAGCAGTGCTGGTGGGCTGGCACCAGCACTGCTACATACCCAGGAAAAACGAGCATTACCCCTGTTAACAAGCATTACCCCTAGCAACGAGCATTACCCACCCCTGGGAACGAGCATGACACACAGATCCAGAGCATGAAACCCCTGGCAACGAGCATTGCACACCCCTGGCAATGAGCATGACACCAAGAGCAAGAAACCCCTGGCAACAAGCATGACACCAAGAGCATGAAACCCCTGGCAACAAGCATGACACCCAGCTAATGAAACCCCTGGCAATGAGCATGACACCCAGTGCATGAAACCCCTGGCAACGAGCATGAAACCCCTGGCAATGAGCAAGTAATTTAAAAGTAATTAGAAGCTTTACTGGAGGGCATAATATGTCATGGGCATTGTGGTGTGTGACATAATATGGTGCAGGGGGGCATTACTATGTGGGACTTAATATGGTGGAATTTTTTTTTTCTTCCTGTGGTGGTAGAAGTCTGTTGGTGCAAAAACTGGGGTGTAAGGTAATCTTTTCCTGCGAGGCCATGCCCATTTCAGTGAGGCCACACCCATTTTAGCGAGGCCATGGCCCCTCACTGGGAGCACTAGGTTATTTTTTTTATGTCTATGGGGGGATGGCGCATTTTTGAATGTCTATGGGGAGCCCCCACATTTTTTACTGATTGCACTGGGAGCCAAATTGTCTAGAAACATCCCTGACAATATGAATGGTGTAATGGTTAGCATTACTGCCTCACAGCACTGGGGTCATGGGTTCGATTCCCTCCCAAAAAATGAACCCTAGTGTGTGTATGCATGTACATGTGTTCAGGGCAGACTAGATGAGACAGGTTGTTCTTATCTGCCATCAAATTCTATGTTTCTATAGTGATCGTTCTCATTTAGCTTCCACCCTGTATTTATCATAAGTATCTCCTTTAAAGTGATTACTGTACATGGCATTAAACATTATCCATGTATCTCCCCAATTATGCAATTGTGATGATGCCAACATAAAAAGTGATAGAAAAAGAAAATAAATCCATGTGCAGTTTCATTTTAAGACAGTTTAACTGTTATTCAGTGTCTAATAATGGAAATATACTACACCAAAAAGATGTCCAAAAATGTTCCTTTGGGTACTAGGTGTCTGACAGCCCTTAGCAAATGTCTTAATCTACTTAGACGTCTGGCAGGTAATATATAAGCTTGAGGACCCGTCTTCAATGAATAATAATGAAACTGTCACTCCAAAAGGTAGTTACTTACTCTAACTTCTTAAACTTAAATTCATGAGTCTCTGTGACAAACATGGTTTAGTTTTAAAGCTGCCCTAGTTTTACTAAGATACCTCTCCTTTAACCGGATTCATCTACTCTGAACTATGAACTGTAAGACCATCACAAGCTGCAGGACATACGTTGACATGGGGCCATGAGTGAAGCTTTACATTATATGATAAACATGCATTTTATAATATCTAGGGGCAGATATACTAAGCCTTGAAGAGTGATAAAGTGGAGAGAGATAAAGTACTAGCCAATTAGCTCCTTCCAACTGCCATGTTACAGGCTGTTTCTGAAAAGAATTATAGCTTAGAGCTGATGGGCTGGTACTTTATCTCTCTCTCCACTTTATCACTCTCCAAGGGTTAGTACATCTGCCCCAGGCGAACTCTGCATTAAACGCAGGACATTAGGGGCCCTACTGTACATGACAGAATATCAGCAAAGCTCTGCTGTGTAATAAACATCAGGGACAAGGATGTAGCTACCATAGGTGCAGGCAGTGCAGCTGCTATGGGGCCCAGAGCTGAAAGGGGCCCACCTTCCCTGCGTTCCCAAAGTTACATGTGTTATATACAGTTTTCGCTATTGGGTAGTACGTAGGGGTCCTTTCATACTTTTTCCTTGGGGCCTGCAATATATCTAGGTATGCCCCTGGACCTGCTTATTGTAGTGTGGTATAAAATGAACTGGAGGGCATTTCAATGTTATATAATATGAACCGGGGCATTGTAAAGAGGCACAATATGAACAGGCAGCACTATATATCATAATGTGAATTGGGGATACTGTGCAGCATAACAGTGGCAAATGCAGGATTTGCATGGGGGGGTTTCCAGAACTGGGTGGAGCCAAGCACGGGGGTGGGGACTGAGGTGACCCAGTATATGCCGGGTCCGTAAAACTAGTGTGTCTGTGTATATATATATATATATATATATATCTATCTACACATATATATATATATACCGTATATACACACACACACACACACACACACACATATATATATATATATATATATATATACATGCATACATATATACATATACACATAGCATATTAAACATGCATACATATATATATATATATATATACATACAGTACACGTATATACGCATGTATATATATCATATGTGTGTGTGTGTTTATATGTATGTATATACATGTGTGTATATATGTAAGCACATGGATATAAATGTACTATAATTAAAATAAAGTAAACTTTTATTAAGCACTTACAAGTGCCACCAGGAAGACAGCAGGCTGCAGAGGACGCTAGACAGCCATTAATAATACTCACGCAGCTAAAAAAAAAAAAAAAAATTTTGGTGGAGGGGGGTTTCTGGGTGCCCGGACCCCCCCCCCCCCCCCCCCCCCCCCCTGGGTGCGCCACTGCATAATGTGTACTGGCAGCTCTGAAATGTGACATAGGGTGAACTTAAGCACTACTGGGATTCATAAAAGAAACTAGGGCACTACTATAGGGCATGACATTAAATAAGGCTCTACTATGGTTCAGAATATGAACTAGGGCACTATTCTAGGACATAAAAGTAACAACTGCTGCAGAGAAGTGTCTACATAGAAGCATTGGGACGGGGGCCCTTCAGAATGTTGCTATGGGGCCCACAAAGTTCTGGCTACGCCCCTGATCAGGGAGGACTACTTGGAATACCTCTCCTCTAGTAGAATAACAATGCATACTGTAATTTAAGTGCATGGTCTGGAACCTTGGTCCTAGGGGAGGTCCCTTGTACACTTGTGGAGCTGATTAACCCTTACAGATCGGGAGAACACTCCTTAACAATTCCTCATGTCTGAAAGAGACAATCATTGGAGAATTGTAGGAAATCAGTATAAAGTACTTAGGGGCTCATTTATCAACGAGTGATAAAACTCGTTGTGTATGATAAATGGTGCTCCAGCCAATCAGTTCCCAACAGTAATTTTTCAAACACATGACAGTTAGGAACTAAACACATGGCAGTTGGGAACTGAAAACATGACAGTTAGGAACTGAACACATGACAGTTGGGAACTGAACACATGACAGCTAGGAACTGAAGGAACTGAACACATGACAGTTGGGAACAGATTGCTAGGAGCATCATTTGTCATATGCAACAAGTTTCATCATTCACAACGAGTTTTATCACTCATTGATAAATGAGCCCCTTGGTATTTAGTTTCCCATGTATGAAAAGATGGTAGGTCACATAACTACATCCCGAAAGATGTATACACTGTAGTTTTAAATTCTAGATCAAATTCTAGATCAAATGTTTCGAGTTCGTTTCAGCATTTCGCATTCCGTAGCACGATCCAATATCACAAGATATCTTTTCCTTCCCATAAATGTGTATACAAGTTTGTTGCAACTCCATGGATACCGCATAAGGCACATATATAGGCAACATTGGGGGTCATTCGCTAGCTTTTTTTGCAGCGCTGTGAACAGATAGTCGCCGCCTATAGGGGAGTGTATGTTTGCTTTGCAAGTGTGCGATCGCATGTGCAGCCGAGCACTACAAAAAAGTTTTGTGCAGTTTCTGAGTAGGGCTGAACTTACTCAGCCGCTGTGATCACTTCAGCCTGTTCTTGCCTGGAATTGATGTCAGACACCCGCCCTGCAAACGCTTCGACACGCCTGCGTTTTTCCAAACACTCCCAGAAAACGGTCAGTTGACACTCACAAACGCCCTCTTCCTGTCAATCTCCTTGCGATCAGCTGTGCGAATGGATTCTTCGTACAATCCATCGCTCAGCAACGATCCGCTTTGTACCCGTACAATGCGCCTGCGCATTGTGGTGCATGCGCATGCGCAGTTCTGACCTGATCGCAGCGCAGCGAAAAATCCTAGCGTGAGATCAGGCCGGAATGACCCCTATTGTGCCCACTCACTAAATGTATCGCCTAGACACAGAGCACTGCACTATATTTGAAACATTGCAGTAAGAAGGTCAAATACCTTAGCTCTACTGGCATTATTAACGCACAAAATGTAGGAGCTGATTGGCTGGTACTTTATCTCTCTGCACTTTATTACTCTCCAAGGCTTAGTACATTCAGCCGCTTTGTGTTGTTACTGGTTTCCAGTTGATACATAGGCTGCACCAATACTGGTGCATGTTTCTGCATTATGTGAAGACAATGAACAAACTTTCATGATTCATTTCAGCATCCATGAGTTTTCCTTTCCCTGAAAGACAATACCGAGATCTCATGAAATAATATTTTGTGGAAGAGTTTTGTGGTGGAAAAGTCTCTCCTGTTAGACAGAAAGTTTTGTGCTAAGCTATTAGTGTGCGCCAATAGCAGAACACGCTACAAATTGCTCAGTTTAACCTATAAAAGCTCTATTCAAATATGTTTTCCCTACTGTTATTCACATTGCATTTAACATCTCATAACCTTCTGTGAGCTAATAGGTTTCAGCAAGATCAATATCTGTTTGATTTCCCAAAAGAAAAAGTGTAGCATTTATGAATAAAAGAACAAACCTCAGAATGGATGGCTCTGCCGGCCTGATTGATTAGAACCACTTAGACACTGGAACAATTTAAAAGAAAAATATTCCCAGTGGATCGCATCAAATTTCTATTTGTGAAGACAGAATTTTTCTACTATTGCAGAAATACAGATAAACCTGACAACTAACAAAATAGTATTCCCCCAATTACCCAGTACAGGGTACCAAAGTATCTTATAAGGGCTAGATGGTAGGTGCATACCTCCAACGAGTCACTGTAATCATGGGCGTAAATTCATCCTAGTTGCCCCCGAGGCAAGTTTGAGTTTGGTTCCCCCTCCGGATTAAAGGCCTCAAGGGCCTGGGCTGAATATGTTTAAGGGCCGGGCTGTTTCTAGACAATTTTGCTTCCAGTGTGAGCAGTAAAAAAATGATCCCCCCCCCCCTTCTCTCCGCCCATAGCCATTAAAAAATACGCCCCCCCCCCCCCCCCCCGGACATAGAAAACACAGATTTTGCGCTCGCCTTTGGCACACATGCGCCCACATGGGTGTGTGGCCTCGCAAAGATGGGCGTGGCCTTGCAGGAAAAGACTAGCTTACACCCCAGTTTTTGCAACAACAGACCTCGGCCACTGCAGGAAAAAAAAATTCCACAATATTAAGCCCCACACAGTAATGCCCATTGCACCATATTATGCCACACACCACAATGCCCCTGATATATTATGTCCTACAGTAAAGCTTCTAATTACTTTTAAATTACCTGCTCGTTGGAGTTTCATGTGCTGGGTGTAATGCTCATTGCCAGGGGTTTCATGCTCTGGGTGTCATGCTCATTGCCAGGGGTTTCATGCCCTGGGTGTCATGCTCGTTGCCAGGGGTTTCATGCCTTGGGTGTCATGCTCGTTGCCAGGGGTTTCATGCCTTGGGTGTCATGCTCATTGCCAGGGGTTTCATGCCCTGGGTGTCATGCTTGTTGCCAGGGGTTTCATGAACTGGGTGCCATGCTCATTGCCAGGGGTTTCTTGCTCTTGGTGTCATGCTCATTGCCAGGGGTGTGTAATGCTCGTTGCCAGGGGTTTCATGCTCTGGCTCTGTGTGTCATGCTCATTCCCAGGGGTGGGTAATGATCATTGTTAGGGGTAATGCTTGTTGTCAAGAGTAAAGCTCGTTGCCGGGGGTGTAGAAGTGCTGGCCCCAGTCCACCAGCACTGCTATCCTGCCCCCCTCCTCCCACCCATATTACTCAGATTGGGGGGTGGAGTTTCATGAAATGATGTCACCACGCAACTGCATCATTCTGCGAAATTTCACCCCTCCTGAGTAGAGTACTATGGGAGGGAGGGGGTGTAGCAGGATAGGAGCCAGAAAGTGTCATGGCAGGCACCCCATACGATTGCACAGCTCACCCACCGGTAGAAACGGCACTTTTCAAGGGCCTGTTATGACGCCCATAGCAACCAATCAGATGCTGTCTATCATTTTCTAAAAGGCAATAGAGAAATGATAGACAGCAACTCATTGGTTGCTATGGGCAACATCACCAATTCTCTGTTTTAGACGCTTTAGTAACTTTACCCCATAGTCTCTGTACACTATTAGCCCCAATGTCTCCCTAAATATGTAAAAGTATAAAAATTGCATCATTTTGTGTGAAAATAGAAATACTATTTAATATATCTGATTTATGGCTGACCGTATGGCCGGCTGGTGTCTGGTCATCATCATACTATCATGAGGATGTGCCTATTTTTATGTGGACGTCATTTGCACCATTGTTAATCTGGCCCTGGCTGCAGTGCAGGTTGATAGAACCATCCTGTTCACTATTGCAGGTGTTAGCAGGGCTCCTGGGACCAGGCCCGGCGCTACCTTCTCAGCAAAGGGATGCAAAGCAGGTAGGCGCCAGGGTTGGAGAGGCGCTCTCCCTGCTTTGCATCCCTGTGCTGCGCCTGGGCCCCCTGCTGCCGGCTGCTGTGCCTGTCACACTGTTTGACAGACAGCGGCGCCAGCAGCATGAAGCTTCCCCCTGCGCCCCCCCTTCCCCCCTGACAGTAGTCCAGTGTCTGTGTGTGTCCAGCGACTGCCCGAAAAAGGAGCGGGGCTTACTGGCGCTGAGGGGCGGAGCTACACGGGACCATGGCCACACTGCAGAGGAAGACAGAAGGCAGAATACAGAGCCGGCCAGCCAGATGGTGAGTTGAGGGAGAGTGAGTGACAAAGTGTGAGTGTGTGTGTGTGTGTGTGTGTGTGTATCTACAGAATGTGTGTATTTGTACTGTATGTGTGTAATGTATGTACAGTATGTGTGTGTATGTAAATGTGTATGTGGTATATGTGTGACTGTGCAGCATAATGTGTGTAAGTGTCACTGGTAGAGGGGGCGTTGCGTGTAAGCGTCACTGGTACAGGGGGCGTTACGTGTGTAAGCGTCACTGGTAGAGGGGGCGTTGCGTGTGTAAGCGTCACTGGTACAGGGGGATGTTACGTGTGTAAGCGTCACTGGTACAGGGGGCTTTACGTATGTAAGCGTCACTGTTGCAGGGGGTGTTACGTGTGTAAGCGTCACTGCTGCAGGGTGAGTTACGTGTGTAAGTGCCACTACTACAGGGGGCGTTGTGTATAAGTGAAACTACCACAGGGTGAGTTACGTGTGTAAGCGGCACTACTACAGGGAGCATTATGTGTAAAAGCATTATGTGCGCTGTCCCTCTGTAAAGTATGGGAGGGCGCAAATTTATAGTTTGCTGGGGGGCGCCGAACACCCTAGCACCAGCCCTGCCTGGGACAGAGACAACTAATTCTGCAGGTTTTACCGCAGAGCTCTGTTGGAAAAGCAACGATCACACTTGGATCCTACTGTTAACCACACAGGTGCTACTGTACATGCAGGTGCCCTTTCAGGACTTGGAACCCGGAGGCCGGCGTCTCCATGAGATGCAGTTAATTTACCGGCTACCGGGATGCCGGCGGTCAATAGACTGTCGCTGGAATCCCGAAAACAGGCGAAATGCCGCTGCTCGGAATTCCGACTAGAGCCCCAATTTCCCACTCGGGTGGTGGTCCCCCGCGAAAGTCGGGACAGTTGGGAGGTATGGTACTGGCAGCTCTAAAATGTGATAGAGTGAACTTAAGCACTACTGCGATTCAAAAGAAACTAGGGCACTACTATGGGGCATAACATTAAATAAGGCTCTACTACAGTTCAGAAAATGAACTAAGGCACTATTATTATAGGGCATACAATTAACAGAGAAGTGTCTTTCTAGAAGCATTGGGATGGGGGCCCCTTCAGAATGTTGCTGTGGGGCCCACAAAGTTCTGGCTACGCCCCTGACTGCGGCTAATATGTACTGTATGTGCAGTAAGAGAACATTGACCGATGTGCATACAATAGCAGATCTGTCATCCACCTGAATGAGCCGCATTGGTAAGAAATGTCTTTCCTTATGCTTGAGTGACAGTTGCCATATCAATTGGAGCAAATTAATATTATCCATAGACACACACAGACATCAGTGGAAGAGTTTCTCATTTGTCCAAATGATCATGTTGCCAATGAATAACTTCTGAATGAAGAATCTATGTGACATTTACTCAGTCAGAAGATCAATATCAGCGTCCATAGCAGTTATTCAGTATAATTGCCTCTAATGTCCCATTATGAGGGCACACACACATAAGCAGGGTTACTGTGTATGTCATTAGAGACTTTCACTGCAGAACTTCACTGACTTTATCACTATACACGTGTACTGTTTCTCTGACAGCACTGGGCACATTTATGAAAACTGGTACAACAGCCAACGACGAAACATTAGCTCTACTGAATGGGACTGAGCCATCCCATAAATAGCAATATCCCAGATCCTGGGTGCAGGTAATAGAGCTGAATTCCATCTGACAGTTCTGTGTGTGAACATTTGCTGTGCAACTGAAATGGCCAGTTGCACAGTGGCTAGCATTGGTGCTCTGGATACCAAGCAGGGATGTACGTTTATTTGGATTCAGTACTGCTGCCCTGGTGGACCCGTAACCTTAAACACACAGTTAAGTAATTACCTGGTGACTTTATTTACTAAGCCTTGGACGGAGATAAAGTACCAGCCAATCAGCTCCTAACAGTCATTTACCTGTAGCATGGCAGTTAGGAGCTGATTGGCTAGTACTTTATCTCTGTCCACTTTATCTCCATCTAAGGCTTAGTAAATATGCCCCTATGATGGGAAAACCTCAGAATGAGAAGTAAAATGTACTGTAGGTTTCTAATTCAGTTAATGTTACAACGGGCTGAAGTTGAGAATCCGAAGGCTAGGCGTTCGTCGAAGGAGTGGCTGTAGAAACAGGGAGGAACTGAGGAGGCCGGATATAGTTACTTTTCATATAACTCAAGGTTCTAGGATGAGTAACTGGAGATCAGAACTCAAGGGTTAGGCTACAATACTCTGGAAGGAACTGAAAGAATGTTCACTGAAGAGACGTGGCCAAAGAACCTAGAATATCGCTGCTAAAGACTGAATGCTGATGAGGCTTGAATGAAGGACACTGAATATTACTATTGAAGAATGAATGCTGTGGTGGTGTGACTGAAGAACACTGGATTTAACTGTAGAAGAATGATTGTTGCAGAGGCGTGACTGAAGAACACTGGATAATAGGATTTTAATTACCTACTGGTAAATCCTTTTCTCGTAGTCCGTAGGGGATACTGGGAATCCATTTAGTACCATGTGGTATACACAGGTCCACTAGGAGCATTGGGCACTTTAAGAATTTGATAGTGTGTGCTGGCTCCTCCCTCTATGCCCCTCCTACCAGACTCAGTCTAGGAAACTGTGCCCAAGGAGACGGATATACTTTGAGAGAAGGATATAGAAAAAAAGAAAGTGGTGAGATTACCAACCAGCACACACAGAACAATGGGAAAGCCATGCTAACCAAACATGAAACCACGAACAGCAACCACTGAACCCAACAACATTACTGAACTAAGTCATAGTGCAGTAAAAACGAAGCACCGGGCAGGCGCCCAATATCCCCTGCGGACTACGAGAATTTTTTTACTGGTAGGTAATTAAAATCCTATTTTCTCTTACGTCCTAGGGGATACTGGAATCCATTTAGTACCATGGGGAAGTACCAAAGCTCCCACACCGGGTGGGGGAGTGCTGAGGTTCCTGCAGAACTGATTGACCAAACTGAAGGTCCTCAGAGGCCAAAGTATCAAACTTGTAAAACTTTGCAAACGTGTTCGAATCCCCACTGAGGTGCCAACCACCGGAACACCTCCGGGTGGAGGCCCCACTCCCCCGGGTGCAGGTTGCATCTGCTGAGGAAGTCTGCTTCCCAGTTATTTACTCCCGGAATGAAGACAGCCAACAACGCCACGGCGTGTTATTCCGCCCAGAGGAGCGTGTTATTCCGCCCAGAGGAGAATTATTGACACCTCTGACATTGCTGCTCTGCTTTTCGTTCCACCCTGTCGGTTTATGTACGTTACCACCGTTACATTGTCAGGACTTGAATGGCCTGATTCCGAGTAGAGATGAGGCCTGCAGAAGGGCATTGTAGATTCCAAGATGTTTATTGGAAAGATGACTTCCTGACTTGACCATCCTCCTTGAAACTGCACCCCCTGGGTGACTGCTCCCCAATTTCTGAGGCTTGTGTCTGTGGTTAGCAGAATCCAATTCTGAATCCCGAAATTCCGACCTTCGACGAGGTGAGAAGTCTGTAGCCACCACAGAAGGGAGATTCTGGCTCTTGGCGACAGACAGATCCTTTGGTGCATGTGAAGATGCGATCTGGGCCATTTGTCCAACAGATCCAGCTGGAAGGGCCTTGCATGAAACCTTCTGCAATGAAGCGCCTCGTAAGAGGCCACCATTTTTCCCAGAAGGTGAATGCACAGATGCACTGAGATCCGGGTTGGCTTCAGGACAGCCCAAACCATCGACTGTATTAGCCTTCTCCAAGGGAAGGAACACTCTCTGAGACTCGGTGTCCAGTATCATTTCCAGGAAAGGAATCCTCTGCGTCGGTTCCAGGTGAGATTTCGGTAAGTTCAGAATCCACCCGTGATCCAGGAGTAGTCTGGTTGAGAGGCCAATGCTGTCCAACAACCGCTCCCTGAACGGTGCTTTTATCCGAAGATCGTCCAGGTACAGAATTATGGCCCTCATTCTGAGTTGTTCGCTAGCTGCTTTTGTTTGCAGCGCGGCGTTTAGTTGAAAAAGCGGCACTTCTGCGCATGCGCGTCGTTCTTTCACACAAAACTATGCAGTTTCATACAAGGTCTAGCGACGCTTTTCAATCGCACTGCTGATCGGTGAGTGATTGACAGGAAGTGGGTGTTTCTGGGCGGAAACTGAGCGTTTTCGGGGAGTGTGTGTAAAAACGCAGGCATGCCCGATAAAAACGCAGAGAAAAAAAAAAGGCTGGGGAAACAGGGGAGTGGCTGGCCGAACGCAGGGCGTGTTTGTGACATCAAATCAGGAACTAAACAGTCTGAAGTGATCGCTAGCTAGGAGTAAGTTTCGAGATGCTCAGAAACTGCACAAACTTTTTTTGGAGCAGTTCTGCGATCCTTTCGTTCGCACTTCTGCTAAGCTAAGATACACTCCTTGAGGGCGGCGGCCTAGCGTTTGCACTACTGCTAAAAGCAGCTAGTGAGGGATCAACTTGGAATGAGGGCCTATGTTCACTCCCTGTCTGTGGAGTAGAAACATCATCTCTGCCATCACTTTGGTGAACACCCTCGGTGCAGTGGAGAGACCAAATGGCAGGGCCTGCAACTGGTAGTGACAGTCCTGCAATGCAAACCGTAGATAAGCCTGATAAGGTGGCCAGATCGGAATGTGAAGGTACGCATCCTTGATATCTAGAGACACTAGGAATTTCCCTTCCTCCAGACCTGAAATCCACTCTCTCAGAGACTCCATCTTGAATTTGAACACTCGTAAGTACGGGTTCAACGACTTGAGGTTCAAAATCACTCTTACCAAACCGTCCGGATTCGGTACTACAAACAAGTTTGAATAATACCTCTTGTTTTGCAGATGAGGTGGAACTGGAACAATGACTTGAGTCTGTACCAGTTTTTGAATGGCGTCCTGTAAGGTTATACTTGCCTCTTGCGAAACTTGTAAGCCTGATTTGAAGAATCTGTGAGGTGGGAGCTCCTGAAACTCCAGTCTGTAGCCCTGGGAAATAAGATCTATGACCCAGGGATCCTGGCACGAAACTGTGACTGAAAAATGTTAGTCAGGCTCCCACCCGCCAGTCTTCCAGGCATCGTGGTTCACCGTCATGCTGAAGGCTTTGAGCAAGCAGAACTGGAGCTCTGTTCCTGAGAACCGGCAATTGCTGATTTGCTTGGTTTACCTCTAGCGCCTCCGGTGGCTGTAGAAGAACCTCTGGTTTTGCCCTTAAACTTGGCAGTCCGAAAGGACTGTAGATTAGGTCCTGAGTAGGCTTTCCTGGCTGGGGGAGCTGCAGAAGGAATAGATGTGGATTTATCCGCAGTAGGTTTGGAGATCCTGCAGTCTGCGTCAGCAGTCCACTGGCGTAGCCAGTGCCAGATTAATGTCCACATGGGCCTGGAGCTGAAATTTATGAAGGGCCTATTAATTGTTGCTGCCGCAGAGCCGGGTGGGGGGATAGACAGGGTATATGTCATCCCGAGCCCTCCACTCTCAGGGGCCCTCCCCGTGCCTGCCGCAAACCACCGACCGATTACAGGTATTTTTTTACATTTTTTATTATTATTATGAAAAGAAGTTCAGCTGTCGGAGTGCCCTGCCCCCATGTGTTCAATGGTTTCCTCCAACTCTCCCACCATGCACCTTGAAGCGGAGTACCCAATACGGCCAGCACACAGCAGCGGGCACTGATTTACATTTGCATTAAAACTGATTTACATTTGCATTAAAGGAGACCACATAGAAGGAGCAGCAATGGATGGCTACGCTCTCCTTCCGCATAAGTGAGCACAACCATCACATAACAGGAGAACCATTACAGCCCCAACGGTGGGCATCCATCTGCACTATCCGATGGCGACAAGTGCAGCTATGCGATGTCTCTATAGAGCAGAAGATGACTTCAAACGTAGACTTTATCAGCCACAATTTGAATTAAAAGGAAGATTGTGGAGTAGTTTCTTAAAAGCATTATGCTTATTAGTTGCTTCTCATTAGATATAATACACTGCTCAAAAAAATAAAGGGAACACTAAAATAACACATCCTAGATCTGAATGAATGAAATATTCTTATTAAATACTTTGTTCTTTACATAGTTGAATGTGCTAACAACAAAATCACACAAAAATTATCAATGGAAATCAAATTTATTAACCCATGGAGGTCTGGATTTGGAGTCACACTCAAAATGAAAGTGGAAAAACACACTACAGGCTGATCCAACTTTGATGTAATGTCCTTAAAACAAGTCAAAATGAGGCTCAGTAGTGTGTGTGGCCTCCACGTGCCTGTATGACCTCCCTACAACGCCTGGGCATGCTCCTGATGAGGTGGCGGATGGTCTCCTGAGGGATCTCCTCCCAGACCTGGACTAAAGCATCCGCCAACTCCTGGACAGTCTGTGGTGCAACGTGGCGTTGGTGGATGGAGCGAGACATGATGTCCCAGATGTGCTCAATTGGATTCAGGTCTGGGGAACGGGCGGGCCAGTCCATAGCATCAATGCCTTCGTCTTGCAGGAACTGCTGACACACTCCAGCCACATGAGGTCTAGCATTGTCTTGCATTAGGAGGAACCCAGGGCCAACCGCACCAGCATATGGTCTCACAAGGGGTCTGAGGATCTCATCTCGGTACCTAATGGCAGTCAGGCTACCTGTGGCGAGCACATGGACGGCTGTGCGGCCCCCCCAAAGAAATGCCACACCACACCATTACTGACCCACTGCCAAACCGGTCATGCTGGAGGATGTTGCAGGCAGCAGAACGTTCTCCTTGGCGTCTCCAGACTCCGTCACGTCTGTCACATGTGCTCAGTGAGAACCTGCTTTCATCTGTGAAGAGCACAGGGCGCCAGTGGCGAATTTGCCAATCTTGGTGTTCTCTGGTAAATGCCAAACGTCCTGCACGGTGTTGGGCTGTAAGCACAACCCCCACCTGTGGACGTCGGGCCCTCATACCACCCTCATGGAGTCTGTTTCTGATCGTTTGAGTAGACACATGCACATTTGTGGCTTGCTGGAGGTCATTTTGCAGGGCTCTGGCAGTGCTCCTCCTGTTCCTCCTTGCACAAAGGCGGAGGTAGCGGTCCTGCTGCTGGGTTGTTGCCCTCCTACGGCCTCCTCCACATCTCCTGATGTACTGGCGTGTCTCCTGGTAGCGCCTCCATGCTCTGGACACTACGCTGACAGACACAGCAAACCTTCTTGCCACAGCTCGCATTGATGTGCCATCCTGGATGAGCTGCACTACCTGAGCCACCTGTGTGGGTTGTAGACTCCGTCTCATGCTACCACTAGAGTGAAAGCACCGCCAGCTTTCAAAAGTGACCAAAACATCAGCCAGAAAGCATAGGAGCTGAGACGTGGTCTGTGGTCACCACCTACAGAACAACTCCTTTATTGGGGGAGTCTTGCTAATTGCCTATAATTTCCACCTGTTGTCTATTGCATTTGCACAACAGCATGTGAAATTGATTGTCAATCAGTGTTGCTTCCTAAGTGGACAGTTTGATTTCACAGAAGTGTGATTGACTTGGAGTTACATTGTGTGATAACCTCACCACACTTCCCCGTGCTCACTGAGACCACTGAACTAGATACAATAGACCCCCTTGTGTGGGCAGAAGGTCCCTTCGACACAGGCCTGATATCTTGTACCCCCTACAAGGCCACACTGAAACCTGATGTACACCCCGTTTACCAGAAACAATATCCATTGTCTAAAGAAAAAATGGATGGTCTAAAGCCCATGGTAGAGCAATTCTTAAAGCAAGGCATTCTCAAACATGTAGTATCCCCATACTGCACACCAGTTAACCCTGTAGCTAAATCAGATGGGACTATAAGGTTTGTACAAGATCTTAGGGCAATTAATCAGCTAATTGTTCCCATTGCACCTATTGTACCTGATGTAAACTCACTCATCTCAGCCATCCCTGTACACGCTGCATTTTTCTCAGTAATTGATTTAAAAAATGCATTTTTCAGCATACCAGTGGACCCTCAGACACAATTACTTTTTGCTTTTTCTTTTGAGGGCAAGCAGTTCCCTGGCACCCCCCCTATGGTTCTGTCCTGCTACAGTATGCAGATGATCTGCTTCTCTGTAGTCAAACGGAGGAGGCCTGCCGAGAGGATGGTATATCACTGTTAAACTGGCTCTGTGAATGTGTCTAAAACAAAAATGCAATGGTGTAAAAAGCATGTCGATTATTTGGGTTTTGTACTCACAGAGGGAGAAAGGAAAATCAGTCCACAACGCATTCAGTCTGTATTGGGCCTGGTCACCCCAACTACTCAGAAGGAAATGCTATCCTTTCTGGGCATGAATTATTGCAGACAGTGGATATCTGATTGTTCCTACTATGACAATATCTTGAGACAAGCCACTCTCAATGACAAACCTAAACAGATTCAATGGTCACAAGAAATGTTAACTGCATATGAAAGTCTAAAATGTATGTTGGTAAAAAGTCCGGCACTGGGCCTCCCAAACTATGTACTGCCGTTTCATTTATATGCAAGGGACAACTGTAAAACCATGGCGGGGGTACTGACTCAATTTCATGGAGGCAAGCTGCGCCCCATGGCATTCTTTTCCAAAGTAATGCCTGTGTCGGTCCAAGGTATGCCTGCCTGTCTTCGGGCACTAGCGGCCTGTGCAATGGTAGCTGAGATGGCAACTACACTCACCCTAGGACACACCACTGTACTTCACACAACCCATGATGTTTTGGCCATTCTTAAAGGATTACATACACAACACATGTCTGCCCAACGCCTTAGTGGCTATGAAGTACAATTGCTGGGAAATCCCTCCCTCACCATCAAGTATGCTAATACAACTTCAGGTCCTGCCCCTATTCTAAACGCTCTTCTTGGTCTCAAAGGTCCCCAAGATGACTTGCCCGACGACCATGACTGCTGTCTGACCATAGAGACTGAGACATCTCCCAGACTGGACATGTCCCCCATACCTGTTCCTGGCTCTGACCATGTTTCTGTTGACGGCTCTTGTGCTAGACCAAATGACTCCACATACCAAGCCATGGCCGTCATGACCCCACCCATGATAGATGATCAGTATCTATTTACTGAACTCCAAGTTTCTGCCTCCCCCAAAGATTTAGCTGATTGGTTGTTTCCAATAATGCAGAAGAATCCTAAAACAGGATTAATCTGCAAAGAGGGGAAACCATGTATACCTCAAGCAAGCCCTCCCTATCATACTAGTACAGGAAGGAGACTTAGAGCTCATAAGGGAAGAATACGTCAGGTCCCTCATAACAAAACTAGATGAGATTGAACATAAGGTTGCTTGTAAAAATCCTTCTAACCCACAGGAACCAGCACATCCTTTCCAGGTCGGAGACAAGGTCATTGTGAAAGTGCTCCCCAGGAACAAAGGTCCAGGAGATTTTGCCTATGGTCCAGAGACAGAAGTTGTAGCAGTGACCAGAACAGCTGTCCTTACTGAGGAGGGGCCCACCTGGATCCATGCATCCCGAGTAAAGAAGATACCCAGCCCAAACCGCGAAGCAAGTCCAGGAGAGGTACTAACGGGGGCAGACAGCCCTGACCTCCAACGAGGAGAGGTACTAACGGGGGCAGACAGCCCTGACCTCCAACCAAGATGACCTCACACATGGAGAAGATGATTGTGAACCACGGACCCCGCTGGGCATGTGTTATCCTAACCCTCATCACAGTCCTAACACTTCCCTGTAGAACTGAGGTTGACATCTCACAAAAGGAAGGGGTGACCACCTTATGGTATAACTCCTCCAACACACACGTAGCCACCTATGTCTTAGATTACTTTATGCTCTCCAAGCTTGCTGAAGCAAAACACTCTATACACAAAAAAAGAAAATCAGGAATATCTGAGACAGTTTATATTTGTGTTACTGATTCATGGTGGGGATACAACTGTGATTCCTGGGGATCTGTGGGGTGGAACACAGGAATTGACTGGGGGTACAGACCATCAGATGCCTTAAATAGATGGAGCCAACCTGGTGGAATACCTCTACTCTCTAGAATGTCTATCTTTAAGATGGACGAGGGCCCAAGTGCATATAGGTTCAGATTAAACATAGAACGCCCCAGCAGAGCAGATAATGGTACCTATGTAGTTGGAATATGGTGGGGAACAGGGTACTATAGCGAAAGGCAAAGCTTTCATTTATGGGACATGTTTAACAATCCAGCGTATCAGTCTAAGGCTATCCCCCAAGGTAAACCCCTAAGGCCTCATATAGCTACCTTCAAGGATATGATAGCCATTAACAATCCCACCTTTGAAGACATCCTAGCTATTGAAACTGGTTTCTCTGACATCAATTTCTGGTTAGAATGGATGAAATATAGCGCCAATAAACATAATAAAAGTAACTGCTATGTTTGTGGCAGATCTAGGCCTCACCTAGGCACAGTGCCCCTTAATATACCCCTAGAGCAGGAAAGTTGTTTTTTCAGCCTTTACAACGGCACCAAAACCAATGACAGTCAATGTGAAATGTGGAAAAAGGAATATCCTATCCTATCAAAAGACCCCAATCCAGGTAATACCATAACCATATATCCAGGGAATTACACCTGTTATGTCTCTAACACTTCCAGCGCCAGGGACTTGAAAACCTTCCCCCCAGGTTACTGTACATCTAAAAGGACTACTGTCCTGGTGAATCAAACCAAATCCTTAGGTGACATCTACTATATCTGTGGGGATATGAAATTAAGAACAAAATTAGATACTACTTGGCAAGGAGAATGTGCCCTGGCTAAGGTGATCATGCCCCTCCATATCATCCCAGGAGAGGAGCAGCCTCCCTCTCCCGTTGTAACCCCCAGGAGAAGAAAGAGGGAAAGCCCAGGGGGCAGTTTTGATCCACATGTATATATAGATACTATTGGGGTACCTATGGGTGTACCAAATGAGTTTAAAGCCAGGGACCAAGTGGCAGCTGGGTTTGAATCGTTAATACCCATAATTACTGTGAATAAAAATGTTGCTTGGATTAATTACATTTATTATAATCAGCAGAGATTTATAAATGACACAAAGGATGCTCTTAAAGGCATAGCTGAACAATTGGTAGCCACTTCCCAAATGACATTCCAAAACCGCATGGCCCTTGATATGCTACTAGCAGAGAAAGGGGGCACCTGTGTCTATATTGGGAAGGTAGAAGGATGTTGTACCTACATACCTGACAATACTGGCCCTAATGGCAAAGTCACCTTGGCCATAAACAAACTGGAAAACTTATCCACTGAACTTAAAAGAAATTCTGGTATTGACAACCCCTGGAGCCAATACTTTGGCTGGTTTGAAAATTGGAAACAAGCCCTCGTCCAGTTAGGAATCTTCATACTAATTGCCTTGATTCTCATCTGTGTTGTTGTATACTGCGTAATACCCTGTTGCAGAAAGCTCACTTCCAAAGGTATCGACAACGCACTTATGTACGAAGACATCACCACTTTACGTGATGATTCCCCTAAGGCCTACGCCCAATACTTAACCACTTATCGATTAAAGAAATCCCATTGTAAGAATCACATAATATAAATTTGTGATTCTAAGAGGGGATTGAAGGGTTAAAGGGTCTATGTTCTTCTCTTGCTGTATTGCTACAAAGACAAGAATGTCTCAATGTTTTCTATTGTTGTTATGACCTTGCAAAGTTATCCCACACTGATACTATGCCTTAGCTTCGACACGTACTCCTGTCCGTGTACGGAAGCCCCTATATGGACATAGAGCTCATGATGTCCTCATGCTGTATGATATCCTGCATGTAATGTCGTATGCTACTTCTATTTATCCAATCATATGCTTGCACATATTGTATACACCCATGTTTCTTATCTATATAGTACGCTGTAATTTTTACAATAAACAGAGTGATTCTTAACTACAGCTGCGTGCTTACTCTTTGTGTTAAGAGTTACTCTCACGGGTACCTAAGGGGTCATCAAATCGAGGTGGTTCAGAGATATAATCCTTACAGTCATTGAAGGGTTAAAGGGTCTATGTTCTTCTCTTGCTGTATTGCTACAAAGACAAGAATGTCTCGATGTTTTCTATTGTGGTTATGACCTTGCAAAGTTATCCCACACTGATACTATGCCTTAGCTTCGACACGTACTCCTGTCCGTGTACGGAAGCCCCTATATGGACATAGAGCTCATGATGTCCTCATGCTGTATGATATCCTGCATGTAATGTCGTATGCTACTTTTATTTATCCAATCATATGCTTGCACATATTGTATACACCCATGTTTCTTATCTATATAGTACGCTGTAATTTTTACAATAAACAGAGTGATTCTTAACTACAGCTGCGTGTTTACTCTTTGTGTTAAGAGTTACTCTCCGGGTACCTAAGGGGTCATCACATCGAGGTGGTTCAGAGATATAATCCTTACAGTCTGAGGGCTCAGTCCGGGATCCAGCCGATCGTCCCCTGATCGGTAAGATAGAGAATTTTGTTGTCTGTCTTGTCCGCTAAGGGATTGCGACCATCTACTGGATCTGAACTCACTCCGTGTTCCGGGAACACGTGACAAGGTAATATTTAAGTCCGGGACTTAATGTTACGTAGTTTTATGTAAAGGATTTTTTTTAAGGCGTCATAAACAGGTATCAGGGATACCATAGAAGGACCAGGGGTCCACGTATTTAAGGCGTCATAAAAACAGGTATCAGGGATACCATAGAAGGACCAGGGGTCCATATAATCTTTAAAGGCACAGGTATCCGGGATACCATAGATGGACCAGGGGTCCAAATAACAACGCCTCCTCGATTTGATCACCTAAATATTTGTATGTCTGTCTTATAAGTACTCATATTGTAATTTTTCTATTAAGGACACTCAGTGAACGGGTGGTAAGTGCACGGACGCTGAGTGTCAGAGGACATTGTTGTTTACAGTGATTTTAAGTACATTTGAAAGTTGATTTGTAACAAATAACATTGTCCACGATTGCAGAGATATTAATTGTACGGGTGGTAAGTGTACGTACACTTGGTGTCACATATTGTTGTACTGTTGTTGTTTTCTGTTCCCGGTAGTTTGTGTAGGAAATATGCACTCCCACATGTTACCAATGATCTATGATCAGATCAGCTGAATGCATACATAGACTATTGTTCCCCTTCCCTGTTATTTGTGAATTCTTTTAGAAATATATTGCGTGGGTGGTAAGTGTACACGCACTATATGACACTGTGTTTGGAACAATCTATGTTTTTTTTTTATTTTATGATAAAAATTGTTATTAATTCAGTTTAGACACGTTAGTTACTTATTGGTAATATGGGATCAGATCAGAGTAAAGAGACTGAATACCCCCCTCCCCTCCCGGGAGAGACCTGCAAGGAATATGTTGCTCGTGTCTCCCTACAAATTACTACCTTGTTAACCCCTGGCTAGACAATTTAGTGGGATGAACTGAGTGAACATCTGGACGCAGTGTTTAAAACCCGCTCGTCCCTAGCAGTAGCTTGCAAACAGAAACCTAGTGAGAATGTGACTGAATTCTGGAAGAGATTTAAAAAAAATGCTGGTCAGAGGAAGCAGGTCTCACCCTAGTAAATACTGACAGCTTACTTATTTCCACATTTATAAACAACCTGCTGCCTTCTGTGACCTTGACAGTAAAACAAAGTGTTTCCAGTTGGACCTCAGACAACATTGAGGAATTCAGTAAACATTTATATGAGAAGGAAGCAGCAGGCTGTTTTGACATTAAAAAAAACTACTCCTAATGTACCAACCCACAGTTACCAAAACCCCCGGAGGCAGCCTAGGAACTCCCACCCCCAGCGGGACATCCCACAGAATAGAGGTCCCCCTGTACCCCCAAACAAGCGATATACATCCTGCTTTAACTGTGGCAAGGATGGACACTGGGCTAGGGACTGCCCCTACCCCCTTAACAAACCTAGGCAGCCATCAACTGAATCTGCCCCCCCTTAGCAACGTTCCCAGGGACCCCCCAAGGTTCCAGATTGACTGGTAGGGACAGCCCCGCTGACGGGGCCCGGAGGAGGGTGTCCCGACTTTCATGCAGCTCACAGAACACTGGAAGGAACCCCCAATGATCAATCTAGGTGTCAATGGAACAAGTGTCCCATTCCTGATTGACAGCGGGGCCACCACCAGTGTTCTGTGCAGGGACCAGTACCATGGGCCCCTGAGAAAGTCCGCTCCTTCAATGAGAATCAATGGGATACCCACAAAAGCTTACTCCACTGTACCTATCCCTATTGACACACCACGGGGACATTACATAGGGACTCACTCATTCACTGTCATACCTGACTGTCCAGTTAACTTGCTGGGAGGAGACCTCCTTACTGAACTACAGATAACCATCACCCCTACTGGTGGGGGTATGTACATAACCTCACCACACTTCCCCGTGCTCACTGAGACCACTGAACTAGATACAATAGACCCCCTTGTGTGGGCAGAAGGTCCCTTCGACACAGGACTGATATCTTGTACCCCCTACAAGGCCACACTGAAACCTGATGTACACCCCGTTTACCAGAAACAATATCCATTGTCTAAAGAAAAAATGGATGGTCTAAAGCCCATGGTAGAGCAATTCTTAAAGCAAGGCATTCTCAAACATGTAGTATCCCCATACTGCACACCAGTTAACCCTGTAGCTAAATCAGATGGGACTATAAGGTTTGTACAAGATCTTAGGGCAATTAATCAGCTAATTGTTCCCATTGCACCTATTGTACCTGATGTAAACTCACTCATCTCAGCCATCCCTGTACACGCTGCATTTTTCTCAGTAATTGATTTAAAAAATGCATTTTTCAGCATACCAGTGGACCCTCAGACACAATTACTTTTTGCTTTTTCTTTTGAGGGCAAGCAGTTCCCTGGCACCCCCCCTATGGTTCTGTCCTGCTACAGTATGCAGATGATCTGCTTCTCTGTAGTCAAACGGAGGAGGCCTGCCGAGAGGATGGTATATCACTGTTAAACTGGCTCTGTGAATGTGTCTAAAACAAAAATGCAATGGTGTAAAAAGCATGTCGATTATTTGGGTTTTGTACTCACAGAGGGAGAAAGGAAAATCAGTCCACAACGCATTCAGTCTGTATTGGGCCTGGTCACCCCAACTACTCAGAAGGAAATGCTATCCTTTCTGGGCATGAATTATTGCAGACAGTGGATATCTGATTGTTCCTACTATGACAATATCTTGAGACAAGCCACTCTCAATGACAAACCTAAACAGATTCAATGGTCACAAGAAATGTTAACTGCATATGAAAGTCTAAAATGTATGTTGGTAAAAAGTCCGGCACTGGGCCTCCCAAACTATGTACTGCCGTTTCATTTATATGCAAGGGACAACTGTAAAACCATGGCGGGGGTACTGACTCAATTTCATGGAGGCAAGCTGCGCCCCATGGCATTCTTTTCCAAAGTAATGCCTGTGTCGGTCCAAGGTATGCCTGCCTGTCTTCGGGCACTAGCGGCCTGTGCAATGGTAGCTGAGATGGCAACTACACTCACCCTAGGACACACCACTGTACTTCACACAACCCATGATGTTTTGGCCATTCTTAAAGGATTACATACACAACACATGTCTGCCCAACGCCTTAGTGGCTATGAAGTACAATTGCTGGGAAATCCCTCCCTCACCATCAAGTATGCTAATACAACTTCAGGTCCTGCCCCTATTCTAAACGCTCTTCTTGGTCTCAAAGGTCCCCAAGATGACTTGCCCGACGACCATGACTGCTGTCTGACCATAGAGACTGAGACATCTCCCAGACTGGACATGTCCCCCATACCTGTTCCTGGCTCTGACCATGTTTCTGTTGACGGCTCTTGTGCTAGACCAAATGACTCCACATACCAAGCCATGGCCGTCATGACCCCACCCATGATAGATGATCAGTATCTATTTACTGAACTCCAAGTTTCTGCCTCCCCCAAAGATTTAGCTGATTGGTTGTTTCCAATAATGCAGAAGAATCCTAAAACAGGATTAATCTGCAAAGAGGGGAAACCATGTATACCTCAAGCAAGCCCTCCCTATCATACTAGTACAGGAAGGAGACTTAGAGCTCATAAGGGAAGAATACGTCAGGTCCCTCATAACAAAACTAGATGAGATTGAACATAAGGTTGCTTGTAAAAATCCTTCTAACCCACAGGAACCAGCACATCCTTTCCAGGTCGGAGACAAGGTCATTGTGAAAGTGCTCCCCAGGAACAAAGGTCCAGGAGATTTTGCCTATGGTCCAGAGACAGAAGTTGTAGCAGTGACCAGAACAGCTGTCCTTACTGAGGAGGGGCCCACCTGGATCCATGCATCCCGAGTAAAGAAGATACCCAGCCCAAACCGCGAAGCAAGTCCAGGAGAGGTACTAACGGGGGCAGACAGCCCTGACCTCCAACGAGGAGAGGTACTAACGGGGGCAGACAGCCCTGACCTCCAACCAAGATGACCTCACACATGGAGAAGATGATTGTGAACCACGGACCCCGCTGGGCATGTGTTATCCTAACCCTCATCACAGTCCTAACACTTCCCTGTAGAACTGAGGTTGACATCTCACAAAAGGAAGGGGTGACCACCTTATGGTATAACTCCTCCAACACACACGTAGCCACCTATGTCTTAGATTACTTTATGCTCTCCAAGCTTGCTGAAGCAAAACACTCTATACACAAAAAAAGAAAATCAGGAATATCTGAGACAGTTTATATTTGTGTTACTGATTCATGGTGGGGATACAACTGTGATTCCTGGGGATCTGTGGGGTGGAACACAGGAATTGACTGGGGGTACAGACCATCAGATGCCTTAAATAGATGGAGCCAACCTGGTGGAATACCTCTACTCTCTAGAATGTCTATCTTTAAGATGGACGAGGGCCCAAGTGCATATAGGTTCAGATTAAACATAGAACGCCCCAGCAGAGCAGATAATGGTACCTATGTAGTTGGAATATGGTGGGGAACAGGGTACTATAGCGAAAGGCAAAGCTTTCATTTATGGGACATGTTTAACAATCCAGCGTATCAGTCTAAGGCTATCCCCCAAGGTAAACCCCTAAGGCCTCATATAGCTACCTTCAAGGATA
Source organism: Pseudophryne corroboree (assembly GCF_028390025.1). Lineage (NCBI taxonomy): Eukaryota > Metazoa > Chordata > Amphibia > Anura > Myobatrachidae > Pseudophryne > Pseudophryne corroboree. The sequence goes on from NC_086448.1 coordinate 756,102,422, forward strand.
TGATAGCCATTAACAATCCCACCTTTGAAGACATCCTAGCTATTGAAACTGGTTTCTCTGACATCAATTTCTGGTTAGAATGGATGAAATATAGCGCCAATAAACATAATAAAAGTAACTGCTATGTTTGTGGCAGATCTAGGCCTCACCTAGGCACAGTGCCCCTTAATATACCCCTAGAGCAGGAAAGTTGTTTTTTCAGCCTTTACAACGGCACCAAAACCAATGACAGTCAATGTGAAATGTGGAAAAAGGAATATCCTATCCTATCAAAAGACCCCAATCCAGGTAATACCATAACCATATATCCAGGGAATTACACCTGTTATGTCTCTAACACTTCCAGCGCCAGGGACTTGAAAACCTTCCCCCCAGGTTACTGTACATCTAAAAGGACTACTGTCCTGGTGAATCAAACCAAATCCTTAGGTGACATCTACTATATCTGTGGGGATATGAAATTAAGAACAAAATTAGATACTACTTGGCAAGGAGAATGTGCCCTGGCTAAGGTGATCATGCCCCTCCATATCATCCCAGGAGAGGAGCAGCCTCCCTCTCCCGTTGTAACCCCCAGGAGAAGAAAGAGGGAAAGCCCAGGGGGCAGTTTTGATCCACATGTATATATAGATACTATTGGGGTACCTATGGGTGTACCAAATGAGTTTAAAGCCAGGGACCAAGTGGCAGCTGGGTTTGAATCGTTAATACCCATAATTACTGTGAATAAAAATGTTGCTTGGATTAATTACATTTATTATAATCAGCAGAGATTTATAAATGACACAAAGGATGCTCTTAAAGGCATAGCTGAACAATTGGTAGCCACTTCCCAAATGACATTCCAAAACCGCATGGCCCTTGATATGCTACTAGCAGAGAAAGGGGGCACCTGTGTCTATATTGGGAAGGTAGAAGGATGTTGTACCTACATACCTGACAATACTGGCCCTAATGGCAAAGTCACCTTGGCCATAAACAAACTGGAAAACTTATCCATTGAACTTAAAAGAAATTCTGGTATTGACAACCCCTGGAGCCAATACTTTGGCTGGTTTGAAAATTGGAAACAAGCCCTCGTCCAGTTAGGAATCTTCATACTAATTGCCTTGATTCTCATCTGTGTTGTTGTATACTGCGTAATACCCTGTTGCAGAAAGCTCACTTCCAAAGGTATCGACAACGCACTTATGTACGAAGACATCACCACTTTACGTGATGATTCCCCTAAGGCCTACGCCCAATACTTAACCACTTATCGATTAAAGAAATCCCATTGTAAGAATCACATAATATAAATTTGTGATTCTAAGAGGGGATTGAAGGGTTAAAGGGTCTATGTTCTTCTCTTGCTGTATTGCTACAAAGACAAGAATGTCTCAATGTTTTCTATTGTTGTTATGACCTTGCAAAGTTATCCCACACTGATACTATGCCTTAGCTTCGACACGTACTCCTGTCCGTGTACGGAAGCCCCTATATGGACATAGAGCTCATGATGTCCTCATGCTGTATGATATCCTGCATGTAATGTCGTATGCTACTTCTATTTATCCAATCATATGCTTGCACATATTGTATACACCCATGTTTCTTATCTATATAGTACGCTGTAATTTTTACAATAAACAGAGTGATTCTTAACTACAGCTGCGTGCTTACTCTTTGTGTTAAGAGTTACTCTCACGGGTACCTAAGGGGTCATCAAATCGAGGTGGTTCAGAGATATAATCCTTACAGTCATTGAAGGGTTAAAGGGTCTATGTTCTTCTCTTGCTGTATTGCTACAAAGACAAGAATGTCTCGATGTTTTCTATTGTGGTTATGACCTTGCAAAGTTATCCCACACTGATACTATGCCTTAGCTTCGACACGTACTCCTGTCCGTGTACGGAAGCCCCTATATGGACATAGAGCTCATGATGTCCTCATGCTGTATGATATCCTGCATGTAATGTCGTATGCTACTTTTATTTATCCAATCATATGCTTGCACATATTGTATACACCCATGTTTCTTATCTATATAGTACGCTGTAATTTTTACAATAAACAGAGTGATTCTTAACTACAGCTGCGTGTTTACTCTTTGTGTTAAGAGTTACTCTCCGGGTACCTAAGGGGTCATCACATCGAGGTGGTTCAGAGATATAATCCTTACAGTCTGAGGGCTCAGTCCGGGATCCAGCCGATCGTCCCCTGATCGGTAAGATAGAGAATTTTGTTGTCTGTCTTGTCCGCTAAGGGATTGCGACCATCTACTGGATCTGAACTCACTCCGTGTTCCGGGAACACGTGACAAGGTAATATTTAAGTCCGGGACTTCATGTTACGTAGTTTTATGTAAAGGATTTTTTTTAAGGCGTCATAAACAGGTATCAGGGATACCATAGAAGGACCAGGGGTCCACGTATTTAAGGCGTCATAAAAACAGGTATCAGGGATACCATAGAAGGACCAGGGGTCCATATAATCTTTAAAGGCACAGGTATCCGGGATACCATAGATGGACCAGGGGTCCAAATAACAACGCCTCCTCGATTTGATCACCTAAATATTTGTATGTCTGTCTTATAAGTACTCATATTGTAATTTTTCTATTAAGGACACTCAGTGAACGGGTGGTAAGTGCACGGACGCTGAGTGTCAGAGGACATTGTTGTTTACAGTGATTTTAAGTACATTTGAAAGTTGATTTGTAACAAATAACATTGTCCACGATTGCAGAGATATTAATTGTACGGGTGGTAAGTGTACGTACACTTGGTGTCACATATTGTTGTACTGTTGTTGTTTTCTGTTCCCGGTAGTTTGTGTAGGAAATATGCACTCCCACATGTTACCAATGATCTATGATCAGATCAGCTGAATGCATACATAGACTATTGTTCCCCTTCCCTGTTATTTGTGAATTCTTTTAGAAATATATTGCGTGGGTGGTAAGTGTACACGCACTATATGACACTGTGTTTGGAACAATCTATGTTTTTTTTTTTATTTTATGATAAAAATTGTTATTAATTCAGTTTAGACACGTTAGTTACTTATTGGTAATATGGGATCAGATCAGAGTAAAGAGACTGAATACCCCCCTCCCCTCCCGGGAGAGACCTGCAAGGAATATGTTGCTCGTGTCTCCCTACAAATTACTACCTTGTTAACCCCTGGCTAGACAATTTAGTGGGATGAACTGAGTGAACATCTGGACGCAGTGTTTAAAACCCGCTCGTCCCTAGCAGTAGCTTGCAAACAGAAACCTAGTGAGAATGTGACTGAATTCTGGAAGAGATTTAAAAAAAATGCTGGTCAGAGGAAGCAGGTCTCACCCTAGTAAATACTGACAGCTTACTTATTTCCACATTTATAAACAACCTGCTGCCTTCTGTGACCTTGACAGTAAAACAAAGTGTTTCCAGTTGGACCTCAGACAACATTGAGGAATTCAGTAAACATTTATATGAGAAGGAAGCAGCAGGCTGTTTTGACATTAAAAAAAACTACTCCTAATGTACCAACCCACAGTTACCAAAACCCCCGGAGGCAGCCTAGGAACTCCCACCCCCAGCGGGACATCCCACAGAATAGAGGTCCCCCTGTACCCCCAAACAAGCGATATACATCCTGCTTTAACTGTGGCAAGGATGGACACTGGGCTAGGGACTGCCCCTACCCCCTTAACAAACCTAGGCAGCCATCAACTGAATCTGCCCCCCCTTAGCAACGTTCCCAGGGACCCCCCAAGGTTCCAGATTGACTGGTAGGGACAGCCCCGCTGACGGGGCCCGGAGGAGGGTGTCCCGACTTTCATGCAGCTCACAGAACACTGGAAGGAACCCCCAATGATCAATCTAGGTGTCAATGGAACAAGTGTCCCATTCCTGATTGACAGCGGGGCCACCACCAGTGTTCTGTGCAGGGACCAGTACCATGGGCCCCTGAGAAAGTCCGCTCCTTCAATGAGAATCAATGGGATACCCACAAAAGCTTACTCCACTGTACCTATCCCTATTGACACACCACGGGGACATTACATAGGGACTCACTCATGCACTGTCATACCTGACTGTCCAGTTAACTTGCTGGGAGGAGACCTCCTTACTGAACTACAGATAACCATCACCCCTACTGGTGGGGGTATGTACATAACCTCACCACACTTCCCCGTGCTCACTGAGACCACTGAACTAGATACAATAGACCCCCTTGTGTGGGCAGAAGGTCCCTTCGACACAGGACTGATATCTTGTACCCCCTACAAGGCCACACTGAAACCTGATGTACACCCCGTTTACCAGAAACAATATCCATTGTCTAAAGAAAAAATGGATGGTCTAAAGCCCATGGTAGAGCAATTCTTAAAGCAAGGCATTCTCAAACATGTAGTATCCCCATACTGCACACCAGTTAACCCTGTAGCTAAATCAGATGGGACTATAAGGTTTGTACAAGATCTTAGGGCAATTAATCAGCTAATTGTTCCCATTGCACCTATTGTACCTGATGTAAACTCACTCATCTCAGCCATCCCTGTACACGCTGCATTTTTCTCAGTAATTGATTTAAAAAATGCATTTTTCAGCATACCAGTGGACCCTCAGACACAATTACTTTTTGCTTTTTCTTTTGAGGGCAAGCAGTTCCCTGGCACCCCCCCTATGGTTCTGTCCTGCTACAGTATGCAGATGATCTGCTTCTCTGTAGTCAAACGGAGGAGGCCTGCCGAGAGGATGGTATATCACTGTTAAACTGGCTCTGTGAATGTGTCTAAAACAAAAATGCAATGGTGTAAAAAGCATGTCGATTATTTGGGTTTTGTACTCACAGAGGGAGAAAGGAAAATCAGTCCACAACGCATTCAGTCTGTATTGGGCCTGGTCACCCCAACTACTCAGAAGGAAATGCTATCCTTTCTGGGCATGAATTATTGCAGACAGTGGATATCTGATTGTTCCTACTATGACAATATCTTGAGACAAGCCACTCTCAATGACAAACCTAAACAGATTCAATGGTCACAAGAAATGTTAACTGCATATGAAAGTCTAAAATGTATGTTGGTAAAAAGTCCGGCACTGGGCCTCCCAAACTATGTACTGCCGTTTCATTTATATGCAAGGGACAACTGTAAAACCATGGCGGGGGTACTGACTCAATTTCATGGAGGCAAGCTGCGCCCCGTGGCATTCTTTTCCAAAGTAATGCCTGTGTCGGTCCAAGGTATGCCTGCCTGTCTTCGGGCACTAGCGGCCTGTGCAATGGTAGCTGAAATGGCAACTACACTCACCCTAGGACACACCACTGTACTTCACACAACCCATGATGTTTTGGCCATTCTTAAAGGATTACATACACAACACATGTCTGCCCAACGCCTTAGTGGCTATGAAGTACAATTGCTGGGAAATCCCTCCCTCACCATCAAGTATGCTAATACAACTTCAGGTCCTGCCCCTATTCTAAACGCTCTTCTTGGTCTCAAAGGTCCCCAAGATGACTTGCCCGACGACCATGACTGCTGTCTGACCATAGAGACTGAGACATCTCCCAGACTGGACATGTCCCCCATACCTGTTCCTGGCTCTGACCATGTTTCTGTTGACGGCTCTTGTGCTAGACCAAATGACTCCACATACCAAGCCATGGCCGTCATAACCCCACCCATGATAGATGATCAGTATCTATTTACTGAACTCCAAGTTTCTGCCTCCCCCAAAGATTTAGCTGATTGGTTGTTTCCAATAATGCAGAAGAATCCTAAAACAGGATTAATCTGCAAAGAGGGGAAACCATGTATACCTCAAGCAAGCCCTCCCTATCATACTAGTACAGGAAGGAGACTTAGAGCTCATAAGGGAAGAATACGTCAGGTCCCTCATAACAAAACTAGATGAGATTGAACATAAGGTTGCTTGTAAAAATCCTTCTAACCCACAGGAACCAGCACATCCTTTCCAGGTCGGAGACAAGGTCATTGTGAAAGTGCTCCCCAGGAACAAAGGTCCAGGAGATTTTGCCTATGGTCCAGAGACAGAAGTTGTAGCAGTGACCAGAACAGCTGTCCTTACTGAGGAGGGGCCCACCTGGATCCATGCATCCCGAGTAAAGAAGATACCCAGCCCAAACCGCGAAGCAAGTCCAGGAGAGGTACTAACGGGGGCAGACAGCCCTGACCTCCAACGAGGAGAGGTACTAACGGGGGCAGACAGCCCTGACCTCCAACCAAGATGACCTCACACATGGAGAAGATGATTGTGAACCACGGACCCCGCTGGGCATGTGTTATCCTAACCCTCATCACAGTCCTAACACTTCCCTGTAGAACTGAGGTTGACATCTCACAAAAGGAAGGGGTGACCACCTTATGGTATAACTCCTCCAACACACACGTAGCCACCTATGTCTTAGATTACTTTATGTTCTCCAAGCTTGCTGAAGCAAAACACTCTATACACAAAAAAAGAAAATCAGGAATATCTGAGACAGTTTATATTTGTGTTACTGATTCATGATGGGGATACAACTGTGATTCCTGGGGATCTGTGGGGTGGAACACAGGAATTGACTGGGGGTACAGACCATCAGATGCCTTAAATAGATGGAGCCAACCTGGTGGAATACCTCTACTCTCTAGAATGTCTATCTTTAAGATGGACGAGGGCCCAAGTGCATATAGGTTCAGATTAAACATAGAACGCCCCAGCAGAGCAGATAATGGTACCTATGTAGTTGGAATATGGTGGGGAACAGGATACTATAGCGAAAGGCAAAGCTTTCCTTTATGGGACATGTTTAACAATCCAGCGTATCAGTCTAAGGCTATCCCCCAAGGTAAACCCCTAAGGCCTCATATAGCTACCTTCAAGGATATGATAGCCATTAACAATCCCACCTTTGAAGACATCCTAGCTATTGAAACTGGTTTCTCTGACATCAATTTCTGGTTAGAATGGATGAAATATAGCGCCAATAAACATAATAAAAGTAACTGCTATGTTTGTGGCAGATCTAGGCCTCACCTAGGCACAGTGCCCCTTAATATACCCCTAGAGCAGGAAAGTTGTTTTTTCAGCCTTTACAACGGCACCAAAACCAATGACAGTCAATGTGAAATGTGGAAAAAGGAATATCCTATCCTATCAAAAGACCCCAATCCAGGTAATACCATAACCATATATCCAGGGAATTACACCTGTTATGTCTCTAACACTTCCAGCGCCAGGGACTTGAAAACCTTCCCCCCAGGTTACTGTACATCTAAAAGGACTACTGTCCTGGTGAATCAAACCAAATCCTTAGGTGACATCTACTATATCTGTGGGGATATGAAATTAAGAACAAAATTAGATACTACTTGGCAAGGAGAATGTGCCCTGGCTAAGGTGATCATGCCCCTCCATATCATCCCAGGAGAGGAGCAGCCTCCCTCTCCCGTTGTAACCCCCAGGAGAAGAAAGAGGGAAAGCCCAGGGGGCAGTTTTGATCCACATGTATATATAGATACTATTGGGGTACCTAGGGGTGTACCAAATGAGTTTAAAGCCAGGGACCAAGTGGCAGCTGGGTTTGAATCGTTAATACCCATAATTACTGTGAATAAAAATGTTGCTTGGATTAATTACATTTATTATAATCAGCAGAGATTTATAAATGACACAAAGGATGCTCTTAAAGGCATAGCTGAACAATTGGTAGCCACTTCCCAAATGACATTCCAAAACCGCATGGCCCTTGATATGCTACTAGCAGAGAAAGGGGGCACCTGTGTCTATATTGGGAAGGTAGAAGGATGTTGTACCTACATACCTGACAATACTGGCCCTAATGGCAAAGTCACCTTGGCCATAAACAAACTGGAAAACTTATCCATTGAACTTAAAAGAAATTCTGGTATTGACAACCCCTGGAGCCAATACTTTGGCTGGTTTGAAAATTGGAAACAAGCCCTCGTTCAGTTAGGAATCTTCATACTAATTGCCTTTATTCTCATCTGTGTTGTTGTATACTGCGTAATACCCTGTTGCAGAAAGCTCACTTCCAAAGGTATCGACAACGCACTTATGTACGAAGACATCACCACTTTACGTGATGATTCCCCTAAGGCCTACGCCCAATACTTAGCCACTTATCGATTAAAGAAATCCCATTGTAAGAATCACATAATATAAATTTGTGATTCTAAGAGGGGATTGAAGGGTTAAAGGGTCTATGTTCTTCTCTTGCTGTATTGCTACAAAGACAAGAATGTCTCGATGTTTTCTATTGTGGTTATGACCTTGCAAAGTTATCCCACACTGATACTATGCCTTAGCTTCGACACGTACTCCTGTCCGTGTACGGAAGCCCCTATATGGACATAGAGCTCATGATGTCCTCATGCTGTATGATATCCTGCATGTAATGTCGTATGCTACTTTTATTTATCCAATCATATGCTTGCACATATTGTATACACCCATGTTTCTTATCTATATAGTACGCTGTAATTTTTACAATAAACAGAGTGATTCTTAACTACAGCTGCGTGTTTACTCTTTGTGTTAAGAGTTACTCTCCGGGTACCTAAGGGGTCATCACATCGGTTATTTTTTTGAGCAGTGTATATTACTCGGGGGAACAGTCAATCTGTTGCCAGGGATTTAAGACTCAATTTCGATAAATTTTGTCCTCCTGATGTATTCAACTGTGATCGCATCGCCGAACAAGGGACGCCCCCTGCCTCAGCAGCCATGTTCCCCGTCACAGTGGCTGCGCGTGACATCACACAGCTGAGCCGAACCTGCCCGTTTCTGATGCAACACTCCCAGCCTCCACGCGAACGTCTCTGCCTGTCAGTCAGGCAGAGTCGTTCGCATCAATGCAATGCGAATGCATAGCCATGTCCATGCACGTGCAGAACAAATGCTGTGCATGTGCGCTGGCCCAAACAATTGTCAATATGTGATCGTATCTTTAAATAAAATATATTTAAGATGATAAAAACTATCTCAATAAAGTCTTTACACTATATATATATATATATATATATATATACACACACATATACATATACTATTTTAAACTGAGATGCGCTAACAGAACAGGTAATGTGGTGGAGCAAGTACTAGTACTATACTAGTTAAATTGGCCACCGTATATCACAGAGAGCATCAGTGACCATCAGAGCCGTAACTAGACATTTTGGTGCCCTGAGCCAGAAAGATCATTGGTGCTCCCCTCCATATTTCATATAGGGATGTGACCTTGTGGGGAAGAAGCGTGGTCAGAGAATAGTACCAATTCACATTACAAAGTAGTGTCCGTAATTCACATTACACTGCACAATAGAGCCTTGTATTCATACTATTCCACATGGTATAGCCTGTCTTCATTTAAATAAGATGGTGGGGAAAACACAGCACATTTAAAACAGGTACAAACAAGGACAGACTTGAAAACAAATGGTAGGGAGAGAATACAGTAGTGGTACTCGTGACCAGTGCAAGGGAAATTTATTGGAATGGTCAGTGCTGTTGTTATAATGTGAGGGCATAAGGGAAGATCTGTAACCAACAGCTAAAACATAGGGGGTGTTTCAGACCTGATCAGGTAGTAACTGCGCATGGATATACACCGCAATGCGCACGCGCGTCGGACAGCAACAACGGGCATCGCAGGTCAGAGATGGGATGGTGCAAAAAATCCATTCGCACGAGCGTTCGCAAGGTGATTGACAGGAGGAAGCCGTTTGTGGGTGGCAACTGACCATTTACTGGGAGTGTCAGGGAAAACGCAGGCATGTCCAAGCGTTTTCAGGGCCGGTGTGTGACGTCAGCTCCGTCACGATCAGCCTGTTCTCATCGCACTGTAGGAGCAAGTCCTGGGCTGCGCAGAGACTGCACAAAGTGGATTTTTGCAGCTCGGCATACACATGGAATCGCACACTTAGACAGCGAATTTACACTCCTCCTGGAGGTGGCGACTATCTGATTGCAGGACAGCAAAATTAGCAGCCCAGCGAAGAGGTCTGAATCACCCCCAGCCCCATAACGTATAAGCACTATGGACATTTGTTTGCATTGTATTGAATATATATATATATATATATATATATATATATATAAAACCCAGCAAAACTGTAAAACAGCAATAGGCCAATAATGTCACAGAATAAGCATATATACTGTAACTTTCAATAATGATTTCTGGTGAAAACACAAAGGTGGCAGTGTGAGGAAGTCAGGCCTGCTTAGTGTGCTGTGCTGTCCTGGGCATAGTGAGTGCGAGTGATACACTCATAGCTGCGCTGCCAGCCCTTACCCCTAGTCATTATACAGCTCAGTGCTCCTTTGTACCTGGATGGAAACAGCAGCTGCAGAACACCTGCATTCACTATTTGGCAGCATATTCAATGTCTGCAAGGACACGAGTTGCGGCTGAATCTGCATGACTTCAGTTGACCCACCCAGGGAGGGGACACACACGAGTCGACGGCATAATGTCCAGTGGGCGGAGCTTTGCGCGATCCGGGGGCGGGGCTTCGTGCAACAGGGGGCTAAGGGCTGAAACACACTACACGGCTTTTGCCGGCCGGGAAAAAGCCGGACGGCTTTTTCCCGTGCCGGCATTGTAGTTAACAGTGTGAGGGCTAGGGTGCCTTCACACTGCACGGCCCCGGCCCGGCTGCCGGGTTGCAGCCGGGTCTCACCACTGGAAGGTCCGGCGGCCGGGCGGCCGCCGGGCCGTCTTTGCAGCCAGTAAACCGTGTGTGTGAAGGGGAGCTTTCACACACAACGGTTTTTTCTGAAGCCGTGTCTGATGCTGCGCACAGCATCACACACGGCTAAAAGCCGTCCTGTGTGACAGACACTGCCGGTTTCTCCCGGATGGCAAAAAGCCGGACAAAGTTTGTCCGGCTTTTTGCCATCCGGGAAAAACCGGAGTGTGTGTTACAGCCCTAAGGCTAAGCAGTGGAAGCTGGAAGGACCAGGAAGGAAGTAGACCTTATGGTCAAGTCCAGAGACACAGATTCGGATGGCAAATGAGAGGATCTTTTGGCAATCGGGGACACAGCTGCAGATTGACAAAGGGGCGGAGCTTATCGACGTCTGGGGGTGGAGCTTATTTCGAACCTGGGTATGATGAGCTTCGCCCGACAGCATGGAAGGGACGGAGGCGGCTATTTTGCACAGCTGCTGGCAGCTTGGGTGGGGTTAGGCAGAGCTTTGCCTGGCCCTGACAGGACTCGAGTGGGAGAGTGCTATTGGTGATGACAGGAGAAAAGTTTTTTTTTCTGTCATCACTATCTGAGCTGCAGGAAACTCTCTGGGCCTATTTTCAATGGGGGGCTTGGAGCTGCAGCTCCATCCGCCCCATTGTTAATCCGGCCCTGGGCGTAGCCATAAGCATCTGCGTGCTGAAACTGCCATAGCAGTGGTGTATGCATTAAGCAAGCCTATTTCTTTCATGGCTTCCACTATAAAGTTCGCAGAGTCCTGTATATGTTGCAGGAGTAAAATAATCTCCCCCTGAGGCAAGGTATCTAACCCCTCAATGAGGTTTTCCGACCATTTGGCAATAGCCTTAGTAATCCACTCAGATGCTATAGTGTGTCTCTGGGCCACCCCAGCAGCTGTATACAAGGATTTGAGTGTAGTTTCAATTCTACGATCAGCCGTGTCTTTTAGGGAGGCTGCCCCCGGGACAGGCAATACAATTTTTCGTGACAGCCTGGATACTGATGCATCCACTATCGGTGGATTTTCCCATTTTTTCCTATCCTCAGGAGGAAAAGATGATAGGAAATTTCAAATCCCTAAAAGGTTGCTATAAGGATTAACCCACGGTTCTTCAAACAGGGTATTTAGTTTCTTTGACACAGGAAACGTGGCTGAGGATTTCTTTTTTATATTAAAATAAGATTCCTCAGTCTCCTCTGTCACCTTATCAGGGATATGCAGAACTTCTGAACTTCTATGAGAGCCTCTATTCCCTGTGACAGAGTAGCCTCCCCACCTCCCCCTCCTCCATGTCTGACCCTTCATCATCAGAGTCAGACTGCATGATATGGACCAAAGTACGTTTTTGCGGACAAATGGCAGGGGACTGAGACGCTGGTTTGGGTACTGAGTCTCTTCATAAACTCAGTCATTGATTATCTTAAGTATTGCATCTCTTTCTCATTGCGGGACAATTTAGTAGAAATATTGGAAATCCTTCCCTTAATGGAATCCAGCCAAGCTGGCTCTGCCCCGCTAGCCTGGGAAGGTACACTGCACTGAGTACACAGTAGTGAACCCCCTGGAGAAGAGGAACACTGTGCCTTACATGAAACACACTCTTTGTCTGACATACTGTGACAGTACACAGACACAGGAAAAGGTTAAATGCACAATTAACCCACAAAGAGCCCTTCCAGGGAGACACAGAGATAGTATGGAGCCAGCACACGGCGCCCTTACTGCTAATGCCAAGCTTAGCTGGGTCGCAGACTAAGTACCAAGATTAGGGACTCAGCACACTAATAATTGCTCCCCCCCTGCTATGACCCCTCGGTACCGCTGAGGTAATCTGGAGTATCTCCGGAGGAGCTACATGTCCTTGTCAGTCAGCATCTGTGTCATACTTACCTACTCTCCCGGAAGCTGCGGGAGGCTCCCGTTTTTTGGGGTAGCCCCCCGCACCCCCGGAAGAGTGGGCAGGTCTCCCGCATCCTGCTCGCACCCTAGTGATGCGAGCAGGATGGAGAGATAACCTCCCGCATTCGCGGGTCCGTCGGGTGGAGAAGGGGTTAAAATTACGCAAATCGCATTATTTTAGCCCCGCCCCCTTCCCGCGGACCCGCGAATCGCGGCATTTCCCGATGTGGGGGGCGGGGCTTAGTGATGACACAGTCCGGCCCCGCCCCCCGAAGACACCTGCAGCGTCTCCTCTCCGGGCTTCTCCCGGAGAGGAGACTTACAATGTAGGTAAGTATGGTCTGTGTCCACTGCAGAGGGAAAATGGCACTGGTGAGCTGCTGGATCCGCTCATAGTGAAGCCCCGCCCCCTCAATGGCGTGCAGTCTTCCCACTATTTTTTATACTGGCTGAGGTCATTTTGTGTTTAGAATGGAGTCAGACCCCTTTTAAGTTTGTAATGCCAGTCTGGGTACTGTGTACACATATAGTGTACTGAGACTCAGTTCGGCCCCTCAGAAGCTGTCTGCACTGTGTACTGAGTCTGGAGACCCAGCCGCCCCATGTAGAAGCCGTGCGTCTATGTACCCTCATGCCACCATAATGGCCGGCGACACGCTAACCGGAACGCCGGCTTAGTACTCACCACTCTTCTTACTTCTGGTTCTGTTAGAGGTGGCGGCGTGCTGTGGGAATGTACACTCGCCGTGGTGGGGCTTGCGAATAGTTCCCTCAGGAACTAGGTCCTGTCAGCGGAGAACGGGCCCATTAACCCTTCAAGAGGTTGACCCCTCCCCCCCAAGTCCTACGAAGCAGGCAGGCTGGTGCCATCCAGTCCGGCCTGAAAATAACAAACAGATAAAATAAATGCAGAAAACTTTTCAGGAGCTTCCAGCGACATGACCGGCTCCTCCAGGCACATTTTCTAAACTGAGTCTGGTAGGAGGGGCATAGAGGGAGAGGCCAGCGCAAACTATCAAATTCTTAAAGTGCCCAAGGCTCCTAGGGGACCCGTCTATACCCCATGGTACTAAATGGATCCCCAGTATCCCCTAGTACATAAGAGAAATAACTGTTGAAGAATGAATGCTGCAGAGGCGTGACTGAAGAACACTGGATATAACTGTTAAAGAATGAATGCTGCAGAGACGTGACTAAAGAGCACTGGGTATAACTTTTGAAGAATGAATGCTGCGGAGGCGTGAGTGAAGAACACTGGATATTGCTGCTTCGAACACTGTGGAATGGATGCTGAATAGACATGGCTAGGAGGCCCTGCGGATGACCCGGGAGCCCCTCTACAGTCGCAGGGCACCCGGGGTGCAGCCTGGAGGGCGGACAGCTGCGGACTGCGAAACTGAGAAGCCACCGTCAAAGGTGCAGGGGAAGGTGACAAACAGGCTTGCACAGCGGAGTTGGAAACCCTTTGGATTATGTGAAACCACAGGGAATTCCTGAGGGAGCACAGAACTGGAGCTTCTGCTCAAGGCAGTAACATAAAGCACTGGCAGCTTGCAAGAATGGACTGACCCCTTTTGTAAGAGGAAGCTGCCTCCCATTGGACTGAACACTCCACAGAGCACAGTGAGTGGACGCAGAGAACTTTGGTCTTCAACATGGTGGCTCCCGGTGCTGCAGACACACAGGAGCAAGCCCTCTTATCCACCAGGTTCCCTGTCACCCACACTCCGGCAGCCACACTGTCACCGCCGCTACCCCCACTGTGCAGCACCGCCGGCATACATTACGGCTGATATTGTATGTGTAGACACAATATTGCATGCGATGCGCGCTCCCGCGGGTCTTATCCTGCATCGCACGTCGGGCCTGTATGCAGGTCTGACGTGCGATATTGCTTACGAACGCCATGCTGCCGAATACAGCACGGCCCCACTCCTTCCCTCCGTGGCAGCCGATATCGGCAAGGGTGTATGCACTTGCCGGTCGGGACCCCACCACAGACAATGTTGCATCGTATGCACATCGTTCTGATGTGTACACAGCCCTAGCCTGAAATAATGACAGGCAGGTGTCATGTACATATAAAAGTAATATTCACATGACTGCCAGGACCCAAAGTTTCCCAACAGCACATTGCCCAGAGCATCACACTGCCTCCGCCGGCATGCCTTCTTCCCATAGTGTATCCTGGTACCAACTCTGTCCCAGGTAAATGACACACACGCACCCGGCCGTCCACATGATGTAAAAATAAGATTTTAAATCTACTGGTAAATCTTTCTCTCGTAGTCCGTAGAGGATGCTGGGGACTCCGTAAGGTCCATGGGGATAGACGGGCTCCGCAGGAGACATGGGCACTCCAAGAAAGACTTTAGATCTGGGTGTGCACTGGCTCCTCCCTCCACGCCCCTCCTCCAGACCTCAGCTAGAGAAACTGTGCCCAGAGGAGACGGACAGTACGAGGAAAGGATTTTTGTTAATCCAAGGGCAAGATTCATACCAGCCACACCAATCACACCGTATAACTTGTGATATACTACCCAGTTAAAAATATGACAACAACATAGCATCAGTCGAAGACCGATGAAAACTATAATATAACCCTTATGTAAGCAATAACTATATACAAGTCTTGCAGAAGTAGTCCACACTTGGAACGGGCGCCCAGCATCCTCTACGGACTACGAGAAAAAGATTTACCGGTAGGTTTAAAATCTTACTTTCTCTTACGTCCTAGAGGATGCTGGGGACTCCGTAAGGACCATGGGGACCATACCAAAGCTCCCAAACGGGCGGGAGAGTGCGGATGACTCTGCAGCACCGATTGAGCAAACAGGAGGTCCTCCTCAGCCAGGGTATCAAACTTATAGAACTTTGCAAAGGTGTTTGAACCCGACCAAGTAGCAGCTCGGCATAGTTGCAGTGCCGAGACTCCTCGGCAGCCGCCCAAGATGAGCCCACCTTCCTAGTGGAATGGGCCTTAACCGATTTTGGTAACGGCAATCCAGCCGTCGAATGCGCCTGCTGAATCGTGTTACAAATCCAGCGAGCAATAGTCTGCTTTGAAGCAGGGGCGCCAACCTTGTTGGCCGCATATAGGACAAATAGTGCTTCTGTTTTTCTGACTCTAGCCGTTCTGGCCACGTACATTTTTAAAGCCCTGACTACATCAAGGGACTCGGAATCCTCCAAGTCTCGCGTAGCCACAGGCACCACAATAGGTTGGTTCATATAAAAAGATGACACCACCTTAGGCAAGAATTGAGGACGGGTCCGCAATTCCGCTCTATCCATTTGGAACACTAGATAGGGGCTTTTATGAGACAAAGCCGCCAATTCCAACACTCGCCTAGCCGAAGCCAAGGCTAACAACATGACCACTTTCCAAGTGAGATATTTCAACTCCACCGTTTTAAGTGGTTCAAACCAGTGGGACTTAAGGAAACTCAACACCACGTTAAGGTCCCAAGGTGCCACCGGAGGTACAAAAGGAGGCTGAATATGCAGCACTCCCTTCACAAACGTCTGTACTTCTGGAAGAGAAGCCAATTCTTTTTGAAAGAAAATGGATAAGGCCGAAATCTGAACCTTAATGGAGCCTAATTTTGGGCCCATATTCACTCCAGTTTGTAGGAAGTGAAGGAAACGGCCCAGATGGAATTCTTCCGTAGGAGTATTCCTGGCCTCACACCAAGAAACATATTTTCGCCATATACGGTGATAATGTTTAGCTGTCACGTCCTTCCTAGCCTTTATCAGCGTAGGAATGACCTCATCCAGAATAGCCTTTTCCGCTAGGATCCGGCGTTCAACCGCCATGCCATCAAACGCAGCCGCGGTAAGTCTTGGAACAGACAAGGCCCCTGTGGCAACAGGTCCTGTCTTAGAGGAAGAGGCCACGGATCTTATGTGAGCATTTCCTGCAGATCCGGATACCAGGTCCTTCGTGGCCAATCTGGAACAATGAGGATTGTTCTCACTCCTCTTTTTCTTACTATTCTCAACACCTTGGGTATGAGAGGAAGAGGAGGAAATACATAGACCGACTGGAACACCCACGGTGTCACTAGGGCGTCTACAGCTACTGCCTGAGGGTCTCTTGACCTGGCGCAATACCTCTGTAGCTTTTTGTTGAGGCGGGACGCCATCATGTCTATCTGGGGCAGTCCCCACCGACTTGCAATCTGTGCGAAGACTTCCTGATGAAGTCCCCACTCTCCTGGATGCAGGTCGTGTCTGCTGAGGAAGTCTGCTTCCCAGTTGTCCACTCCCGGAATGAACACTGCTGACAGTGCGCTTACATGATTCTCCGCCCAGCGAAGAATTCTGGTGGCTTCCGCCATTGCCGCTCTGTTCCTTGTGCCGCCTTGGCTGTTTACATGAGCTACTGCGGTGACGTTGTCTGACTGGATCAGAACTGGTTGGTCGCGAAGTAAGGTCTCCGCTTGCCGTAGGGCGTTGTATATGGCCCTTAGTTCCAGGATGTTGATGTGAAGACAAGTCTCCTGACTTGACCAAAGACCTTGGAAATTTCTTCCCTGTGTGACTGCTCCCCAACCTCGGAGGCTCGCATCCGTGGTCACAGGATCCAGTCCTGAATGCCGAACCTGCGGCCCTCTAGAAGGTGAGCACTCTGCAGCCACCACAGGAGAGATACCCTGGCCCTGGGGGATAGGGTGATCAACTGATGAATCTGTAGATGTGACCCAGACCACTTGTCCAGTAGGTCCCATTGGAAGATCCTCGCATGGAACCTGCCGAAGGGAATGGCCTCGTATTATGCCACCATCTTTCCCAGGACTCGAGTGCAGTGATGCACTGACACCTGTTTTGGTTTCAGTAGGTTCCTGACCAGAGTCATGAGTTCCTGGGCCTTTTCTATCGGAAGATAAACCCTTTTCTGGCCCGTATCCAGAATCATGCCCAAGAAAGTCAGACGAGTCGTAGGAACCAACTGCAACTTGGGGATATTGAAAATCCAGCCGTGTTGCTGTAACACCTTCAGTGAAAGTGGTACGCTGTTCAGCAACTGCTCTCTTGATCTCGCTTTTATGAGGAGATCGTCCAAGTACGGGATAATTGTGACACCTTGCTTTCGCAGGAGCACCATCATTTCCGCCAAAACCTTGGTGAAAATTCTCGGGGCCGTGGAGAGACCAAACGGCAACGTCTGAAATTGGTAATGACAATCCTGTACCGCAAACTTAGGTACGCCTGATGAGGTGGATAAATGGGAACATGAAGGTATGCATCCTTTATGTCCAGAGATACCATAAAATCCCCCCTTCCAGGCTGGCGATGACCGCTCTTAGCGATTCCATCTTGAACTTGAACCTTTTCAAGTATAGGTTCAGGGATTTTAAATTTAATATGGGTCTGACCGAACCGTCCGGTTTCGGGACTACAAACAGGGTCGAGTAATATCCCCTTCCTTGTTGAAGCAGGGGAACCTTGACCACCACCTGTTGAAGATACAATTTGTGAATTGCATTTAACACTGTCTCCCTTTCTGGGGGAGAAGCTGGTAGGGCCGATTTGAAAAACCGGCGAGGGGGCACCTCTTCGAATTCCAGCTTGTAACCCTGGGAGACAATTTCTATCGCCCAGGGATCCACCTGTGAGTGAACCCAGATGTGGCTGAAAAGTCGAAGACGTGCCCCCACTGGGGCGGACTCCCTCAGTGGAGCCCCAGCGTCATGTGGTGGATTTTGTAGAGGCCGGGGAGGACTTCTGGTCCTGGGAACTAGCTGTGTTGTGCAGCTTTTTTCCTCTGCCCTTACCTCTGGCAAGAAAGGACGCACCTCGTACTTTCTTGTTTCTTTGTGATCGAAAGGACTGCATTTGATAATGTGGCGCTTTCTTAGGCTGTGAGGGAATATAAGGCAAAAAATTTGATTTACCAGCTGTAGCTGTGGAGACCAGGTCCGAGAGACCTTCTCCAAAGAATTCCTCACCCTTGTAAGGTAATACCTCTTTGAGTCGGCATCACCTGTCCATTGCCGGGTCCATAGGACTCGTCTAGCAGAAATCGACATAGCGTTGATTCTAGAACCCAGTAGACTAATGTCTCTTTGAGCATCTCTCATATATAGGACAGCATCTTTTATATGCCCTAGGGTCAATAATATGGTATCCTTATCTAGGGTCTCAATTTCCGCTGATAAGGTATCTGTCCATGCTGCTACCGCGCTACAAACCCAGGCCGACGCAATCGCCAGTCTGAGTAAGGTACCAGAATGTGTGTAAATGGACTTCAAGGTAACCTCCTGCTTGCGGTCCGCAGGATCCTTGAGGGTAGCCGTATCTTGGGATGGTAGCGCTACCTTTTTGGATAAGCGTGTCAATGCTTTATCCACCCTAGGGGAGGAATCCCACCGTATCCTGTCCGTTGGCGGGAAAGGATACGCTATAAGAATCCTTTTGGGAATCTGCAGTTTTTTGTCTGGAGATTCCCAAGCTTTTTCACATAATTCGATCAACTCATGTGAGGGGGGGAAGGTTACCTCAGGTTTCTTTCCCTTATACATGTGTACCCTCGTGTCAGGGACAGGGGGTTCCTCTGTGATATGCAAAACATCTTTTATTGCAATAATCATATATCGAATACATTTAGCCAATTTTGGCTGCAACTTTGCATCATCGTAGTCGACACTGGAGTCAGAATCCGTGTCGGTATCTGTGTCAACAATTTGGGATAGTGGGCGCTTTTGAGACCCCGAAGGTCCCTGCGACATAGGGGCAGGCATGGGTTGAGTCCCTGACTGTACCCTAGCTTCAGCTTTGTCTAATCTTTTGTGCAATAAATTAACATTAGCACTTAAAACATTCCACATATCCATCCAGTCAGGTGTCGGCGTTGTCGACAGAGACACCTCATTCATTTTTACCTCCTCCTCCTGAAAGCCTTCTACCTCAGACATGTCGACACACGCGTACCGACACACCACACACTCAGGGAATCCTCTTATCTGAAGACAGTTCCCCCACAAAGCCCTTTGGAGAGACAGAGATAGAGTATGCCAGCACACACCCCAGCGCTATATGACGCAGGAAAAAACACTATACAATTATATGTTTACCCAGTAGCGCTGTTGGAATTTATAAATGCGCCAATTATGTGCCCCCCCTCTTCTTCAAAATCCTCTTTCACCGTGGATTAAGCAGGGGAGAGTCCGGGGAGCTTCCTCTCAGCGCTGTGCTGTGGAGAAAATGGCGCTGGTGAGTGCTGAGGGAGAAGCCCCGCCCCCTCGGCGGCGGGCTTCTGTCCCGCTCAAATATACTGAAACTGGCGGGGGCTCTTTTATATATATATATATATATATATATATATATATATATATATATATATATACAGTGGTCAGCTGTATATATATTATTTTTGCCAGAAAAGAGGTTTATATGCTGCCCAGGGCGCCCCCCCTGCGCCCTGCACCCTTACAGTGACTGCCGTGTGTGAGGTGTATGGGAGCAATGGCGCACAGCTTCACCGCTGTGCGTTACCTCAGTGAAGATCATGAAGTCTTCTGCCGCCTCTGAAGTCTTCTTTTCGTCTCATGCTCACCCGGCTTCTATCTTCCGGCTCTGTGAGGAGGACGGGGGCGCGGCTCCGGGACGAACTCCAGGGTGAGACCTGTGTTCGGACTCCCTCTGGAGCTAATGGTGTCCAGTAGCCTAAGAAGCAGAGCCTTGAAACTCACAGAAGTAGGTCTGCTTCTCTCCCCTCAGTCCCTCGATGTAGGAAGTCTGTTGCCAGCAGGCTCCCTGAAAATAAAAAACCTAACAAATATACTTTCTGTCAGAAAGCTCAGGAGAGCTCCCTGTAATGCACCCAGTCTCTTCTGGGCAGAGTAGTAAACTGAGGTCTGGAGGAGGGGCGTGGAGGGAGGAGCCAGTGCACACCCAGATCTAAAGTCTTTCTTGGAGTGCCCATGTCTCCTGCGGAGCCCGTCTATCCCCATGGTCCTTACGGAGTCCCCAGCATCCTCTAGGACGTAAGAGAAATAAACGTTATTCATCAGATCATGCCACCTTCTTCCACTGCTCCATGGTCCTATTGTAGAAACTCTCGGCAGTGGACATGGCTCAGCATGGGCACGCTGACTTTTTTTTAGCAATTTGTGCTACAGTCTCTCTTCTGTTGGATCGGATCAGACAGGCTAGCCTTCGCTCCCCACATGGATCAATGAGCCTTGGGTGTGTCAGGCTCCGGAGCCTTACCTCCGGCGGGTGTTCCCGGGGGTTGCCGTCCCACTGGTTGGTGCCGCTGCAGGGAGCTGCTGGCGGCAAGTCCTCCTGGACTGATGTGCGGCTGCCGAGGGCCGGGGGTCTGGGGAGCCGGGCGCTGCGGTGGGCATCGCTGCAGTAAGGTCCTCTAGGGTGACACAGTATAGTGTGTCAGAATCAGAAGCTGGCTAAAGCTGTGTGCTAATAGCTGAGTATGGGGGTCATTCAGAGTTGATCGCTAGCTGCATTTGTTCGCAGCGATCAGGCTAAAAAATGGCAGTTCTGCGCATGCAGCGCAATGCTTACACACAACGTACGGGCACAACGACCGATGTAGTTTTGCACAGGGTCTAGCGATGCATTTGTCGCACTGCTTGCCGCAGAGTGATTGACATGAAATGGGCGTTTCTGGGTGGCAACTGACCGCTTTCAGGGAGTGTGCGGAAAAACGCAGGCGTGCCAGGGAAAATGCAGGCGTGGCTGGGCGGGTTTGTGACGTCAAATCCGGAACTGAATAGTCTGAAGTGATCGCAAGCGCTGAGTAGGTTTTGAGCTACTCTCTACACAAAAAACTTTTGTAGCTGCTCTGCGATACAACCGTTCGCACTTCTGTTAAGCTAAAATACACTCCCAGTGGGCGGCGGCATAGCGTTTGCACGGCTGCTAAAAACTGCTAGCGAGTGATCAACTCGGAATGACCCCCTATGTCTCCTGTGCTGGGGGCAACCATGTTGGAGACCAGAGCATTACCAATTATGGGGGTAATTCAGAGTTGATCGCAGCAGCAAATTTGTTAGCAGTTGGGCAAAACCATGTGCACTGCAGGGGGGCAGATATAACATTTGCAGAGAGAGTTAGATTTGGGTGGGTTATTTTGTTTCTGTGCAGGGTAAATACTGGCTGCTTTATTTTTACACTGCAGTTTAGATTTCAGTTTGAACACACCCCTCCCACATCTAACTCTCTCTGCACATGTTACATCTGGCCCCCCTGCAGCGCACATGGTTTTGCCCAACTGCTAACAAATTTGCTGCTGCGATCAACTCTGAATTAGGCCCTAAGTTCCCATTCTGTGTCCAGCCAATCCTGCGTGTTCTCCCCTTACAAAAGGGGGCTGGCCACAGGGAGATCGCCAGTGCTTCAAGTTACCTCCTTGTGAAAGGTTCTCCAGCTCTGTGCTCCCAGGTTACTTCTGGTACCCTGGTCCTGGTTGCTCTCATGTATCGGTTACCTAAATGCTGCTACAGTCCTGCTAAGTCCGTCGCCAATCGTAGAAGCGCTCACGGGGTCCCAGGTCGTAGAGGAGCTCCAGGTGCTAACAGCAGTTCTCGCAGACGTCTTCATTTCTTCAAAGTCCAAGTTCTTCAGCCTCGTCTTTCAATCACAAATTACAAGTCTTCATTTCTTCAAAGTCCAAGTTCTTCAGCCTCGTCTTTTAATCACAGTCTTCAGTTCTTCTTTACCGGAGTTCTTCAGCTTCACTCTTCAAGTAATTTAGCCATAAACTCTAATTCTTCCAGTTTCGTCAATTTCTCCAAAATTCATGTACAGCCTGTTATTCATTAAAATTACAGTTACCTTCCGACGGAGTCCTCCTTTTCCTTTACGCCCTCCGGCCAACGTTAACAATTAGTTTGGCTTCCACCCCATGAGGAGGAATTACATTCAGTCACTTCGTTTACTCTCCTCACAGGTAGCTGTCCCTTCAGCCAAAGCTCGGTTGTCGGAACCCAAACTTATGCCGAGCGTGACAGGGTGCCCTTGACCCTGTTGCTGGTTTACCGGTTGTCCTTCCTTGGATAACTTTAGGTAGATTCCAGTGCTGCAAGTTTGGCAGTACGGGGCGGTTCTGCATACCAGTAAGACATTCCCAGCCAGTACGCAGTACCGCCGGGCCTCCACCTTGCAGACACTTTGTTGGAGAGAGGAGAGCGCAGCATGCGCCTCTCCTCTCCTGCCTTGTCAGTCCAGACTCCGGTGACCGGTGGTCTCTCCTCCTCCCGAGTCCAGCGTTGGTGTGTATTACACTCAAATGCCGGATCGTGAACCAATCAGAGCTTGTGGACCGGCAGCCAACCAGAAGCTGCCGCCGCACCGTGAACTCTGAGTGGCTCACGGAACGGCTCCAGATCTAAGATACAGGATGCAGATGCCGCCGCAGGAGGAGAGACCAGACTGAAGGCAAGAGAGAGGCAGGTGCTGCGCTCTCCTCTACCCGGCAGTCACACTGCACAGCCGGCCCCAGACAGCAGCAGCAACAATGGTGAGTTGCACTGCCGGGGGCATATCTGGCATTGTGGGGGCATCTGTATTTTGCATTGTGGGGACATATCTGGCACCGTGGTGACATATCTGGCACTGTTGGGGCATATGTGTATCTGGCACTGTGAGGGCGTATGTGTATCTGGCACTGTGCAGGCATATCTGGCCCTGTGGGGGCATGTGTGTATCTGGTACTGTGCTGGCATATCTTGTACTGTGGGGACACGTGTGTATCTGGCTCTATTGGGGGCATATGTGTATCTGGTACTATTGGGGGCAAATGTGTATCATGGACTGCACTATTGGGGTCATATGTGAATCATGCCCCCATTTTCACTGGCCACGCCCCATGCTGCATGTGGCCACACACATTTTTGGCACGCACACAGTTCCACTAAGAATTTTTTTCTACTTGCACCACTGGTAGATACTAACCACAGTATACCGGGTACACATTTATGGTCATATTGCCATTCATGACCTTCTTCTCTTCTTATTCAACCAGCTATGCAAGGATGAGCCAACTCAGTGCCAGACAAGGGTATGAAGGGCCCACAGGGGGAATGCAATGGTAGGGGCTCAATAAAGGGGTGTGGCAGAGAGCAATGCAATGGCAGCCATATTATATAGAGTGTCACAGAGAAAGTCATATAATACAGGGAGTATCGCATGCCTGTTATATAATGCAGCGAGCAACTCAGTGACCACCAGATAATACAGAGAACAATGCAGTGATCCCCATATAATAGAAAGCAATGCAGTGACCGCCATAATACTGAGTGCAACGCAATGACTGCCGTAAAAAACAGAGACAGCGCAGTATAATACAAGAAGCGTCACAGTGCCTTACTTCAGTTTAATTTTACAAATAATTGATGTTTTTAAATAGGGTTTATCTGTGCATATATATGTGTTTTGTGTCTTATACACAACTTATTTGCTTACTTTCCTCCATATATAAAATAACTTGGTTCAAAAGTATAGGGAAAATACTGATTTACATAACTTCTCACCAGTAGTGTTCCCTTTAGGCAGATGGCATATGACATAATGAGGCTTCCTTATGTGCATTTCCATTTTTAAACATGTTCATAGCCCCTGGTCTTGGTAGCAAGGCTGGCACTGACACTGCTATGCTACCCGGTGGCAGGCCACTGCCCCAGTACTAGCTACATAATTGAATGTGCCACGTGGATCATAACCCTGATCCATTGCCCCTCCCTGTCTTCCCATCTCGACTTCTACATGTGTGCTTCTTCCAGTGTTTCTCCATTCAACCTTCAGGCGACAGCCTCCTTATCTGAATCCTGTGTTGATGTGTGGCAGCTTCCCCGCCTCCAGTTCTCCTGCCCTTCGTCCACTAAACAACCATATGGGCCAATTTATCATTAAATATTTGCGGCATATTCCCCGAAAATACCTGTTTTGGGGGGATAGCCGCAAATATTATGTACTACCCAAATGTATGACAGAGGGACTTATATCTCTGGTATCTGCTGCGGTCCCCCCCATGTCCAACAGTAGCTACAACCTATGGGTCATGCGCTGCTGTCAGATTTACCAAGTTTGGTCCCCGCAGCTAACGCCATAAGAAGATGGCATTGTGCTGCTGCTGTTGCCTGTTGTCTACACTTCGAAAACTTAGCTGGCAGAGGGTTCTAGCTTCCATGTGTGGTCTGCAGGCCGTACATGCGCTAGAGTCCTAGATACTGTAGGTGGTGAGAGTAGCATAACAGGGCTTAAGTCGAAGGGAGAAAAGCATAACAGGGCTTAAGTCTAAGGGAGAAAAGCATAACAGGGATTAAGTTGCACGGCTGTGGAACAGACATTTTAAGTGAATGGCAGAGGCGCCAGAATCTTTAGGGATTTTTATATTGTAAAATACACAGATTACTATTATTATCATTATTATTTTTTTTTAACACTCCTGTAACCAGATGAGACTCAAATGTTAGGCCCCTTAAAAATTTACATTATGGGCAGCATTCAATGGAAGTCGGAACTGCCGTCTAGTCGGAATGACGCCAGTTTCCGGCTTTTTTAGGTCGAATCATGATTCAACCTATTCAATGGGGCTTCCGTTTTTCCAACTTGTCGGAAAACACGTGGATCGGCGGATTAGCCGCAGATCCACGTGTTTTATAGGATTTGCGGCCAAATCCCACAGGTTTTAGTCCCGTTTTCAACAATGTCAATCCGACTTTAAAAAAAGTCAGATTGACATTGTCGAAAACGGGCAAAACCAGTCGGATTTGCCCGCAAATTGAATACTGCATTGTCGGATCCTCTCTTGAATAGACCTATATGTCACAGTGCCCCCAACTCACATTACATGCTGCACTGTACTCCATATTATATACCACACAGTGACCACAATTCACATTATATGTGCGCCCAATTCCCATTATAGGGGGAATTCAATCGCCAGCAAAGGGTGTGAATTACCATTTCCGCAGTGTTTAAACGCCAAGCCGATTCACATATAAGCACTCGCTACCCTATGGGTTAGTGAACACTTTTGTGTAAGTCCCCGCTGCCGTAAAGTGAGGTGGGTGCCGCACAAATTCGGCTGGCCGAATCCTTCTCCAGCAATTGAATTCCACTCTATATACTACACAGTGACCCCAACTCACAATACATGCCCCACATTGCCCCCAACTGCCGGGATCCTGATTGCATCCCTAAATAACTGGTAATAATAATAATTTTATATTAAGAATGGTAAGTCATTATTATGCAAACAAACAAATGACACTTTGATTTTGTCCATAATATGCCATAAACACATAACAATAAGTTAGTTTAATCAATTTCCCCTATATGTACAGTGTGGGTACAAAACTATTGCTGCAGTTATCATCTACAGTTTCTGGTACATGAAATGTTACATATTTACAGCTTATTCGGAGGCATCTGAAATGACATACAGTAGCTTTCTCAGCACCTTCTGTAAACAGTGATGCAAGTCAGGAGAACACATTGGGGGTCATACCGAGTTGATCGCTAGCTGCCTTTGTTTGCAGCGCAGCGATCAGGCTAAAAATCTGAATTTCTGCGCATGCATATGGACCGCAATGCGCACGCGCGACGTACGGGTACAAAGGCCTTTGAGGTTTTGCACAGGTTCTAGCAACATTTTCATTCGCACTGGCGGCCGCAAGAAGATTAACAGGAAAGCGGCGTTTCTGGGTGTCAACTGACCATTTTCAGGGAGTGCTTAGAAAAACGCAGGCGTGCCAGGGAAAACGCAGGCATGGCTGGCCGAACGTTGGGCGGGTGTGTGACGTCAAAAGCCAACCCTCCAACGTTAGCATCAACGCACACGAAGAGTTAGTACAGGGCTGGTCTTGTTTTGCACAAAATGTTTTTGCAGGCGCTCTGCTGCACAGGCGTTCGCACTTCTGCAAAGCGAACATACACTCCCCGGTGGGCGGCGACAATGCGTTTGCAAGGCTGCTAAAAACTGCTAGCGAGCGATCAACTCGGAATGACCACCATTGTGTATATACATCTTAAAGGCACTTGGTGACCTTTTAAACCGACTTACACTAATCAGAACCGCAAACGTGCACAATGGATCATCTTAAAGTTTGGATCACTTTAGATTCATTTACATAGCAGCTTGTGACAGTTAACACAGTAACACAAGTACAAAAAATACACTTGGCAAATCCAAAGGAAGAGGAAAGATGGACCAAAATGAAGTGTACTATCAGCTGGTAAACAATGAAAATATCTCAAGGGTAAAATTGATGCCTAAGACTAATGATGATGGATTAATGAGTATTTAATCATTGCTAATTACAGGTTATAGGAGGGTCACATTCAATAAAAGAGAATATTTTTACTCCCATTTCCTGTCTCATAATTAGTAAACAACTCTTAATGATCACCATGTAACTCATACTTATTTTCTTCTCTGTAACTTCTTATTTTCTCTATGGCTTATGACAGAAATACAGCACATACTGCAGCTGTTTTAAACGTTTTCAGTGGGATCCCATTGATTTTGATTGCATCATTTTTAATGACGTCACCTGTTTTGGGCACAGCAGTAAGACAAATTTTAAATAGTGATTTCCAACAGACCAATAAGGCAACAGAACCATGTAGAACAATTATTTGCAAAGCAACTCGTTAACAGTAGGGGCTTTTAATTTGTTTGGTTTTCTTCATATACCTGAGCTCCTATACACTCAGTTAGTGAAATGCGTTCAGGACCATAATTCATAGCAGTCATTCTGGGTCACCAAGACGTGAAACGATCGGAGAATACGATAGAGAATAGAATTACACATCAGCTTAGCACCATAATATTGTTCTAATGAGCAATCAGTGATTATATTGCTGCATCAAGAGCAAACGTGCCAGTCAGAGGTGCTGGACTGAGAACTGATGCGGGGTACCAGTACCTAAGTATTAAAGTAGTAATTTTAAGGCTACAAGGACCTACATAAGGTAACAATGTTGCCAGTTTTAATAGGGGGTGATATGGATAAGTTAGGACACAGGTTCTCAAACTCGGTCCTCAGGACCCCAAACAGTTCTCCTCACAGAATCGCAAGTGAAATAATGAGCTCCACCTGTGGATCTTTTAAAATGTGTCAGTGAGTAATGACTACACCTGTGCACCTGCTAGGTGACCTGGAAAATGTGAACTGTGTGGAGTCCTGAGGACTGAGTTTGAGAATTAGAAATACAATGGGGTGAAAAACATGGATGCAGAATCCTGAACTTTTTAGGTCCTAATATATATTAGCAACAAGTATAAAGTATGAATAGGACCATACGTAGGGTTTTTAACATTGTCTTGTTGCATCATTGTGACACATCAGTACTCTGTGATATTAGGGGGTGGGCTCCTTTCATTATCAGCCTAAAGCTTTCTGTTTGCCCCATTACCCTCCCGACACTTCATAACACTGACAATCCTGTGACATGCAGCCCTGTAGTCACATGACAGAGTACAAGTCACATGATAAAAACACTTCTCTCTCGAAATTCTCTCTATGGTCATGAACATTCTCTTTGATTGGCTACAAGCTGCACTATTCCTCGGCCACTTCAACTGGGATGAGCAGATGAGGGACGAAAACTCCAAAGGTGCTCTGAATCTAGTCAAACAAACCGTTAATATTGCACGGTTATAAAGAATAGCATTCTTGTAGCAAAAGAATGAGAAAAGATCATTAACAAAAATGTCAATGTGCTTCAAAACAAAAAGTTTATAGTCCAATACATTAACGCAAAACATTTACTTCTACAAACTCCACATTTCCCTGAGAAGGTGGAAAAAAACAAAAGGTAACTTTCAGAGAGCTGTAGTAATTACAGTAAAGTAATTATATGGAGCATCTGCATAGAGTTTATCATTAGCAAATGAGGACCGTTCCAAACTCTTGAGATTGTACAGCATTCAAGATTTGAAACTGCAGGAGACATCAAAGGTTCGAGAGAAAATGTAACAAGTTATGAAACACGTAAAAGAGTCAACAGAGAATGATCTGACACGCAGACATGACAGAGCGCTGAAATCTCGGGGAATAAATACACGCTTCCTCTCCGCGACCCCTTTTTCGATCACTTTCATCTCTTTGCTTTGGCTGCTGTGTGAATAACTAATTAAGCAGAGTCCCATATGTAATGCTGTTTGCGTTTGGCTGGATTTTATCCACTGTTTCCTTCCCTGCAAAGATTAAAAAAAAGAAATTAAAAAGACATCAACGAATTACTTGGACAACATCATCACAATGTATATTATATATGTTGTCTTCTATTATTATTATTATATATGGGGGTAATTCAGACCTGATCGCTAGGCTGCGTTTTCGTACAGCGGGCAATCCGGTCTAAACTGCACATGCGTATGCACCGCAATGCACAGGTGCATTGCACAGGTACAAAGCGGATCACCGCTCAGCAATGGGTTTGTGCAAAGGATCCATTTGCATGGGTGTTGGCAAGGAGATTGACAGGAAGAAGGCGTTTGTGGATGGCAACTGACCGTTTTCTGGGAGTGTTTGGAAAAACGTAGGCGTGTTCAAGCGTTTGCAGGGAGGGTTCCTGACGTCAATTCCGGTCCCGGACAGGTTGATGTGATCGCAGCGGCTAAGTAAGTCCTGGGCTACTCAGAGAATGCACAAGATCTGTTTGTACAGCTCTGCTACACATGCGTTCGCACACTTGCACAGCTAAAATACACTTACCTATGGGCAGCGACTATCTGATCGCAGCAGTGCAAAAATCGCCTGCTATCAATCAGGTCTGAATTAGGGCCCTATATTGTCTATACGAAATGTGTTTAGCATCCTGGCAGTAGCGATGCTGCTGGTCATGTGACTGACGCCGGAATCACAACACCACTCGGAACCCCGATGTCATAACCCCCAGCCGCCGACATACCGAAGCTAAGTATTGAGGTCACTGTTAGGGTGAGGGGGGGGGAGAGGTTAAAGATAGGCACTAGAGGGGGTCGGTGGGGGGGGGTTTGGGTTGCTGTAGCCGCCATCCCCCGAGTCTTAGCCCTAGCCACCACCCCCAAAGTCATAGGCCTAGCCAAGGCCTGCAGGGTCTTAAACCTAGCCACCACCCCAAGAAGGTTGGGGTAAGGGTAAAATAATGACCCCGTACCCTGTCGGCATTCTCAATGTCAGGATGCTGGTGTAGGTCATGCGATCGTTGGTCTTCCAATAGCAGGGATCCCATACCGAACCTGTCTAAATACAGTTGAGGACATTCACCAGGAAACAGTGAAGCACGGATCCACAGTGGATGGATAAGATTGCATCATCAGGATGACAGTGACAAGTAATGTAGTGGATACAAAATTTTGTCTAGCTCTCTCATCACTGATCACATGGGTCCCCACACAGATCTCAGTCATACATCTAAGGGACATCGTAAGCCATACAGAAGCCATTAGGGAATAGATGTTCGTCCCAATGATTTACTATACAATTATTATTTTGTGGTCAGACATAATTATACTTCTACATACGCTAGTCATTTATTTTCATGTTGGTTAGTTTAGAATTACAGAGATGTTGGCAATTCTCTTTTCAATGTGCACAGTTTAGAAGTAGTTTTATGGCTGAGCCACTTTCCAAAACATTTCACTGATAGACAATAACTGAACAAACATACAGATGTGTCCTCATACACTGCTGCCCAAGTCGCAGCAAATATCTCCTCTCGGCACACCAGGTCCCGGGTGCCGCGCCAAGCATATTTTTCGCTTGAAATATGGGTCTTATGGGCATAAATAAAACAACTGAGACAAAACAACTTTGCTAGGTTGCAATGATCAATCTGAAGTGCGATATTTGTACCTCTGTGCGCGACTGAGTCTGAATCTGTATACAAAGTGCTAGGATGCAGCAGACGGAATGCAACACGTTCTGTTGTGTTTCATCTGGGTCTCTAGTACTCTTTAGAGAAAAGAAAGGTACACTACACCTCTTGGAGGGTCTCAGTTATGCCGGGCATCTCACACCAATGGCATATAGATGCTTTGTAGATGTGGACGCATCTGTACCTGCTAACATTCCAGACTGGAAAAACTGGACAATTTAAGCAGCACTCCTGATCCACTTACACCCGATTCCCCCCAAAATGATCAGTGCGATACAGGAACCCAGCGGTCGCGATGCCGGCAGTCACATGTCCGACACTGGCATCCAGACAATTAGAATGCAGACAGGGGATGGGGTAATTATTTCACCCCTCCCCTGTGCCCTCCCAAAACCCGCCAGGGGTGGTGCCTAGGGCAAAGAAAGTGAGGGTGCGGCTACGGCCAAGACTCAGGGGTGGTCGCTATGGCTAATTTACCCCCCCCCCCCTCCCCTGGCTTTCCCCTAACAGTGTTCTCGATTCTTAACCTCCTTCGGGATGTTGGTGTTTGGCGTTCCGGCACCGGGATTCCTAAATTTGATGCCTATACTACTGTGTGTCCCTTTAAGCCACTTTGAATCAAGGCTGACCTATAAAGACTTGGACAGCTGGCACAAACACTACACATGGCTACCACACAGATCAATTACATCTTTTATATAATCTTGACAAGATGTGATCTGGGCACAGATTTATCTCGACACTCAGGACATGCAACTGGATCTGTAAATGATGCCATTTTTTAAACTCCATCCTGTACTCCGCAGGGAAAAAAATAATACTGAATATTCGACATGTCTTCACTTTATTATTCTCAGATTGACTGTAAGAGCGGCTTTCCTCTAACAGTACAATTACACAGTGATTACGATGTAGCACAGCTTTGATTATCATGTTCTGCAGCCCAATTTTCTTTTAAATTAAAATATTTTAAAGTGACACTTTAATAATCTCCATATGCCCAATACTGTAACTGCAGTGTACTGCCCGGTGTACTGCTATTGTAACATTTGTTCTACAATGATACTCCTGCTGTATAAGGATATTTATTAGCAGAGAGCGGGACATCTGTAGGTCACACCCTTCTCACATTGCAGGTCCGATGATTCACCGCAGCCACAAGACAGAATGAGATAATCTTCAACCTAAGGGACTTTTTCCTGGCTCGGGTGTAACTGGGATTCTTATCCTAGTTCCCTGCCTGCATAAATCTTAAATATGGGAGAAATGTGATGGCATGGAAATGTGCACACTTGGGAAGAACATAAAATGCATCTACAAGGAAATCAACAGCTCACAGACACTGGTCTATCAAACCAGATTATGCTAGTTCGGTTAAGTTGTGAGTTGAAGGAAAACACCCCTTGTGCCCTAAATTACAGAGCAATTCTTTTCACCCAATACCCTCATTCTCACCCCATCAGCAACTGCGTAAATCACGTGCGCTGGAGATGAAGGATAATGTTTAATTTCAGAGCTCTGACCCATCATTAGACTGAAAGGTCCACATAGCTCTCGACAGGTTCAAAATCACCCTGCCTTCTCCATCAGGAGGACTATCCGCTATATAGGTGGCGAAGGGGTGATTTTCTAATGAATACAAGGGAAGACATCTGTAATGCTTAGTGCAATCCATTCTGCTAGATGGTGGGTAGCTTTTAGCCTATATTTTAGCACCAGGGAGATTTTTTTTTCCCCCTAAACTTATTTTAATTTATTAGTATGTTAGACAAATCTTAGATTTTTTTTTCCTGAAAAAAAAACAAACCCTCAAACTTTTTCAGTGTCTTCCCTCCCTTATGCTTGGGTGTGGTATTGAAGGATGACCACACTTAGGTTGACATTGTCTAGGTCGACCACTATTGGTCGACATTAACTAGGTCGACAGGGATTCTAGGTCGACAGGGTCTCTAGGTTGACATGGTCTAGGTTGACAGGTCAAAAGGTCGATATGAGTTTTAAAAAAAAAATTGTGTAATTTTCGCCGTACAGTGACCGGGAACCCCAATTAGTGCACCGTGTCCGCTCGCCATGCTTCGGGCAGGTTACCATTCCCAATCGTAGTCCACGTGGATCGTAAAGAATGAAAAAGTTCAAATAAAGAAAAAACATTTTTAAACACTTATGTCGAACTTTTGACCAAGAACATGTCGACCTAGAGACCCTGTCGACCTAGTTGCTGTCGACCAATAGTGGTCACCCTAGACACTGCCGACTTAAGTCTTGTCGACCTAGAGACTGGATACCTTATGCTTACGCCACTCCTGATGCCAGAGGCAGTCTATGCAAATGAGAGGAGGGAGGAGACGGTGCAACAGACATTCACAATTGTGAACAAGGTGGTCTCTTGCTTTTATGTTTTGTCTTTGCGCCACTGGGCCCTTACAAATGGCGCTGTGGGGCCCACAAATGAGTAGATACACCTCTGCTTCTTACAAACTGCACATTTCGGCCCCTCGATGTTTGCCACCTCTCATTGTGTACAGTAGCGACTCCATCTTTAGTCAGTGACTTGCTCAACGTTGAGTTATCAGGGACATTTTTGATTGGTAAACGACGGTCAGGTAATGTTCAAAAACTTCAGACAATATTGGTTTATAAATTTTCATTGCCGATGCGAATCATATTATTGTAAATACACAAAGAATTAAACCGTGGTGTTAGTTTTGAAGCATTTGGTCGACTGCCTTATAATTACATAATCACTCACCAGGGATGTCACCGTAGTTGATATAGGGTTCTTGGAAATCAAGTTTCTTTTGGTATCTTGCAATTAAGAACACCCCAAGGAATGACAAAAAGCACCTGCGGAAATAAAATAAATTATGCATTCAGCTTGCTATTAGCTGCAGGCTTATTTCCAAATAAAAATACAAAGTTAATGCTTACAAACCTCATTATAAAAGTTATTACTACTATAGAGCGAGAACACTTTAAACCACTCCATTGGAAACATTTAGCACTGTGGCAGGTTATGAAAACAGACTTAATCGAGAATTGGAAAGCAAACCAACAAAAATGAGCTAATAAATTATAAAAAACACAGAGCTTGATGGATGATGGGAATAAATATGCCTGTTCAGTCGGCTCCTATCTATTCCCATACATTACTAATCCTTAGATTTGCTTAACGCGCAAGAAAAGTTTTATAACTAAAGTTATAAATATCCTCGGCATTAGTCACTGAAGAACTCTCTATATCAAACTAAAATGTAACTTGACAGCATAAGACAGTCATGCATATATTATACAACAATTCTGGCTCTCCAGTAAAGTACACAAAGTTCCATCACTGACACTGTTTGCGAAGGATAAAACTGAATATGTGTATAGCATGACAATCCGTACAGTCCCGTCGATAAGTTTTTTCTTTTGTTTTGTTTTTTAGCTTAAAAACTATTTGTTTAAAAAAAAGAAAAAAAATTATGTTGAAGCATGCAACGAGAAACCAGAGCAAAATTTGCAGAGAAATGAAAACAAAAATAAAAATCTGAAAATAAAATAGGTCTGTATATGTGAGGAATCGGTATATCATGTTTACCACAGATTTATTTAATAACGCTTTAAGATTCCAAAAATTTTGAAATAAAGTTAAATGAGGAACTTTGACCACAAAATTGTCTTTGCTTAATTACAGCAAGTAGAGGGCGGAAGCATATTCTAGATATTATTTTGTGCTATACAGGTCATAGGTCTGACATTTTTTGACCTTTATTACCCTGACTGTTTAGTTATTTGCCACACCATAAAAAAATATAAATAAAAAAATAATAATAATAATAAAAAAGGACCTGTCCAATGCCAATACGGACATCTGCAATCTGTAGTATTATGGAGAGGATTATTTCAAATGAACAAAGGTCGACAG
Source organism: Pseudophryne corroboree (assembly GCF_028390025.1). NCBI lineage: Eukaryota > Metazoa > Chordata > Amphibia > Anura > Myobatrachidae > Pseudophryne > Pseudophryne corroboree. Next base: position 756,136,778 of record NC_086448.1, read on the forward strand.
GGTAGTTTTGAAATAATAAAAATGGATTGTGGGACAGAGACAAAAACAGTTATAACCTTAGTTTCATAAAGCCATGTAACAATGACTTCTTCTAGGAAGGAAGAGAATAGAACTTTGCCAGAAACAATTTTCATTAGAGACAATGGGAAAGATTTATCAAAGCTTGGAGATAAGATGGAGAGAGAAAGTACCAACCAATCAGCTCCTGTCATTTTACAAATACAGCCTGTAACATGGCAGTTAGGAGCTGATTGGTTGGGTACCATTCTAGAATTATAGCAAGGCTTGCAGAACATTACTGTGCAGGTATTTCTTTAGAACCATTACACTCTTTGATCTCACTACAATTATATCTGACCATCAACCTCTGCCTCTCTATTAGGTTCTGCATTTACCCTGACTGACTGCTCTGGTGACTTTACAAGTGACTACCTGGCGGCCTGATCTCTGCTAGCTTTCACCATACCAGGATGGGGGCAAAATTTGGTAGACATGCCCATCTGGACGGACACATGAGGCAACAACACTGCAGTCAGATGATGACCACAAATACAATCAGATACTGTCATCGGCCGTCTCAACAGACATCTGAAGGTTACTGATCAGATATTTATAGGGACTGGAAGACTATTTGAGCTTTTGCTGTACATATTGGAATTTGTGGCCAGTTAAGTATAAAAGAGCCTATTAACCGGACCCCCCACCCCCACACACATTGTGTGTTAAGGGGGGGACTTGGCGGAGAAAATAGGCTGAAGGTTTGCCTAGGATGCCTAGAAACCATGCACAGGCCCTATCATGCTTTACCCACTTAACAATTTTTGTTGAGAAAAAAACACTTGCAAGTAGTTTTTTTTTAAATAATTTACAAAGTTAAAAGTATTTTTAATAAAAAGATATATTTTATTAAAAAAAAACATATACCTCAACATCCTCCCACGTCCATAGGCCCCCAATGTAAAATTACTTTCCACACCACCATCAGAAAATCAGAAACAGCCTACCCCCCCCCCCCCCCCCCCCAGTGGCAAAAGATCCCCAGCGTTATCTTCCCCCACCCTTCTAGTGGTAATAGATCCCACTGGCAGAGCCCCCTCCCCCAGGGTCAATGGATCCCCCAATGTTTGGTGCCCCCCTCAACATGTATACTTTTATTCTTATAGATAATTCCCCCCACCCCAGCTAGAAATATATTTTTTTTATGGGGGTCACCCCTAGCCCCCCCCCTTTGTGTCAAGAGATGACCCCCACTATTTTACCTGCACACCCTTAGAGCCCCGCCCTCACATTACTGCAGACAGCGCAGCGGAGTGTGGGGCAATGGGGACTGATCATCTATCCCCTCTGTTGCAGATGATCTTTGCACACGCAGGAATCAGCATTGATGTGCTGGGGAGGCACTTTTAGTTCCGGCGCATGCGTCCCGGAATGTCGCTTGCAGGGCATTCTGGGGTGTGATTTCAGGAGTGATGTCGGCTGTCAGAAACCGCTTTTTCACTCCCAGGGGGCTGCTGCAGCTGGAGGAAGTCTCCTCCACTTAAGACGGAGGAAGCAGCGGGCCAGCTAAACATATGTGACACGACCTGGCCAGGTAACGTACTCCTGGCTGCAGCCGCATCACATATATGGCAAGTGGTTAAGAGATGGTACTTGCTAAATAAGTTTTGTGCTACTAATATTAAAAAAATAATAGGATTTTAATTACCTACCGGTAAATCCTTTTCTCGTAGTCCGTAGAGGATGCTGGGGTCCACATTAGTACCATGGGGTATAGACGGGTCCACTAGGAGCCACTGGCACTTTAAGAGTTTGAGAGTGTGTGCTGGCTCCTCCCTCTATGCCCCTCCTACCAGACTCAGTCCGAAGAGACAGACAACTTCGAGAGAATGATATTATACAGATACAGTAGTGGCGAGATTCACACCAGCTCACACACAAGGCAAACCAAGCTAACTAGCTTGAAACCTCAGCAACGGCTGAACAATATTACTTACCAAGTAACAAAACAGTACTTACCCAGAACTAAGCAGTACTGAACTAAGTAACCACTGCAGGATCACGAAGCGCTGGGCAGGCGCCCAGCATCCTCTACGGACTACGAGAAAAGGATTTACCGGTAGGTACCGTATATACTCGAGTATAAGCTGACTGTTTCAGTACTTTTTTTTGTGCTGAAAAAGCCCCCTCGGCTTATACTCGAGTCAGTGCTGGCAGTGCAGTGCAGTGGGAAGGAGGGACATGGAGGGCACAGCGCGCGCCTCTCCTGTGTCCCTCCTGCGTCTCCGGCGGGTCTATTAAAGGAAGTACCCATTCATGAGCTCTGATTGGCTGACGAACCGGCACTTCATTTAACAGACCCGCCGCGGCCGCCGGAGACGCAGTAGGGACACAGGAGAGGCGTGCGCTGTGCCCTCCGTGTCCCTCCTTCACAAGACAACGCAGGAGCGGCGGAGGGTAAGTTATAGCAGGCACTGGGGGAGCATATTTGGCACTTGGGGGGGGGGGTATATGTGGCACTGAGGGGGCATGCATATCTGGCATTATGAGGGCATATCTGGCACTGTCGGGGTATAACTGGCACTGTGTGGGGGCATATCTGGCAGTGTGAGGGCATATCTGGCACTGAGGGGGCATATCTGGTACTATGAGGGCATATCTGGCACTGTGGGGGCATATCTGGCACTGTGGGGGCATATCTGGCACTATGAGGGCATATCTGGCACTGTGGGGCATATCGGGCAGTGTGAGGGCATATCTGGCACTGTGAGGGCATATCTGGCAGTATGAGGGCTGTGTACGGCTAGAGCTGCATTTCCCACCCTAGGCTTATACTCGAGTCAATAAGTTTTCCCAGGTTTTTGTGGTAAAATTAGGTGCCTCGGCTTATATTCGGGTCGACTTATACTCGAGTATATACGGTAATTAAAATCCTATTTTCTCTTACGTCCTAGAGCAGTGATTTTCAACCTTTTTTTACTCGTGGCACACCGAACAATATTTTAAAATTGCCAAGGCACACCATCAGTTCCCCACAGGAAAAAAAAAAAAAAAAAACCACACACATTGGCCCTCATAGTAAAAATAAAAATCCACACATACATTGGCCTACACAGGAAAAACAATCACATTGCTCCCCACATAAATCATATTGCTCCCCATATGAATTATTCACATTGCCCTCCCCCCCCCCCCCATAAATCCATATTCGCCAAAAATAAATCCTATTGTTCCCCACAGGAGAAAAATAAATAAAAAATATTAGCCCCTACCGGTCAGCTGTCCTCCTCCCTGGCCCTCAGTGACGGGGATTGTTCATAGTGGAGTGCTGCGACTACTGAGCAGTGGGCGGGCAGGTGTGGATGTGGGTGGGCAAGGAATGCTGTGTATGCAGGCAGTAACTGGAAGATGTGTGTGCAGGTGGGTGGGCTGGCTGGGTGGTGAGATGCGGCGGCCGTGACCTATGATATCACACCGCCGCGTCTTCAAGGCATACGTCACGGCCGGAGCATGACTGATCCTTTAAGAAGAGCCCGGGCCAACAGTTCACTCTGAAGGTGCAGGAAGCTGCTCTGGCTCCACGGCACACCTTGCAACTGGTCGCGGCACACTAGTGTGCCACGGCACACTGGTTGAAAAAGCCTGTCCTAGAGGATGGGGTCCACATTAGTACCATGGGGATGTACCAAAGCTCCCAGAACGGGAGGGAGACCGCGGAGGCTCCTGCAGAACTGATTGACCAAACTTCAGGTCCTCAGAGGCCAAAGTATCGAACTTGTAGAACTTTGCAAACGTGTTCGACCCAGACCAAGTAGCCGCTCGGAAAAGCTGTAAAGCCGAGATACCCCAGGCAGCCGCCAAGGAAGAACCCACCTTACGAATAGAGTGGGCCTTAACAGATGTAGGACACAGCAATCCTGCCGTAGAATACGCATGCTGGATAGTGAACCTAAACCAGCGAGAGATTGTTTGCGTAGAAGCAGGACACCCAAGTTTCTTGGGATCATACAGGACAAACAGAGAGTCCGATTTTCTGTGACGAGCAGTCCTCTTCCCATAGATTTTCAGAGCCATAACAACATCCAAGGACTTTGATGAAATTGAGGAGTCAGCAACTGGCACCACAATAGGTTGGTTGATATGAAATGCCGACACAACCTTCGGAAGGAACTGCTGACGTGTCTGGAGCTCAGCTCTATCTTCACGGAAGATCAAGTAGGAGCTCTTACAAGATAAAGCCCCCAGCTCCGACACATGTCTAGCAGAAGCCAAGGCCAACAAAGTGACAGCCTTCCACGTGAGAACTTTGACCTCAACCTCCGGTAGAGGCTCGAACCAATCCGATTGGAGGAACTGTAACACCATGTTAAGATCCCAGGGAGGCTGGATGTGCAGAACCCCTTTCAGAAAAGTCTGAACCTCAGGGAGGGAAGCCAATTGTTTCTGGAAGAAAATGGATAGAGCCGAAATCTGGACCTTTACGGATCCCAACCTGAGACCATATCCACACCTGCTTGCAGGAACAGGAGAAACTGTCCCAGTTGAAACTGCACGGTAGGAAATTTCATGGACTCACACCAATATACATATTTTTTCAAAATACGATGGTAATGTTTAGACGTTACTCCTTTCCTAGCCTGTATCAGGGTAGGAATAACCTTGTTCGGTATGCCCTTCCGAGCTAATATCTGGCGTTCAACCTCCATGCCGTCAAACGTAGCCGCGGTAAGTCTTGATAAGCAAACGGCCCCTGCTGCAGCAGGTCCTCCCGAAGAGGAAGAGGCCTTGGCTCTTCTAGCAGTAGATCCAGTCCGGAGCAATGCGGATTGTCTGAACTTTTGTTCTCCTTAAGAGTTTTAGAACTCTTGGAATGAGTGGAAGTGGAGGAAACATGTACACCGACTGGAACACCCACGGAGTCACTAGGGCATCCACCGCCACGGCTTGTGGGTCCCTCTACCTGGAACAATACCGCTGAAGCTTCTTGTTGAGACGAGAGGCCATCATGTCTATTTGAAGTACACCCCAAAGATCTGTTACCTCCGTGAACACCTCCAGATAGAGTACCCACTCTCCTGGATGGAGATCGGGTCTGCTGAGGAAGTCCGCTTCCCAGTCGTCTACTCCCGGAATGAAGATTGCAGAAAGCGCCAACGCGTGTTTTTCTGCCAAGAGGATGATTCTTGTTACCTGACATCGCAGCTCTGCTCTTCGTTGCGCCCTGTCGGTTTATGTATGCCACTGTCGTTACATTGTCCGACTGCACTTGAATGGCCCGATCTCGCAGAAGATGGGCCGCCTGAAGAAGACCGTTGTAGACGGCTCTTAGTTCCAGAATGTTTATAGGTAGGCAGGCCTCCAGATTTGACCACCGTCCTTGGAAGGTCTCCCCTTGAGTGACTGCGCCCCAACTCCGGAGACTTGCATCCGTGGTTAGAAGGATCCAGTCCTGAATCCCGAACCCGCGGCCCTCCAGAAGGTGAGGTAATTGTAGCCACCAGGGGAGTGAAATCCTGGCCTTTGGCGACAGACAAATTCTCTGGTGCGTGTGTAGACGAGATCCCGACCATTTGTCCAGGAGATCCAGTTGGAAGGGTCGAGCATGAAACCTCCCGTACTGCAGAGCCTCATAAGAGGCCACCATCTTCCCCAGAAGTCGAATGCACTGATGAATCGACACCCGGGTTGGCTTCAGGACATCCCGGACCATTGCTTGTATCACCAACGCTTTTTCCTCCGGGAGAAACACCCTCTGCACTTCCGTGACGAGGAACATTCCCAGAAAGGACAACCTCATGGTTGGCTCCAAATGTGAGTTTGGAAGATTCAGGATCCAACCGTGTTCCCTGAGTAGGTGGGTCGTTAAAACAATGTACTGTAACAGCTCCTCCTTGGACGATGCTTTTATCAGCAGATCGTCCAGATACGGAATTATGTTCACCCCCTGTCTGCGGAGGAGAACCATCATCTCCGCCATCACCTTGGTGAATACCCTCGGTGCTGTGGACCTGGAACAGAAAATGACTGTCTAACAGTGCGAATGGGAGAAAAGCTTGATGCGGTGGCCAAATTGGAATGTGGAGGTACACATCCTTGATATCCAGGGATACCAGGAATTCCCCCTCCTCCAGATCTGATATCACCACCCTCAGAGACTCCATATTGAATTTGAACTCCCTCAGAAAGGGGTTTAGCAATTTTAAGTTCAAAATGGGTCTGACCGAACCATCCGGTTTCGGTACCACGAAAAGGTTCCTTTGATTTGCAAATGGGTTGAAACTGGTACAATGACCTGTGACTCCGCCAACTTCTGGATGGCTTCCTGTAGGATAGCCCTGTCCGCCAGCAAAGCTGGCAAGCCTGATTTGAAGAATCGGTGAGGAGAGAGATCTTGAAACTCCAGCCTGTATCCCAGGGAAATAATATCTTGCAACCAGGGATCCAGGCCGGACGACACCCAGACGTGGCTGAAATGCCTGAGTCTCAACCCCACTGGCCCTACCTCCAGGCCGCGCTGTCCACCGTCATGCTGAGGACTTTGGCGTACCTGAAGCAGGCTTCTATTCCTGGGAACCCGCTGCATCAGGTTTCTTGGATTTTGGCCGACCTCCTCTAAAGAAGGTGTTGGACGGCTTGGCCTTTCTTATTTTAGTAGCCCGAAAGGACTGCGAGGCAGCAGAAGAAAAAGATTTCTTCGTAGCAGGTGCAGCTGACGGAAGAAAAGGTGACTTACCTACTGTAGCCATGGAAATCCTTGCATCCAACGCTTCCCTAAAGAGAGCCTGACCTGTGTAGGGTAGGGTCTCCACACCTCTCCTGGATTCCGCATCGGCAGACCACTGGCGCAGCCAAAGTCCTCGACAAGCTGAGACAGACATGGAACATATTCCTGCAGCCACTGAACCCAGGTCTTTCATGGATTCCACCATAAATCCTGCATGTTACGTAAAAACAATTCAATGTCACCTTTATCCATTGTATCCAAATCCTCAAGTAATGTGCCTGACCACTTTACTATAGCTTTGGAAATCCATGCATACGCAATAGTAGGACGTAGTATCGCCCCATAAGCCGTGTATATGGATTTGAGCGTAGTGTCAATTTTGCGATCAGCCGGTTCTTTTAACGCGGTAGATTCGGGGACAGGTAAAACCACCTTTTTTGAGAGTCTTGATACAGACGTGTCAACTATGGGTGGGTTTCAACATTTTTTCCTATCCTCCTCAGGGAAGGGGAAAGCAACCAGAACCTTTCTAGGGATCTGAAATTTTTTCTCCGGGTTTTCCCAGGCTCTCTCAAATATAGCATTTAATTCCTTAGACGCAGGGAAGGTTAGCGAGGCTTTCTTATTGTCAGTGAAGTAAGCCTCCTCAACTTGCTCAGGTGTTGTATCAGCAATATTCAACACATCTCTAATGGCCTCTATCATCAACTGCACCCCTTTTGCAAGAGATGCCGCCCCCCGCAGCACATCCCCATCACCATCTGCCGCATCAGAATCGGTATCCATGTCATCTTGCATAATCTGGGCAAGAGCACGTTTTTGAGAGCATACAGTAGGGGCCCCTGAGGTAACAGAACCGGACCAAACTGCCATAGAGTTCTGTAAAACCTGAGTTGCAGATTCATTTTGTGCAACCCTAGTAGAAATCTGAGAAATTACACTTTTAATAGAGGCTAACCACTCAGGCTCCCTTGCTGGGACCTGCGCTAACACAGTGCAATCCTGATTACATGGAATGGGATCATTCTGAGAGGACATATCCTCTGCAGCATATGACACAGAGTCCCTAAACACAGCTTAATGGAGACCACAAACACTACACACACACACACACACACACACACACACACACACACACACACACACACAGGAAAGGGGCAGACAGCGTTTTCGCCATAGAATGGCAAGAGAGTCACAGAGAATGGAGCCAACCCACACACAGTGCTTCAGGATATAGGGAAACCCTTATCCAGCGCTTACTGGGGACCTTAATAGGTTGCTCAGTACAGATTTACAGCTCCCCCCCCGCCCTTCCACAACCCCCTGGTACCGTATAAGATAGCTGGAGTTGATTTGGAGGGACAGCTCTCACTGACAGCGCTTGGCGCTGAACGCTGCTGGGTCCGCTCTGAGGAGAAGCTCTGCCCCCTTACATGGTGCTGTCTTCCCGCTCTTCTGAAGATTATACTGGCCTGAGGAATTGTGCAGGCAGCGATCCTGGGACCCTGACCGGCTTGGAGGTCAGTGTAGGGTGTAGGCGCTGGCTCAGGGTGCCCCTCACAGCGCAGCACCATGTACTACCGAGCCCCGGAGCGCAGTTAGTACTGCGTTCCATACCCTGTTGTCGCCATCTTCACACCGGCTCCCTGCTTGCCAGGGGTGCCGGTGACTAAATCGCCACTGATCTTTTGGCTCTGTAAGGGGGTGGCGGCATGCTGCTGGGGTGAGCGATCCCCTGCGGCGGGGAACGTTCGATCCCCTCAGGAGCTCAGTGTCCTGTCAGCAGAGATAGTGGCTCAGACCCTGCAGGGCGGACACTACTCCCCCCCCTTAGTCCCTCAAAGCATGGAGGCTGTTGCCAGCAGCCTCCCTGTGCCTAAACTCTATTAAAAATAATAAAACTAAAAGAACTCCTATGGAGCTCCCCTAGCTGTGACCAGCTCCTCCGGGCACAATTTCTAAACTGAGTCTTGTAGGAGGGGCATAAAGTGCCAGTGGCTCCTAGTGGACCCATCTATAGTATTCCAAACAAAAAATAAATAAATAAATAAATAAATAAGCAAATAGGCTGTAACCTTAAAAACTGCACTTGTATAATGGCCCTCATTCCGAGTGGAACGCTCGCTAGCTACTTTTTGCAGCCGTGTAAACGCATAGTCGCCGCCCACGGGGGAGTGTATTTTCGCCTTGCAAGTGTGCGATCGCATGTGCAGCCGAGTGGTACAAAAACATTTTGTGCAAAACAAGACCAGCCCTGAAGTTACTTATCCTGTGCGATGATCCTAGCGACGGAGGTCCCGGAATTGACGTCAGATACCCGCCCTGCAAACGCCTGGACACCCCTGCATTTTTCCTACCACTCCCAGAAAACGGTCAATTGACACCCGTAAACGCCCTCTTCCTGTCAATCTCCTTGCGATCGGCTGTGCGAATGGAATCGTCGCTAGAAGCATTGCACAGCAACGATGCGGTGCATACGCATGCGCCGTTTTGCCCTGTTTTTTACCGGATCGCCGCGAAAATCGGCAGCGAGCGATCAACTCGCAATGACCCCCAATATGACTACTATAGGGGGATGCATATTCTGGACGGATGGCGGTCATTAGGTCGACATGAGTTAGGTCGACATACATTGGTCGACCATGCTTGGTCGACATGATCATTAGGGCGACTTGTACTAAGTCGTCATGAGTTTTTCACAATTTTTTCAATTTTTTGACCTTTTTCATACTTAACGATCCATGTGGCCTACAATTGGGAACGGTAACTTGTGCCGAGCGCAGCAGTAGTGGAGCAAGGCACCGTGCCTGAAGCATGGCGAGAGAAGCGAGCCATGCGAGGGGACACGGTGCACTAATTGGGCTTCCCCTTCACTTTTCGAAGAAAACGACACCAAAAAAAAAGTCAAAATACTCATGTCAACCTTTTTCCATGTTGACCTAATGACCATGTCGACCAACCGTGGTCGACCCAATGTATGTCGACCTAACTCATGTCGACCTACTGAATCATACCCATTCTGGACACAATTCCACATCCTACACTGCACGCTGCTTACTCTAAAGGTGTGCTCGTGATGCGCCGTATTGCCCGACATTGACTATTCGACGGGGCAAGAGCCAGGCCCCGCTGATATAGTCAATGTTGGGCTGCCTGCACAGTCTATTTTTCCTTGCGATGCCGATCCCGTGGGACCGCGCATCAGCATCGCAAGGACTATACACATGGTGCGATATGCACCATGGGGGTCATTCCGAGTTGATCGCTAGCTGCCGTTGTTTGCTGCATAGCGATCAGTGAAAAAAACGGATAATCTGCGCATGCACCGCAATGCACACGCGTGTCGTACGGGTATAAAGTCTATTGTGGTTTTGCACTGGTTCTAGCGACGGTTCCAATCGCACAGCCGAACGCAAGGAGATTGACAGACAGAGGGCGTGTATGGGTGTCAACTGACCGTTTTCTGGGAGTGTTTGGAAAAACGCAGGGGTGGCCGGGCGGGTATCTGACGTCATTACCGTGTCACTCGTGGCAGTAATCATCGCACAGGATAAGTAACTACAGGGCTGGTCTTTTTTTTCACAAAATGTGTTTGCAGCCGCTCTGCTGCACAGGTGTTCACACTCCGGCAAAGCGAAAATACACTCCCCTGTGGGCGGCGACTATGCATTTGCACGGCTGCTAAAAACTGCTAGCGAGCGATCAACTTGGAATGTCCCCCTAAAATTTCTTACGATTTTGACTATATACTCAAAATCGTAAGAAAAATCGCACCGTGGGGGTAATTCCAAGTTGATCGCAGCAGGATTTTTGATAGCAATTGGGCAAAACCATGTGCACTGCAGGGGAGGCAGATATAACATGTGCAGAAAGAGTTAGATTTGGGTGGGTTATTTTATTTCTGTGCAGGATAAATACTGGCTGCTTTATTTTTACACTGCAAATTAGATTGCAGATTGAACACACCCCACCCAAATCTAACTCTCTCTGCACATGTTATATCTGCCTACCCTGCAGTGCACATGGTTTTGCACAATTGCTATCAAAAATCCTGCTGCGATCAACTTGGAATTACCCCCGTGTGTACACACCTTAAGTCACTCTGATCTGGTTACCACCTCAATGCCTCACACAAGTCCCTTGCCATTAGCCCACATCTACATTCCCTGATTTGTAATTCAAATAAAAATGGCAGAAGATTTTTGAAACGTTGGTAACAGATTATGAGACAGAGACAACAACAGTGGCCATCTAGTGAATGGCAGGCTTTGCCAGCTGATTTAGGGGCCCAATCACGAAGCAGTGAAAAGTGTGGAGAAGGGAGCCAGTGGAGAAGTTGCCCATGGCAACCAATCAGCTGTTATGTATAGAGGTAAAACTCAGAGAATTAGAATATTGTGCAAAAGTTCACTCATTTCAGTAATTCAACTTAATCTATGGGGCATTGCCAAGAGAAAGATGAGACATGAGACCAAACAATGCAGAAGAGCTGAAGGCCGCTATTGAAGCATCCTGGTCTTCCATAACACCTCAGCAGTGCCACCGGCTGATAGAATCTATGCCACGCTGCATTGAGTCAGTAATTCATGCAAAAGGGGCCCAAACCAAGTACTGAGTACATATACATGATTATACTTTTCAGAGGGCTGACATTTCTGTATTTAAAATCCTTTTTTTATTGATTTTATGTAATATTCTAATGTTCTGAGATTTTGGATTTGGGGTTTTCTTAAGCTGTAAACCACAATCATCAAAATTATAACAAATACAGGCTTAAAATATCTCACTTTGCATGTAATGAGCCTATATAATATATTAGTTTCACCTTTTAAGTTGAATTACTGAAATAAATTAACTTTTGCACGATATTCTAATTTTCTGAGTTTCACCTGTAATTTTATAGAATGCACTTTATAAATGTTACCTCAACACTGATTGGCTGCCATGGACAACTTCTCCACTGGCTCTCTTCTCCACTGCTTCATGAATAGAACCATTTGTATAATCTGTGTAGAAGTTTACTAAAGCCCTGTCACTTATTTACATTAATCATCTAATATCTGCATTTCATAAATAGAAGGGGAACATACTAAACTGGATTGCATGTACATTTAATAATGTATACATTTACAATTTATTTATAATCTGCACGACTGTCATCTTGCTTCCTGGAAACCAGATTACTGTGCCCTATAATTTGAAAACCATAATTTGATTTGAAAACCTTTTCCAATAAGGTGTAAATATTAGCACATTACCAAGTTGTTTTATTTTGCTTCACTTTTTATGTTTTCAGAATATCATCCATTAATATGCAAGAAGTTACTCATCGTATACACCAGGCTGCTTTCTGCAGCAATTATCTCTGTTAATTGAGATATTCAGTGTCTGCAAAAGCACTTCAGTTTCCGAGAGGCATAAATGTAATAAAATGCAATCTCGTTCTCTGTGTAAGTGACTCTGAAATAAGCCAGACATCATCACTGCCAAGCATTAGACTAATTAATGGATCGTCCATTTATAAATTGCTTTTTTATAGCCTAGAATTAGAAAGCCTTAGAAAGAATTATACAATTGTTTTTTATTGCTCGCTTAATGAGAACAAGGTGAGATCTACATCTGTACATTGTAAATAATATATGCTGGATAATTCAGATTTGCAGAGTCCTGTATTTCACATAATGAAAATGGAAAATTAAATGTCCACACATTAAATAATAAATTTACACATATTTTAACGCTCATTTATATTTTCGCTTACGTCCTAGGGGATACTGGGAATCCATTTAGTACCATGGGCTATAGACGGGTCCACTAGGAGCCTTGGGCACTTTAAGAATTTGATAGTGTGCGCTGGCTCCTCCCTCTATGCCCCTCCTACCAGACTCAGTTTAGAAAATGCGCCCGGAGGAGCCGGTCACGTCTCTGGAAGCTCCTATAGAGTTTTCTGCATTTATTTTGTCGGTTTGTTATTTTCAGGCCGGACTGGATGGCACCAGCCTGCCTGCTTCGTGGGACTTAAGGGGAAGGGGAAGGGGGAGCAGCCCAACCTCTTGAAGAGTTAATGGTCCCGTTCCCCGCTGACAAGACACTAGCTCCTGAGGGAACTATTCCAAGCCCCACCACCGCGAGCGTACATTCCCACAGCACGCCGCCACCTCTAACAGAGCCAGAAGAAAGAAGAGTGGGGAGCACTAAGCCGGCGTTCTGGTTAGCGGGTCGCTGGCCATTATGGCAGCATGAGGGTACGGAGACGCACGGCTTTTACATGGGGCGGCTGAGTCTCAGTACACTAAATGTGTACACAGTACCCAGACTGGCATTACAGACTTAAAACGGGGCTGACTCCATTTAAGGCACAAAATTACCTCAGCCAGTATAAAAAAAAGAGTGAGAAGACCGCACACCATTAAAGGGGCGGGGCTTCACTCTGAGCGGATTCAACAGTTCACCAGCGCCATTTTCCCTCTGCAGCGGACACAGACTATGACTGACAAGGACGTGCAGCTCCTCTGGAGAGACTCCAGATTACCTCAGCGGTACCAGGGGGTCATAGCAGGGGGGGGAGCGATTATTAGTGTACTGAGTCCCTAATCTAGGTACTTGGTTTGCGACCCGGTTAAGCTTGGCATTGGCAGTAAGGGCGCCGTGTGCTTGCTCCATACTATCTCTGTATCTCCCTGAAAGGGCTCTTTGTGGGTTAATTGTGCATTTAACCTTTTCCTGTGTGTGTGTGCTGTCACTGTTACAGTATGTCAGGCAAAGAGTGTGTTTCATGTAAGGCACAGTGTTCCTCTTCTCCAGGGGGTTCATTACTGTGTACTTCGTGTAGTGTACCTTCCCAGGCTAGCAGGGCAGAGCCAGCATGGCTGGACCCCATTAAGGGAATGATTTCCAATATTTCTACTAAATTGTCCCGCAATGAGAAAGAGACGCAATACTTAAGACAATCGATGACTGAGTTTATGAAAAGAGACTAAGTACCCAAACCAGCGTCTCAGTCCCCTGCCATTTATCTGCAAAAACGTACTTTGGCCCATATACTGCAGTCTGACTGTGATGATGAAGGGTCAGACATGGAGGAGGGGGAGGTGGACTCAGAGGTGGGGAAGGCTACTTTGTCACAGGAAATAGAGGCTATCAGAGAAGCTGTGCATATCCCTGATCAGGTGACAGAGGAGAATGAGGAATCTTATTTTAATATAAAAAAAGAAATCCTCAGCCACTTTTCCTGTGTCAAAGGAACTAAATACCCTGTTTGAAGAACCGTGAGTTAATCCTGATAGGAAATTTCAAATCCTGATAGTGGATGCATCAGTATCCAGGCTGTCACGAAAAATTGTATTGCTTGTCCAGGGTGCAGCCTCCCTGGAAGACACGGCTGATCGTAGAATTGAAACCACACTCAAATCCTTGTATACAGCCGCTAGGGTGGCCCAGAGACCCACTATAGCATGTGGGTGGATTACTATAGCCATTGCTAAATGGTCGGGTAACCTAATTGAGGGGTTAGATACCTTGCCTTAAGGGGAGATTAATTACCCCTGCAACATATACAGGACTTTATGGTGGAAGCCATAAAAGAAATAGGTTTGCTTAATGCACGCACCACTGCTATAGCAGTGTCAGCACGCAAGGGCTTATGGCTACGCCAGTGGAATGCTGACGCAGACTCCAGGAAAGGCGTAGAAGCCCTACCCTTCACAGGAGAGGCCTTATTTGGAGATGAACTAGACAAATGGATCTCCAAAGATACTACGGGTAAGTCCACAAATCTTCCTTCTGCAGCTCCCCCAGCCAGGAAGGCTTACTCAGGTTCCAATTTACAGTCCATTCGGACTGCCAAGTTTAGGGGCAAAACCAGAGGTTCTTCTACATCCACCAGAGGCGCTAGAGGTAAACCACGAAAACAAACAACTGCAGGTTCTCAGGAACAAAGCTCAAGCTCTGCTTCCTCAAAGCATTCAGCATGACGGTGGACCTCGATGCCTGGAAGACTGGCAGGTGGGAGCAGGGCTGGTTCTAGACCTTGTGGCGCTCAGGGAGAAAGTTTCCTTTGGCGCGTCTCAGAGCGGTGACCTCAGGTCTGGAGGAGGGGGAATTCCTAGTGTCTCTGGATATCAAGGATGCGTACCTTCACATTCCGATCTGGTCACCTCATCAGGCTTATCTACGGTTTGCATTGCAGGACTGTCACTACCAGTTCCAGGCCTTGCCATTTGGTCTCTCCACTGCACCGAGCGTGTTCACCAAAGTGATGGCATAGATGATGTTTCTACTCCGCAAACAGGGAGTAAACATAATTCTGTACCTGGACGATCTTCTGATAAAGGCACCGTTCAGGGAGCGGTTGTTGGACAGCATTGGCCTCTCAACCAGGCTACTCCTGGATCACGGGTGGATTCTGAACTTACCAAATTCTCACCTGGCTTCCTTTCCTGGGAAAGATACTCGACACAGGGTCTCAGAGAGTGTTCTTCCCTTGGAGAAGGCTATGGTAATCCAGTCGATGGATCGGGCTGTCCTGAAGCCAACCCGGATCTCGGTGCATCTGTGCATTCACCTTCTGGGGAAAATGGTGGCCTCTTACGAGGCACTTCAGTACGGAGGGTTTCATGCAAGGCCCTTCCAGCTGGATCTGTTGGGCAAATGGTCTGGATCGCATCTTCACATGCGCCAGAGGGTCCGTCTGTCGCCAACAGCCAGGATCTCCCTTCTGTGGTGGCTACAGACTTCTCACTTTGTCGAGGGAGCAGTCACTTAGGGGGTGCAGTTTCAAGGAAGATGGTTAAGTCGGGAAGTCTTCCTTCCAATAAACATCCTGGAACTCAGGGCAATTTACAATGCCCTTCTGCAAGCCTCCTTTCTACTTCGGAATCAGGCCATTCAAGTCCAGTCGGACAATGTTATGGCGGAAAAACGTTCATAAACCGACAGGGCAGAATGAAAGCAGAGCAGCAATGTCAGAGGTGTCAAGAATTCTCCTCTGGGCGGAAAAACACGCCGTGGCATTGTTGGCGGTCTTCATTCCAGTAGACAACTGGGAAGCAGACTTTCTCAGCAGACACGACCTGCACCCAGGGGAGTGGGGCCTCCACCAGGAGGTGTTCCGGTGGTTGACACGTCGATGGGGATATCCACAGATCGACATGATGGCCTCTTGACTCAACAAGAAGCTCAAGCAGTATTGTTCCAGGTCAAGGGATCCACAAGCAGTGGCAGTAGACGCGCTGACAACTCCGTGGGTCTACCAGCTGGTGTACGCGTTTCCTCCACTTCCTCTGATCCCACGAATTCTAAAGAGAATAAAAAGGGAAAAGGTTCAAGCAATACTCATTGCTCCAGACTGGCCACAAAGGGCCTGGTACGTTGATCTTCTTGGGATGCTGATCGAAGATCCGTGGCCTCTACCTCTTCACGAGGATCTTCTGCAACAGGGCCCATTCGTCTATCAGGACTTAATGCGGCTACGTTTAACGGTATGGAAGTTGAACGGCTGATTCTAGCCAGGAGAGGTATTCCAGACAAGGTCATCCCGACTATGATGATCCAAGCCAGGAAGGGGGTAACATCTAAATATTACCACTGTATATGGAAGAAGTATGGGGGTCATTCAGGACCGATCGCACGCTAGCTTTTTTTTGCAGCGGCGCGTCAGCCACCAGCGATCGCCGGACAGCGATGGATTTAACAAAGAAAGCGATGGCACCGGCGATCGCAAGAAGATTGACAGGAAGAGGCCATTTGTGGGTGTCAACTGACCGTTTCTAGGGAGTGTCCAGAAAAACGCAGGCGTGCCCAGCCGTTTGGAGGGAGGATTCCTGACGTCAGCTATGGCTGGATCATCGCAGCGGCTGAATAAGTCCTGAGCTGTTCAGAGACTGCACAAACTTTTGAGTTTGTGCAGCTCTCTGCACAAGCGATCGCATCCCTGCACAGCGATTACCCCCTCGCCCTGTAGGTGGCAACTACCTGATCGCAGCACTGCAAAAATAGGATTTTAATTGCCTACCGGTAAATCCTTTTCTCGTAGTCCGTAGAGGATGCTGGGGTCCACATTAGTACCATGGGGTATAGACGGGTCCACTAGGAGCCATTGGCACTTTAAGAGTTTGAGTGTGTGGGCTGGCTCCTCCCTCTTTGCCCCTCCTACCAGACTCAGTCTAGAAACTGTGCCCGAGGAGACGGACATCTTCGAGAGAAGGATTTTACACAGATAGTGGCAAGATTCACACCAGCTCACACACAAGGCAAACCAAGCTAACTAGCTTGAAACATCAGCAACGGCTGAACAATATTACTTACCAAGTAACAAAACAGTACTTAACCAAGAACTAAGCAGTACTGAACTAAGTAACCACTGCAGGAACACAAAGCGTTGGGCAGGCATCCCAGCATCCTCTACGGACTACGAGAAAAGGATTTACCGGTAGGTAATTAAAATCCTATTTACTATTAGGTCCTAGAGGATGCTGGGGTCCACATTAGTACCATGGGGATGTACCAAAGCTCCCAGAACAGGAGGGAGAGCGTGGAGGCTCCTGCAGAACTGATTGACCAAACATCAGGTCCTCAGAGGCCAAAGTATCGAACTTGTAGAACTTTGCAAACGTGTTTGACCCCAACCAAGTAGCCGCTCGGCAAAGCTGTAAAGCCGAGACACCCCGGACAGCTGCCCAGGAAGAGCCCACCTTACGAGTAGAGTGGGCCTTAACAGACGTAGGACACAGCAATCCTGCCGCAGAATACACATGCTGGATAGTGAACCTGATCCAGCGAGAGATTGTCTGCTTAGAAGAAGGACACCCAAGTTTCTTGGGATCATACAGGACAAACAGAGTCCAATTTTCTGTGACGAGCAGTCCTCTTCACATAGATTTTCAGAGCCCTTACAATATCCAAGGACTTTGATGAAACGGAGGAGTCAGTAGCAACTGGCACCACAATAGTTGGTTGATATGGAATGCCGACACTACCTTCGGAAGGAACTGCGGACGTGTCCGGAGCACAGCTCTATCTTCATGGAAGATCAAGTATGGGCTTTTACATGACAAAGCCCCCAACTCCGACACACATCTAGCAGAAGCCAAGGCCAACAAAGTGACAGCCTGCCAAGTGAGAAACTTGACCTCAACCTCCTGTAGAGGCTCAAACCAGTCCGACTGGAGGAACTGCAACACCACGTTAAGATCCCAGGGCGCCGTAGGCGGCACAAAGGGAGGATGGATGTGCAAATAAAATGTCTGAACCTCAGGGAGGTCAGCCAACTGTTTCTGGAAGAAAATGGATAGGGCCGAAATCTGGACCTTTACGGAACCTAATCTCAGGCCCATATCCACAGCTGCTTGGAGGAAGAGGAGACATCGTCCAAGTTTAAACTCCACCGTAGGAAACGTCTTGCATTCACACCAAGACACATACTTTTTCCAAATGCGATGGTAATGCTTTGACGGTACTCCTTTCCTATCCTGTATCAGGAATAACCTTGTTCGGAATGCCCTTCCAAGCTAATATCTGGCGTTCAACCTCCATGCAGTCAAACGTAGCCACGGTAAGTCTTGATAAGCGAACGGCCGCTGCTGCAGCAGGTCCTCCCGAAGAGGAAGAGGCCTCGGCTCTTCTAGCAGTAGATCCAGAAGATCCGCATACCAAGCCCTTCTTGGCCAGTCCGGAGCAATGAGGATTGCCGGAACTCTTGTTCTCCTTATGAGTTTTAGAACTCTTGGAATGAGTGGAAGTGGAGGAAACACGTACACCGACTGGAACACCCACGGAGTCACTAGGGTGTCCACCGCCACTGCTTGTGGGTTCCTCGACCTGGAACAATATCGACAAAGCTTCCTGTTGAGACGAGAGCCCATCAAGTCTATTTTGGGTATGCCCCAAAGAGCTGTTACCTCCTTGAAGACCTCCGGATGGAGACCCCACTCTCCTGGATGGAGATGGTGTCTGCTGAGGAAGTCCGCTTTCCAGTTGTCTACTCCCGGAATGAATATTGCCGACAGTGCCAACGCGTGTTTTTCCGCCCAGAGGATGATTCTTGTAACCTCTGCTCTTCGTTCCGCCCTGTCGGTTTATATAAGCCACTGTCGTTACATTGTCCGACTGCACTTGAATGGCCCGATTTCTCAGAAGATGGGCCGCTTGGAGAAGACCGTAGAATGTTTATCGGCAGGCCGGCTTCCAAACTTGACCACCTTCCTTGGAAGGTTTCCCCCTGAGTGACTGCGCCCCAGCCCCGGAGACTTGCATCCGTAGTTAGAAGGATCCAGTTCTGAATCCCGAACCTGCGGCCCTCCAAAAGGTGAGGAACTTGCAGCCACCAGAGGAGTGAGATCCTGGCCATGGCAACAGACGTATTCTCTGGTGCATGTGTAGATGAGATCCCGACCATTTGTCCAGGAGATCCAGTTGGAAGGACCGAGCAAGAAATCTCCCGTACTGCAGAGCCTCGTAAGAGGCCACCATCTTCCCCAGAAGGCAAATGCACTGATGGGATCTGGAATTTTTTCTCCGGGTTTTCCCATGCTTTCTCAAAAATAGCATTTAATTCTTTGGACGTAGGGAAGGTTAACGAGGCTTTCTTATTGTCATTGAAGTAAGCCTCCTCAACCTGCTCAGGTGTTGTATCAGCAATATTCAACACATCCCTAATAGCCTCTATCATCAACTGCACCCCTTTAGAAAGAGATGCGGCCCCCATCACTGTCTGCCGTGTCAGAAACGGTATCCGTGTCATCTTGCATAATCTGGGCAAGAGCACGTTTGTGGGAACCTACAGAGGGGGGCCCTGAGGTAACAGAACCGGACCAAGCCGCCATAGAGTTCTGTAAAACCTGAGTTGCAGATACATTCTGTGCAACCCTAGTAGAAATCTGAGAAATCATAGATTTGTTAGAGGATAACAGGATTCAGGTCTTTTGCTGGTATCTGCGCTAAAACAGTGCAATCCTGATTACATGGAATGAGATCATCCAGAGAGGACATATCCTCTGCAGCATATGGCACAGAGTCCCTGGACATAACTAAATGGAGACCCCAGACACTCCACACACACACACACACACACACACACACACACACACACACACACACACACACACACACAAGGATAGACAGAGTTTCAACCCCAAGAATGGCAAGAGAGACATAGAGATTGGAGCCAACCCACACACAGCGCTTTTTAGGTATAGGGAGACCCCAAGCAGCGTTGACTGCTGGGTCCGCTCTGAGGAGAAGTTCCGCCCCCTTAATGGCGCTCTCTTCCCGCTCTTCTGGAGATTATACTGTCCTGAAGAATTGTGCTGGCAGCGATCCTGGGACCCTGACAGGCTGAGAAGTCAGTGTAGGGTGTAGGCGCTGGCTCAGGGCGCCCCTCACAGAACCGCACTATGTACCGCTGAGCTCCGGAGCGCAGTTAGTACTGCGCTCCATACCCTGTTGCCGCCATCTTCACACCGGCTCCACGCTTGCTAGGGGTGCCATTGGGGGTGGCGGCATGCTGCCGGGGTGAGTGATCCCCTGTGGTAGGAACGTTCGAGCCCCTCAGAAGCTCAGTGTCCTGTCATCGGAGAGAGTGGCTCAGACCCCGCAGAGCGGATACTACTCCCCCTTATTCCCACGAAGCAGGGAGGCTGTTGCCAGCAGCCTCCCTGTAAAATAATAAACTCTAAAAATACACTTTTACCAGAGAAGATCTGTAGAGCTCCCCTAACTGTGACCGGCTCCTCCGGGCACATATTCTAAATGGAGTCTGGTAGGAGGGGTATAGAAGGAGGAGCCAACCCACACTCTCAATCTCTTAAAGTGCCAATGGCTCCTAGTGGACCAGTCTATACCCCATGGTACTAATGTGGAACCCAGCATCCTCTAGGACAAAAGAGAAAAAACAACTGCGTGCGATCAGGTGTGAATCACCACCTATGTCTCTTGGTGTGAAAACAGACAATATTCTGCGGTGGAGTTTCGTCTGGGACGTCTACTGCAGTCGGGAGTGGATGTGGGCCTACGTCTAGGCTCCACTAAAGTCCAGAATTCGACCTTGTCTATTTACTTTCAGAAACAATTGGCTTCTTTCCCTGAGGTCCAGACGTTCTTGAAGGGTGTTTTGCACATCCAACCTCCCTTTGTGTCACCCATGGCACCTCGGGATCTCAATTTGGTTCTGCTCTTCCTACAGTCGGACTGGTTTGAACCGTTACAGGAGGTGAATGTAAAGTACCTTACATTGAAGACCGTCACACTGCTGGCCTTGGCTTCAGCAAGATGTGTGTCGGAGCTGGGGGCATTGTCTCACAAGAGTCCCTATTTGATTTTTCATGAGGACAGAACTGAACTCAGGACTCATCAGCAATTTCTTCCTAAGGTGGTGTCCGCATTTCACATCAACCAACCTATTGTGGTTCCGGTTGTTATGGACACCTCTGCTACTTCACAGTCTTTGGATGTTGTGAGGGCTTTGAAGGTGTACGTAAAGAGGACAGCTCGTCACAGGAAATCGGACTCGCTGTTCGTTCTTTATGATCCCTATAAGATTGGGTGTCCTGCTTCAAAGCAGTCAATTGCACGCTGGATCAGGCTCACAATCCAGCATGATTATTCCACGGCAGGATTGCCGGTTCCAAAATCTGTACAGGCCCACTCTACTAGGTCGGTGGGTTCTTCTTGGGCAGCCGCCCAGAGTGTCTCGGCTTTACAGCTCTGTCAAGCAGCTACTTGGTCAGGTTCGAACACGTTTGCCCTATGTTTGCACTATGTATAGTTTGCAAAGTTTTACAAGTTCGATACTTTGGCCTCTGAGGACCTTCAGTTTGGTCAATCAGTTCTGCAGGAACCTCAGCATTCTCTCACCCGGTTTGGGAGCTTTGGTACTTCCCCATGGTACTAAATGTATTCCCAGTATCCTCTAGGACGTAAGAGAAAATAGGATTTTAATTACCTACCGGTAAATCCTTTTCTCGTAGTCTGTAGGGGATACTGGATGCCCGCCCAGTGTTTTTCGTTCTTCCTGCACTGTTACTTAGTTAGGTATTCTGGTTGGTTTAGCTGTTCCTGGTTTCAAGTTTAGTTAGCATGGCTTTCCTCTTGTTTTGAGTGTGCTGGTTCGTAATCTCACCACTTTCCTTATCTATCCTTCTCTCAAAGTATGTCCATCTCCTCGGGCACAGTTTCCTAGACTGAGTCTGGTAGGAGGGGCATATAGGGAGGAGCCAACGCAAACTATCAAATTTTTAAAGTGCTCAAGGCTCCTAGTGGACCAGTATATACCCCATGGTACTAAATGGATTTCCAGTATCCCCTACAGACTACGAGAAAAGGAATTACCGGTAGGTAATTAAAATCCTATTTTTGTCATTGTGCGATTTCTAAGAGTAAATGCTATGGATACAAGGAGTACATTTTTACTGCTGGATGAGATAGCATTATAAAGGTGATATGATATTCAGGGATATGTTGCCCAGGTATAGCCATTCATGGAACTCCAAACTGTTGCTGAAAGAGGAGTGTGCCACCGCGCAAACTTCAGTTTTCTTGTTTCCCAAGGAGGCTTTTTACCCTATCCCAAGATGGCCACTGAGATCTCTACTGAGCATGTGCGGTAGCCATCTTGAGACTCTGCTAAACTGTTAGAGCATTACAGTGGAAGACACGTCTTCCAACTAGCACCAGAGTGCCCTGCATTTATCTGCAATCCACAACAATTCTAGTGTTGCTGTACCACTACCCAGTGCCTACATACTGTACACTCACCGGCTGGTCAGCTGTAAGACACCCCACTCCACTAAAGCTCTGTTCCATGAGACCCAGTGTGTAACAGTGAGTACAGCTGTACCTGCTATACAGTATATCAATAAACGAACACCACTGGTTAAGCAACTGGGCTTTCATAGGTTGAGTCATCTGCTGGCGAGTGCCTATATAACTGCAATATCATCACAAGCACACACATTTCCACCAACTGTGGGTCTAAATAAAGTATGCAAATTTATCAGAGAGAGATCTATAGTGTGACAGACATCTGCTCTCAAGGGCAGCTATTTTGTGAACTAATATTTAGGAGAATGCAATGACATCACTAGCAATACAGCCTATACATTTACTAGAGCAATTGACAGCACTAGGAAAACAGACTATCAATTTACTGGAGCCAGTGACATCACTTGTAATGCATCTTATAAATTTACAAGAGACAGTAAGACTGACAATTTACTAGCAGCAGTGACATTGCTTATAATCCTGCCTCTTAAATTATGAGCAGTGACATCATTAGCAATGCAGCCTATTACGTTACTAGAGCTAGTGACATCATTAGAAATGCAACCTATCAACTTACTAGAAGCAGTGACATCACTAGGAATGCAGCTCAACAATTCACCAGGGACCATGAACAGTCTATCAATTGTCAGCCTACAAAGTTTCTTCTCTCACTGATACTTTTAACAAAAACTCTCCCCTTATACATTCCAAGGTGGAACAGTTACACTTAATTGTGTAGTTGATGCTTCCTTATCAAGTACATAAATATATTTACCCACATGTGTATCTTCCAAGTGACATAAAGCCTTATTTCATTAGGGCACCACACCTAAAACATTTGTGACATAATCAATATTCTTACCCAAAAATAAACATGAATATATTCAACAGAGCGGCATCTCGAAATTCCTGATAAAATATTACTCCTGTGATGACAAAGAAAAAATAGAATAAATTCCGGGCTCATTTTATACAGGTTTTATTTAGTGCATACAGTTTTATACAAGAACGTTTCCTAGTGGTCTTTGAACCAGGTCAAGTATCTCAATATCATGATAAATTGGATTTTATAACTACTGAGCTACGCCAGAGCCACATATACCATTGTTCTCTCCAGGAGGACCCCAGCCACATATACTACTGTTCTCTCCAGGAGTACCCCAGCCACATATACTACCATTCTCTTCAGGAGTACCCCAGCCACGTATACTACTATTCTCTCCAGGAGGACCCCAGCCACATATACTACTGTTCTCTCCACGAGGACACCAGCCACATATACTACTGTTCTCTCCAGGAGGACACCAGCCACATATACTACTGTTCTCTCCAGGAGTAAATCAGGCACATATAGAGGACCCCAGCCACATATACTACTGTTCTCTCCAGGAGGACCCCAGTCACATATACTACTGTTCTCTCCAGGAGTAAATCAGGCACATATACTATTGTTCTCTCCAGGAGTACCCCAGCCATATACACTACTGTCCTCTCCAGGAGTACCCAAGCCACATATTCCCTATTTTTTTTTTTTTTTTTTTTTATGAAACATTTTTTATGTATCAAGTTAGCAATGAAAAGCTTCAGACCAAAAACCTAAACAAAAAAAACAAGCAAAAATCATGAAAGTGCTATGGGAAGGTATTGACTTCAGGCAGGTAAGAAGTCTTTTTCTGTAGCTGTCTATAATTCAGTATATTATTCCGATACAACACTGCTGAGATAATAGAGGTGGATTTATCCCAATCAATATAAACCAGCTGTAACTTCACAGCTTCAGACAGATTTCATAATGTAACATTTTAAAAGCACAATAAAATGTTTTATGATATGTTTTAGTAGCTGTGATCTAATTGATGAGTACCTGCAAGTATAGCGCTCGTTGTAAAAAAAACAAAGTTAATTGGCACCACTTCAGTCGCATTGTAAAGCTTCATTGCTTGATTTAGGAACCTAGAAACAGAAAAATAATGAAAATAATAATGTAGACATTTCACAAGTAAAAAACGCTGTAAGATTTACCAGCATCATAAATATTTAGAGAGAACAGTATTCCGCCGAACCTAGAAGTACTTCATAATCTACTCAGGAAGACGGATTAAATAAACAGCTACCCCTCTGTAGCCGTACACAAAACACAAACACACGAAAAAATGAAAACAACTTAAATTAATCCATGAAAATGGGCTTACAGCGGTTGTGAATAACGATCACAATTAAATTTCATTCTCGCTGCTTATTTTGAAATATAACAATTTCCTATACCGGGGAAACGCTCACACCATCATTAGCATAACAATAGCTTATATGTTGGGCTTTAATGTTTTTTAGGAGCAGGAAACCAAGCTATGGATGTGTGGTTCCACAATATTTATTAACTACCATTCAGTGGCGGCTGTGGTTCCCTGGCTGCAGCACCGACAACATACATGCACTGTTGTATGTAACATAGTAACATAGCATTTGAGGTTGAATAGATGCAAATTGCCCATCGCCCGCCGCAGCACGGGACACAGCGCTCAGCTTATCTTTCCTCTATAAGCCCGCCCACAGTAGTCTGGGGGCGGGCTCACAGGAGATAGACAAGCTGAGCGATGTGTTCTGTACTGCGGCAGGTCAGTGAAACACAGCGGCGCTGCTAATCCCCGGGTAAGGCCGCCAGCAGGTATATTACATACAACATTGAATGTATGTTTGTTTGTATGTATGTGCTGACCGGCTCCCCCATGCAATGTGTGGTCAGCGCCCTCCACTGCTACCAATATATCAAATGGGCATCACAGCAGCACTAGCCATGACCACCATTGTGCTTATTTGAAAGAGTTGCCAGATATCAGCAGGTGCCGACGCAGACAACTGGTCAGCATCCAGGGGGAGATGTATCAAACCTTGGAAAGACATAAATTGGAGAGAGATAAAGTACCAGCCATTAAGCTCCTGTAATTTTTCAAACACAGCCTGTAACATGGGTGAAAACAGATAATCAGCGCTATGAGCTGGGTAAAATAGAATCACAAATTTATTACAGGTTGAGTATCCCATATCCAAATATTCCGAAATACGGAATATTCCGAAATACGGACGTTTTTGAATGAGAGTGAGATAGTGAAACCTTTGTTTTTTGATGACTCAATGTACACAAACTTTGTTTAATAGACAAAGTTATTTAAAATATTGTATTAAATGACCTTCAGGCTGTGTGTATAAGGTGTATATGAAACATAAATGAATTGTGTGAATGTAGACACACTTTGTATAATGCACAAAGTTATAAAAAATATTGTCTATAATTACCTTCAGGCTGTGTGTATAAGGTGTATATGTAACATAAATACATTCTGTGCTTAGATTTAGGTCCCATCACCATGATATCTCATTATGGTATGTAATTATTCCAAAATACGGAAAAATCTGATATCCAAAATACGTCTGGTCCCAAGCATTTTGGATAAGGGATACTCAACCTGTATATGTATGTCATAGAATAATAAAAAGAATTACTGTTGCAACAGATTTTAAAAAGGGCATAATTAACACTGCTATTCGATGTGTAACATAACATGCTGGGAAAGAGTTCTGTATAAGAAGCCACAGTCCTAGGGAGAAAGTTATATTGCACGTGTTACCAGTTCGCTGTGTAGGGGTTAATAATCCGTTAGGTTAGCACTCCTGAGTTGTTCACAAGGTGCTTATTCTGGGACTGTGAACAACTGAGAACGCCTAGAAGTCCACCATTGGGAGCTGTTGATACCTTATTAAGACGCTGTTTGGAATCCATGCTAAAGGACCTTGTTTGGGTCTATATATCACTGGATGACACGATTACCAGCAGGCACTCAGCCCAAAAGGGACCTCCAATATCTTCAGGAGTGCTAACCTAACGGAGGATTAACCCCTACACGGCGAACTGGTAACACGTGCAATACAACTTTCTCCCTAGGACTGTGGCTTCTTATACAGAACGCATGTTATGTTACACTTCGAATAGCAGTGTTAATTATGCCCTTTTTTTTTAAATCTGTTGAAACAGTAATTCTTTTTATTATTCTGTGATATACATATAATAAATGTGTGATTCTATTTTACCCAGCTCATAGCGCTGATTATCTGTCTTCACCCATTTGCATTCACTAGGGTCTAACTAGCCCTATCTTTCAGCTGCTGGGAGTTTGACAGGACACGTCAGCGCCAATCCCTACCTCGGTAGTCATTTCTGCACAGCCTGTAACATGGCGGCTAGGAGCCAACTGGTTGAACTTAATCTCTCCCCACTTTATCTATCTCAAATGTTTGATACATACCTTCCCCTCCACCCAGCCCCATTAGTCTCTGCAGGACTATAATACTGTGTGCGTATAAATGTTATTTTGGAGAAGCCACACAAAACATCACCACTGTCTCCGCTTCCATATTAAGCAGCGGATGCAGAGGGGACTGTACGCCCAGTTGCCTGTGTATCTTGTGTGTTTTCATACTGGTACCAAGCATACACAAGTGCAAGAGCTGCAGAGCCGCACACACTCCAGTCACATTTCCACTTGCGACTGAAGGTAGCTGGGTGCAATGGGGCATCCTCAGGAAGCGCTAAATAGAGTCGCCGGTTACAAAGAGTTGGAGGCAAGTGTGATTGCGCCTGTTGCTAGGTGTATCATTTGCACCTTGTGTAGAACTTGTGCAAGTGTGCCCTGGTGATGAGGTGAGTACTATCAAATGAAGCATACAGATAGGGGGCAGGTGCACTACACAGTACAACTCTACAGACGGGGAAGTATCCGCATTTAGGGGGGTCATTCCGAGATGATAGTAGCTGTGCTAAATTTAGCACAGCTACGATCATTCACACTGACATACGGGGGGACGCCCAGTACAGGGATAGTCCGCCCCGCATGTCAGTGCCGACCCCCCCCCCCCCCGCAGAAGTGCAAAGTCATCGCACAGCGGCGATGCCTTTGCACTTCAAGAGTAGCTCCCGGCCAGCGCAGCTTTAGCGTGCTGGCCGGGAGCTACTCATCGCTCCCCGGCCCGCAGCGGTTGCGTGTGACGTCACACAGCCGCTGCGGCCCGCCCCCTGTTCAGTCCGGCCACGCCACCGTTGCGCCCCCCCGCCCAGCGACAGCCTCTGCCTGTCAATCAGGTAGAGGCGATCGCAGCGGCCTGACGGCCTTCGGCCGTCTGGCATGCGCCGGCGCATGCGCAGTTCTGACCTGATCGCACCGCTTTGATAAACTGCAGCGTGCGGTCGGGTCAGAATGACCCCCTTAGTCCCGTGCACACAATACGGGAAGAATTACAGTTGACTTCCATTCAATTCTGCGTCAGCCCCTTAGACTTGTGAGATTTAGGGGTTGATGCATCAAGCAGTGAAAAAAAACAAAAGAGGAGCAGACCTGGAAAGAAGTTGTGCACAGCAACCAATCAGCTATTGCCTATTATGTTATAGAATGTACTTGACAAATGCTAGCTCAAAGTTGATTGGCTGAGCTGGGCAACTTCCCCACTATTTTCAGTGCTTCACACATCAACCCCTTATTCTATGTGACCGGCTTGTGACCACCGGCGGAGCCATGTACAGACTGCAGCTTGGGGCTACGCTCCTCTACAGATTGTGACACTACTCTCCCTGCTCCAGTGTCCTATCCAAGCAGTATTTGGCACTTATGTAAGTTTTCGTGTTGTAGTGGATACTTATGTAGATGCCTACTGACATTAGAAGAAGCTCTAACCAAGAACCATTCTTTTGTCTCTTACTCATACTACTACAACAGTGACAAAATTAAGATAATTTCGTTGGTCTTTCAGACAATCAAATATGTAGTAAAATAGGAAAAAATAAGAACTATGGAATTAGAAATATCTTGACAGAGGCAGACGGGGTCCAACATCCATAAACCAGAGTTTCTCCAAAATACATGGCTCAAAGGAAATAGCAAGCACTTGTTGTCATTCATTATTTATATAGCGCACACATTACACAACACTTTACAAGGAATATTTGGCCATTCATATCAGTCCCTGTCCCAGTGGAGCTTACAATCTATATATCCTACCACATGTAGACATACTAGGGATAATTTATTGGCAGTTAACCTACCAGTACTATTTCTGGATTATGGGAAAAAACCACAGTGCCCAGAGGAAACCCACGCAAGTATAGGGAGAATATACAAACTCCACACAGTTAGGGCCATGGTGGTAATCAAATCCAGGGGGGTAATTCAGATCTGATCGCTGGGATGCGGTTTTTGCTGCCCTGCGATCAGATAGTCGCCGCCTACAGGGGGAGGGGGAAAGCCTGTGCAAGTGTGCAATTGCGTCGTTATCAGAGCTGCACAAAAAACAGTTTGTGCAGTCTCTGCGCAGCCCAGGACTTACTCAGCCGCTGCGATTGAATCCTCCTGATCGGGGCCGGAGCTGACGTCCGACACCCTCCCTGAAAAACGCTTGAGCCCGCCTGCGTTTTTCCGGACACTCCCTGTAAACGGTCAGTTACCACCCACAAATGGCCTCTTTCTGTCAATCTCCGTCGCAGGGTGCAGATCCCCGTAGCAGCCGACCGATGCGCCTGGCGCAGTGTGGCTCAGATGCATGCGCAGTACAGATCTCATCGCACGCTGTGCAAAAATGCACAGTAGCGAGCAGACCTGAATTACCCCCCAAGACCTCAGTGCTATGAGGCAGTAATGCTAGCCATTACCCCATCCATACTGCCAATGTTATGTTACTGTATTATACTGTATATTTGCTAATAGGACATAGATATTTTGTTTTATAGTTGTTGTTTATTTTAAATAATACATTTTTATTGATTTCCACAACATACCGGGGATGCAGAAAAAAAGTAGTGGGGGGTATGAAAGGAGTACAACCCCATTCATGTAGTTCAACATATTTTTTATTAATTGTATTAAATATCTGCTATATATAATTGTAAGGGGTTGAGTATTGTATGAGAAATCCTATTGCATTTCTTGGTGACAAACCAATTATTACATAAGGTTTCAGCTCCCTTCTTATTTATCAACAAGTGATTTGGATTGTTAATAACAACCATATGCGCACTTTGAAGTGAAGCTTAATTTGTTGGTTTTATTTCAGTAACTTTATTTCACTCATCAAGAAGTGTCCTGCAAATATGTCTTTTTTTCATTCCTAAAGTACTTTATTTATACAGCGCAGCACTTTAGCAATCAGTAAAAGAATTTGACATTTTTACGTATAATTAAGAATGAAGCTACAATGACGTCTATAATGAAGATTAATTATACAGTGAGCTATTACAGTTTTCAGCTATTATATTAATTCTTTTTAAAATTAATAAGCAGACAAAATGGGCACAGGCCACTCAGAAGTTACTACACAGGCGCCGAAGTCATTAACATTCTGTTATTGAAAGTTCTGTCTAGCCAAAAATCAAGATGAATCTGTCACACAGGAGGACACGTTCCCTGCTAAATGAAGCATCACTTACTTGACCTGAAAGATGCACGACGCGATCATTACAACGACCATGACATAGAATATAGCGGACGTCAGTTGCATATACCCCTTCAAAGTCATTGCTATCATGCCAGCTACAGCTTTTACTGATATCACTGCCACAGAAGCTGAAAGGAGGGAGAGAGAAATGGTTTAATGTATTAATTTTACCTCACATCTGGATTGTGCGAGATGCTGTAAGTAAAACGACAACAAGACAGTATAGACCAGAGGTTCTCAAACTCGGTCCTCGGGGGCACACACAGTGCATGTTTTGCAGGTAACCCAGCAGGTGCACAGGTGTATTAATTACTCACTGACACATTTTAAAAGGTCCACAGGTGGAGCTAATTATTTCACTTGCGATTCTGTGAGGAGACCTGCAAAACATGCACTGTGTGTGCCCCCGAGGACCGAGTTTGAGAACCTCTGGTAAAGACAGAGCAGGCTCTATGTATGCATTTGAGTTTCTTTTACATCTAGCACCACAAAGGAGAACATGGTTGGTGTAGCCTGCAAATCAGACGCATGTTTATGGGATGTGTAGTCATGGAAATGTGCCCTCCTGGGGGTATTGGATAAATGGAAAACAAATGTATTTACTTTATCTCATGAAATTTAGCTTACTGCTATCTCTTTTATTAGTGTACGTATGATGCCCCTGGCTCGAAGAAGAGCCAATGGGTGCTGCTATATGGGAGGCTGCCACCAGGTGGAGCTAGAAAGAAGCAAACTGGTGAAGGAAATTAGATTTGGGTGGCACATGCGCAGAGCAGTGAGCGAGACGCAGAGGAGCGGAGCAGCAGAACAGGGTGAGGTACCGCAGGTCTGGAAGATGAAACTGGGCAAGCAACGATGTGGAGGTGGTGCCAAGTGCCAGGGCCACTGAATACCTGCTGACAGAATGCTGAGGACAGCAGCTGAAGTGCCAGCAGTTTGTCCCGAGAGATCCGAAGAGGCAGCCTGGCAGCGCTGAGAGCTGCAGCAGAGATCCGTGGAAGCTGTGTGAGCTTCACTGGGGGAGATGTACTAAGCTTTGAAAAGTGATAAAATTCACAGTGATAATGTACCAGCCAATCAGCTCCTAACTACTATATCTCAGGCTGGGTTTGAAAAATGACAGACAGGAGCTGGTTGGCTGGTACTTTATCCCCGTGCAATTTATCACTTTTCAAGGCTTAGTACATCTGGCCCTTAGGGGAGATGTCCCTACTCAGAAAATTCACAAACTAGGCTCAGATTTATCAAGCCTTGGAGAGTCATAAATAGCAACCATCTCCTAACTGTAATTTTCTGTGACATGGCAGTTAGGAGCTGATTGGTTGGTACTTTATCACTGTGCTATTTATCACTATCCAAGGATTGATAAATGGGGGCCTAAGCCACCCTCCTGGATCTCGCCCTCTTCCCTAGCAAAGAGGGTGAGGGCAAATCACACCATAACAGATCCCTTGCACTTGCCCCTTTCACCTTTCTTTTCCGAGATCTCCTTGAGAGGAGGTTCAAACCATTGTGCCGGATCATCACGCCATTGTCATCACCCCGCCCCCTGTTATACACCCCGTTAGACACTGGGGGCGGATCAACAAATAAAGTCATCAAGCTCCTGGGGATGTGGGTGGGAACTGGGAGATTGACTACTCTCCTGGGAAGTAGGAGAACACTCCCCGAATTTTGGGACTCTGCAGGAATGTAGTCAAGTGTATCGATAGTACACACATAACTGAGTTATACACTGTGATTTAGGGGGAGATGTACTAAGCAGCGATAAAAGTGGAGAAGTGAGCCAGTAAAGAAGTTGCCCATGGCAACCAATCAGCACTGACGTAACATTTTTTTTTTATATATAATTTGCATACTATAAAAGTATACAGAGCAGCTGATTGGTTGCCACGAGCAACTTCTCCACTGGCTCACTTCTCCACTTTTATCACTGCTTAGTACATGTCCCCCTTTGAGTTGAGCTAGGATGCTGCCCCCTCACAATTTTAAATCTGCTGTGCATTTTGTATTTTCCTTTCTTCCAGCAGCGAACATGGTTTTGCCTCAGTGCAAACTTGGACCTTCTGGCCGGATCTACTCCTAACTCTAAATAATGCCTCATGTGCAGAATACTGGGTCTTGCACAATCTAGCAGCATGGATGGAAACCAAGACAGGCTCACAAAACAAACACATATTTTCTGATCTCCAGAAACTATTTACAATCAGAAAACAAACATTAAAACAGATGTCTGCAAGTAAGAGTTTGCTTTAAACAAATGGTAATGAAAATAAAATGACACAAAAGCCTAGATATTATCAGAAAACAATGTACTTACCCAGCAGAGCTACCAGAAGTAGCAAAACCACAATATGATTCACTCCTCTCCTCTTATATACGTAGAGCAAGACACAGAATGCTATTACTTCTAGGATCTAGAAAAGAAATAAAACATTTTATTGTGTATATTGCTTTTTCTGTGCCAAATTTAAAATTCCAGCCATGATATTTCTAATCGCTTGCAGGTCTATCCAAATACTTTCAATCCAGCACAGCCCATTTGTACCCCTTTCACACCAAAAACTGAGTCCGACCCCGGTTAATGAAGACGGTTTCAAGCCGCGTCACAGCTCTTTGAAACTGTGTTTACACCGCAGGCTGGATCCAGGTTACTGTCTAGTAGTGCGATCGCCGGAGATCCAACACTCTGTATACTTTAATGTGACCCGGGTCACACTGTGCACTCTGTAAGGCTACCCGGGTCGGTACAGTGTTTTATCCTGGTAGCTACCAGGGTTGGTTTCCCAGGCAACATGACCCGGATAGACCCTTTCAGACAAACCAGGACCCAGGTTGCCCTGGCAATAAACCGGGTTATAAGTTTGGTGTGAAAGGGGTATTAGACATTTATTGCTATCTTAATAGCAGAACTGACAAGATGTTGCTTACTTTTAGGAATATTAGAACAAGGTGTTTGCTTTTTGTAATGGATGCCAGGCCGTGAGGGGATGTTTGTGTTGCCCTCTACTGAAATGCACAAGTGCAGGCCTGCGTTTTCTATGCATTCACCAGGATTCAATTGTGGGGCACATACGTTTTTAAAGCGCCTTTCATGCATTTAGAGCAGGGGTAGCCAACCCTGGTCCTCGAGAGCTACCAACAGTGCACGTTTTCCAGGTCTCCTCACAGAGTCCACCTGTGGATCTTTTAAAATGTGACAGTTAGTAATAACTGCACATGTGCACCTGCCAGGTGAGCTGGAAAACGTGAACTGTTGGCAGCTCTCGGGGACCAGGGTTGGCTACCACTGATTTAGAGACATCATATTGCCGCTGAACTAGTGAACAGTACATCACAAATGAATGTGTTCTTTCCAATGTACCAAGCAGGAATCCATTCACTGAATTAGCCTCCTTCAAGTCTGTGCTCCCACTTTTTGTACACGTAGAGCTATTGGAGTAATAACCGGAGACAGTGTAAGCATTTGTCTCTGGGCACAGGCCTAGAAAAGGCACCTGGGCAGTTTCTAGCCATGATCATCGGAGTTAGTGAAGCTGGATTAAGTGGGCACATTGAGCACGTGGCTCAGGCTCCCCTCTTTCAAAGATTCCCTGCCTCCCCCATGTTCCATACACCTAACCTACAGCAGGTTTATCCCTGTACCCATCTGCACTTCTCCTCATCCATAGGTTTTCTTCTACATTGGAGGGACCTGATACAATGCCAGATTAACAACAGTGTGGCTCCTGGGGCCACATAGGTTATTCACCAGTATTGGACTGGCCTGTGTGGCAGGGGACGGGGCAGGACGCAGGCTGCAACAATGATGTTGACATAGGCATAATGTGAATTGGGGGCTCTGTGTGGCATAATGTGAATTGGGGGCTCTGTGTGGCATAATGTGAATTGGGGGCTCTGTGTGGCATAATGTGAACTGGGTTCACTACAGTGTGTTCAACTGGTCACTGTGGTGTTGAAACAAAAAGAGAAACCAAAAGTAGTTGCTTGGTTGGGCGCACAAGTGAAATTTGTATTGATTTTAATTTCTTTAAAACTTAGCTTTTATTGCTTCACCTTCTAAAATGCCCCCTTTATATGGGGATTACACAGCAAAACATAGAGGTTAAAATTATTACATACAACATACCTCCCAACTTTAGCCGCTTGCAAAGAGGGACACACGCGCGGCTTCGCCGCGCGCGCTCCCGGAAAGGGGGTGTGTCCTATGGGAAAGGGGGCGTGACCTACGGGAAAGGGGGCGTGGCCTCACGGGAGGACCCGCGATCGCGAGCCACGCCCCTATTTCGTCATTGAGGGGGCATGCCCAGCGCTCCGTGAGCTGCTGGCATGCCCTCTCTCCCTCTGTCTGGACTGAATAGACGCTGTGCGCATGCGCACAGCGTCTATTCATCGCTGCTCTGCTAAGCAGAGCAGCGCGTGCAGGAGCCTCCCAACTGCCCCCCCCACCGCGGGACACTGCGGCCCGCGGGTGGGACAGCAGGACAGTCCCCAAAAAACGGGACTGTCCCGCGAAAATCGGGACAGTTGGGAGGTATGTATACAAACATAAACGTGAAAAGAGAAGATATAAGTGTGGAAAGATTTAAAAGGCGGTACTTCCACTATTACTCTAGCAAGTTGTAGGAATAGGATTGCTTATGTAGCACCTGAGAGTCTAGAATATATTGACTAACAAAATCCCCTGATGTAATCAGACTTTGATCATGCAAAGGGCCAATGATAGCAATTCAGAGAATTGTTCCATGTATTGCATATACTGGTATTACAAGTTTGGAATATACGTTGTATTTATGGACGCCATATGTTAACCAGTTCAAATGTGGAGACTCATTTATCACAATAAATTGCTGCTGTAAATATGATGTGTGGTTTTCTGTCTGTTCACATGTGTAATAAATCTTTAATATTCATTGCTTTGGTATATTGCACACATACATCTCATATTCTGTATCACTAATGTTTATTGAGAAAGGCAGGGGTTGATATCCCTATTATGCAAAAATTATGAAAAAATTATTACTCAGGGGAAGGTCACATAATTATCATACAACCCTGAATTGATATGAGTGACAGACCAATCAGTCACACGGGTTCAGAGGCGAGCCACCAAACTGTTTAAGGGGTTAGAGGCACTGGATTATGAGGAAAGACTCACAAGGTTAGATATGCTAACACTGGAAAAGAGGCGGCTGAGAGGGGACATTATTATTATTAGAGTATTTCTACCGCACACTGGCAGCGGAGATATTAATATACTGCAGCATCTTTGCTTCCTATTTCTCCTCAGGAAGGGCTTTAAGGCCCTAATAACACATCTCCCCCAGTATGAGCACAGTAATCTCACCCCCTGTCTTCAGACCCCCTCTCCCTCCACTGTGCGTCTGTCACTCCCTTGTATTTGTCTCTCAGTCCTGCCTCCTGGGGAACAGGGATGTATTTATGCCTCTGTAGACATGTATGAATCAACATTTATACAAGCAAATTGTTTCCTTATGTATGGATGCCAGCTGAAAAATAACGAAATAAATATACAATTAATGCAATGTCTGGTTGATAATATACTGTATAAAGTATATATGTGAACCATGTTCATCTTTTTACAGTAGTTTGTGATAAAGATATTACATTGAATGTAATGTGGTATGGTTTGCAGTGGTACCAGCTATACATACCTAGGGGCAAATGAACTAAGCCTTGGAGAGAGATAAAGGGGCATTTATTAAACCCGGTGAAGTGATAAAGTGCCAGCCAATCAGCTCCTGCCATGTTACAGGCTGGGTTTGAAAAATGACAGGAGCTGATTCGCTGGCACTTGATCTCCGTCCACGGCT
Organism: Pseudophryne corroboree; assembly: GCF_028390025.1. Classification (NCBI taxonomy): domain Eukaryota; kingdom Metazoa; phylum Chordata; class Amphibia; order Anura; family Myobatrachidae; genus Pseudophryne; species Pseudophryne corroboree. The sequence continues at coordinate 756,172,565 of NC_086448.1, forward strand.
CAGTAAATAGACCCCATAATAAAAGAATAATGGCTATATCTGTAAGATTTCAGCTCTGATGGACAACGCCTCATCCTAGCCCATTATCTATAGCACTTTAAATCTAGCATGCAAAATCGTTAACATATACTGAAAAGATCCACGTAAGCACGAAATTACCAATAAAATATATCTAGCTTATCATTTGTTCAAGACTTTTCATTCTGTTCAGACCACAACCCAATTTCTTAGTATGTCTGGCATGATACATGTGGCTGTATTCCATTCCACCAAATTTCCATGCTGCAGAGGCTTGTGCTTTGTACATTCTATAAATCCACAGTCAGATTCCTAATCTAATAAATATCTAATGGTCGGGTGGTATCCAAAACAGAATTTAGCATGGCACTCTCCTCTCAGGGGAGGGGAACGAATATCAAACATATGTTTAAATTTGTGTTGAATAACAATGTCTGAGTTTTAGGATTACATGGATTACATTAGAGACAGACAACCTGCCGACCTCCAGCTGTTAAACTAGAAGTTAAGGCAAGAGCGTTCATCTGCCGCAACACTGTATGCAATTATCAATCAGCTGCCATCACAACTACTGGAATCATACTCACCATCAGATGGGAGTAGTAGTTCTCCAGCAAATGTTAATATATATATACACACACCAGTGGCGTGCGGTGAGGTCGGTGGCTGGGGAGGCACAAGCAGCCAACTCCCCCCCCCCCCCCATAGAGTGGGGTAAAAAAAAAAAGTGTAGCCCCCCCCCCACATTCGTGAAACCAGCACCGGGCAGAACCAGCCAGGGGGGTCTAATGCCATAGCAGGGGAGACACTCGGTATGGGGTCCCCCTGCCATAACATTAATCTGCCCCCCCCCCCCCCCAAACCAGTCAGCCCAGGGCTGGAATTCCTCGGAAGTGGGGACCCCAAAAAATGAAAATGGGGTCCCCCCTCCCGAGCAATAACCAGCACTGGGCTGATAGCCCAGTGCTATGCCCCGCACCCCTGGTGGCGGTGGGTGCGGGGTTCATTGTTAATATTGTTCTTGACAGGTGGCCTACAGGTCCCAGCAAGCCTGCCCCAGCATGCTGGTACATGGAGAACCACAAGTGCCAGCATGCCCGGACATAAATGGCCTGCTGGCGCCTGTTCTCCACCTGTAAAGAAAATATTAAAATAAAAACACCAGTCTCTTTAAAAAAAAATAGTTTATTTGAAAGGGTCTTCACCTGGGGGCGACGGCCTTTAAGCTCTTTTGCATGGCCGCCGCCTCCCCAGGGCTTCCGGCGTCCACCTGGGGGGCGCCACCTCCCCAGGGCTTCCAGCGTCTTCCTCCGGCGTCTTCACCTGGGAGGTGGCGGCCATTAAGTTCTTTTGCATGGCCGCCGCCTTCCCCAGGACTTCCAGCGTCTTCACCTGGTGGGCGGCGGCTGCTAAGCTCTTTTGCATAGCCGCCGCCCATCCAGGACTTCCGGCGTCTTCAGCCTTCAGGAGCTCTTCTCCGCTCCTCCTCCGCCGTCAGACTGACAGCCGCTCCCTCGCGCTGACTTATATAAGTCAGCCAGAGAGGGCGGAGCGATGACGCGGCAAGCCGTGATTGGCTCACGGCGGCCATCTTGAATTTAAAAAATGACGCTGAGGCGCCATTTTTTAAATGGGTTACCGCTCCGCTGCCAAACTCTGCATCGCCGCCGCCCCCACCTCCGCCGTCACCCGCCCTCCGCCGCCTACACCGCCGCCGCCCGCACCTCCGCCGCCAGGACCTCCGCCAACACCCGCACCTCCGCCGCCAGCACCTCCGCCGACACCCGCACCTCCGCCGCGCCCACAACAGTGATTGACAGCGGATCCAGTGACGGATCCGCTGGCCAATCACTGTGGCCTGACTGACAGGGGACGTGCTTTCATAGGTTGAAAGCACGTCCCTGTGTGAAAGCGGCACCACTAATGGTGCCGCTTTCCTATGCTATTTCAATGGGCTGTTAATGCCCATTGCTAGGCCCCGCCCGCTCCCGCCCCCCGCTCCTCATACCTTTTCCTATCTGACCGGGAGGCACCACGATCGGTGCCTCCCAACCCCATTTAGACAGGGATAATGATTACATTAATATAAAGGAGATACTTATGACACAGAATATGTGTCATAAGTATCTTCTTTATATTATTTTAATCATTAATGACAGGGGAGGCACTGCCTCCCCTGACTGCACGTCCCTGACACACACACACACACATACGCACACATATACATACACATACAAACTAACAGACACATACATGGCCATTTTATTGGGTAAACTTGCATATTTACACAAATATATGATCAGCCAGTCACGTGGACCTAACTTAATGCATAAACCTATGTGGACATAGTCAAGAGGTTCAGTTGTTGTTCATACCACCAAAATGGAGCAAAAAGTAATCTAAGTGACTTGTGGATTCATTATTGGTGCCAGGGTATCCGGTCTTTAGGTCGACACATTAGCTTGACCACTATTGATCGACATGCATTAGGTCGACATAGCAGAGGTCGACACAAGAAAAGGTCAACCTAAGTTTAGAAAACAAAAGTCTTCATTTTTTGAAGTTTTTCATACTTTACGATCGACGTGGACTACGATTGGGAATAGTAACCTTGGCTGAGGGGATACAGTGCACTAATTGGGGTTCCCGATCACTTTATGAAGAAAACGACACAAAAATAATAATAAACAACTCATGTCCAACCGTTTTCCACGTCGACCTAATAACCGCCACGGGTTCTATTCCCACTCTATGGGTGTCGTGGACACCCACGAGTGGAAATAGTCCCTGTTGGTCGGCATGCCGACCATCGGGATAGTGAGCCGTCGGGCTCGTGGAGGAGGTCATGTGACTGTCGGTCAGCTGACCGGCGGTCACATGAATACCACCCCCTTAAATAACCATTCATATAGCTGGGTACACACGTAAAGATTTATCCATCCAATCTGTCTGGTGGGAACAAAATTCTGGTAATGTATGAGAGCAAATGACAATCAACCATTTGATCCCAAGCACTGGAAAACAGACAATGGTTGTTCAGACAAATTGGTTAAATTAGTTTGCCTTAACAAATGTATCCAATCGTTTTCCAGCATTTGGGAGCAAATGGCTGAATGTCATTTGCTCCCATACATTACTAGTTTTTTGTTCCCACCAGACAGATTGGACAGATAAATCTTTACATGTGTACCCAGCTTTTACACTAGTGGCATACAGCATATCTGAATGCACAGCATACATTCAGGTGCGGACGAAAAGAGACGGTTGTATGCACAGCGATAGATATTTCCACACTGCGCAGTATGAGCCGCATTGCACATGTGAATGATTCACAATTGCGGTCGCAGCAAGATTTTAGCAAAGTGAGTAACAGGAAGTGAGCGCTTGGGGGTGGTAATGGGGAGTGGTAATGTGAACGCAGGCGTGTCATGGCCAATCGGACGGCATTTTCTGGGCGTGCATACTTTAGAAGCTGCGATCACACTTGCTACTGGAGAGGCCTTTGCGTCTCAGGAGTGCAGCTCAGCCTTTGGTTTGACAACACCAAAAATTTTTGGCTGTGAAATGGATTTATACGTACTCATTGCCTAAAGACAGTGGAGGTATGCAGTTAATTTGTGGATAATCGTGCGTCTTCTAGTGTGCAAGTTATGGGCTGCCGTAGGACTTCTAGTATAAATGGTAGTGTTTCCCCCACTTCCTTATAGCATACATTGGGTCAAAAGTACTAGATATCCTAATTGGCGCTAACTGCTAAATAAAATGGTTCTTTTACAGATGTAGTACAGTGTGTTGTCGTGTATTGTCACTAGCAACAATTTTGGCGAATTGGACACCGGCACTTTTGACCCAGTTGAGGTATGCAGTTGGTATCCCAACGGACAGGATCCTGGGATAGCCGGCGCCAGAATCCTCACAACTGTCAGAATGCCGACACCAGAATCCTGAACGCAAGTATGCTGGGGAGGGTTAGGCACTAGGAGGAGGGTTAGGCACTAGGAGGAGGGTTAGGCTGCGGGGAGGGAGGTTAGGGTTAGGCTACGGGAGGAGAGGGTTAGGATTAGGCTGCGGGGAGGAAGGTTAGGATTAGGCTGCGGGGAGGAAGGTTAGGGTTAGGCTGCGGGATGGGAGGGTTAGGGTTAGGCTGCGGGGAGGGAGGTTAGGGTTAGGCTGTGGGGAGGGAGGTTAGGGTTAGGCTGCGGGGAGGGAGGTTAGGGTTAGGCTGCGGGGAGGGAGGTTAGAGTTAGGCTACAGGAGGGGAGGGTTAGGCTACAGGAGGGGAGGGTTAGGCTGCGGGAAGGAAGGTTAGGGTTAGGCTGCAGGAAGGGAGGGTTAGGGGTAGGGTAAGGGTAGGTTCAATTACACACACCTGTCGGGATTATGGCAATCAGGATGCCGGTGTTGGTATTCTGACCAGCGGCATCTTAACTGCCGGAATCCTGTACCCAACCCTATTATCCAACCTAACTAGCCACATCACTGAGGCCAAGGCACTCACCTGTGCCTCATGTCTCAATTAGGCCACTGATTCCTAACAAACTTATTGGCTATATTATTATGAATTTTGGTTGAGCCCACAAAATGGATAATCTTTACTGTCTGTAAGCAATGAGGCCACTTAAATGAAAAAAAAACAGCAGAATAGAAGAAACAAAACACTCAGAACAGTCTCCCGGTGAATAAGAACCATATCTGTATCACAGGTGTGCTAATCAGCCGAGAATAATCAAGTATAGCTAAACAGTTTTATTCTAAACTCTGCTGTTTATGTTTTACTGGCAAGGCAAACGCGATAAACAGATGGAACACATTACATCGCTAAATTAAGGATGACATTAATGGTGGTAATAAAAATACATTTATAAACCGTATCGTACTGTGGCATTCTCCATATTCCTCTATTTACTCTATTAATTGCAAGTCTCTGACACTCTGTGCCTGGGGTGTACCGCAGTTATATCGCTTCTTCAGGACACAGTGACATTTGAATTGGAGAGATTGCATAAACAAGCGACTGCTCTTTTATATGACGATAAATCAGCATGAACGATGTCAGGGAGAGGAGAGTGGAGATTACCAGCGTTGCGCTGATGAGCTGAAGTGTATACTAATTGCTGTCAGTCAGCTGTCAGTGCAGGGAATGCTAATGATACGCGCTTAGTGAGGCAAAATGCAAAGTTATTTCTCTGGAAGTGGGGAAATATCTCATGCATATCAATAATAGATTAGAACACTGAAATAGGTTTAAAAAAATGACTTTGTTGAGAACTTCTAGTTCTAGGATCTACAGGTTGCCTTCAATAGACAGCTAGGCTTCGTATACTTAGATAGTAGGAGCAAAAAACTTCAAACCATGACACTAATTAGCAACATTTAAAATGGACAAAAAGGACACGCAGATGCTGGAATACGGCCCACGGGTTGCGCACTTCTGCAGTTATCTTCCCTGCTCTCTGCCATCTGATTCTAGGTCCCACAAGATGCAGCGCCATTGATTGGAGGGGTTTGGGTATGCGTGACCGGTGGTCAGGAGACTGCCAGTCAGCATACCTCCGCCGGTATCCCGGTGGCGGAATGCCCGGGGGGGTGGGGGGGAGCGCAAGACGCCACTTGCGGACTCGCTGTGCTTGCCACACTGCAGGCTTGGTGGCGACCTGCTATCGCCACAGGTTCTATTCTCACTCTATGGGTGTCGTGGACACCTACGAGTTGGAACAGTCCCTGTTGGTCGGCATGCCGACAGTTGGGATTTCCAATGTGCGGGATGCAGGTGGAGGTGTTGTGACAAGCGGTCTCCCGACTGCCAGTCACATATCTACATCCCGATCAGAGGTGTAGCTGCTCCCCCTGCTCTGTGTATGGAATTTATCAGCAAGCCTGATGTCTCATCTAGCCACAGGGGTCAAACCTCAGGGGGTAATTCAGGTCTGATCGCTGCTGTGCGTTTTCGCACAGCTGGCGATCAATCTGAACAGAGCATGCATATGCCCTGCTGTGCGCCGGTGCGTCACACAACAGTGACAGGCATCGGCGCCTAGCGACGGGCTGGTGCGAAAAATACGATCACACGGGCGTTCGCAAGGTGATTGACAGGGAGAGGCTGTTTGTGGGTGGCAATTGACCGTTTTCCAGGAGTGTCCGGAAAAACGCAGGCGGGCTTAGGCGTTTTCAGGGAGTGTGTCTGATGTCGGCTCCGGTCCCGATCAGCAGGATTCCATCGCAGCGGCTGAGTAAGTCCTGGGCTGCGCAGAGACTGCACAAACTGATTTTTGTGCAGCTCTGCTAAAGAAGCGATCGCACACTTGACAGCGCTTTTCACTCCCCCCTGTAAGCGGCGACTATCTGATCACTGGGCAGCAAAAAATGCAGCCCAGCGATCAGATCTGAATTACCCCTCAGTCTCTTTCTACTTTGGAAATTGGCACCAAAATTCTACTCTAACTACCATCAGGATGGACATATTATTGTAGCGGTGGCTGCTGGGGCTAGTTAGATTTTGTTTAGCACCTGAATACCGACATCTAATTGATGATCTAACTTTAGAGAATCTAATTCTACACTATGATTTATTCTACGCTATGTAGACAAAAATGGAACCCCCCTCCCCCCGTACGCAAGTGAAATGGGGTGATCCTGCAGCTGCCATGTGATTGTGAAGGTATACAATGGGTAGAGGGGCACTGATTAGATCTCTGATTAGATCATTTGCTAATGAAATGGCTTGCCATAAGGAGCTAACTGTGGGGCAGATGTATTAACCTGGAGAAGGCATAAGGAAGTGATAAACCAGTGATATGTGCAAGGTGATAAAGGCACCTTGCACATATGTCACCTTTGTCCATGGCTGGCAATTTCTTTACCTATGAAGTCATGTCAAAATGCTCTCTGATGCTACTACAGATGAATCCTCATATGCCTAGCATCAATACACGGAGGTGCGGTGGAGGATTTGGCGGAGGTGAGTCATGCCAAGTGGTGCTGCGTCTTTCGCTGAAATGTGTGTATTACTCGCACAGTGATTCAGGAAAACCACGTTACGAGACTGCACTGAAGTCGATATGCAACACTTGTATATCTGTGTACCACTGAGGGCCTAATTCAACTAGTGACGGTAATTTACCGTGATTGCTGATTTTGCAGCTATCGTGCCTTTTATGCAGTGAAACCTGGCTTTTCGTGGGATGCGCGCTCCTGCGATTCACCTATTCAGTTGCAAAATCTCAAGAATGGGATTACTGCGAAAAAACATGCCGGCATTGAAAAGTGTAGGCGAACATTGGGATATCTGCCTGTACCCCACAAAAAGCTACACTACTGTACCATAGGATAACAGTATAGAAGTTTATTATTGGTCATAATAAAAGTATTTGGGGTACTTAAATTGGGTCAAATGACTGTTATATGCATTTTTTTTTTAAATATGAAAAATTACACAATGCAATGTTTTTTTCAGCAAAATAAGTGCTAAAATTAGATACGGAGTACATAAAAATGAGTATGGTATATATTTGGGTCATTTTAGGGGACCTAAAAAAAAAAAGGGGAAACAAACCAATTACTCCAACCTCATAAAGCACCCAATATACCTGTCCCATACCTTGTACCTCAATTTCCACAATTTTGCACTTTTTCACCCCAACAAATGACACGTCATTATTGCCCAATTAAAATTAACTAAAAACTTCTAAGTGCCTAATTAGTCATTCAGGGGGTGTCCCAGGGGTTCTGAACCAAACCCCAACATTTTTAACTTAAAGTGGGGATTTTCCCCAAGTTTATCACCTGCTCAGAGGTAGTGAATTGATATCCATCATAAACCTATCCCAAATTCGTTTTCGCGGACAACTGAATTGAAATAAATTTGTGATTTTTTATTTTTTTAACCATAAAACCGCGTTTTTGCAGCTAACTGAACTTGGCCCTGAGTCTGTATACGAAGAACAATGGAACTTGGTGTGAGAAAAAGCTGCTGCCAATGCATTGTAGCACTTTGTATATAGATTCAGACTCAGTCGCACAGATATAGCACCTTTCTATACGTCCAGTCTCCATTCTACAGCTAAATGTTAGACAGTGCTATTCAATAAGCACAAAACAACACTGCTATTCAGATCTAGGATTGGCTAAAATGTAACTTACCGCACAGTGACTTCCTTCAGAGATACACATATACAGGTTGAGTATCCCTTATCCAAAATGCTTGGGACCAGAGGTATTTTGGATATGGGATTTTTCCGTATTTTGGAATAATTACATACCATAATGAGATATCATGGCGATGGGACCTAAATCTAAGCACAGAATGCATTTATGTTTCATATACACCTTATACACACAGCCTGAAGGTAATTTTAGCCAATATTTTTTATAACTTTGTGCATTAAACAAAGTGTGTGTACATTCACACATTTCATTTATGTTTCATATACACCTTATACACACAGCCTGAAGGTCATTTAATGCAATATTTTTAATAACTTTGTGTATTAAACAAAGGTTGTGTACATTGAGCCATCAAAAAACAAAGTTTTCACTATCTCACTCTCACTCAAAAAAGTCCGTATTTCGGAATATTCCGTATTTCGGAATATTTGGATATGGGATACTCAACCTGTATATAAAATATACACTTACACACACACACACACACACACACACACACACACACACACACACACACACACACACACTCACATATACTGTGTATGCTAATGTTTATCAACGTTTCAGAATTTAATTTCATTCTTTCATCAGGATACCCTGATGAAAGAATGAAATAAAATTCTGAAACATTATAGAGTGCCGCCCTTCTGCGATAGAGATAGATAGCTAGATAGATAGATATTGTGTGTATAGGTGTAATGAAACAGAAAGCCTCCTTCCTCCATCCCAGCATGAGGGAAATTCAATTGTGCTGCGGTATAACATGGCAGACAATATAGTATGCAACTGCACTTGTAATTCACAGAGCTTAATAAAAAGTTGTGATCTTTGGTAGAAAAGACTATGGGGCCTAATTCAGACCTGATCGCAGCAGCAAGTTTGTTAGCAAATGGGCAAAACCATGTGCACTGTATGTGGGGCAGATATAACATTTTTTAGAGAGATTTAGACGTGGGTGGGGTATATTGTTCCTGTGCAGGGTAAATACTGGCTGCTTTATTCTTACACTGCAATTTAGATTTCAGTTTGAACACACCCCACCCAAATCTAACTCTCTCTGCACATGTTATATCTGCCCCCCTGCAGTGCACATGGTTTTGCCCATTAGCTAACAAATTTGCTGCTGCGATCAGGTCTGAATTACCCCCCATGTTATATAGATACAACACTTACCAGATAAACCAGGAACTGCCAGCTTACGACATATCGTTCTACTTTTAGCGCTGTGACATCTTGAGATATATTGGGAGAAAAGGTTACGAGAAGATATGTACCAGTGATTGCCAAGGCCCCACCTGTAAAAGAAAGAAAAAGTGAAAAACTGAGAATCATAAACCTGGGACAATTGCGTATCCATACCTCCCAACTTTGAAGTAAGCCGATGCGGGACTCCTTTGCGCTGCAAAGACGCGCCAGCCTGAAAAAAAGGGGGCATGGCCTCTGCAAAAGGGGGTGTGGCTTCACAGGAATGCCACAACCGCCTGCCACGCCCCCTTTTTCTGTCACTGAGGGGGCATGGCCAGCGATCTGTGAGCTGCTGGCATGCCCCCTCTCCCCCTGTCTCCTGTGAATAGACGCTAAGCAGAGCAGTGACTACAGGAGACTCCCAACTGACCCCCACTGTGGAACACTGCGGCCCGCGGGTGGAACAACGGGGCGGTCCCAAAAAAAACGGGACTGTCCCGTGAAAATCGGGACAGTTGGGAGGTATGCGTATCACTGCTCCTGTATCTAGCGAGTGTTAATAAAGATCTTCAAATGTCACAGGCACCCGACTGAGGAGTTGGTGATAAGAATTATTATCCAGTTATTGTATTATAATAAAACACAAAAGCCAAAATGGTCACAAGACAGTTATAAAAGCAAAAAGATATAATAGAAAATGTAACATTTAAAGCTAAATGAACATAAACCTTGCCAGTGTTCCAGCATTAAATTATAAAACAATGGAATAGTTGGCAGGTCAAGACCTGCACCGTTAAGGGACTGATAGAGGAACACAACGCTCAAAAATAATTCTTATCCATTTCTTAGATCAGACACAAACCTTAGGACAAAACGCTTAAATGGCTGTAACAATTTAGAATTGAAAATTATTTTCATTTCTCAATCTAATATGCTGTATCCTCCATTTCTCATGGTGGCACTGCTTTGTAGAACTTCAATCTTTCTTCTCATGGGGTAATAACCGCTAAACTGGCAAATTTGTTTCAAAAAAACGCACAGAAATTGTCAGGTCTATTGTTATGACGGAATTTGTCAAGAACATATTTAAAACTTAACCAAAACAATTTTATAAAAAATAAAAATTAAAAACAGCTGTAAAATAGTGTTTTGTTTTGTTTTTTAAATATCGGAACATTGCAACCATCACCATCGGACCATCGCAGGAGGCTGGGGTGTGTGTAAATGTAAATTTCCCAGGCGACTGCTCCTCTGTGCAGCTGCTGGGTGCTGGGGTACTGCTGTGTTGACTGACCAGCAGTGATCAGCAGCACAGCAGACACTGGGGAATGGTTTTGCAGAGGGGCCGGTAGGTCCCTCTGTGATTGGCGGCTGCTAGAAGAATATCTTCCGGCAGTCACCCACTCTGCATTTCCGACTGGTCACATTGTTTGCAACCAGGTCAGATTATGCACAGCTACCGCTACCCGCCCTCCTTCTACGCGCACACTGAATTGAGTTCGGGGAATAGTATCGGCATGCAGCAGTTCCAAGACATCAGTTAAGGGGAGTGGGAATATGTATAACCAGCATATAATACATGTCCATCTGCTGACCAGTATGTGTGGGGTCCATTCGATCTACTCATTTTGAGAGACCAAAAGTTATCAGGGGCCATACACTATACAACATGTACGACCAAGGTGTTAAAGGCCATTTGCTCAGCAACTTGGTTGAGTTGTGCAACTGTAGCTAGATTGACTTTGAGTAACTTACAATTTATTAGGTAACAAAAATAAACTGTACAGGTCGGATCAGTAATGCACAATGGCCCAGATGGTGATGCTGCAGGAAGAAACCTGCTGATATGCTAAGCGTTGACTCCTTATCTCTTTGCTGTAAAACCGTTTTACGACAGCGTTTCCCAAACTCAGTTCTCAAGGCACCTTAACAGCCCAGGTTTTAAGGATAGCCATGCTCGAGCACAGATGACTTAATTAGTACTTCATTCATTTTTCTCAAACCATCTGTGCACAAGCATGGATATTCTTAAAACCTGGACCATTAGGGTGACTTGAGAACAGAGTTTGGGAACCTCTGGTCTATGACATTAATTAATGAGTTATACATGGCATAAATATAACTGCCCATTCACTAATATTCTTACACGATTGTCTCACACAGTTAGCAGTGGTGTTTTTCCTCCCACTGAACAACATCACAGTGCAGAATAACAATCACATCACTATATCACCTTGACACAATAGCAATGGGTATTCTATGGAATGCTTTGGAATGTGTATTTTTGCCAGGCTGATAAAATATTCACATACAGGATATAAATGATACGGACGCTGTTAGGCTTGGCGATTGCACTTTCCTCTTCTAATCTATCAAGGATACTACATTTATATAAACAGGGTCCATCTGTAGCTCTGCATTATTATAAGGAAAACACAGCAATGCAACAGAGCCCTCATGTAGAGTGAGTCTTGCTGGGCACAGTTGTCCAATATTTTATGTAAGCTAACATTCCAGGTTTTAAGGATATCTATGTGCTAGAGCACAGGTAACTTAATCAGTACCTCGGTCAAATTGATAAAAAAATCTGTGCTAAACCATGGATATCTTGGAAAAACCTGGACTGTTAGGGTGCCTTGAGGACAGAGTTTTTAGGGTACACGTAAATGAAAAATTTTGTAGAAAAAAAACACAGCAACTCCCATCTGCAAGTTCAGAAAATACACTTCCATCATTACACCCCATGAATTCTCTTTATTTACCATATTTTATTACTTAAACACCTCTAAATACATTATTATTCATCGGGGATTGGAGGAGGGGAGTTTGGGGGTTGCACTAGAGATACTGCACTATGTACTGGCATTTTTACATTAAAATAAGGATTACCAAGTTAATTGGAGGTGCAAATTAATATCTGCATTGAAAAGCAAAAAATCACAGCCAAGGAGGTTTATGGGGTTTTTGTTGGGGATGTAGAGGGCATGTTGAAGGATGGGATCCCGGCGGTCAGAAGATCGACGCCAGAATCCCGTCAACTGTCAGAATGCAGAAGCTGGAATCCTGAACGTAAGTAAGCCGGTAAGGGTAAGGGTTAGGCTGCACGGGGAGGGTTAGGGTTAAGGGGACGGTTAGGATTAAGCTGCGGGAAGGGAGGGTTAGTGATAGACTGCCTGAAGGGAGGGTTAGAGCTAGGCTGCAGGAAGGGTTAAGGTTAGGATGCATGGGGAGGGTTAGGGTTAAGGGGACAGTTAAGGTTAGGCTGCAGGGGGAGGGTTAGGGTTAAGGGGACGGTAAGGGTTAGGCTGCGGGAAGGGAGGGTTAGAGCTAGGCTGCAGGAAGGGTTAAGGGAAGGGATAGAATTAGTTTAGTTTGTCCCACCTGTCGGGATTTTGGCAGTCGGGATGCCGGTGTCGGTACTCTGACCGCCGACATCCCATACCCAACCCTTTTGTTGCGATATAAAGATCTGCAACCAAGTTAACCCATATATCTCTGTATACTTTTATTCTGTAACAACTATGTATGTTTCTAATCTCCATAGATAGATAAATAGATAAGATACATATTTGTCTCATTCACCCTTCCATATGGTGCAACTTCGACACTCCGCCATGGGTAGGAATTCTTGAACTTTCGTACCTGCATTCATTTAGCGTCTGTGTCACATGGTAGCTGTATCCAAAGTTGGTTGTAGTGCATTGGCTGCTTAGGATTAGAATTGTCGAGTTGGTATAAAATCGCATTTTAAGCACAATGCCACGTGGTGAGATGCATGGTGCAGCTCACTCATATTGCTCCTCTGTGCTTTGCCATTTTCCCAGGATAGCATCTGATCTGCACAACACTTCTGCATGCAATGCCAGCCAGTGCCCAATGTATTCATGCATTGTGCTTGTGTAATATTAGTGATGTGACTAAGAGCCTAATTGAATTGTAATAACACAGAACTGCACAGCTGCTTCCTTGCGGCTGTGCAATTCCATCAAAACATGAGCTAGGCCCCAAGACACATAGTGGGTCATTCAGATCTGATCGCTGGGATGCGTTTTTTGCTGCCCTGCAATCAGATAGTCGCCGCCTACAGGGGGAGTGTTTTTTTGCTGTGCAAGTGTGCGATCGCATGTATAGCAGAGCTGCACAAACTGATTTTGTTCAGTCTCTGCGCAGCCCAGGACTTACTCTTCCAGAGCGCTGAGAAGAGGCTGATTGGGACTGGAGCTCACGTCAGACTCCATCCCTGAAAACGCTTGAGCCCGCCTGCATTTTAGTTGCCACCCATGGACTGCCTCTTCCTGTCAATCTCCTTGCGATCGCTCATGCGAATGGATCCTTCGCACAATCCTGTCACAGGGCGCTGATGCCCGTTGCAGTATGCGACGCGCCAGCGCAGTGAGGTGCATGCGCAGTGAGGCTCTGATCACCCGCTGTGATCTGAATGACCATTTTTGGCACAAAACTGTTGCAGAATGCATAGTGAGGCTTAGTCGCAGAATCTGCGGCGTGCCAAATAGAGATATTTGGTGTAATTTGAGAATAGGTTATGGGCCCTACACATTGGCAGATAATACTGAAAGATATGAATGATCTTGTTCATTAATGAACGAGATACCGTTCATATCTTTCAGTGTGGAGGCACCAGCGATGAACGATGCGCGGCCCCGCGCTCGTTCATCGCTGGTGCCCCGTCGGCTGTGCATGCAGGCCAATACGGACGAGATCGTCCATATTTGCCTGCATGCTATGGAGCCGGGTGACGGGGGGAGTGAAGAAACTTCACTCCCCCCGTCACTGCCCCCCCCCCCCCCACCCCCACCCCCACCCCCAGGTCGGCCGTCGGCTGTATCCGCCGTCGGGCAGCTCGGCGGCGGATACATCAGTGTGTAGGGCCCATTAGTTTGGACACTAGATAGATAGACACAGATAGATATGACGTTTTTGCAAAGACAAATGTGCACATGCATTGTGTTTATAATTCTGCATGCAGTGTGCTCTTGCATTTTGCATCACGGATTGCACTTGTGTGACACCAATGTAAGACCAGTGGGCATCCAACATAATCATTCGCAGTGCTAGGACTTCTTTTCTCATGAGTTAGAAGTGATAACAAGCAAGAATTAACAGACCCAAGTGTGATGAGCATCATGCATTTATAAATCACATTGTAAATAAGTGAAACATTTATTTTAAAGCAATTACTGTGCCAGGTTTTTAGTTACAATGTTGATCTAAACCCGCAGAGCAGGACTGCAGACTTCAATATCGGAGTAGAATGATATACTTGTACTCATGTAGCCAAACAAATATTTATGAGATGATACATCTGGAATGCAAGTTCTCTCCGCGTACACCCTTCCCAGAGGAAAACGCTGAATTATACAAACTGACAAAGTTCTTTCAACATGAAATAATTACTTCCATATATAACAGTATCTGTCTGATAAGAGTATTTCACTCAGCCCTCCAATGCCACTGGCATGGATCAGCGTTGTAAACAATAACAGGTTATGTGCATTCAATTGTGGGACAACAAACAGCGAATTCCACCCAGACAACATGAACGCATTTCACAACTCTGTTCAGTCCAAGAGACCATAGCCAGTTTGGGCAATGCTGAGCTTTAGGTTCTCACAGCAGGCCAGAATTTAATGAAGAAAGGAATGTTGATGCACCTCTTAAAAAAAAAAAAGAAAGAAAGAAATTTAACCTATAAAAAACTATAAAAATACTTTTTGTGAAAGCATCATAAGCTTTATGCAACCATTGTAAAATGGTAACGCACATATTAGAAAGGATTTACTTAGAGCACTGACATTTATTTTTCATGATAGTCTGGTGCCAGGGCACACATATTTTTGCTGTCATTATAAACGTACTGTATATATGGGTTCAGTATGGTATGCCGGCGGTCGGGCTCCCGGCGACCAGCATACCGGCGTCGGGAGCCCGACTGCCGGCTTACCGACAGTGTGGCGAGCGCAAATGAGCCCCTTGTGGGCTCGCTGCGCTCGCCACGCTGCGGGCACGGTGGCGCGCTACGCTATTTTATTCTCCCTCCAGGGGGGTCGTGGACCCCCACGAGGGAGAATAAGTGTCGGTATGCCGGCTGTCGGGATTCCGGTGCCGGGATCCTGTCAGTCGGCATACTGAAGACCACCCGTATATATAACCATGTTATAGCAATTTTATTCATTAAAAAAGGCTGCATCTATATGTAATAGCTTTGCCCTATTTTCTTTATGCTTTACATTACATGACTATATGACTTTGTCAGGGAGCAAGCCTTTGCCGAACTCATCTGGTGAAACGCGTTGGATCATGAGCCACCAAATGGTATTGTATATCAGCTATAAGTCGTTGATTCACTCTGCAAATTCCCTTTGCTTAGTGGAGGCTGCTGTTTTGATTGGCAATATGCAGTGGGATATCTTTTATCTGGTATGAATGAATATTGATGTTGTTTAAATAAATCTTTTATGCACTATAGAGTGCTCCCATTTTCTCACCATTCTATAGATGTGCAATTTCTCAAGAGGGCCTGGGTACATGAAAAAGGTACAGTGAATTGAATGGGATTCTGGTGCTTAGAAACATATCCAACAAACCAGCGTGGACAAGGACTCTCTAGTAATAATAAAAGAAACCCTTGTTTTTAAATTATAATTAGGTAATGACTGGGTGGAGCATGCCAATTTTTTTTATTCTATTGAACAGATAAATAGATAGATAGATAGATAGATAGATAGATAGACAAGACTTATGTCGACACTGTCTCGGTCGACCACTTTTGGTCGACAGTAAGGTCAACAGGGACTCTAGGTCGACATGTACTATGTCAACATGACAAAAGGTCGACATGAGTTTTTCACAATTTTTTTAAATCATTTTTGAACTTTTTTATACTTTACGATCCATGTGGACTACAATTGGGAACGATAACCTGTGCCGAGCGCAGCGGTAGGGGATTAACGCACCTTGCTCGAGAGGACATGGTGCACTAATTGGGGTTCCCGGTCATTCTACGAAGAAAACGACACCAAAAACAATTAAAAAAAACTAATGTCAACCTTTTTGCATGTCTACCCAGAGTCCCTGTCGACCTAGAAACCATGTCAACCTACTTACTGTCGACCAATAGTGGTTGACCTAGACACTGTCGACCTAAGTCTAGTCTATCTAACATACCACACCCGATAGATAGATAGATAGATAGATAGATAGATATTTTATTGTTTAATATGTGTGTAGTGCTACTACTTGTACATTACAGTCTAATTGGGAGTTGTACTAACTAAGCCTTGGAAAGTGATAAAGTGGAGAGAGATAAAGTACCAATCAGCACCTAACTGCCATGTTACAGGATTGGTTGGTAGTTTATCTCTTTCCAGTTTATCACCCTCAAAGGCTTAGTACATCTGCCCCTAAATTCCCTAACACACACACACGCCACAGTTGAGTGTGAGACAGCAATACTCACCACTAAGGGCACCACCAATGCACGTGATCGGTATAGAGTTCACAGTTACATCAGATACCTTCCAGTATAAAACCTGCGTACTGTAGGTAAATTACTACTGACAACAAAAAAATGTGTAATGAATTTTCAAGAAAAGGGATTTTATTTCTTGAGGAACATACGCTCGGCTCTCATATTTGAGGGGTTATTTTGCAAATTGCAATACATGTTTTTGGTAACAATATGGAATGTTCACGGTAGAGTTGTATTTGCTTTATTATTATCACCACAATGACATTCTTTACAACAAATAAACCAAAGAAGCACTCAGAAATACAACTTAGCCTTGATCTAAGGAACTATCCTTTACAACAGGGGTGGGGAACCTCCGGCCCGCGGGCCGTTTGGTCCGGCCCACCAGCTTGTGTCAGTGAGACACGCTGCCGCTCAGTCCGGCGGCAGCGTGTCTCAGCTGTCAGAACAGGGAGACAGGGAGGAGAGCGCGGCTGTCGGGTGGGAGCGGCAGCGTGTAGTACTTCAAACCAGCCGCCGGTCCGTGAGCCAATCAGAGCTCGCGGACCGGCAGCCAATCAGGAGCCGCGGCTGCCGGTCCGCGAGCTCTGCTTGGCTCTCGAACCGGCGGCTGGTTTCAAGTCCTACACGCCGCCGCCCAACATATCCACGCTCTCCTCCGTGTCCCGCCGAAAGGAGCACGGTAAGAAGCACGGAGGGGAGAGGGGAGGGCATCTGTATACCTGGCACTGTGGGGACATCTGTATACCTGGCACTGTGAGGGGCATTTGTATACATGGCACTGTGGGGGCATCTGTATACCTGGCACTGTGGGGGCATCTGTATACCTGGCACTGTGGGGGCATCTGTATACCTGGCGCTGTGGGGGCATATGTATACCTGGCACTGTGGGGACATCTGTATACCTGGCACTGTGAGGGGCATTTGTATACCTGGCACTGTGGGGGCATCTGTATACCTGGCACTGTGGGGGGCATTTGTATACCTGGCACTGTGGGGGGCATTTGTATACCTGGCACTGTGGGGGGCATCTGTATACCTGGCACTGTGGGGGCATCTGTATAACTGGCACTGTGAGGTGCATTTGTATACCTGGCACTGTGGGGGGCATTTGTATACCTGGCACTGTGGGGGGCATCTGTATACCTGGCACTGTGGGGGCATCTGTATAACTGGCACTGTGAGGTGCATTTGTATACCTGGCACTGTGAGGAGCATTTGTATACCTGGCACTGTGGGGGCATCTGTATACCTGGCACTGTGGGGACATCTGTATACCTGGCACTGTGAGGGGCATTTGTATACCTGGCACTGTGGGGGCATCTGTATACCTGGCACTGTGGGGGGCATTTGTATACCTGGCACTGTGGGGGCAATTGTGGATCTGGCACCGCACTATTGGGGGCATATGTGTAGCAAGTCCCATTTTAACTGGCCACACCCATTTTTTTGGCGCGTGCACGCACACAGAGTACCTCTAAGGGGCAGACCTACTGGGGGGCAGGGTAATTTTTTAAGTTGAGAATTTTTGTATGGCCCCCGAAGGATTTTATAAATATCCAAATGGCCCTTGGTAGAAAAAAGGTTCCCCACCCCTGCTTTACAAAGATACAAAGGAAATGAACAGACAATGACAGATGTGAAGGTAAGACACAACTACTTACCCTTTATAAGAAACTGTTAATAAATAAAATAAATTCCTAACTGAACAATGTATTCCAAGGTTACCACACTGAATAATCATTGATATTCACATTTACATCATTGTGCTGATGAAGGTGCATCTACAGCCGTGGAAGCCTTCTTACTAGCTTATGCTACTGCCCTAACATACATGCAAGGCACAATCATCCATGCATCTGCATGTGGAATGCATCATTATGGGGGTGAAGAGGGGGGTATAGAGAACACACTCAGGGCCTAATTCAGACCTGATCATAGCAGACTTGCGCCTATCCGGTGCTGAGCGCAATATATCCCTCTGAAACAGGCAAACCATCTCCATCTGCACGCTACTGCAGTTGGGCCATAAACTCCCACTAGATGCAACAGTTACATGCAGGGTCGGACTGGCCCACAGGGGTACCAGGGTACCCACCGGTAGGCCCCACTGTCCGAGGGCCCACTCCATCCTCTAGGAAACAGGTTCCAGACTGTGCACTTGTATTATACATGGTAGATATGTTGCATTACACTGCACTAAACTATTGTGTATTTCAAGCCTCTGTGGAGGCTGGCCACACACCCTTTGTAGGCTGGCCACACCCCTAAGTATGGGCCCCTATAACTGCATTCCCCCGGTGGGCCCTTCATGCCCCAGTCCGACACTGTTTACATGCACCTGCCTGGTCACTGTCCATTTCACCGAAACAGTGGTCCGATCAATTCACCTGCACTCGATCCATATGCCTGATTTGGCAACCTGCGTAGTCGCCATTTACTTTCTATGGCACATGCCCAGTGCACTGAAATCCACGACCCAGTACATTTTACTAATCGTCACTCTGTCATAGCACACAGCAGTCCATAATACTATATAATAATTAAAGATGGTAATGGGTTCTATTTTTATACTATGTGAAGAATAACATCTATAAATATGCTAAAACTTACCGCAACCATATACAGTAAAAGTATCTCTCGGTTTAGTACATCATACTGAACATAAGTAGTACAGTACAGCTAGTTTACGTCATGAAAAAAACCCACCTTAAAATAAATAAATAAAAGATCCAGGCCTGCCCCTGTTAACCAGCGACATATGTATGACAGCAAACACTACTGTCAGAAATCCTCCTGACACAATGATAGGATATACAGACATGCATATGGCAAGCATCTCATTCATTTTGTACAGTTTGGTTTCAGAAGAAAAAAAACAATCTTTTCTGCTTCCAAGTAAACGCTAAGTCATTTCTGGACCATTACATGGAAAAATAAGGCAAAACGCGGGGGCTTGCATTCCTCAAAACATGTGTATGCCATCTGAATCCTGGTCAAAGATGACAGTACTAATCTACATCAATGAGGGAATCCTGCAAATAAATGATGAGATATCCAGGCAAACGGTGGAAATTGACTAGTCTAGTCTATATTCAAAACCGTCATTTATATTATTGCACTGAGCTCCATTCATCTGTTATCAGCATGACACCTGAAACTGGATTTCAGAAAACTTTATTTAAAAAACTGAGGCACCAGAAAAAAGAAAAAAATGCAAAAAAAAGGATGGGGGTATAAATAAATGGTGGGGGTATAAATAAATGACTATACGCAACTATTGTGAAAGGTCAGCCAGGAAGGGTTTGGATACACAGTGGCATTTAGTATTCGATGCCAGAAAGGGCAGCGGTTAACAGCTGGAGAGTTCAGCTGAAAGCTATACATTTTAGCAGGAAGAGATAAATACTGAGTTCTCACCTCCTCCTCCCTTTCCTATTCCCTACACCGGGAACTTAGCAGGTAGTCACAAGTACTTCTACAGGATCGGTACTACTACTGCTACAGGATCACTGTACCGACAGCGGGATCCCGTCTGTCAGAATCCCGACAGTGAGGCAGTGGGTCCCCTTGCGGGCTCGCTGCACTCTCCACGCTTCAGGCCCGGTGGCTCGCTTCGTTCACCACAGGTTATATTCCCACTTGGTTGGTGGCAAGGGATTCCGGACGGCGGTGTTCCACTGGCTGTCGGGATTCCGGTGTCGGTCTCCGAATGCCAGGATACAGACAGCCGGTATTTTAATTGCACACCCCTGCTACAGTGCAGTTAGACTTCTTCTAAGTCAGAAGCCACCTAGTTAATATTTATAACTGTTCTGAGAGGCATGGATGGGATCAGTATTTGGAGAGTATGCTGATCCTTGTAGAGCAATATTGGAGGAACTTGGGATGCCTCCAAGTGAGATGGCTCCCAAATTAGAAATACATAAATGTATGACCCGAAAGTGGTGCTATTATTATGTAGCGTAGAACCATCTGAGCAGAGACGCCTTGCCATGGCTGGTGGTTTACCATATGTTTGCAACGGAGATCTCTGCATCACTATTATCATTTAGGATGTATGTCTCTATTGCCAACCAAGCAGCATCCACACACCTCAAAAAAGCACAGAAGCACAGGCTATTAGCCCATGACACCCAATGAAAGGCAGCTGTTCCATGCATTCCAATAGTCTTCGTCCTAAAACACCTACTCTACGTTATGCGTTCAATTCAGGATTGGCATCATGGGGGTATATTTACTAAAGGGCATGTTTTTAGAAGTGGACATGTTGCCCTTAGAAAAATAATTAGCAGAGTGGGATTGGTTGCTAACACCTGTTAGACAATAACAGATAGAATCTGAGTGGTTGCTATGGGTAACATCTCCACTTCTAAAAACTCGCACTTTAGTAAATATACCTCATTGTGTCCAGAAGCATGAAATAGGATCCGTCCTTATATTTCATACTTGCAGCCAGCAGTTTTGAAGAAAAATGCTCATAAAGGATTATTTTAAAAAGTGCAAACATTTGCGTTGTGCCATTTGCGCTCAATTTTGTGTAGGCGACCTGATATTATGCAACAAGACCAGCAAAAGTGGCACGTTTAATAATAAACCTAAGGGCCCTACACACTGGGCGATTTGGGTGATTTGAATGATGAACGATTTTTCAGTAACGATTTTTTTCATACACACTGAACGAATTGTATGAACGATTTGACATTGCAAACATCAGTATCGTCCAAATTGGCTTGCATGAATAAACGATGACAGACCATAGATGAACGACTGCGGGGACGCGATATCTCTCTAAATTATCTATAAGTGTATAGGACCCTCTAGTTATGATTTCCTTTCAAGATCAGTTCACAATTACATTAAGACATAAATAAGACTAAACCAAGCAGGATTTTAGAGATAACAAAGTTGAAATAAGTGTAGAGGGTCCATATACATTACAATAGGAATTTTTGCAAGGGACATTTTTACAGCTTAATAACTAATAAAGACAATTGAATGGCGTTAGCAGTGGCTCTGAAGATTCCTGACAAGCATTTGCTTCACATGGATTTCAACATACTAAAGTTATCAGAAGTATTAACACTTGGTTGAACACAATGGAGGTCTATGGGAACAAGCAGTAAGTACACTGTACACTATGCAGCAGGAATCTGAGAATAAAATATGCCAGGAGTCGTCATCAACATAAGGCAGTAATATACATTTTAAATATAAAAAATATTAATAATCATCTTCTTTAGTACTGCCTAGATTTTGCAATAGATCTATCACAATAAAAACTTTGATTTCAGCGACTTTTTTTTGTATTATTTATTATTATAATTATTATCATCATCATTATTGTTTCTTTCTAAGGAAGCATTGAGCTCTGCGTGCTGGACACTGGGGAACATTTTATATTGTACGTTTTAGCATAATAACACAATTTTTACACACTTCTATTTAATAAAACATCTATTAATTTAAAACGTTTTCATTAAAGTTTTTTTTTTTTTTGTGCATTTAAAGTTAATGGCAATCATACCATATCTCCCGACACCTTACTAAACTCAACTAGAGCTAAGATTGTAATTTGACTTGTTTTAAAGAAAAACTACAATAGAGATGCATTTATTATTGTCATTTGTAATCAGATTGGACATTACAAAAAACAAACATACATACATACATACAACAAACAATAGCATTACACAAGTTCCAATCTTGAACTGGAACACATTCAATTGTTCGATAGCCAGGTTTTTCATGCAACTATGGGGGAAATTCAGACTGCATCGCTGCAGCGGCAGTGGTCGTGCGCACCCCGGGATCTCATTGGCAGCGATCGCCTCTGTCTGATTGACAGGCAGAGGCGGTCGCGGGACGGGAGGGGGAGTGCCAACGGTGTTAGAACGCCATTGGCGGGGCACGGTCCGGACAATGGAGGTATGTCCGGATAGTTGGGGAGGGGGAAAGGGGTGTCAAGGCAGCTGCGTGACGTCACACACAGCCACTGCGACCCGGGACGCAGCCAGTAGCTACTCGTCATGTACAAAAGCATCGCCACCGTGTATATATATATATATATATATATACACACACACACACACACACACACAAACACACACACACACACACACACACACACACATATACATACACAAAAATGTATCCACGACAACAACCAAGCTAGTAGTAGAAAAACTGATGACCAGTACATCCATATTATATCAAAGCGCAAATAAACTCCAAATTTAATTGTTAAGGTGCCCATACACTAGACGACCTGTTAAATGATGATTTCTCGTTAACGATTTCCCTTGAACTCCCCCGACAGCCCCCCAGCAGTCCTGGCAAACGATATAGTACAATACACATAAGATATATCTTAAGATCTGGGAGTGGCTACATCCAGGAGCATGCTGTCGCTGACGATAGCTTCAGATCTTCCCTGCAACAGGGAAGATCAGAAGCTCCGAGCAACGACTAGCTGGACCGCGCATCGCGATCATTATAGCTCACAGACACTGAATGATCTTCACTATTATGAACGATTTGTAATTCCGATCAGTCGGAGATGGTCAAATCGCTCATAATATAGTCTAGTGTATGGGTACCTTTAAGGTGCGAACATAAAAGGGATGGGGGGAAGGGTATGCTCTGCACCAGCTGAATAATTAATATTTGAGAAGAAAACCCCGACTAATGTCCGTCAATGAATCGTCCGCTTATTCCTGGATATTCGGGGGTGCTCCCAAAGACAAATTGTATTTTACAGAAGATAAAAGGGAAAGAATGTTATCTAATCTATGAGTAGTCAACTGTGACTCTGTTTAACAAGCTATATCTGTATTAATTCACAAACGATTTTTAGCTGATGTAGAATAGGTATTATATCTAGGAGTATATAAAGACTCAATCACCATAGATAGCCCAACAATTGCCTTTATTTAAGGGGCCATACTAAATAACTCATATATGAGAATGAGTTTAGTATAATACTGTATGTAAGCAGACTATTAATATGCTCTTAATAAATATCACACAGCATTTAATACGGCAATATCAGAATAATCTCTGGGAACCAATAAGAGAACTGCCCAGATATTGAATTTAGTAAACGGATTACAGTCTCTACTGGTACACTACATGTAGAACAATCAGGGCCGGTTCTTGCCCTTGTGGCGCCCTGGGCAAAATGATAGGGGCGTGGTCAGTTACGCCCCCATTTGTGCCCCCTGTAGCGCCACTGGAAGAGAAAAAAAATGTATACTTACTATCCCCGCTCCTGATTCCAGACCGCTGCAGACAGCCGCTGGCGCCGCTCCTCTCCTCTCCTCGGATCAGCATAGACACTAGAGGTCAATTATGACCCCTAGCGTCTGTGCCACAATGCTGTGTGGTGCGTGATGACGTCATCGCGCACCGCACAGCAAAGGTCCCCTCCACTAAGGGAAACTAGACGCGTAGCGTCTGCTTCCCTTCACAGCGGGGGACACAGCGGCGGGGGTCACAGTAGCGGATCTTGCCATGGTGCGGCACCCCGGGCAAAAGTCCTGCTTGCCCGTGGCAAGATCCGCTACTGAGAACAATGAATAACTTCCCTTGAGAATTCTGATTTGCAACAAGATATATTCAAATTGGACTAATAAAGATACGACACAGGTAGCGAGCCTTGGTTTTAAAATGTCACTTTATTTTATTCACGGTGTATGATAAGTGTATTACATGGTGTATTGTATTGTCTTATTTCGTGTTTGGACAATTTTAATGGATTTATTAAAAGTTAATTTTTAATTATCTTTTGCGCGCCAACAAAGAGACATTATTTCCCTTTTTTTCTTCTGTACCTTTAAGGTGCGCAATATATTTCAAATAAAGCAGCATACATTACACGCATCAGGCAGCAGCTTTGTATAGCAAAAGAGACACTCCTTCAAACAACCCTGACAGCCGTTTCGCTACCAGCGCACCTTTCTCAACAAGGAACCTTAAATTGTTTTGTTTTTTTGCACTTTGAGCAAATATGGATGTTTTTCTACATCTAACTTGGTTGCTGTTGGGAATAAATTGTTTATGTGAATAATTTTGAACCCTGCACTCCGCAAACATTTGTGGCTGTGTGTGAGATTCCCATGCGCTTAATATACTGTATATATGAGTCGGAGATGCTATTAATCTCCATTCAGCAATAGACAGAAATATCTCCAACTCAAGACAATAACTAAGGAGTAAAACGGAACCAGTTTCTAAAAGCCGTATTTGCTCCTGTAAAGAACTAGGTTATAATGTTCAAATATGTTTCATTTTACATAAACGTTCATTTTGAGTAGAAATCTAATTTTAAAAGAAAAATGGCTTCTAAATGAGATTGCAATAAAACAATTCTAAAGTGCAATTAGCATCCATTCTGTTTTGCATGTTTAGCTATTTATTATTGTTGTTTGTTTGTTATAGAGCAAATTAAATGCGATTTTTCTTCCTTGGCAAAGAAGTATATACAGCTTATCTGCAAGGATTCTACTGCTCATCTGACATGAAATAAACACCCGTGAGTTATGTGTTGTGGCTGAACTCATTTACAATAATGCAGAAATATAAACCCTATAACTGTTAACAAAGGCAGTGCTGATAATGCGCTCTAGAATGCATGTATTACAGGGGAGAATTAATTATGTGTTGTTTATTTATGTGAACATACAGATGATTTGATTTATTTCTGTCTGCACTTTTGTCTTGACTTATTTAAAACAGGGTAACACACAAAATAACTGCAATGTATTATTATTATTTATGTATTGTTATTTTATTTTTTTATTTAATGAAACAATATTTTAGGGAATGCCTTTTATAGGGATTAAAACAAACAAAACTTTTTAGAATCTATTTTAAATGGACATTTAGGACCCCCCCCCCCCACCCCCACCACCACAAAAATAAATAAATATATGGAATAAATGCTTTAAGTATTTTAAAATATACATTAAATTGTTCTGCTGTTTAAATGATCGTAATATATAAAAACCTAAATAACTACACATGCCGTATATATGGATAAAAAGAAAAAAAAATGCCTGTTCTTTTGAACAATGGGGGTCATTCCGAGTTGTTCGCTCGTTATTTTTTTCTCGCAACGGAGCGATTAGTCGCTAATGCGCATGCGCAATGTCCGCAGTGCGACTGCGCCAAGTAAATTTGCTATGCAGTTAGGTATTTTACTCACGGCATTACGAGGTTTTTTCTTCGTTCTGGTGATCGTAGTGTGATTGACAGGAAGTGGGTGTTTCTGGGCGGAAACAGGCCGTTTTATGGGTGTGTGTGAAAAAACGCTGCCGTTTCTGGGAAAAATGCGGGAGTGGCTGGAGAAACGGGGGAGTGTCTGGGCGAACGCTGGGTGTGTTTGTGACGTCAAACCAGGAACGACACTGACTGAACTGATCGCAGATGCCGAGTAAGTCTGGAGCTACTCAGAAACTGCTAAGAAGTGTCTATTCGCAATTCTGCTAATCTTTCGTTCGCAATTTTGATAAGCTAAGATTCACTCCTAGTAGGCGGCGGCTTAGCGTGTGCAAAGCTGCTAAAAGCAGCTTGAGAGCGAACAACTCGGAATGACCCCCAATGAACCCAACACCAAATTCCAATTTTAGAATGAATTTCAGCAAAAAATCTGTGTATTTTATTTATTTTCACTAATGGATATAAACAATTATTCAACCTGTAGGAGTCATTGGCAAGCACATCATAACCAAAAATAATTAGACGCACCAAAAATGCACTGCAAGATTTGCTGGGCTACATGTCCGCATTCACTAAAAAGGTAGTGAAATAAAATAAAACATTTCTTTTAAAAACAAATTTTGTTTTTACCATTTCTATAAAAGGTTATTTGCTTAATTATTTTTAGCCACTTTCCTGGACACGTTTGTTCGAGTTGGGATTGAAATGCCGGCGGATGGGATGCCGGCAGTCAGAATACCGACCGTGGCATCCTGATGATTAGAATCCCGACACAGGAAGGTAAGTATGATTTCCCCCCGCCCACTTCCCCCGTCCCTCTAACCCTAACCCTTACTTGCCTACTTTTAATTTCTCCTCTTCGGGAAAAGCCGGGGGGGGATGGAAAAAAGGGGGGGGGGGGAGGGTTTGTGACATCATCAAGCCCCGCCCCCACATCGGGAAAATGCCGTGATTTGAGGGTCCACGGGAAGGGTGCGGGGCTAAAATGACGTGATTTGCGTAATTTTAGCCCCTCCCCCACCACACGGACCCGCGAATACCAGTGAGTATATCATCAGGATGCGTGAGAACTGCCTGCTTTTCCGGGGATACGGGGATAGGGACCGGGGAGGTGGTGCCTAAACCTAACCCCCATTCACTGCAGCCTAACCCTAACCCCCTGGTCCGCAGCCTAACCCTACACCCCACCATCCAGCGCTGGACTAGTGACCCTATTCTGGATGCCGGTGTCGGCATTCCAAGTAGTGTCAGGATTCTGGCATTAGGATTCCGACTGCTGGGATCCAAACCGGATCCCGTTTTTTCACTGAGTGCATCAAAAACAGAGAATGTGTTATATTTGAATGCTACACAAAGAAAACAGAAGATTAAATGTGGGAAACTGGGTCATTTACAGGTTTATATTCTATATGATCATTGTTCCAAGTTGCTACACAAGCTATAATTGTAACAACAAAATCCATATGGCTAAAATGAGCCATATAAATCATTTCTCTGTACATTGCCCTGCCAGGTTTAATTGAAAACTTCACCAAACCTAAAGTACAATGAGATATGAATAGGAGTTTTATAGCATTCATGCATGTATAAATAAATGAAATAAAAAGGTTTTATATTGCCCATGACCTCAACTTCACTGCCAGCTATTGTCCTCTGTTACCAGCTACATATGTTAGATTCTGAAAGCATCCAAGCAGTGTCTATAAATACGTTTATTGAAACGAAAGCTAAGGAGCATAGGGAAAAAGAAATAAACCGCCAAACCCGGTTGACAGATGCAGCTGAGTCATCTAAACAATTCTCAATAAAACTGACATAACTACAGTAGTTCATTACTAAAACTGGGCACTCTCCTCCTCCAACAGATCATAGGGAGCAAAGCCTTCAGCATGTACACTTACCTATTACATCTGATGCCCTCAGAGATTCCTTTAAGAACACAACAGAGATTGCTGCACTTCCTGTAATAAGAAAATAGAGGAACATTATCAGTGGTAGTGGGCGTAGTAAATTTCAGAACATAGCAAGATTTAAGAATAAATATTAGAATTATACACCCTATAGGTGTCCCCAAATTTTAGAGAAAATGTTCTCCGGTGTTTCCGATAGAGGTTGACGTTTTAACAGTTTGCGGAGGGCTCGCCAGTTCACATTTGATGGGACTGCCTAGCCCTGTGCCCCTTTTGGGCATCAATCTTGGGTTGTGCAATTCCTCCCAACCCTTTCTTCTGGCTCCTAAATGTGTACCCTGGCCCCTTGGCGACCTATAAAAAATCCTTGATCAAAGGGCCTAATTCAGACCTGATCGCTGTTGTGCGAATTCGCAAGGCGCCCGATTATCGATCGACTGCGCATGCGTATGGACTGTAGTGCACACGTGCAAGGCCAAACGGCAAAAAAATCCTGCGGCTTTTTTGATCGCTAGGTGTATGCAAGTTGGTTGACAGGAAGTCGGTGGTAAGTGGCCGCTTTCTTGGGGGGTCAGGAAAAACGCAGGCGTGCCCAAGAGTGATCAGGGAGGGTGTGTGACATCAGCTCCGGCTCTGATCAGCCTGTTTCTATTGCATTGTAGGTGTAGGTCCTGGGCTACGCACAGACAGGAAATTAATTTGATGTTGAGTGAGTTGTGAATGGATTTGCAGATGACCGGCGTACGCAGAGATTTCGCAAGGCGTACGCAGACTTGCATGGGGCGGGTACTGGGCGGCGGCTATCTGATTGCAAACCTCTGCAGAGGAGCAATCATATCTGAATTAGGTCCAAATCCCTAATATCGCTACGAAGGCAGTAATTATAGTTCACTGGAAGTCCACAGCCCTGCCTTCCCTGAAGGAATGGTTTACAAGGATAGATCTCTATATGATTATGGAAGATCTTCCTCTCTGGGCTGAGAAAAAAGGGGTCCATGCTCCCAGTGTGACAGAGGTGACTGCACGGGTTCCATGCTCTCAGTGTGACAGAGGTGACTGCACGGGGTCCATGCTCCCAGTGTGTGACAGAGGTGACTGCAGCACGGGGTCCATGCTCCCAGTGTGACAGAGGTGACTGCACGGGTTCCATGCTCTCAGTGTGACAGAGGTGACTGCACGGGGTCCATGCTCCCAGTGTGTGACAGAGGTGACTGCAGCACGGGGTCCATGCTCCCAGTGTGACAGAGGTGACTGCACGGGGTCCATGCTCCCAGTGTGACAGAGGTGACTGCACGGGGTCCATGCTCCCAGTGTGACAGAGGTGACTGCAGGGGATCCATGCTCCCAGTGTGACAGAGGTGACTGCAGGGGGTCCATGCTCCCAGTGTGACAGAGGTGACTGCACGGGGTCCATGCTCCCAGTGTGACAGAGGTGACTGCACGGGGTCCATGCTCCCAGTATGACAGAGGTGGCTGCACGGGATTCATGCTCTCAGTGTGTGACAGAGGTGACTGCACGGGGACCATGCTCCCAGTGTGACAGAGGTGACTGCACGGGGTCCATGCTCCCAGTGTGATACAGGTGACTGCACGGGGTCCATGCTCCAGTGTGACAGAGGTGACTGCACGGGGTCCATGCTCCCAGTGTGACAGAGGTGACTGCACGGGGTCCATGCTCCCAGTGTGACAGAGGTGACTGCAGCACGGGGTCCATGCTCCCAGTGTGACAGAGGTGACTGCACGGGGTCCATGCTCCCAGTGTGACAGAGGTGACTGCACGGGGTCCATGCCCCAAGTGTGATACAGGTGACTGCACGGGGTCCATGCTCCCAGTGTGATACAGGTGACTGCACGGGTCCATGCCCCCAGTGTGATACAGGTGACTGCACGGGGTCCATGCTCCCAGTATGACAGAGGTGACTGCACGGGGTCCATGCTCCCAGTGTGACAGAGGTGACTGCACGGGGTCCATGCTCCCAGTGTGACAGAGGTGACTGCACGTGGTCCATGCTCCCAGTGTGACAGAGGTGACTGCACGGGGTCCATGCTCCCAGTGTGACAGAGGTGACTGCACGGGGTCCATGCTCCCAGTGTGACAGAGGTGACTGCACGTGGTCCATGCTCCCAGTGTGACAGAGGTGACTGCACGGGGTCCATGCTCCCAGTGTGACAGAGGTGACTGCACGGGGTCCATGATCCCAGTGTGACAGAGGTGGCTGCACGGGATCCATGCTCCCAGTGTGACAGAGGTGACTGCACGGGGTCCATGCTCCCAGTGTGACAGAGGTGACTGCACGGGGTCCATGCTCTCATTGTGACAGAGGTGACTGCACGGGGTCCATGCTCCCAGTGTGACAGAGGTGGCTGCACGTGGTCCATGCTCCCAGTGTGACAGAGGTGACTGCACGGGATCCATGCTCCCAGTGTGTGACAGAGGTGACTGCACGGGGTCCATGCTCCCAGTGTGACAGAGGTGACTGCAGCACGGGGTCCATGCTCCCAGTGTGACAGAGGTGACTGCACGGGGTCCATGCTCCCAGTGTGACAGAGGTGACTGCACGGGGTCCATGCCCCAAGTGTGATACAGGTGACTGCACGGGGTCCATGCTCCCAGTGTGATACAGGTGACTGCACGGGTCCATGCCCCCAGTGTGATACAGGTGACTGCACGGGGTCCATGCTCCCAGTATGACAGAGGTGACTGCACGGGGTCCATGCTCCCAGTGTGACAGAGGTGACTGCACGGGGTCCATGCTCCCAGTGTGACAGAGGTGACTGCACGTGGTCCATGCTCCCAGTGTGACAGAGGTGACTGCACGGGGTCCATGATCCCAGTGTGACAGAGGTGGCTGCACGGGATCCATGCTCCCAGTGTGACAGAGGTGACTGCACGGGGTCCATGCTCCCAGTGTGACAGAGGTGACTGCACGGGGTCCATGCTCTCATTGTGACAGAGGTGACTGCACGGGGTCCATGCTCCCAGTGTGACAGAGGTGGCTGCACGTGGTCCATGCTCCCAGTGTGACAGAGGTGACTGCACGGGATCCATGCTCCCAGTGTGTGACAGAGGTGACTGCACGGGGTCCATGCTCCCAGTGTGACAGAGGTGACTGCACGGGATCCATGCTCCCAGTGTGTGACAGAGGTGACTGCACGGGGTCCATGCTCCCAGTGTGACAGAGGTGACTGCACGGGGTCCATGCTCCCAGTGTGACAGAGGTGACTGCACGGGGTCCATGCTCCCAGTGTGACAGAGGTGACTGCACGGGGTCCATGCTCCCAGTGTGACAGAGGTGACTGCACGGGGTCCATGCTCCCAGTGTGACAGAGGTGACTGCACGGGGTCCATGCTCCCAGTGTGACAGAGGTGACTGCACGGGGTCCATGCTCTCATTGTGACAGAGGTGACTGCACGGGGTCCATGCTCCCAGTGTGACAGAGGTGACTGCACGGGGTCCATGCTCCCAGTGTGACAGAGGTGACTGCACGGGGTCCATGCTCCCACTGTGTGACAGAGGTGACTGCACGGGGTCCATGCTCCCAGTGTGACAGAGGTGACTGCACGGGGTCCATGCCCCAAGTGTGATACAGGTGACTGCATGGGATCCATGCTCCCAGTGTGTGACAGAGGTGACTGCACGGGGTCCATGCTCCCAGTGTGACAGAGGTGACTGCACGGGATCCATGCTCCCAGTGTGTGACAGAGGTGACTGGACTGCACGGGGTCCATGCTCCCAGTGTGACAGAGGTGACTGCACGGGGTCCATGCTCCCAGTGTGACAGAGGTGACTGCACGGGGTCCATGCTCCCAGTGTGACAGAGGTGACTGCACGGGGTCCATGCTCCCAGTGTGTGACAGAGGTGACTGCACGGGGTCCATGCTCCCAGTATGACAGAGGTGACTGCACGGGGTCCATGCTCCCAGTGTGACAGAGGTGACTGCACGGGGTCCATGCTCCCAGTGTGACAGAGGTGACTGCACGGGGTCCATGCTCCCAGTGTGACAGAGGTGACTGCACGGGGTCCATGCTCCCAGTGTGACAGAGGTGAC
Organism: Pseudophryne corroboree; assembly: GCF_028390025.1. Classification (NCBI taxonomy): domain Eukaryota; kingdom Metazoa; phylum Chordata; class Amphibia; order Anura; family Myobatrachidae; genus Pseudophryne; species Pseudophryne corroboree. The sequence goes on from NC_086448.1 coordinate 756,204,600, forward strand.
TGCACAGGGTCCATGCTCCCAGTGTGACAGAGGTGACTGCACGGGGTTCATGCTCCCAGTGTGACAGAGGTGACTGCACGGGGTCCATGATCCCAGTGTGAAAGAGGTGACTGCACGGGGTCCATGCTCCCAGTATGACAGAGGTGACTGCACGGGGTCCATGCTCCCAGTATGACAGAGGTGACTGCACGGGGTCCATGCTCCCAGTGTGACAGAGGTGACTGCACGGGGTCCATGATCCCAGTGTGACAGAGGTGGCTGCACGGGATCCATGATCCCAGTGTGACAGAGTTGACTGCACGGGGTCCATGCTCCCAGTGTGACAGAGGTGACTGCACGGGGTCCATGCTCCCAGTGTGACAGAGGTGACTGCACGGGGTCCATGCTCTCATTGTGACAGAGGTGACTGCACGGGGTCCATGCTCCCAGTGTGACAGAGGTGACTGCACGGGGTCCATGCTCCCAGTGTGACAGAGGTGACTGCACGGGGTCCATGCTCCCAGTGTGTGACAGAGGTGACTGCACGGGGTCCATGCTCCCAGTGTGACAGAGGTGACTGCACGGGGTCCATGCTCCCAGTGTGACAGAGGTGACTGCACGGGGTCCATGCTCCCAGTATGACAGAGGTGGCTGCACGGGATTCATGCTCCCAGTATGACAGAGGTGGCTGCACGGGATTCATGCTCTCAGTGTGTGACAGAGGTGACTGCACGGGGACCATGCTCCCAGTGTGACAGAGGTGACTGCACGGGGTCCATGCTCCCAGTGTGATACAGGTGACTGCACGGGGTCCATGCTCCAGTGTGACAGAGGTGACTGCACGGGGTCCATGCTCCCAGTGTGACAGAGGTGACTGCACGGGGTCCATGCTCCCAGTGTGACAGAGGTGACTGCAGCACGGGGTCCATGCTCCCAGTGTGACAGAGGTGACTGCACGGGGTCCATGCTCCCAGTGTGACAGAGGTGACTGCACGGGGTCCATGCCCCAAGTGTGATACAGGCAACTGCACGGGGTCCATGCTCCCAGTGTGATACAGGTGACTGCACGGGATCCATGCTCCCAGTGTGTGACAGAGGTGACTGCACGGGGTCCATGCTCCCAGTGTGACAGAGGTGACTGCACGGGGTCCATGCTCCCAGTGTGACAGAGGTGACTGCACGGGGTCCATGCTCCCAGTGTGTGACAGAGGTGACTGCACGGGGTCCATGCTCCCAGTGTGACAGAGGTGACTGCACGGGGTCCATGCTCCCAGTGTGACAGAGGTGACTGCACGGGGTCCATGCTCCCAGTGTGACAGAGGTGACTGCACGGGGTCCATGCTCCCAGTGTGACAGAGGTGACTGCACGGGGTTCATGCTCCCAGTGTGACAGAGGTGACTGCACGGGGTCCATGATCCCAGTGTGACAGAGGTGACTGCACGGGGTCCATGCTCCCAGTATGACAGAGGTGACTGCACGGGGTCCATGCTCCCAGTATGACAGAGGTGACTGCACGGGGTCCATGCTCCCAGTGTGACAGAGGTGACTGCACGGGGTCCATGATCCCAGTGTGACAGAGGTGGCTGCAAGGGATCCATGCTCCCAGTGTGACAGAGGTGACTGCACGGGGTCCATGCTCCCAGTGTGACAGAGGTGACTGCACGGGGTCCATGCTACCAGTGTGACAGAGGTGACTGCACGGGGTCCATGCTCTCATTGTGACAGAGGTGACTGCACGGGGTCCATGCTCCCAGTGTGACAGAGGTGACTGCACGGGGTCCATGCTCCCAGTGTGACAGAGGTGACTGCACGGGGTCCATGCTCCCAGTGTGTGACAGAGGTGACTGCACGGGGTCCATGCTCCCAGTGTGACAGAGGTGACTGCACGGGGTCCATGCTCCCAGTGTGACAGAGGTGACTGCACGGGGTCCATGCTCCCAGTATGACAGAGGTGGCTGCACGGGATTCATGCTCCCAGTATGACAGAGGTGGCTGCACGGGATATATGCTCTCAGTGTGTGACAGAGGTGACTGCACGGGGACCATGCTCCCAGTGTGACAGAGGTGACTGCACGGGGTCCATGCTCCCAGTGTGATACAGGTGACTGCACGGGGTCCATGCTCCAGTGTGACAGAGGTGACTGCACGGGGTCCATGCTCCCAGTGTGACAGAGGTGACTGCACGGGGTCCATGCTCCCAGTGTGACAGAGGTGACTGCAGCACGGGGTCCATGCTCCCAGTGTGACAGAGGTGACTGCACGGGGTCCATGCTCCCAGTGTGACAGAGGTGACTGCACGGGGTCCATGCCCCAAGTGTGATACAGGTGACTGCACGGGGTCCATGCTCCCAGTGTGATACAGGTGACTGCACGGGTCCATGCCCCCAGTGTGATATAGGTGACTGCACGGGGTCCATGCTCCCAGTATGACAGAGGTGACTGCACGGGGTCCATGCTCCCAGTGTGACAGAGGTGACTGCACGGGGTCCATGCTCCCAGTGTGACAGAGGTGACTGCACGTGGTCCATGCTCCCAGTGTGACAGAGGTGACTGCACGGGGTCCATGCTCCCAGTGTGACAGAGGTGACTGCACGGGGTCCATGATCCCAGTGTGACAGAGGTGGCTGCACGGGATCCATGCTCCCAGTGTGACAGAGGTGACTGCACGGGGTCCATGCTCTCATTGTGACAGAGGTGACTGCACGGGGTCCATGCTCCCAGTGTGACAGAGGTGGCTGCACGGGGTCCATGCTCCCAGTGTGACAGAGGTGACTGCACGGGATCCATGCTCCCAGTGTGTGACAGAGGTGACTGCACGGGGTCCATGCTCCCAGTGTGACAGAGGTGACTGCACAGGGTCCATGCTCCCAGTGTGACAGAGGTGACTGCACGGGGTCCATGCTCCCAGTGTGACAGAGGTGACTGCACGGGGTCCATGCTCCCAGTGTGTGACAGAGGTGACTGCACGGGGTCCATGCTCCCAGTGTGACAGAGGTGAATGCACGGGGTCCATGCTCCAAGTGTGACAGAGGTGACTGCACGGGGTCCATGCTCCCAGTGTGACAGAGGTGACTGCACGGGGTCCATGCTCTCATTGTGACAGAGGTGACTGCACGGGGTCCATGCTCCCAGTGTGACAGAGGTGACTGCACGGGGTCCATGCTCCCAGTGTGACAGAGGTGACTGCACGGGGTCCATGCTCCCAGTGTGACAGAGGTGACTGCACGGGGTCCATGCTCCCACTGTGTGACAGAGGTGACTGCACGGGGTCCATGCTCCCAGTGTGACAGAGGTGACTGCACGGGGTCCATGCCCCAAGTGTGATACAGGTGACTGCACGGGATCCATGCTCCCAGTGTGTGACAGAGGTGACTGCACGGGGTCCATGCTCCCAGTGTGACAGAGGTGACTGCACGGGATCCATGCTCCCAGTGTGTGACAGAGGTGACTGGACTGCACGGGGTCCATGCTCCCAGTGTGACAGAGGTGACTGCACGGGGTCCATGCTCCCAGTGTGACAGAGGTGACTGCACGGGATCCATGCTCCCAGTGTGTGACAGAGGTGACTGGACTGCACGTGGTCCATGCTCCCAGTGTGACAGAGGTGACTGCACGGGGTCCATGCTCCCAGTGTGACAGAGGTGACTGCACGGGGTCCATGCTCCCAGTGTGACAGAGGTGACTGCACGGGGTCCATGCTCCCACTGTGTGACAGAGGTGACTGCACGGGGTCCATGCCCCAAGTGTGATACAGGTGACTGCACGGGATCCATGCTCCCAGTGTGTGACAGAGGTGACTGCACGGGGTCCATGCTCCCAGTATGACAGAGGTGACTGCACGGGGTCCATGCTCCCAGTATGACAGAGGTGACTGCACGGGGTCCATGCTCCCAGTGTGACAGAGGTGACTGCACGGGGTCCATGCTCCCAGTGTGACAGAGGTGACTGCACGGGGTTCATGCTCCCAGTGTGACAGAGGTGACTGCACGGGGTCCATGATCCCAGTGTGACAGAGGTGACTGCACGGGGTCCATGATCCCAGTGTGACAGAGGTGACTGCACGGGGTCCATGCTCCCAGTATGACAGAGGTGACTGCACGGGGTCCATGCTCCCAGTATGACAGAGGTGACTGCACGGGGTCCATGCTCCCAGTGTGACAAAGGTGACTGGACGGGGTCCATGATCCCAGTGTGACAGAGGTGGCTGCACGGGATCCATGCTCCCAGTGTGACAGAGGTGACTGCACGGGGTCCATGCTCCCAGTGTGACAGAGGTGACTGCACGGGGTCCATGCTCCCAGTATGACAGAGGTGGCTGCACGGGATTCATGCTCCCAGTATGACAGAGGTGGCTGCACGGGATATATGCTCTCAGTGTGTGACAGAGGTGACTGCACGGGGACCATGCTCCCAGTGTGACAGAGGTGACTGCACGGGGTCCATGCTCCCAGTGTGATACAGGTGACTGCACGGGGTCCATGCTCCAGTGTGACAGAGGTGACTGCACGGGGTCCATGCTCCCAGTGTGACAGAGGTGACTGCACGGGGTCCATGCTCCCAGTGTGACAGAGGTGACTGCAGCACGGGGTCCATGCTCCCAGTGTGACAGAGGTGACTGCAGCACGGGGTCCATGCTCCCAGTGTGACAGAGGTGACTGCACGGGGTCCATGCTCCCAGTGTGACAGAGGTGACTGCACGGGGTCCATGCCCCAAGTGTGATACAGGTGACTGCACGGGGTCCATGCTCCCAGTGTGATACAGGTGACTGCACGGGTCCATGCCCCCAGTGTGATACAGGTGACTGCACGGGGTCCATGCTCCCAGTATGACAGAGGTGACTGCACGGGGTCCATGCTCCCAGTGTGACAGAGGTGACTGCACGGGGTCCATGCTCCCAGTGTGACAGAGGTGACTGCACGTGGTCCATGCTCCCAGTGTGACAGAGGTGACTGCACGGGGTCCATGCTCCCAGTGTGACAGAGGTGACTGCACGGGGTCCATGATCCCAGTGTGACAGAGGTGGCTGCACGGGATCCATGCTCCCAGTGTGACAGAGGTGACTGCACGGGGTCCATGCTCTCATTGTGACAGAGGTGACTGCACGGGGTCCATGCTCCCAGTGTGACAGAGGTGGCTGCACGGGGTCCATGCTCCCAGTGTGACAGAGGTGACTGCACGGGATCCATGCTCCCAGTGTGTGACAGAGGTGACTGCACGGGGTCCATGCTCCCAGTGTGACAGAGGTGACTGCACAGGGTCCATGCTCCCAGTGTGACAGAGGTGACTGCACGGGGTCCATGCTCCCAGTGTGACAGAGGTGACTGCACGGGGTCCATGCTCCCAGTGTGTGACAGAGGTGACTGCACGGGGTCCATGCTCCCAGTGTGACAGAGGTGAATGCACGGGGTCCAGGCTCCAAGTGTGACAGAGGTGACTGCACGGGGTCCATGCTCCCAGTGTGACAGAGGTGACTGCACGGGGTCCATGCTCTCATTGTGACAGAGGTGACTGCACGGGGTCCATGCTCCCAGTGTGACAGAGGTGACTGCACGGGGTCCATGCTCCCAGTGTGACAGAGGTGACTGCACGGGGTCCATGCTCCCACTGTGTGACAGAGGTGACTGCACGGGGTCCATGCTCCCAGTGTGACAGAGGTGACTGCACGGGGTCCATGCCCCAAGTGTGATACAGGTGACTGCACGGGATCCATGCTCCCAGTGTGTGACAGAGGTGACTGCACGGGGTCCATGCTCCCAGTGTGACAGAGGTGACTGCACGGGATCCATGCTCCCAGTGTGTGACAGAGGTGACTGGACTGCACGGGGTCCATGCTCCCAGTGTGACAGAGGTGACTGCACGGGGTCCATGCTCCCAGTGTGACAGAGGTGACTGCACGGGATCCATGCTCCCAGTGTGTGACAGAGGTGACTGGACTGCACGTGGTCCATGCTCCCAGTGTGACAGAGGTGACTGCACGGGGTCCATGCTCCCAGTGTGACAGAGGTGACTGCACGGGGTCCATGCTCCCAGTGTGACAGAGGTGACTGCACGGGGTCCATGCTCCCACTGTGTGACAGAGGTGACTGCACGGGGTCCATGCCCCAAGTGTGATACAGGTGACTGCACGGGATCCATGCTCCCAGTGTGTGACAGAGGTGACTGCACGGGGTCCATGCTCCCAGTGTGACAGAGGTGACTGCACGGGGTCCATGCTCCCAGTGTGTGACAGAGGTGACTGCACGGGGTCCATGCTCCCAGTATGACAGAGGTGACTGCACGGGGTCCATGCTCCCAGTATGACAGAGGTGACTGCACGGGGTCCATGCTCCCAGTGTGACAGAGGTGACTGCACGGGGTCCATGCTCCCAGTGTGACAGAGGTGACTGCACGGGGTTCATGCTCCCAGTGTGACAGAGGTGACTGCACGGGGTCCATGATCCCAGTGTGACAGAGGTGACTGCACGGGGTCCATGATCCCAGTGTGACAGAGGTGACTGCACGGGGTCCATGCTCCCAGTATGACAGAGGTGACTGCACGGGGTCCATGCTCCCAGTATGACAGAGGTGACTGCACGGGGTCCATGCTCCCAGTGTGACAGAGGTGACTGCACGGGGTCCATGATCCCAGTGTGACAGAGGTGGCTGCACGGGATCCATGCTCCCAGTGTGACAGAGGTGACTGCACGGGGTCCATGCTCCCAGTGTGACAGAGGTGACTGCACGGGGTCCATGCTCCCAGTATGACAGAGGTGGCTGCACGGGATTCATGCTCCCAGTATGACAGAGGTGGCTGCACGGGATATATGCTCTCAGTGTGTGACAGAGGTGACTGCACGGGGACCATGCTCCCAGTGTGACAGAGGTGACTGCACGGGGTCCATGCTCCCAGTGTGATACAGGTGACTGCACGGGGTCCATGCTCCAGTGTGACAGAGGTGACTGCACGGGGTCCATGCTCCCAGTGTGACAGAGGTGACTGCACGGGGTCCATGCTCCCAGTGTGACAGAGGTGACTGCAGCACGGGGTCCATGCTCCCAGTGTGACAGAGGTGACTGCAGCACGGGGTCCATGCTCCCAGTGTGACAGAGGTGACTGCACGGGGTCCATGCTCCCAGTGTGACAGAGGTGACTGCACGGGGTCCATGCCCCAAGTGTGATACAGGTGACTGCACGGGGTCCATGCTCCCAGTGTGATACAGGTGACTGCACGGGTCCATGCCCCCAGTGTGATACAGGTGACTGCACGGGGTCCATGCTCCCAGTATGACAGAGGTGACTGCACGGGGTCCATGCTCCTAGTGTGACAGAGGTGACTGCACGGGGTCCATGCTCCCAGTGTGACAGAGGTGACTGCACGTGGTCCATGCTCCCAGTGTGACAGAGGTGACTGCACGGGGTCCATGCTCCCAGTGTGACAGAGGTGACTGCACGGGGTCCATGATCCCAGTGTGACAGAGGTGGCTGCACGGGATCCATGCTCCCAGTGTGACAGAGGTGACTGCACGGGGTCCATGCTCTCATTGTGACAGAGGTGACTGCACGGGGTCCATGCTCCCAGTGTGACAGAGGTGGCTGCACGGGGTCCATGCTCCCAGTGTGACAGAGGTGACTGCACGGGGTCCATGCTCCTAGTGTGACAGAGGTGACTGCACGGGGTCCATGCTCCCACTGTGTGACAGAGGTGACTGCACGGGGTCCATGCTCCCAGTGTGACAGAGGTGACTGCACGGGGTCCATGCCCCAAGTGTGATACAGGTGACTGCACGGGATCCATGCTCCCAGTGTGTGACAGAGGTGACTGCACGGGGTCCATGCTCCCAGTGTGACAGAGGTGACTGCACGGGATCCATGCTCCCAGTGTGTGACAGAGGTGACTGGACTGCACGGGGTCCATGCTCCCAGTGTGACAGAGGTGACTGCACGGGGTCCATGCTCCCAGTGTGACAGAGGTGACTGCACGGGATCCATGCTCCCAGTGTGTGACAGAGGTGACTGGACTGCACGTGGTCCATGCTCCCAGTGTGACAGAGGTGACTGCACGGGGTCCATGCTCCCAGTGTGACAGAGGTGACTGCACGGGGTCCATGCTCCCAGTGTGTGACAGAGGTGACTGCACGGGGTCCATGCCCCAAGTGTGATACAGGTGACTGCACGGGATCCATGCTCCCAGTGTGTGACAGAGGTGACTGCACGGGGTCCATGCTCCCAGTGTGACAGAGGTGACTGCACGGGGTCCATGCTCCCAGTGTGTGACAGAGGTGACTGCACGGGGTCCATGCTCCCAGTATGACAGAGGTGACTGCACGGGGTCCATGCTCCCAGTGTGACAGAGGTGACTGCACGGGGTCCATGCTCCCAGTGTGACAGAGGTGACTGCACGGGGTTCATGCTCCCAGTGTGACAGAGGTGACTGCACGGGGTCCATGATCCCAGTGTGACAGAGGTGACTGCACGGGGTCCATGATCCCAGTGTGACAGAGGTGACTGCACGGGGTCCATGCTCCCAGTATGACAGAGGTGACTGCACGGGGTCCATGCTCCCAGTATGACAGAGGTGACTGCACGGGGTCCATGCTCCCAGTGTGACAGAGGTGACTGCACGGGGTCCATGATCCCAGTGTGACAGAGGTGGCTGCACGGGATCCATGCTCCCAGTGTGACAGAGGTGACTGCACGGGGTCCATGCTCCCAGTGTGACAGAGGTGACTGCACGGGGTCCATGCTCCCAGTATGACAGAGGTGGCTGCACGGGATTCATGCTCCCAGTATGACAGAGGTGGCTGCACGGGATATATGCTCTCAGTGTGTGACAGAGGTGACTGCACGGGGACCATGCTCCCAGTGTGACAGAGGTGACTGCACGGGGTCCATGCTCCCAGTGTGATACAGGTGACTGCACGGGGTCCATGCTCCAGTGTGACAGAGGTGACTGCACGGGGTCCATGCTCCCAGTGTGACAGAGGTGACTGCACGGGGTCCATGCTCCCAGTGTGACAGAGGTGACTGCAGCACGGGGTCCATGCTCCCAGTGTGACAGAGGTGACTGCAGCACGGGGTCCATACTCCCAGTGTGACAGAGGTGACTGCACGGGGTCCATGCTCCCAGTGTGACAGAGGTGACTGCACGGGGTCCATGCCCCAAGTGTGATACCGGTGACTGCACGGGGTCCATGCTCCCAGTGTGATACAGGTGACTGCACGGGTCCATGCCCCCAGTGTGATACAGGTGACTGCACGGGGTCCATGCTCCCAGTATGACAGAGGTGACTGCACGGGGTCCATGCTCCCAGTGTGACAGAGGTGACTGCACGGGGTCCATGCTCCCAGTGTGACAGAGGTGACTGCACGGGGTCCATGCTCCCAGTGTGACAGAGGTGACTGCACGGGGTCCATGCTCCCAGTGTGACAGAGGTGACTGCACGGGGTCCATGATCCCAGTGTGACAGAGGTGGCTGCACGGGATCCATGCTCCCAGTGTGACAGAGGTGACTGCACAGGGTCCATGCTCTCATTGTGACAGAGGTGACTGCACGGGGTCCATGCTCCCAGTGTGACAGAGGTGGCTGCACGGGGTCCATGCTCCCAGTGTGACAGAGGTGACTGCACGGGATCCATGCTCCCAGTGTGTGACAGAGGTGACTGCACGGGGTCCATGCTCCCAGTGTGACAGAGGTGACTGCACGGGGTCCATGCTCCCAGTGTGACAGAGGTGACTGCACGGGGTCCATGCTCCCAGTGTGACAGAGGTGACTGCACGGGGTCCATGCTCCCAGTGTGTGACAGAGGTGACTGCACGGGGTCCATGCTCCCAGTGTGACAGAGGTGAATGCACGGGGTCCATGCTCCCAGTGTGACAGAGGTGACTGCACGGGGTCCATGCTCCCAGTGTGACTGCACGGGGTCCATGCTCTCATTGTGACAGAGGTGACTGCACGGGGTCCATGCTCCCAGTGTGACAGAGGTGACTGCACGGGGTCCATGCTCCCAGTGTGACAGAGGTGACTGCACGGGGTCCATGCCCCAAGTGTGACAGAGGTGACTGCACGGGGTCCATGCTCCCACTGTGTGACAGAGGTGACTGGACTGCACGGGGTCCATGCTCCCAGTGTGACAGAGGTGACTGCACGGGGTCCATGCTCCCAGTGTGACAGAGGTGACTGCACGGGATCCATGCTCCCAGTGTGTGACAGAGGTGACTGGACTGCACGGGGTCCATGCTCCCAGTGTGACAGAGGTGACTGCACGGGGTCCATGCTCCCAGTGTGACAGAGGTGACTGCACGGGATCCATGCTCCCAGTGTGTGACAGAGGTGACTGGACTGCACGTGGTCCATGCTCCCAGTGTGACAGAGGTGACTGCACGGGGTCCATGCTCCCAGTGTGACAGAGGTGACTGCACGGGGTCCATGCTCCCAGTGTGACAGAGGTGACTGCACGGGGTCCATGCTCCCACTGTGTGACAGAGGTGACTGCACGGGGTCCATGCCCCAAGTGTGATACAGGTGACTGCACGGGATCCATGCTCCCAGTGTGTGACAGAGGTGACTGCACGGGGTCCATGCTCCCAGTGTGACAGAGGTGACTGCACGGGGTCCATGCTCCCAGTGTGTGACAGAGGTGACTGCACGGGGTCCATGCTCCCAGTATGACAGAGGTGACTGCACGGGGTCCATGCTCCCAGTGTGACAGAGGTGACTGCACGGGGTCCATGCTCCCAGTGTGACAGAGGTGACTGCACGGGGTTCATGCTCCCAGTGTGACAGAGGTGACTGCACGGGGTCCATGAACCCAGTGTGACAGAGGTGACTGCACGGGGTCCATGATCCCAGTGTGACAGAGGTGACTGCACGGGGTCCATGCTCCCAGTATGACAGAGGTGACTGCACGGGGTCCATGCTCCCAGTATGACAGAGGTGACTGCACGGGGTCCATGATCCCAGTGTGACAGAGGTGGCTGCACGGGATCCATGCTCCCAGTGTGACAGAGGTGACTGCACGGGGTCCATGCTCCCAGTGTGACAGAGGTGACTGCACGGGGTCCATGCTCCCAGTGTGACAGAGGTGACTGCACGGGGTCCATGCTCTCATTGTGACAGAGGTGACTGCACGGGGTCCATGCTCCCAGTGTGACAGAGGTGACTGCACGGGGTCCATGCTCCCAGTGTGACAGAGGTGACTGCACGGGGTCCATGCTCCCAGTGTGACAGAGGTGACTGCACGGGGTCCATGCTCCCACTGTGTGACAGAGGTGACTGCACGGGGTCCATGCTCCCAGTGTGACAGAGGTGACTGCACGGGGTCCATGCCCCAAGTGTGATACAGGTGACTGCACGGGATCCATGCTCCCAGTGTGTGACAGAGGTGACTGCACGGGGTCCATGCTCCCAGTGTGACAGAGGTGACTGCACGGGATCCATGCTCCCAGTGTGTGACAGAGGTGACTGGACTGCACGGGGTCCATGCTCCCAGTGTGACAGAGGTGACTGCACGGGGTCCATGCTCTCATTGTGACAGAGGTGACTGCACGGGGTCCATGCTCCCAGTGTGACAGAGGTGACTGCACGGGGTCCATGCTCCCAGTGTGACAGAGGTGACTGCACGGGGTCCATGCTCCCAGTGTGACAGAGGTGACTGCACGGGGTCCATGCTCCCAGTGTGACAGAGGTGACTGCACGGGGTCCATGCCCCAAGTGTGATACAGGTGACTGCACGGGGTCCATGCTCCCAGTGTGACAGAGGTGACTGCACGGGGTCCATGCTCCCAGTGTGACAGAGGTGACTGCACGGGGTCCATGCTCCCAGTGTGACAGAGGTGACTGCACGGGGTCCATGCTCCCAGTGTGACAGAGGTGACTGCACGGGGTCCATGCTCCCAGTGTGACAGAGGTGACTGCACGGGGTTCATGCTCCCAGTGTGACAGAGGTGACTGCACGGGGTCCATGATCCCAGTGTGACAGAGATGGCTGCACGGGGTCCATGCTCCCAGTGTGACAGAGGTGACTGCACGGGGTCCATGCTCCCAGTATGACAGAGGTGACTGCACGGGGTCCATGCTCCCAGTATGACAGAGGTGACTGCACGGGGTCCATGCTCCCAGTGTGACAGAGGTGACTGCACGGGGTCCATGATCCCAGTGTGACAGAGGTGGCTGCACGGGATCCATGCTCCCAGTGTGACAGAGGTGACTGCACGGGGTCCATGCTCCCAGTGTGACAGAGGTGACTGCACGGGGTCCATGCTCCCAGTGTGACAGAGGTGACTGCACGGGGTCCATGCTCTCATTGTGACAGAGGTGACTGCACGGGGTCCATGCTCCCAGTGTGACAGAGGTGACTGCACGGGGTCCATGCTCCCAGTGTGACAGAGGTGACTGCACGGGGTCCATGCTCCCAGTGTGACAGAGGTGACTGCACGGGGTCCATGCTCCCAGTGTGACAGAGGTGACTGCACGGGGTCCATGCTCCCAGTGTGACAGAGGTGACTGCACGGGGTCCATGCTCCCAGTGTGACAGAGGTGACTGCACGGGGTCCATGCAACCAGTGTGACAGAGGTGACTGCACGGGGACCATGCTCCCAGTGTGACAGAGGTGACTGCACGGGATCCATGCTCCCAGTGTGTGACAGAGGTGAATGCACGGGGTCCATGCTCCCAGTGTGACAGACAGGGGGCGGACTGGGAACAAAAAGCGGCCCTGGAAAAATTTGTACAAGTGGCCCCACATGGGCAGCACCAGAGGTGTAAGGTCTAGCCATGGGCCATGGCAGCAGCACCCTCCCCCCAAGACTTTCCAGCTAGTGGGCATGTCCAGCATCAAGGGGGAAGTTAAAAAGAAATAAAATTAAATATTATGAGCACATTATATGATACACCTTCAGAATTTAGGAAACTATATCATTCTGTAGAAAGATATATTTTCTTGCTTATTACACCAACCGTATCCCAATCACTATTCACTCAATCTTATATGTCAGCCAAGCAGGCAGACAGAGCATACACTAGATCATCTGCAATCACAGGCTAAGTGGCAAAGTCATTTTCATTTATGCAAATAATTTTGCATCTTATTCATTATGTCTATAAAAAGGACCACATGTCCTCAAACAAAACAGGCCCCACGGGTGCGCCGGCCCACCGGGAATCTCCATGCTCCCAGTGTGACAGAGGTGACTGCACGGGGTCCATGCTCACAGTGTGACAGAGGTGACTGCACGGGGTCCATGCTCCCAGTGTGACAGAGGTGACTGCACGGGGTCCATGCTCCCAGTGTGACAGAGGTGACTGCACGGGGTCCATGCTCCCAGTGTGATACAGGTGACTGCACGGGGTCCATGCTCCAGTGTGACAGAGGTGACTGCACGGGGTCCATGCTCCCAGTGTGACAGAGGTGACTGCACGGGGTCCATGCTCCCAGTGTGACAGAGGTGACTGCAGCACGGGGTCCATGCTCCCAGTGTGACAGAGGTGACTGCAGCACGGGGTCCATACTCCCAGTGTGACAGAGGTGACTGCACGGGGTCCATGCTCCCAGTGTGACAGAGGTGACTGCACGGGGTCCATGCCCCAAGTGTGATACCGGTGACTGCACGGGGTCCATGCTCCCAGTGTGATACAGGTGACTGCACGGGTCCATGCCCCCAGTGTGATACAGGTGACTGCACGGGGTCCATGCTCCCAGTATGACAGAGGTGACTGCACGGGGTCCATGCTCCCAGTGTGACAGAGGTGACTGCACGGGGTCCATGCTCCCAGTGTGACAGAGGTGACTGCACGGGGTCCATGCTCCCAGTGTGACAGAGGTGACTGCACGGGGTCCATGCTCCCAGTGTGACAGAGGTGACTGCACGGGGTCCATGATCCCAGTGTGACAGAGGTGGCTGCACGGGATCCATGCTCCCAGTGTGACAGAGGTGACTGCACAGGGTCCATGCTCTCATTGTGACAGAGGTGACTGCACGGGGTCCATGCTCCCAGTGTGACAGAGGTGGCTGCACGGGGTCCATGCTCCCAGTGTGACAGAGGTGACTGCACGGGATCCATGCTCCCAGTGTGTGACAGAGGTGACTGCACGGGGTCCATGCTCCCAGTGTGACAGAGGTGACTGCACGGGGTCCATGCTCCCAGTGTGACAGAGGTGACTGCACGGGGTCCATGCTCCCAGTGTGACAGAGGTGACTGCACGGGGTCCATGCTCCCAGTGTGTGACAGAGGTGACTGCACGGGGTCCATGCTCCCAGTGTGACAGAGGTGAATGCACGGGGTCCATGCTCCCAGTGTGACAGAGGTGACTGCACGGGGTCCATGCTCCCAGTGTGACTGCACGGGGTCCATGCTCTCATTGTGACAGAGGTGACTGCACGGGGTCCATGCTCCCAGTGTGACAGAGGTGACTGCACGGGGTCCATGCTCCCAGTGTGACAGAGGTGACTGCACGGGGTCCATGCCCCAAGTGTGACAGAGGTGACTGCACGGGGTCCATGCTCCCACTGTGTGACAGAGGTGACTGGACTGCACGGGGTCCATGCTCCCAGTGTGACAGAGGTGACTGCACGGGGTCCATGCTCCCAGTGTGACAGAGGTGACTGCACGGGATCCATGCTCCCAGTGTGTGACAGAGGTGACTGGACTGCACGGGGTCCATGCTCCCAGTGTGACAGAGGTGACTGCACGGGGTCCATGCTCCCAGTGTGACAGAGGTGACTGCACGGGATCCATGCTCCCAGTGTGTGACAGAGGTGACTGGACTGCACGTGGTCCATGCTCCCAGTGTGACAGAGGTGACTGCACGGGGTCCATGCTCCCAGTGTGACAGAGGTGACTGCACGGGGTCCATGCTCCCAGTGTGACAGAGGTGACTGCACGGGGTCCATGCTCCCACTGTGTGACAGAGGTGACTGCACGGGGTCCATGCCCCAAGTGTGATACAGGTGACTGCACGGGATCCATGCTCCCAGTGTGTGACAGAGGTGACTGCACGGGGTCCATGCTCCCAGTGTGACAGAGGTGACTGCACGGGGTCCATGCTCCCAGTGTGTGACAGAGGTGACTGCACGGGGTCCATGCTCCCAGTATGACAGAGGTGACTGCACGGGGTCCATGCTCCCAGTGTGACAGAGGTGACTGCACGGGGTCCATGCTCCCAGTGTGACAGAGGTGACTGCACGGGGTTCATGCTCCCAGTGTGACAGAGGTGACTGCACGGGGTCCATGAACCCAGTGTGACAGAGGTGACTGCACGGGGTCCATGATCCCAGTGTGACAGAGGTGACTGCACGGGGTCCATGCTCCCAGTATGACAGAGGTGACTGCACGGGGTCCATGCTCCCAGTATGACAGAGGTGACTGCACGGGGTCCATGATCCCAGTGTGACAGAGGTGGCTGCACGGGATCCATGCTCCCAGTGTGACAGAGGTGACTGCACGGGGTCCATGCTCCCAGTGTGACAGAGGTGACTGCACGGGGTCCATGCTCCCAGTGTGACAGAGGTGACTGCACGGGGTCCATGCTCTCATTGTGACAGAGGTGACTGCACGGGGTCCATGCTCCCAGTGTGACAGAGGTGACTGCACGGGGTCCATGCTCCCAGTGTGACAGAGGTGACTGCACGGGGTCCATGCTCCCAGTGTGACAGAGGTGACTGCACGGGGTCCATGCTCCCACTGTGTGACAGAGGTGACTGCACGGGGTCCATGCTCCCAGTGTGACAGAGGTGACTGCACGGGGTCCATGCCCCAAGTGTGATACAGGTGACTGCACGGGATCCATGCTCCCAGTGTGTGACAGAGGTGACTGCACGGGGTCCATGCTCCCAGTGTGACAGAGGTGACTGCACGGGATCCATGCTCCCAGTGTGTGACAGAGGTGACTGGACTGCACGGGGTCCATGCTCCCAGTGTGACAGAGGTGACTGCACGGGGTCCATGCTCTCATTGTGACAGAGGTGACTGCACGGGGTCCATGCTCCCAGTGTGACAGAGGTGACTGCACGGGGTCCATGCTCCCAGTGTGACAGAGGTGACTGCACGGGGTCCATGCTCCCAGTGTGACAGAGGTGACTGCACGGGGTCCATGCTCCCAGTGTGACAGAGGTGACTGCACGGGGTCCATGCCCCAAGTGTGATACAGGTGACTGCACGGGGTCCATGCTCCCAGTGTGACAGAGGTGACTGCACGGGGTCCATGCTCCCAGTGTGACAGAGGTGACTGCACGGGGTCCATGCTCCCAGTGTGACAGAGGTGACTGCACGGGGTCCATGCTCCCAGTGTGACAGAGGTGACTGCACGGGGTCCATGCTCCCAGTGTGACAGAGGTGACTGCACGGGGTTCATGCTCCCAGTGTGACAGAGGTGACTGCACGGGGTCCATGATCCCAGTGTGACAGAGATGGCTGCACGGGGTCCATGCTCCCAGTGTGACAGAGGTGACTGCACGGGGTCCATGCTCCCAGTATGACAGAGGTGACTGCACGGGGTCCATGCTCCCAGTATGACAGAGGTGACTGCACGGGGTCCATGCTCCCAGTGTGACAGAGGTGACTGCACGGGGTCCATGATCCCAGTGTGACAGAGGTGGCTGCACGGGATCCATGCTCCCAGTGTGACAGAGGTGACTGCACGGGGTCCATGCTCCCAGTGTGACAGAGGTGACTGCACGGGGTCCATGCTCCCAGTGTGACAGAGGTGACTGCACGGGGTCCATGCTCTCATTGTGACAGAGGTGACTGCACGGGGTCCATGCTCCCAGTGTGACAGAGGTGACTGCACGGGGTCCATGCTCCCAGTGTGACAGAGGTGACTGCACGGGGTCCATGCTCCCAGTGTGACAGAGGTGACTGCACGGGGTCCATGCTCCCAGTGTGACAGAGGTGACTGCACGGGGTCCATGCTCCCAGTGTGACAGAGGTGACTGCACGGGGTCCATGCTCCCAGTGTGACAGAGGTGACTGCACGGGGTCCATGCAACCAGTGTGACAGAGGTGACTGCACGGGGACCATGCTCCCAGTGTGACAGAGGTGACTGCACGGGATCCATGCTCCCAGTGTGTGACAGAGGTGAATGCACGGGGTCCATGCTCCCAGTGTGACAGACAGGGGGCGGACTGGGAACAAAAAGCGGCCCTGGAAAAATTTGTACAAGTGGCCCCACATGGGCAGCACCAGAGGTGTAAGGTCTAGCCATGGGCCATGGCAGCAGCACCCTCCCCCCAAGACTTTCCAGCTAGTGGGCATGTCCAGCATCAAGGGGGAAGTTAAAAAGAAATAAAATTAAATATTATGAGCACATTATATGATACACCTTCAGAATTTAGGAAACTATATCATTCTGTAGAAAGATATATTTTCTTGCTTATTACACCAACCGTATCCCAATCACTATTCACTCAATCTTATATGTCAGCCAAGCAGGCAGACAGAGCATACACTAGATCATCTGCAATCACAGGCTAAGTGGCAAAGTCATTTTCATTTATGCAAATAATTTTGCATCTTATTCATTATGTCTATAAAAAGGACCACATGTCCTCAAACAAAACAGGCCCCACGGGTGCGCCGGCCCACCGGGAATCTCCATGCTCCCAGTGTGACAGAGGTGACTGCACGGGGTCCATGCTCCCAGTGTGACAGAGGTGACTGCACGGGGTCCATGCTCCCAGTGTGACAGAGGTGACTGCACGGGGTCCATGCTCCCAGTGTGACAGAGGTGACTGCACGGGGTCCATGCTCCCAGTGTGACAGAGGTGACTGCACGGGATCCATGCTCCCAGTGTGACAGAGGTGACTGCACGGGGTCCATGCTCCCACTGTGTGACAGAGGTGACTGCACGGGGTCCATGCTCCCAGTGTGACAGAGGTGACTGCACGGGGTCCATGCCCCAAGTGTGATACAGGTGACTGCACGGGATCCATGCTCCCAGTGTGTGACAGAGGTGACTGCACGGGGTCCATGCTCCCAGTGTGACAGAGGTGACTGCACGGGATCCATGCTCCCAGTGTGTGACAGAGGTGACTGGACTGCACGGGGTCCATGCTCCCAGTGTGACAGAGGTGACTGCACGGGGTCCATGCTCCCAGTGTGACAGAGGTGACTGCACGGGGTCCATGCTCCCAGTGTGACAGAGGTGACTGCACGGGGTCCATGCTCCCAGTGTGACAGAGGTGACTGCACGGGGTTCATGCTCCCAGTGTGACAGAGGTGACTGCACGGGGTCCATGATCCCAGTGTGACAGAGATGGCTGCACGGGGTCCATGCTCCCAGTGTGACAGAGGTGACTGCACGGGGTCCATGCTCCCAGTATGACAGAGGTGACTGCACGGGGTCCATGCTCCCAGTGTGACAGAGGTGACTGCACGGGGTCCATGCTCCCACTGTGTGACAGAGGTGACTGCACGGGGTCCATGCTCCCAGTGTGACAGAGGTGACTGCACGGGGTCCATGCCCCAAGTGTGATACAGGTGACTGCACGGGATCCATGCTCCCAGTGTGTGACAGAGGTGACTGCACGGGGTCCATGCTCCCAGTGTGACAGAGGTGACTGCACGGGATCCATGCTCCCAGTGTGTGACAGAGGTGACTGGACTGCACGGGGTCCATGCTCCCAGTGTGACAGAGGTGACTGCACGGGGTCCATGCTCCCAGTGTGACAGAGGTGACTGCACGGGGTCCATGCTCCCAGTGTGACAGAGGTGACTGCACGGGGTCCATGCTCCCAGTGTGACAGA
Organism: Pseudophryne corroboree; assembly: GCF_028390025.1. Lineage (NCBI taxonomy): Eukaryota > Metazoa > Chordata > Amphibia > Anura > Myobatrachidae > Pseudophryne > Pseudophryne corroboree. Next base: position 756,223,304 of record NC_086448.1, read on the forward strand.
GGTGACTGCACGGGGTTCATGCTCCCAGTGTGACAGAGGTGACTGCACGGGGTCCATGATCCCAGTGTGACAGAGGTGACTGCACGGGGTCCATGCCCCAAGTGTGATACAGGTGACTGCACGGGATCCATGCTCCCAGTGTGTGACAGAGGTGACTGCACGGGGTCCATGCTCCCAGTGTGACAGAGGTGACTGCACGGGATCCATGCTCCCAGTGTGTGACAGAGGTGACTGGACTGCACGGGGTCCATGCTCCCAGTGTGACAGAGGTGACTGCACGGGGTCCATGCTCCCAGTGTGACAGAGGTGACTGCACGGGGTCCATGCTCCCAGTGTGACAGAGGTGACTGCACGGGGTCCATGCTCCCAGTGTGACAGAGGTGACTGCACGGGGTTCATGCTCCCAGTGTGACAGAGGTGACTGCACGGGGTCCATGATCCCAGTGTGACAGAGATGGCTGCACGGGGTCCATGCTCCCAGTGTGACAGAGGTGACTGCACGGGGTCCATGCTCCCAGTATGACAGAGGTGACTGCACGGGGTCCATGCTCCCAGTATGACAGAGGTGACTGCACGGGGTCCATGCTCCCAGTGTGACAGAGGTGACTGCACGGGGTCCATGATCCCAGTGTGACAGAGGTGGCTGCACGGGATCCATGCTCCCAGTGTGACAGAGGTGACTGCACGGGGTCCATGCTCCCAGTGTGACAGAGGTGACTGCACGGGGTCCATGCTCCCAGTGTGACAGAGGTGACTGCACGGGGTCCATGCTCTCATTGTGACAGAGATGACTGCACGGGGTCCATGCTCCCAGTGTGACAGAGGTGACTGCACGGGGTCCATGCTCCCAGTGTGACAGAGGTGACTGCACGGGGTCCATGCTCCCAGTGTGACAGAGGTGACTGCACGGGGTCCATGCTCCCAGTGTGACAGAGGTGACTGCACGGGGTCCATGCTCCCAGTGTGACAGAGGTGACTGCACGGGGTCCATGCTCCCAGTGTGACAGAGGTGACTGCACGGGGTCCATGCAACCAGTGTGACAGAGGTGACTGCACGGGGACCATGCTCCCAGTGTGACAGAGGTGACTGCACGGGATCCATGCTCCCAGTGTGTGACAGAGGTGAATGCACGGGGTCCATGCTCCCAGTGTGACAGACAGGGGGCGGACTGGGAACAAAAAGCGGCCCTGGAAAAATTTGTACAAGTGGCCCCACATGGGCAGCACCAGAGGTGTAAGGTCTAGCCATGGGCCATGGCAGCAGCACCCTCCCCCCAAGACTTTCCAGCTAGTGGGCATGTCCAGCATCAAGGGGGAAGTTAAAAAGAAATAAAATTAAATATTATGAGCACATTATATGATACACCTTCAGAATTTAGGAAACTATATCATTCTGTAGAAAGATATATTTTCTTGCTTATTACACCAACCGTATCCCAATCACTATTCACTCAATCTTATATGTCAGCCAAGCAGGCAGACAGAGCATACACTAGATCATCTGCAATCACAGGCTAAGTGGCAAAGTCATTTTCATTTATGCAAATAATTTTGCATCTTATTCATTATGTCTATAAAAAGGACCACATGTCCTCAAACAAAACAGGCCCCACGGGTGCGCCGGCCCACCGGGAATCTCCATGCTCCCAGTGTGACAGAGGTGACTGCACGGGGTCCATGCTCCCAGTGTGACAGAGGTGACTGTACGGGGTCCATGCTCCCAGTGTGACAGAGGTGACTGCACGGGGTCCATGCTCCCAGTGTGACAGAGGTGACTGCACGGGGTCCATGCTCCCAGTGTGACAGAGGTGACTGCACGGGATCCATGCTCCCAGTATGACAGAGGTGACTGCACGGGATCCATGCTCCCAGTGTGACAGAGGTGACTGCACGGGGTCCATGCTCCCAGTATGACAGAGGTGACTGCACGGGGTTCATGCTCCCAGTATGACAGAGGTGACTGCACGGGGTTCATGCTCCCAGTGTGACAGAGGTGACTGCACGGGGTCCATGCTCCCAGTATGACAGAGGTGACTGCACGGGGTTCATGCTCCCAGTATGACAGAGGTGACTGCACGGGGTTCATGCTCCCAGTGTGACAGAGGTGACTGCACGGGGTCCATGCTCCCAGTGTGACAGAGGTGACTGCACGGGGTCCATGCTCCCAGTGTGACAGAGGTGACTGCACGGGGTTCATGCTCCCAGTATGACAGAGGTGACTGCACGGGGTTCATGCTCCCAGTATGACAGAGGTGACTGCACGGGATCCATGCTCCCAGTGTGACGGAGGTGACTGCACGGGGTCCATGCTCCCAGTATGACAGAGGTGACTGCACGGGGTCCATGCTACCAGTGTGTGACAGAGGTGACTGCACGGGGTCCATGCTCCCAGTATGACAGAGGTGACTGCACGGGGTTCATGCTCCCAGTATGACAGAGGTGACTGCACGGGATCCATGCTCCCAGTGTGACGGAGGTGACTGCACGGGGTCCATGCTCCCAGTATGACAGAGGTGACTGCACGGGGTTCATGCTCCCAGTGTGACAGAGGTGACTGCACGGGGTCCATGCTCCCAGTGTGACAGAGGTGACTGCACGGGGTTCATGCTCCCAGTGTGACAGAGGTGACTGCACGGGGTCCATGCTCCCAGTATGACAGAGGTGACTGCACGGGGTCCATGCTCCCAGTGTGACAGAGGTGACTGCACGGGGTCCATGATCCCAGTGTGACAGAGGTGGCTGCACGGGATCCATGCTCCCAGTGTGACAGAGGTGACTGCACGGGGTCCATGCTCCCAGTGTGACAGAGGTGACTGCACGGGGTCCATGCTCCCAGTGTGACAGAGGTGACTGCACGGGGTCCATGCTCTCATTGTGACAGAGATGACTGCACGGGGTCCATGCTCCCAGTGTGACAGAGGTGACAGCACGGGGTCCATGCTCCCAGTGTGACAGAGGTGACTGCACGGGGTCCATGCTCCCAGTGTGACAGAGGTGACTGCACGGGGTCCATGCTCCCAGTGTGACAGAGGTGACTGCACGGGGTCCATGCTCCCAGTGTGACAGAGGTGACTGCACGGGGTCCATGCTCCCAGTGTGACAGAGGTGACTGCACGGGGTCCATGCAACCAGTGTGACAGAGGTGACTGCACGGGGACCATGCTCCCAGTGTGACAGAGGTGACTGCACGGGATCCATGCTCCCAGTGTGTGACAGAGGTGAATGCACGGGGTCCATGCTCCCAGTGTGACAGACAGGGGGCGGACTGGGAACAAAAAGCGGCCCTGGAAAAATTTGTACAAGTGGCCCCACATGGGCAGCACCAGAGGTGTAAGGTCTAGCCATGGGCCATGGCAGCAGCACCCTCCCCCCAAGACTTTCCAGCTAGTGGGCATGTCCAGCATCAAGGGGGAAGTTAAAAAGAAATAAAATTAAATATTATGAGCACATTATATGATACACCTTCAGAATTTAGGAAACTATATCATTCTGTAGAAAGATATATTTTCTTGCTTATTACACCAACCGTATCCCAATCACTATTCACTCAATCTTATATGTCAGCCAAGCAGGCAGACAGAGCATACACTAGATCATCTGCAATCACAGGCTAAGTGGCAAAGTCATTTTCATTTATGCAAATAATTTTGCATCTTATTCATTATGTCTATAAAAAGGACCACATGTCCTCAAACAAAACAGGCCCCACGGGTGCGCCGGCCCACCGGGAATCTCCATGCTCCCAGTGTGACAGAGGTGACTGCACGGGGTCCATGCTCCCAGTGTGACAGAGGTGACTGCACGGGGTCCATGCTCCCAGTGTGACAGAGGTGACTGCACGGGGTCCATGCTCCCAGTGTGACAGAGGTGACTGCACGGGGTCCATGCTCCCAGTGTGACAGAGGTGACTGCACGGGATCCATGCTCCCAGTGTGACAGAGGTGACTGCACGGGATCCATGCTCCCAGTGTGACAGAGGTGACTGCACGGGGTCCATGCTCCCAGTATGACAGAGGTGACTGCACGGGGTTCATGCTCCCAGTATGACAGAGGTGACTGCACGGGGTTCATGCTCCCAGTGTGACAGAGGTGACTGCACGGGGTCCATGCTCCCAGTATGACAGAGGTGACTGCACGGGGTTCATGCTCCCAGTATGACAGAGGTGACTGCACGGGGTTCATGCTCCCAGTGTGACAGAGGTGACTGCACGGGGTCCATGCTCCCAGTGTGACAGAGGTGACTGCACGGGGTCCATGCTCCCAGTGTGACAGAGGTGACTGCACGGGGTTCATGCTCCCAGTATGACAGAGGTGACTGCACGGGGTTCATGCTCCCAGTATGACAGAGGTGACTGCACGGGATCCATGCTCCCAGTGTGACGGAGGTGACTGCACGGGGTCCATGCTCCCAGTATGACAGAGGTGACTGCACGGGGTCCATGCTCCCAGTGTGTGACAGAGGTGACTGCACGGGGTCCATGCTCCCAGTATGACAGAGGTGACTGCACGGGGTTCATGCTCCCAGTATGACAGAGGTGACTGCACGGGATCCATGCTCCCAGTGTGACGGAGGTGACTGTACGGGGTCCATGCTCCCAGTATGACAGAGGTGACTGCACGGGGTTCATGCTCCCAGTGTGACAGAGGTGACTGCACGGGGTCCATGCTCCCAGTGTGACAGAGGTGACTGCACGGGGTTCATGCTCCCAGTGTGACAGAGGTGACTGCACGGGGTCCATGCTCTCAGTGTGACAGAGGTGACTGCAGGGGGTCCATGCTCCCAGTGTGACAGAGGTGACTGCACTGGATCCATGCTCCCAGTGTGACGGAGGTGACTGCACGGGGTCCATGCTCCCAGTATGACAGAGGTGACTGCACGTGGTCCATGCTCCCAGTGTGACAGAGGTGACTGCACGGGGTCCATGCTCCCAGTGTGACAGAGGTGGCTGCATTGGGTCCATGCTCCCAGTATGACAGAGGTGACTGCACGGGGTCCATGCTCCCAGTGTGACAGAGGTGACTGCACGGGGTCCATGCTCCCAGTGTGACAGAAGCAGCAGACGTCTATTAAGATGTTATTACACCATCTACAGTACATTATGCCAGCTGGTGCCCATGTAACACACAGGTCATGTACACAGTATTGATTAGCACATGATACGATAATACATAGGTCATATACAACATGACTAGTTACTAGTTATACTGGCTCCTATCATATTGCCAACCTTACTTGTGCCCCCCGCCCCTCTATGAGAAACAGTTCTCTAAGTAATGCCTCCTAATAAAAATAAAATAAATGGGGGACAGGACACGGGCTTATTCAAGTTATTAGAGTTTATTATGGAAAAAAAAAAAAAACGCGAACACTCTAGATTACCTTAGCAGTCAATAGGGTCAAAAACTCAGAATTCACAGGAACAACGCTGCGGTGAGCAATAGTACATCCCGCCTCTAGTCACTTATGTAAGCAGACCACCAAAAGGGAATCTATGGTGGTGGAGACCTTAATTTGCATGCAAGGGTAACTTTCTGGCCACATCGTTTTCATGTGGATTTGCCTCACAAGGGACTTCCGTATTTGACAACTGTTTTGCAGTACTGTATGTGTATTCGTCTTTTATTATATGTACACGTTTAACAACGAGGAAGATTAGGAGGACATCTTCTATGAAGAAAGATACATTTTCATCTACAAAATCAGTTTTCCCTGTGCATCTATTACATGAAGTAAGTAGTGATGAGCGGGTTCGGTTCCTCGGAATCCGAACCCCCCCGAACTTCAGCCTTTTTACACGGATCCGAGGCAGACTCGGATCTTCCCGCCTTGCTCGGCTAACCCAAGCGCGCCCGAACGTCATCATCCCGCTGTCGGATTCTCGCGAGGCTCGTATTCTATCGCGAGACTCGGATTCTATATAAGGAGCCGCGCGTCGCCGCCATTTTCACACGTGCATTGAGATTCATAGGGAGAGGACGTGGCTGGCGTCCTCTCCATTTAGATTAGAAGAGAGAGAGTGAGAGTGAGACACTTGATTTACTGGAGCTTAGGAGTACTCAGAGAGTGCAGAGTTTACTAGTGACTGACCAGTGACCACCAGTGCAGTTTTATTATATTATTATTTAATATAATCCGTTCTCTGCCTGAAAAAAAAACGATACACAGTGACACAGTAACAGTATACCATATCTGTGCTCAGCCTCAGTGTGCTGCATCATCTATGTATATCTGACTGTGCTGAGTGCTCAGTGCTCACACAGCTTAATTGTGGGGGAGACTGGGGAGCAGTAGCAGGAGTACATATTATTTAACAGTGCACACTTTTGCTGCCAGAGTGCCACTGCCAGTGTGACTGACCAGTGACCACTGTCTGACCACCAGTATATTGTGATTGTCTGCCTGAAAAAGTTAAACACTCGTCGTGTGGTGTTTTTATTCTATAAACGCATTCTGCTGACAGTGTCCAGCAGGTCCGTCATTAATTATATAATATATACCTGTCCGGCTGCAGTAGTGATATATATATATTTTTTATATCATTATCATCCAGTCTTTATTAGCAGCAGACGCAGTACGGTAGTCCACGGCTGTAGCTACCTCTGTGTCGGCAGTCGCTCGTCCATCCATAATTGTATACCACCTACCTGTGGTGTTTTTTTTTTTTCTATCTTCTTGATACTACTAGTAGCTTACTTTAGGAGTCTGCAGTGCTGCTGACAGTGTCCAGCAGGTCCGTCATTATATAATATATACCTGTCCGGCTGCAGTAGTGATATATATATATATTTTTTATATCATTATCATCCAGTCTATATTAGCAGCAGACGCAGTACGGTAGTCCACGGCTGTAGCTACCTCTGTGTCAGCAGTCGCTCGTCCATCCATAATTGTATACCACCTACCTGTGGTGTTTTTTTTTTTTTTTCTATCTTCTTGATACTACTAGTAGCTTACTTTAGGAGTCTGCAGTGCTGCTGACAGTGTCCAGCAGGTCCGTCATTATATAATATATACCTGTCCGGCTGCAGTAGTGATATATATATATTTTTTATATCATTATCATCCAGTCTATATTAGCAGCAGACGCAGTACGGTAGTCCACGGCTGTAGCTACCTCTGTGTCGGCAGTCGCTCGTCCATCCATAAGTATACTAGTATCCATCCATCTCCATTGTTTACCTGAGGTGCCTTTTAGTTGTGCCTATTAAAATATGGAGAACAAAAATGTTGAGGTTCCAAAAATAGGGAAAGATCAAGATCGACTTCCACCTCGTGCTGAAGCTGCTGCCACTAGTCATGGCCGAGACGATGAAATGCCAGCAACGTCGTCTGCCAAGGCCGATGCCCAATGTCATAGTACAGAGCATGTAAAATCCAAAACACCAAATATCAGTAAAAAAAGGACTCAAAAATCTAAAATAAAATTGTCAGAGGAGAAGCGTAAACTTGCCAATATGCCATTTACCACACGGAGTGGCAAGGAACGGCTGAGGCCCTGGCCTATGTTCATGGCTAGTGGTTCAGCTTCACATGAGGATGGAAGCACTCAGCCTCTCGCTAGAAAAATGAAAAGACTCAAGCTGGCAAAAGCACAGCAAAGAACTGTGCGTTCTTCGAAATCACAAATCCACAAGGAGAGTCCAATTGTGTCGTTTGCGATGCCTGACCTTCCCAACACTGGACGTGAAGAGCATGCGCCTTCCACCATTTGCACGCCCCCTGCAAGTGCTGGAAGGAGCACCCGCAGTCCAGTTCCTGATAGTCAGATTGAAGATGTCAGTGTTGAAGTACACCAGGATGAGGGGGATATGGGTGTTGCTGGCGCTGGGGAGGAAATTGACCAGGAGGATTCTGATGGTGAGGTGGTTTGTTTAAGTCAGGCACCCGGGGAGACACCTGTTGTCCGTGGGAGGAATAGGGCCATTGACATGCCTGGTGAAAATACCAAAAAAATCAGCTCTTCGGTGTGGAAGTATTTCAACAGAAATGCGGACAACATTTGTCAAGCCGTGTGTTGCCTTTGTCAAGCTGTAATAAGTAGGGGTAAGGACGTTAACCACCTCGGAACATCCTCCCTTATACGTCACCTGCAGCGCATTCATCATAAGTCAGTGACAAGTTCAAAAACTTTGGGTGACAGCGGAAGCAGTCCACTGACCAGTAAATCCCTTCCTCTTGTAACCAAGCTCACGCAAACCACCCCACCAACTCCCTCAGTGTCAATTTCCTCCTTCCCCAGGAATGCCAATAGTCCTGCAGGCCATGTCACTGCCACTGGCAATTCTGACGAGTCCTCTCCTGCCTGGGATTCCTCTGATGCATCCTTGCGTGTAACGCCTACTGCTGCTGGCGCTGCTGTTGTTGCTGCTGGGAGTCGATGGTCATCCCAGAGGGGAAGTCGTACTCGTAAGACCACTTTTACTACTTCCACCAAGCAATTGACTGTCCAACAGTCCTTTGCGAGGAAGATGAAATATCACAGCAGTCATCCTGCTGCAAAGCGGATAACTGAGGCCTTGGCATCCTGGGCGGTGAGAAACGTGGTTCCGGTATCCATCATTACTGCAGAGGCAACTAGAGACTTGTTGGAGGTACTGTGTCCCCGGTACCAAATACCATCTAGGTTCCATTTCTCTAGGCAGGCGATACCGAAAATGTACACAGACCTCAGAAAAAGACTCACCAGTGTCCTAAAAAATGCAGTTGTACCCAATGTCCACTTAACCACGGACATGTGGACAAGTGGAGCAGGGCAGGCTCAGGACTATATGACTGTGACAGCCCACTGGGTAGATGTATGGACTCCCGCCGCAAGAACAGCAGCGGCGGCACCAGTAGCAGCATCTCGCAAACGCCAACTCTTTCCTAGGCAGGCTACGCTTTGTATCACCGCTTTCCAGAATACGCACACAGCTAAAAACCTCTTACGGCAACTGAGGAAGATCATCGCAGAATGGCTTACCCCAATTGGACTCTCCTGTGGATTTGTGGCATCGGACAACGCCAGCAATATTGTGTGTGCATTAAATATGGGCAAATTCCAGCACGTCCCATGTTTTGCACATACCTTGAATTTGGTGGTGCAGAATTATTTAAAAAACGAGAGGGGCGTGCAAGAGATGCTGTCGGTGGCCAGAAGAATTGCGGGACACTTTCGGCGTACAGGCACCACGTACAGAAGACTGGAGCACCACCAAAAACGCCTGAACCTGCCCTGCCATCATCTGAAGCAAGAAGTGGTAACGAGGTGGAATTCAACCCTCTATATGCTTCAGAGGTTGGAGGAGCAGCAAAAGGCCATTCAAGCCTATACAACTGAGCACGATATAGGAGGTGGAATGCACCTGTCTCAAGCGCAGTGGAGAATGATTTCAACGTTGTGCAAGGTTCTGCAACCTTTTGAACTTGCCACACGTGAAGTCAGTTCAGACACTGCCAGCCTGAGTCAGGTCATTCCCCTCATCAGGCTTTTGCAGAAGAAGCTGGAGACATTGAAGGAGGAGCTAACACAGAGCGATTCCGCTAGGCATGTGGGACTTGTGGATGGAGCCCTTAATTCGCTTAACAAGGATTCACGGGTGGTCAATCTGTTGAAATCAGAGCACTACATTTTGGCCACCGTGCTCGATCCTAGATTTAAAACCTACCTTGGATCTCTCTTTCCGGCAGACACAAGTCTGCTGGGGTTCAAAGAACTGCTGGTGACAAAATTGTCAAGTCAAGCGGAACGCGACCTGTCAACATCTCCTCCTTCACATTCTCCCGCAACTGTGGGTGCGAGGAAAAGGCTCAGAATTCCGAGCCCACCCGCTGGCGGTGATGCAGGGCAGTCTGGAGCGACTGCTGATGCTGACATCTGGTCCGGACTGAAGGACCTGACAACGATTACGGACATGTCGTCTACTGTCACTGCATATGATTCTCTCCCCATTGAAAGAATGGTGGAGGATTATATGAGTGACCGCATCCAAGTAGGCACGTCAGACAGTCCGTACTTATACTGGCAGGAAAAAGAGGCAATTTGGAGGCCCTTGCACAAACTGGCTTTATTCTACCTAAGTTGCCCTCCCACAAGTGTGTACTCCGAAAGAGTGTTTAGTGCCGCCGCTCACCTTGTCAGCAATCGGCGTACGAGGTTACATCCAGAAAATGTGGAGAAGATGATGTTCATTAAAATGAATTATAATCAATTCCTCCGTGGAGACATTGACCAGCAGCAATTGCCTCCACAAAGTACACAGGGAGCTGAGATGGTGGATTCCAGTGGGGACGAATTGATAATCTGTGAGGAGGGGGATGTACACAGTGATATATCGGAGGATGATGATGAGGTGGACATCTTGCCTCTGTAGAGCCAGTTTGTGCAAGGAGAGATTAATTGCTTCTTTTTTGGTGGGGGTCCAAACCAACCCGTCATTTCAGTCACAGTCGTGTGGCAGACCCTGTCACTGAAATGATGGGTTGGTTAAAGTGTGCATGTCCTGTTTATACAACATAAGGGTGGGTGGGAGGGCCCAAGGACAATTCCATCTTGCACCTCTTTTTTCTTTCATTTTTCTTTGCGTCATGTGCTGTTTGGGGGGTGTTTTTTGGAAGGGCCATCCTGCGTGACACTGCAGTGCCACTTCTAGATGGGCCAGGTGTTTGTGTCGGCCACTAGGGTCGCTTAGCTTACTCACACAGCTACCTCATTGCGCCTCTTTTTTTTCTTTGCGCCATGTGCTGTTTGGGGAGTGTTTTTTGGAAGGGCCATCCTGCGTGACACTGCAGTGCCACTCCTAGATGGGCCAGGTGTTTGTGTCGGCCACTAGGGTCGCTTAGCTTACTCACACAGCTACCTCATTGCGCCTCTTTTTTTTCTTCTTTGCGTCATGTGCTGCTGTTTGGGGAGTGTTTTTTGGAAGGGCCATCCTGCGTGACACTGCAGTGCCACTCCTAGATGGGCCAGGTGTTTGTGTCGGCCACTAGGGTCGCTTAGCTTACTCACACAGCTACCTCATTGCGCCTCTTTTTTTCTTTGCGTCATGTGCTGTTTGGGGAGTGTTTTTTGGAAGGGCCATCCTGCGTGACACTGCAGTGCCACTCCTAGATGGGCCAGGTGTTTGTGTCGGCCACTAGGGTCGCTTAGCTTACTCACACAGCTACCTCATTGCGCCTCTTTTTTTTTTTTTTACGTCATGTGCTGTTTGGGGAGTGTTTTTTGGAAGGGCCATCCTGCGTGACACTGCAGTGCCACTCCTAGATGGGCCAGGTGTTTGTGTCGGCCACTAGGGTCGCTTAGCTTACTCACACAGCTACCTCATTGCGCCTCTTTTTTTCTTTGCGTCATGTGCTGTTTGGGGAGTGTTTTTTGGAAGGGCCATCCTGCGTGACACTGCAGTGCCACTCCTAGATGGGCCAGGTGTTTGTGTCGGCCACTTGGGTCGCTTAGCTTAGCCATCCAGCGACCTCGGTGCAAATTTTAGGACTAAAAATAATATTGTGAGGTGTGAGGTGTTCAGAATAGACTGAAAATGAGTGGAAATTATGGTTATTGAGGTTAATAATACTTTGGGATCAAAACGAACCCCAAATTCTATGATTTCAGCTGTTTTTTAGGGTTTTTTGAAAAAAACACCCGAATCCAAAACACACCCGAATCCGACAAAAAAAATTCGGTGAGGTTTTGCCAAAACGCGTTCGAACCCAAAACACGGCCGCGGAACCGAACCCAAAACCAAAACCCGATAAATTTCCGGTGCTCATCACTAGAAGTAAGGTGATTTTTCTGTTGTAGGAGAAAACGCTGCTGATTACTGCACACCATTGTATTCCAGTTTTTTTTTTTTACAGCCCATGAGAGGGAATAATTAGAATTAGCACTTACTGTAACATGTTACAGTCTGCTCTGGTGGGCTGACGCTCAGATCCACACATAGCAGACATGGTAGGAAAAGCTGCTCTGAATTATATTATACACCATAGCTACTGCGGTCATGAATTAAGCTTTAAGGAACTGCAGTCTGGATCGGAGTTTACCAGCAACGGGGTCTCCTGGAAATTAGGTCCCCCACCTACCCCTGCCAACATGCCTTTTCGGATTTGGCTACATGCCCCTCAGTACCCGAGCGCTGGCCCTGATCTTCCATACACGAGAGCAGCCGACATCATCATCACTTATACCTACCCTGTGCTAGGTACAAGAGATCCAGCTGAATCTGGCGTCCGGAATGCATGTGCATGACTCGAAATAGTAAGTGGCTACACGCTAGCAACACCTCCCAACGGGAGGTGGTTAATTGATAGTTACAAGGTCAACAGATCGACACCATAGAGTAGATAGTCGAAAAGTCGATAGGGTCAATGGTCAACAGTCACACTTTTGACCCTTTTTACCTTGTGACCCTGTCGACTTAATGCTGGTGACCTTTATAATGTCTATCTTCTGTATCACACCCTACCACAGCACATGCCCAAAACCATTCTCTAGCACAGAGGTTCTCAAACTCGGTCCTCGGGGGCACACACAGTGCATGTTTTGCAGGTAACCCAGCAGGTGCACAGGTGTATTAATTACTCACTGACACATATTAAAAGGTCCACAGGTGGAGTTTATTATTTCACTTGCGATTCTGTGAGGAGACCTGCAAAACATGCACTGTGTGTGCCCCCGAGGACCGAGTTTGAGAACCTCTGCTCTAGCATGTGTTCACAAGATGCCACTCCGTTATCACCCAGATACTGTATGCCTATTTTGTGGCCGCAGAGAAGCTGTGGAAAAACGTACAATGCCAAGCCAAGTTTATATTTACAAAAGAATCTTATGCATTCCGCCAAGCCTGAGAAAAAAAACACTAGATGTGCAGCATACAGTACAAAGGTGCGTGCTACTCAGAATGAAGCCCTTCATGTACAAACGTTTGTAGAAATCTATTACCAGTCTATAACTTACATGAGACATATTACAAATATTTGGGGTAATTTAGAGTTGATCGCAACAGCAAATTTGTTAGCAGTTGAGCAAAACCATGTGCACTGCAGGGGGGGGCAGATATAACATGTGCAGAGAGAGTTAGATTTCGGTGGTTTATTTTGTTTCTGTGCAGGGTAAATACTGGATGCTTTATTTTTACACTGCAATTTAGATTTCAGTTTGAACACACCCCACCCAAATCTAAGTCTCTCTGCACGTTATGTCTGCCCCCTCTGAAGTGCACATGGGTGGTCATTCCGAGTTGATCGCTCCCTAGCTACTTTTTGCAGCCGTGCAAACACATAGTCGCCACCCACTGGGGACTGTATTTTAGCTTTGCAAGTGTGCGAACGCCTGTGCAGCCGAGAACTGCAAAAAATAGGATTTTAATACCTACCGGTAAATCCTTTTCTCTTAGTCCGTAGAGGATGCTGGGGAAGCTTCAAGAACCATGGGGTATAGACGGGATCCGCAGGAGACATGGGCACTTTAAGACTTTAAAAGGGGTGTGAACTGGCTCCTCCCTCTATGCCCCTCCTCCAGACTCCAGTTATAGGAACTGTGCCCAGGGAGACGGACATTTCGAGGAAAAGGATATATTTAATTTTTATTTAATTTTTAAACTAAGGTGAGATACATACCAGCTCACACCTCGAACACGCCGTACAACATATCATTCAACAACAACGCATGCAACGGCATGACCAACATCAGCCACAGACTGACTGTACTTAACTCAACCTGAGTGTAACCAAAACCAAACTGCAGATATAGCCCGCACTGGGACGGGCGCCCAGCATCCTCTACGGACTAAGAGAAAAGGATTTACCGGTAGGTATTAAAATCCTATTTTCTCATACGTCCTAGAGGATGCTGGGGAAGCTTCAAGAACCATGGGGTTTATACCAAAGCTCTAGAACGGGCGGGAGAGTGCGGAGTGCAGCACCGATTGACCAAACAAGAGGTCCTCCTCAGCCAGGGTATCAAGCTTGTAAAACTTTGCAAAGGTGTTTGAACCCGACCAGGTAGCAGCTAGGCAAAGCTGTAATGCCGAGACCACTCGGGCAGCCGCCTAGGATGAGACCACCTTTCTGGTAGAATGGGCTTTCACCGATTTCGGTAACGGCAAACCTGCCGTAGAATGAGCCTGCTGAATCGTATTACAGATCCAGCGCTCAATAGTCTGCTTGGAAGCAGGAGCCCCAAACTTGTTGGGAGCCCACAGGACATACAGAGCCTCTGTTTTCCTTATCTGTGCCGTCCTGGAGACATAGATCTTCAAAGCTCTGACCACATCGAGAGACTTCGACTCCGCCAAGGCGTTAGTAGCCACTGGCACCACAATCGGCTGGTTTACATGAAACGATGAAACCACTTTTGGCAGAAATTGCTGACGAGTTCTCAACTCCGCTCTATCAGCATGGAAGATAAATAGAGGCTTTTGTGAGACAAAGCCGCCAACTCAGAAACTCGCCTTGCGGATGCCAAGGCCAACAACATGACTACTTTCCAAGTAAGGAATTTTAACTCAACCTTACGTAAAGGTTCAAACCAAGGAGATTGCAGGAACTGCAATACCACATTAAGATCCCACGGTGCCACTGGGGGCACAAATGGAGGTTGGATGTGTAGCACACCTTTCACAAAGGTCTGAACTTCTGGAAGGGAGGCCAATTCTTTCTGAAAGAAAATTGATAAGGCCGAAATTTGTACTTTAATAGAGCCTAACTTCAAGCCCGCATCCACACCTGCTTGCAAAAAATGGAGCAAACGCCCTAGCTGAAATACTTCCGTAGGAGCCTTCTTGGATTCACACCAAGACACATATTTTCTCCAAATACGGTGGTAATGCTTTGCTGTTACTTCCTATCTAGCCTGAAGAAGAGTGGGAATGACTTCACAGGGAATACCCTTTCTGGCTAGGATTTGGCGTTCAACCGCCATGCCGTCAAACGCAGCCGCGGTAAGTCCTGATACACGCACGGACCTTGTTGTAACAGGTCCTCCCGAAGAGGAAGCGGCCAGGGATCTTCTATGAGCAACTCCTGAAGATCTGGATACCAGGCCCTCTTTGGCCAGTCTGGAACAATGAGTATCGCCTGAACCCTTGTTCTTCTTATAATCTTTATCACCTTTGGAAAGAGTGGAAGTGGAAGGAACACCTAGACCGATGGAAACACCCACGGTGTCACTAGGGCATCCACCGCTATTGCGTGAGGGTCCCTAAACCTGGAACAATATCTCTGAAGTTTCTTGTTGAGGCGGGACGCCATCATGTCTATTTGAGGAATTCCCCAACGACTTGTCACTTCTGCAAAGACCTCTTGATGAAGACCCCAATCTCTTGGATGGAGATCGTGTCTGCTGAGGAAGTCTGCTTCCCAGTTGTCCACTCCTGGAATGAAGACTGCTGACAGATCGCTTGCATGTCCTTCCGCCCAGCTCAGAACTTTCGTGGCCTTGGCCATCGGCGCTCTGCTCTTTGTTCCACCCAGGAACAGCCACTGCTGTTATGTTGTCTGACCGAATCAAGACTGGCAGACCGCGATGAAGATGTTCCGCTTGCAGAATGCCGTTGTAAATGGCCCTTAATTCCAGAATGTTTATGTGCAGACAAGCTTCCTGGCTTGACCATTTTCCCTGAAAGTTTCTCCCTTGTGTGACTGCTCCCCAGCCTCAGAGACTTGCATCTGTGGTCACCAGGATCCAATCCTGAATCCCGAACCTGCGTCCCTCCAGAAGGTGAAAACTGTGCAGCCATCACAGAAGGGAGATCCTGGTCCTGGAAGACAGGATTATTTTCCGGTGCATGTCTAAGGGAGACCCGGACCACTTGTCCAACAGGTCCCACTGAAACACCCTGGCATGGAACCTGCCATACGGAATGGCCTCGTAGTCCGCCACCATCTTCCCCAGCAACCGAGTGCATTGAAGAACTGACACTTTTGCCGGTTTCAGAATCTGTTTTACCATGTTCTGTATTCCCAGAGCCTTTTCCACTGGAAGAAAAACTCTCTGTAATTCTGTATCCAGAATCATATCCAGGAACGACAGCCGTGTCGTCGAAACCAACTGTGATTTTGGCAAGTTTAGGAGCCAACCATGTTGTTGCAGAATCGTCAGTGAGAACACAACATTCTTCAGCAATTGCTCCTTGGACATCGCCTTTATGAGGAGATCGTCCAAGTACGGGATAATTGTAATTCCCTGCTTGCGCAGGAGAACCATCATTTCCGCCATAACCTTGGTGAAAATCCGTGGTGCCGTGGACAGACCAAAACGGCAACGTCTGAAATTGGTAATGACAATCCTGAACTGCAAACCTCAGGTATGCCTGATGTGGAGGATATATGGGAAGTGGGAACGTATAAGTAAGCATCCTGTATGTCGACCGACACCATAAAATCCCCCTCCTCCAGACTGGAGATCACTGCTCGGAGAGATTCTATTTTGAATTTGAACTTTTTCAGAGAGAAATTGAGGGATTTTAGGTTCAGAATCAGTCTGACTGAGCCATCCGGCTTCGGGATCATGAACAGACTCGAATAAAAGCCCTCCCCCCGTTGTGACGGGGGCACCGTGACATTGACTTGATTTTGACACAGCTTTAGTATTGCCGCGCATACTACTTCCCTTTCTAGATGAGAAGCTGGCAAGGCCGGTTTGAAAAATCGGTGAGGGGGCACGTCTTGAAACTCTAATTTGTACCCTTGGGTTACTATTTCTAATATCCAAGGATCCAGGTCCGAGCGAACCCAGACCTGACTGAAGAGTTTGAGACGTGCCCCCACCGATGTGGACTCCCGCAGAGGAGCCCCAGCGTCATGCGGTGGATTTGGTAGAAGCCGGAGAGGACTTCTGCTCTTGGGAACTTGCCACAGCCTGTGACCACTTTCCCCGTCCTCTTCCTCTCGCAGCAAGGAAGGAGGACCCTCGTCCTTTTTTGAATTTATTAGGCTGAAAGGACTGCATCTGATAGTGGGGCGTTTTCTTTTGTTGTGCAGGAACATAAGGTAAAAATGACGACTTACCCGCTGTAGCCGTAGATACCAGGTCAGTGAGGCCGTCACCAAACAAGACACTACCATTACACGGTAAAGACTCCAGCGGCTTCTTAGAGTCGGCATCAGCATTCCATTGATGAATTCACAATGCTCTCCTAGCCGAGACTGCCATGGCATTGGCCCTTGATCCCAAAAGGCCAATATCCCTTACAGCTAATTTTAAATATGCTGCAGCATCCCTGATATGACCCAAAGTCAAAAGCATGTTATCCCTGTCCAGGGAATCTCTCTCAGATGACAAGTTATCTGTCCACTTTTCAATAGCGCTAATCACCCATGCCGAAGCAACGGCAGGCCTGAGTAGCGAACCTGTAGTGACATAAATGGATTTTAGTGTATTTTCCTGCTTGCGATCTGCAGGATCCTTTAGGGCTGCCGTGTCAGGAGACGGAAGCGCCACCTTTTTGGATAGATGCGATAGAGCTTTATCCACCGTGGGGGTTGACTCCCACTTTTCCCTGTCCCCAAAAGGAAAGGGATATGCCACTGGAATTCTTTTGGGAACCTGTGGCTTCTTGTCAGGATTTTCGCAAGCCTTTTCAAAGAGAGCGTTCAGTTCATGAGAGGGAGGAAAAGTGACCGCAGGTTTCTTTCCTTTATACATACAGACCCTAGTATCAGGAACAGCAGGGTCCTATGTTATATGCAACACTTCTTTTATTGCCACAACCATGTACTGAATGCTCTTAGCCAGTTTAGGATTTAATCTGGCATCACTATAGTCGACACTGGAATCAGAGTCCGTGTCGGTATCTGTTAACTGGGTAAATGCACGTTTCGTCAACCGAGCCACATTAGCATTCAAAACACTCAACATATTTACCCAATCAGCCGTCGGCGGAGCCGACGCGGTCACTCCCCCAGCCTTTTCTGTTCCCACTCCAGCCTCCTCCTGAGAAGAGCACTCAGACATGTCGACACACACGTACAGACGCCCACAACCACACTGGGCTATAGGAGACAGACCCACAACGAAGCCTGTTAGAGAAACACAGAGGGAGTTCTGCCAGCTCACAACCCAGCGCCTATCCCGGTTCCGAAGCGAGTAAAATACTGCCCAGACCTGCTAGTGCTTTTATATTCCAATAATTAGCACCATATCTCTTGTCCCCCCCCCGTTGTGCACCCTGTTACTTGTACAGCAGTGTGGGAGGCCAGGCTCTGCATCTCTGTAGCTTCTGTGAAGAGAAAATGGCACTGGTCAGAGCTGTGAGGGCTAAGCCATGCCCCCTTAATGGCGCGCTTCAGTCCCGCTTAATTTCATATTTTTTTATATTGGCGGGGGTCTGTAATCAGTGCCCAGGCACGTTATACTCTTTTGCTAGTGGCTAAATTGAGGATAAATGCTGCCCAGGGCGCCCCCCCCTGCACCCTGCAGTTCCGTTCTCAGTGTGCAGTGACTGCAGCCGTCTTCTGCCGTCACTGAAGTCTTCTGAACTTCTAATACTCACCCGGCTTCTATCTTCTGGCTCTGCAAGGGGGGTGACGGCGCGACTCCGGGAACGAGCAGCTAGGCGCACCAAGTGATCGGACCCTCTGGAGCTAATGGTGTCCAGTAGCCTAATACCCCTTTTCCACTAGCTCTTTTAAACATGGGTAAATGCGCGGGGGCGTGCATTTACCAGTGTTTTCCCTAGTGGAAACGGGTCCCCCGGCAAATTCCCGGATCAAGTGATCCAGGAATCCTACCCTGGTAGCTAGCCGGGTTGAACACGTGTTCAACCCGGCTAGCTGTCTAGTGTGAACGGGAGCCGTGTCGAGGCGACACGGCTCCCATTCACAGTGCATAGGGAGGGCGGCGCTGGGAGATCATGTGATCTCCCAGCGCCGCCCCTGCCGCATCACTAGCACATCACCAACCCAGCAATTGCCGGGTTGGTGAGCGCTGTCTGCAGGGGGCTGTAGCACGGGTCGCAGCCGTGTCAGACGACACGGCTGCGACCCGTGCTACGCTAGTGGAAAAGGGGTATAAGAAGCAGAGCCTTTGAACTCAGAGAAGTAGGTCTGCTTCTCTCCCCTCAGTCCCACGATGCTGGGAGCCTGTTGCCAGCAGGTCTCCCTGAAAATAATAAAACAAAGTCTTTTTTTCTGAGAAACTCTGGAGAGCTCCTCAGTGTGCATCCAATCTCACTGGGCACAGAATCTAACTGGAGTCTGGAGGAGGAGCATAGAGGGAGGAGCCAGTTCACACCCCTTTTAAAGTCTTAAAGTGCCCATGTCTCCTGCGGATCCAGTCTATACCCCATGGTTCTTGAAGCTTCCCCAGCATCCTCTAGGACGTATGAGAAATAGTTTGTGCAGTTTCTGAGTAGGTCTGAACTTATTCAGCCACTGCTATCACTTCAGCCTGTCCGGTCCCGGAATTGACGTCAGACACCCACCCTGCAAACGCTTGGACACGCCTGCTTTTTTCCATAAACGCCTTCTTCCTGTCAATCGTCTTGAGATCGGCTGTGCGAATGGATTCTTCGTAAAATCCATCGCCCAGCAACGATACGCTTTGTACCCGGTGCATACACATGCGCAGTAGTGATCTGATTTGCTGCGCTGCGAAAAATGACAGCGTGTGATCAGGTCGGAATGACCCCCCATGGTTTTGCCCATCTGCTAACAAATTTGTTGCTGCGATCAACTCTGAATTAGGCCCCTTGTTTTAGTGTGCTCATAAGAGTTTATCCAGCCACATAGATCCAAAATGCATCTTTTCCTTTCTCTATCAGACGACTTATGGCAAAGTACTCCTATCCTAATTCAACATCTCAGTGGACTTACATATGAAGCAAGCTGCCCGGACCTCGTTGTCTTATTATACTGGGCTATATATGAGTTATACAGGAGGGAGCAGCACAGTACATTAAGGTTGGGAGGTCGAGCCTGCTGGACACTGTAATCTATAGACCTGTCAATTCTATACTTAGAATTATATCCCGATCAGTGCTAGATACAGAGAGACGGCAAGTATCAGTGGAGAAGATCATTGCAAGAATAATTAACAGCTGGGACGGAAATTAAAAATGGTATATATATATATATACTGTATGTAGGTGGAGGAACAAAGTTTTATTTCTATTTGTTATAAACAAGATGAGGATTTTGTTACAATCAGTCCAGTGATAGTGCCAAAGTAGCCTACCTGTTGTATTTCATTATGGAATAACCCACAACATCATCTGATAAAGCTGTTCCACAACAAAACGTGTCGGTTACGCAACTTTAGGACTGCCGACAACTGATCTTTACATAATCCTCTGCTTTGTTAGGAGGTATGTAGGGCCTAATTCAATTTGCGATTCGCAATCTGTGCAATTCTCGAACAACTGTGCATGCACAGGGTTCGCATTGCGCACACGCTAGCATAAACAGCAACAGAGAATGCGTACACATTGTGATCAAAAGGCAGACACTGTTTGAGTGACAGGAAGCCGGCGTTTCCGGGCGGAAACCTGACGTTTTCTGGGTGTATCTGAAAAAACGCAGGCGTGCCCAGGCGTTTTTAAGAAGGGCCTCTGACATCAGCGATGACCACTTCCAGACTCTTTTTTTAACAAAAAAATTGAGGACGACCTTGCCTGGCGCAGATAGGAAAAATGTTCGATGTTCCGGTAATTGCGTATGATTTTGTGATCAACCCGCATACGATGCATTTGCAATTTCTACGATTGCCGTTTTTTCTCTATTTCTGGGTGGCAACTATTTGATAGCAGAAACTGCAATCCTTACTGAATCGGGCCCTTAGTTTGAATGTTACTCTGCACTTTCTGAGCAACGTTGTTTACTTTCTCGGCAAGTGTGTATGCACCTTAACACTTTTAAAATAAATCAATAAATAAAACCTGATTCTTGCACTGTTTGGAAAGGGGAGGATGACGATATGTTCATTAGTGTGAACTTTAAAAAAGAGTTGACATTTTCTATTTGCGTCTTGTTCAATTTGCTTTGAACAAACTACAACTTGAGTAATTATTATCTATGCTTTCCTTACTGTTACGTGTATGAATTGTGAACTGTTTTTTTGTACATATTTTGTACTCACACTATAGGCACCTATTCCTGGCACATCTGCTCCTGTTATCTGTATGGGGAGGTGGCGCAGCTGTGATCTAAGCAGAATTGGTCGCATCTCACATTTGCGCCCAACTATGAGCCTAATTCAGACCTGATCGCAGCAGTAAATTTGTTCTCTAATGGGCAATACCATGTGCACTGCAGGTGGGGCATATATAACATGTGCAGAGAGAGTTAGAGTTGGGGGGGGGTTTCAAACTGAAATCTAAATTGCAGTGTAAAAATAAAGCCGCCGGTATTTACCCTGCACAGAAACAAAGTAACCCATCCAAATCTAACTGGGATGCGGTCGTTTGGTTGACACAACTTAGGTCGACAGTCATTGGGTCGACCACTGAATGTAAACATGAGCATTATGTCGACATGTACTAGGTCAACATGCGCATTAGGTCAACAGGTCAAAAGGTCGACATGAGTTTTTTCCCATTTTTCCCCATTTTTTGGATTTTTCCATACTTGACAATCCACGTGGACTAGGATTGGAACGGTAACCTGAAGCACGGCAAGCGAAGCGAGCCATGCGATGAGACACGGTGCACTAATTGGGGTTCCCCATTACTTTACGAAGAAAACGACACCATAAAAAGTAAAAAAAACTCATGTCGACCTTTTGAACTGTCGACCTATTGTCCATGTCGACCTTCAGTGGTCAACCTAATGACTGTCGACCTATGTTGAGTCGATCCAACGACCCATACCCATCTAACCTCTCTGCACATGTTATATCTGCTCTCCCCCCCCCCCCTGCAGTGCACATGGTTAGTCCAACAGAGAACAAGTTTGCAGCTGCAATCAGGTCTGGATTAGGCGCTATGAACAGGTGGAAAAAATTGATATTTTTTTTTTTTTTTGGGGGGGGGGGGGGGGGGGGGGCTTGGATGCAAATTGCATCCAACTCTCAAGTGTATGCGGAATTAAATCCGTATGTGCATATACAGTTTCTATAAAAGAACTGCCATTACCTACCCCATATATATTAGTAAAGTGCAAACAGAGGGTGCTGCTCCCCTTTCTGTGTGCTCAAGACATGCAGTGAGGATACGGGGTTCTTCTAATCACTCAGACACAGAGCCGATGAAACCAAAGTGATGGTTTATTTATCATCACACATAGGAGTAGATAATTTACAGGAAACAGAAGTAAATATAGCCCAGAACAATACGCAGGTAGCAGTCCAGATAGTAAGTCCCAGTAGAGGATTTAGGGTATCCGGACTCCAGGTCGACAACAAAAAGGTTAACACACCTTAGGTCGCCGCCAATTGGTCAACACACCTTAGGTCGACGTGGACAAAAAGTCGACAGGAACAAGGTCGACATGAGTTTTTCAATTTTTGTTTCTTTTTTGGAACCTTTTCATACTTAACGATCCACGTGGACTACGATTGGAACGGTAATCTGTGCCGAGCGAAGCGAAGGCACCATGCCCGAAGCATGGCGAGCGAAGCGAGCCATGCGAGGGGACGTGGTGCACTAATTGGGGTTCCCGGTCACTCTACGAAGAAAACGACACCAAAAAACATAAAAAACTCATGTCGACCCTTTACCATGTCGGCATTGTTCCTGTCGACCTTTTGTCCATGTCGACCTAAGGTGTGTCGACCAATTGGCGTCGACCTAAGGTGTGTCGACCTGAAGTCCCAGACCCAGGATTTAGGTCCACAGCAATTCCACACAGAAGTTATAGATAAACAGGTCCACACAGAATAACTTTCACTGAGTCCAGACAGCAGTGATAGCAGATTAGTCCACAGGAGAGTATTTGTATAAGTCCACGCAGTACTGGTGATGCGTTCCACAAGGTACCCTGGCAGAGAATCTCCCCTTAGGCAAAGTCCTGCGACTAACACGAGGAGCTGACCTGCGCAACCTCTTTTAAAACCTTCCAAATGCCCATGATGCCGCGCTCACCTGGGGAGGATACACAGGTTCCCGATTGGTGGGATCCCATTTCAGGTATCTCCCTCCTCCCTCCCACAGCTGGCCTTCTCCTGCTGACCACATGTTGGGTCATGCTCCAAGTTGTCTGTCAGAGCCCAGGTTTTAACAGAGGAAAGTAAACAGAAGGAACAATGATAGGGAAATTGGTTTAAGTCCTGATTGTCCCCTGTGGAGGTGCATCTTCAGAAAGAGATTACCTGGCCCTCAAATTTACTTCCTGTGCGACCGTATAAGGATAATAGATAGACTCAATAGGCATATCAATGTTAACCTGTAACCTCACAGACAGAAGGTCATCCTCCTAAAATAACATAACATGACAGCACTATGTGCCCGGTCACAGCACACCTGTATTTACCCGAGTAAGATTATAGTTCAGAATATATAGGCTAACGAATGAACACGCACATGGGGTAATAGTGACACAAGCCAGAGAGACATGGGAACTGAGGGCTAAAAAGTATATTAATCGCTACAAAGATTGAACCACCATAAATACAGTTTTACCCTTTGCCTCATATCTTTACATATGCGTTCCCAGAACATACCTCCCAACATGTGGGAGAACGGAAGAGGTGTGGCTTCTGATATTGCTCATTATTAATAGACTAAAGGAAATAAAAAACATAAAACTTACCTATCACCGCCACACATCCGAGGGGAGCAATGAGCGTAGCCGGGGCAAAACCATAAGCAGCAAAGTTGCCCAGCTCCCCAATACCCATGAGCATGATTCCACACCACCACAGCTTGCTTTGGTAATACGGTATAGGATCTTGCTGCAGAGCTAGCCGAACATGCGTATATTTCTGGAATACAATAAGCTTGGTCAGTTCTGAAGGCATTTTAGACAAGTAGCAAGGTCAAAATGTTTAAAATTCCACTACAGTATGTATAGTGTAGGCCAAATGTATTTACTGGTCACCAGTATTAGCCAATAAAAGTTTATCATATTTGGGGTCCTCTCTGATTGGTCCATTTTCCCCGTGGTCAAGTAGGAGCTGATCAAACAACCCTAGAAGACCTCTCATCATTACGTGAAATCAATACAAAAATACAGTAACATGCAGTACGAGACCAGTATTCATAATGCAGTTATCTGCACTTACAGGTGGTTATACATGGGCCATTCAACACTCAGCCTGAGAACAAAGCAACGGGTTTCATCTCCAATTTGACCATACAAATTTCAAGTGTAGGCAACAGGTTGACAATGGCAATTTCCCAACTACATTTGTGGGAATGCCTAGCAACGATCCTGTTTAAGTAAACCAGAAAACTCAAGATCCGCACTAGCTTTCAGGCAATGCATGCTGGGATTTTGGACCAATTTACCTAAAACCAGTAGCTGTAACTAACAAGTCTCTGTAACTAACAAGAAGCTGTAATAGAAGGGCGCATCCCTGGGTTTCGGTAAAGTTGTCTCCTGCAGAAATGCATCAAAAAAATGTTTTTTCTTTACGAAATCTTGACTGGAATTTACCACGTTTTATATATAGTACTTTTCCAAACCACCTCTCAGTCCTCTCCTTCAGTCCCTGTAAATATAGTTTTAAGTTTGGTACGTTCCGTAAATGTTATTTTCCTGTAAACCTATTTAGGAATTCTATTGCTATGTTTTTCATATAATTGTCAGTATTTCTGCAAGTAATTTATTATTATAAATAATTTGAGACGTGTTGGTAAAAAAACAACATAGGGGTCTATGTACTGAGCTTGGAGAGAGATAAAACAGCAGCCAATCAGCTCCTAACTTGTCATTTTTCATACGCAGTATGTAACATGGCAGTTAGGAGGTGATTAGTTTGTACTTTCTCTCTCTCCAAGGCTTAGTACATAGACTCCATAGTCACCAACACGCAAACGCCAGTGGCAACAGAAACAAGATATACAAGTAAATTAGTGGACCAGGACCAATTCAAATTATTTAGGGTCAATGGAATGGGCAAAACCAGTGCTGGTGGGGCGTGGCTTGGCCGAGCATGGAGTAAGGAGCTAGGAGTTAGAGCTCCGTCTATCCTGCTGTCTTTATCCCGATTCCCCCGCTGGTGATCGCTCCTGACCTGGCTCACCCTTTGTGTCTCTTGGCCCTGGGCGGGACTGTGTCTCTACCCTGGGCGGCCGCTGGACGGATCGCGGCCTACACCGCTCTGCCTCACTCCTTCCGTCTGACCGGAAGTGTGGCGCCATATTGAGAACTAACAGCGGAGGCCGGGGACGCGCTGGGCCGGAGCTCCCTTCACCTGTGCCCTCTGCTGCTTCTGCTGATCCGGAGGTCGGCGTGTGCCCCTCTCTCCCTCCACCTTGCGACTGGCGGGCTGACTGTCCCTGTGTGGCGGTGATTGCTGCTGACAGTGCGGGGGTGCATCTATCTGCACTGACTGTGCCTCCTGACGACCCCTGCCTCCCTGCACTGCTGGTTGGAGCCTCCCTGTCTGCACTACTTTGCCTGCGGGGCTGCCTGGACACCTGCAGCTATCCTACTCTGCCTACATTGCTGGTTGGCGCTTCCCTATCTACACTACTCTCCATGAGGGTCCACTCGAAAGCCTGCTGCGGATTATACAGCCTGACTGCTGCCACTAAAGATTTCCTTTTCCCTGCTTGTGTTCATTCACCTAAGTGAGACTCTGGAAGCCTGAAGATTTTACAGCCTGTGGTGAGCACGTATTGTTTGTTCTATATCATCGCTGCGGGAGTCCTCTCTCTGCATTACTTCAGTAGCTTTGCTCTCGCACTTGGCCTCTACTGTTATTGCTATTTCTACCTCCACCCCCGTGTTCCACCTGTGTCCCGTCATGGTGCGTGGGGGCAGTACTGCTGGTGCTACCGCTGCTGCTAAGCTTGAAAAATATGCTAGAGGCTCTCAGTCTTCCTCCCAACCCACCCAGGGTACTGCTCCCCCATCCCCTCCTTCCCCCTCGGGGAGTCATGGATAAAATCGGCCAAGTACAGGTGGATATCACTTTAATCAGACATGACATGCAAAAGATTCGTGAACGGGTGGGGGAAGCGGAGCACCGTATCTTCGACTTAGAAGACGTCACCAATCCTCTTAAAGATACGTTTTCCAATCTCACAACTCAAATGTCGGCAGTTAAGGCGAAGCTCTCTGATATTGAAGGAAGACTACGTCGTAATAACGTCCGCTTTGTGGGCCTCCCAGAGAGAGCGGAGGGCTCCTCCCCAGAATCGTTCCTGGAAACATGGCTTCTCCGATTATTTCAACGCGATGACTTTGGTCCTCAGTTTTCTGTGAAGAGGGCACACCGATTGCCTGCCAGGGCTCCTCCCCCTGGCGCACCTGCACGCACTTTCATAGCCCGTTTCCTACACTACAGGGACCGGGATGCGGTCCTGCGGCTGGCCCGCACACAGGGTCCTTTGAAATTTCACAACCATGATATTTCTGTTTATCCGGACTTCGCCGTAGATGTTCAGAAGTCGCGTGCGCAGTTCCTTCAGGTCAACAGGAAGCTTCGTGACCATCAAATCCAATATGCCATGTTGTTTCCGGCACGTTTAAGGGTGGTGTATGATGGCTCCACACACTTCTTCAATACCCCTCAAGAGGCGGAGGCCTGGCTGGAGCGTAGACCTCGGGCCCCTAACTGAGGACTGTTTCTCTCTCAGGGGTCGCATTGTTTGCTGGGTTTTGTACTCCTGCTATTCATGTAGCGGGAACGATCTTTAAGTTTAGGAGCTGAATGCTAGGATATAGCCTTTTTGTAGAGGCAATACTTGTCTCTACTCCCTGGGGTTGCTATAGGTTTTCAGCTTTAGTTTAGTTAGTTTTTTTGGGATCCAGGCGTGTCTAGTTTGGGATGGATATGCAGGGAGGGGGGTGTTTGGGCAGTTTTGGGTTTGTCTTTTTTTCTTGTGTATGTATTGCTCCATGTGTCACTGTGTTATTTTTTTTCTTGAACTGCAATGTGTCTATGTTTTTTCTTATATGTGCCTTTGGTCTCCGGATGCTCTACCTGCTTGCTGGTGGAGGGCCGCAGTGGTCCCTTTGCTCCTTCCTTCTCTACACTCCGGGTTCTTCTCTGTTACGTGTCCTGCTTGCCTTGGATATTCCTCTTTTTCTGCCTCTCCATATTCGCCCCTTGCTTCTTTTCTCCTTCTGTCCTTTCTTTCTTATACTCATGGCTGCATGGGTTGATGGACTCCGCATACTCGGCTGGAATGTGAGGGGCCTGAATGACCGCATCAAGCGGGCTCTGGTTTTATCTCAGGTGAGGAAGTATAAGGCAGATGTCATATGCCTCTCCGAAACACACTTGGTTGGCACTAGAACCTTGGCTCTCAGGAAGTCCTGGGTTGGTCTCTCCTATCATTCCACCTTTTCTGCTAATTCCAGGGGGGTTTCAGTTTTGGTGCGGAAGTCGGTTAATTTCCATTTAGTTCATAGTCAAATTGACCAATATGGCAGGTATGTATTCCTTAGGGCTTATGTTAACCGTACACTTTTGCATATACTTGCTGTTTATACCCTCCCCCCCCCCTACAATAATGAAGTACTCCGACAGGCAATGTCGTTTATTGCTACTTCTCCCTCAGCACCGGTCCTTTGCATCGGAGATTTCAACAATGTTTTAGATAAAGTTTTAGATCGGTGGGCTGAGCTTCCCCCTTCTCTACCCACTACTTCCCCGTCCCCCACACCGTTTGCGAGGCTGGTTGCCGAGCTTGGGCTCCTGGATGTTTGGAGGCTGAGACACCCCAAACAACTACAATACTCTTGCCACTCGGCCAGTTTTCACACGTTCTCGAGAATAGATTTGGCCCTCGTTTCCCCTGATCTCACTGCTAGAATACTAGATGTCCAGTACCTACAGAGGGGAATCTCGGACCACTCACCCTTGCTGGTGGCCCTAGATTCTGTGCCTGTCTGTGGGGCTAAACTTTGGAAATTGAACCCCTTTTGGTTGACCTTGTTGACTGATCATGAGGCCTTGGTTCGTGAATGGAGTGATTTTGAGGTTCATAATGCGTCCTGTTCTGATCTACTGGTTAAACATGACGCATTTAAGCCTTCGCTACGGGGCTCCTTCATACGACAAATAGCTAGTGTCAAAAAATCTAGTAGGGAGGAGGAGGTGCGCCTGGAGCTTGCCTGTTCCCAATCTGAGTCTGTTTACCTTTCTACTAAGACCCTTAGTGACCGAGTGAGGTGGGATTTGGCCAGGAAAGCCTGGTCTGACCATTTACTTGATAAATCAAGGCGCAAATTACTTTTCTCCCAGCATATTCACAATCGGACACGGGGGGTAGTTACTTGGCTTTTCTAGCTCGGGGGGAGAGAACTGGAGGTTCCATTCAGCAGATCAGTGATGCCCAGGGCGAAATGGTCTATGCCACTCCTGAGATAGCCCAGGTTTTCCAGTCCTTTTATTCCTCGTTGTATGCCTCTAAAGTCACTTATACCTGCAGTCAACTACAGCAATATCTTTCATGTATTGTCCTACCACAATTGTCCCAACAATCTATAGATTTTTTAGATGCTAGTATCACTCCAGAGGAAGTTGAGGCAGCTATTGCCTCCTTCCCTAATAAAAAGGCCCCGGGTAGCGACGGTATACCGGTTGAAGTCTATAGACAATATCGTGCAGACTTTGTCCCCTATCTTTTGACTCTCTTTAATGCTTTGCTAGAGGGTGCTCGTTTGCCTCCTTCTATGTAAGAAGCTATTATTGTGGTGATCCTCAAACCAGGTAAGGACCCTACGGCCCCAGAATCCTACCGCCCAATCTCATTGCTATCTACTGATGTCAAGATTTTGGCCAAAATTCTGGCACTTAGACTCAATAGTGTTATCACTTCGATCATTCATGATGATCAGACAGGATTTATGCCAGGCAAGTCTACTCTCCAAAATTTGAGGCGACTGTTTTGTCACCTGCAGATGGGGGACCAGTCCGAGGAGCTGTGGTGGTTTCCCTGGATGCTGCCAAGGCCTTCGACTCTGTGGAATGGGAGTATTTGTGGGAAGTCCTTAGACGATTTGCTTTTGGCCCCAAATTCATACGCTGGGTACAATTACTCTATTCCTCCCCCGTGGCTCGAATATCTGTCAATGGCTATGTAACATCCCCATTTGCTTTGTCTCGTGGTACTAGACAGGGCTGCCCACTGTCCCCTGCCCTTTTTGCCCTGGCTGTGGAACCATTGATGTGTTTCATTAGAGCGTCCCCTGATGTTAGGGGCATTACTATTGACGGTCATGAGGATGTTATTGCATTATATGCCGATGACATGCTTTTGTTTCTCAGTGACCCTGATGCTTCTCTGACCTCCCTTCTAAATATTGTTGATACATTTGGCCTCTATTCCGGCCTGACCATCAACTGGAATAAATCTAATGTCTTTCCCATATCTGGTATTCTTCCTGACCCATTGCCTATTGTGTCCTCCTTGAACTGGACCCTTCGCTTTCAGTATCTTGGTGTCTGGATCACTCCTAATGTTAAGTCTTTTGTACATCAAAACATTGACCAGGTCACGGTGGATCTGAAGCGACGGATTCATGTATGGAAGAAGCTTCCCCTTACTGTTACGGGTCGCATTAACTTGATCAAGATGGTGATACAACCAAAATATCTTTATCTATTGCAGCACTCTCCTACTTATATCCCCAAGAAAATTTTCACTAGCATTGATAGTGTGCTTTCCTCTTTTGTTTGGGGCGACAAAACGCCTAGGGTTGCCCTGAGAGCTCTGGTTAGGGCTAAATTGGATGGAGGTTTGGGTTTTCCCAATCTCCGGGCCTATTATCTAGCTGCCCAACTTGCGCATTTGTCTAGTTGGATTCTCAGTAGGGATAGTCCCACGTTTGAGAGATTCTTTGCAGAGTATGTGGGGTCTCACTTCTCCCCTGTCCAGTTCCTTCTCTCTGCCTCTTCTACTGCTGGTCTTCCTCCTTTACTCCGTCAGTCGCTACTTGTATGGCGTCAAACTCACTCCTACTATGCATGGCGAGGTACAGATTCTGACACGCCACTTTGGTTTAACCCAGCGTATAGGGAGTTATTGCAGCTCTCACAGGACAACATATGGATTGGGGCGGGCCTTACCACAGTTTCACAACTGTATGATAATGGTGTTTTTAAATCTTTCAAACAACTGCAGGAGGAGCTTGAAATATCCAATAGATCCTTTTATCGTTATCTACAGCTCCGCCATGCGGTGCAGGCACAGTTTGGGGCCTCGCCTCCGTCCATTTCTGATTCCCCGATTAAAGACATGGTTATGAATTTGGGTACAAGTCACCAAGTTTCCACTTTATATGTTAGTCTTAATGCCTACATCTGCCCGAATATATTTGACCAACTTAAACTTAAGTGGGAGCAAGACATTGGCCCACTTACAGATGACCAATGGCTCCAGGTGTTGTGCTCTCTTAAATATACTACTCAGTGTGTCAAGTACCAGCAGGTTTATTTCTTTGTTTTACATAGGACGTATAGAACTCCAGTTTCTTTATGTAAAGCAGGTCTGCGGCCTGGTACTACCTGCCCAAGATGTGGTGCCCCTGAAGCTACCTTTTGGCATCTGCTATGGCTGTGCCCCACTGTATATGCCTTTTGGGAAGCAGTCTGGTTGGACATTCTGCTTACTGAACCTACGCTGCCCCCCCTTTCTCCTACACTGTGTATGTTTGCGCTAGACTTAGAGGAATCCTACTGCCCGGCATTATACAAATATGTTCTTTGACTGACTACCTTAGCTTAGGTGATTATAGCGCGTAACTGGTTTGCTACTTCTTCCCCTAATGTGTACAACTGGCGAGCCCTAGTAAATGAGGTGTCAGGACATGAGAGGTTTACACGTAGGTCTAGAGGGACCCTGCCCCATTACCTCAGCAAGTGGGATAGGTGGAATACCTCCCGTCTGGCTGCAGCTGGAGCACTATTCTCTAACTGATTGAGGCTAAGTATGTGAATTTGCGAGATTGTCGTGACACTTATTATCTTTATCTATGTGACACTGTGACACAGATTGCATTATTTGCTGTATTTTTCCTGTACCTTTTTCTTTGTTTTGTTTGGTGTTTTGGTTTTGTTCTGTATTTAATGTTTTTTGTTTTTCCCTGAAAAACTTCAATAAAAAAATTACACAAGTAAAAAAAAAAAACCCAGTGCTGGTGACTTCCAATCATAACATATGTGGATAAGCAGAAGCGAGTCTGGTCCCTCACCACATAACTGAGCCAAAGGGTGACATATAAACACAATTTATTTCATTTAGAGGTCTTTTTATCACCATCCGCATCTGATGATGCGGATGACAGGTGATAAATTTGATCAAACTCGCACTGCGATAACGGAGTACATCATATGGATGTATCAGAATCAGAATCTACTTTGTTGGCCAGGTATACTCGCGTATACCAGGAATTGTTTGCGGTGTACAATACTTCGCCAAATAACAACAAAAAAGGGAAATACATCACATAATACATAAAATAGCCTATATACACACACGACATACAGTGCTACAAGAACACTGTATACAATTGCATCTCAGTTCACTGCGCCAGACATGTTACACATAATTTAGTAAATGAACAGCTAATGGAAATAAAAAAAATTGTTCTGAGAATGGACCTGTAACGCCTGCCTGATGGAACCATTTCAAACAGGTCGTGGCCAGGGTGCAGCTCGTCTGTCATGATTTCCCCTGCACGTTTCTTAAATCAGGACAGGTAAAGGTCCTGGACAGATGGGAGGACGGTTCCAACTATATATTCTGCAGCCCTCACTACCCTCTGTAACTTCCGTCTATCACACTCATTGGCAGCTCCATACAGAGCCGGATTAACAATGGGGCGGATGGAGCTGCAGCTCCAGGCCCCCAATTGAAAATAGGCCTTCAGGAAATCAGCATAACTATGGGGTGGTCCGGTTGTGTACAGAACCACCCCTTAGCAATGCATCTATAACCTGTGATCACTGTCCTTGTCCTCGTTATAGGCAGCCTCCATGCGGATCCTACACAGGCTGCAGGTGCCGCCGGAGTGGATCCCCACAGCGGAATTAAGGAAGGGAGAGTGCTCCTCCCCTTCCTCCTGCCCTCCCCTTCCCAGCAGCCTGCGCGGTCTGCCTGTACAGTGTACCCGCTCCTCTGTGACAGGCGGCCGCTGCAGAGAGGAAGGCAGGCTGCAGCTCGGCATATGTGATTCAAGGCACACAGACCGTCTGGCCCAGGGGCTTCCTTCTGTGGGTCCTATACATCTGTGACACGGTGCTCTGGTCCTGGAGCTCAGTAAAAATAGGTAAGCAGTCTGGGGGTAACTATAATGCTGCCTGTGCCTGTCCAAATGTGGTGGGACTACAAGTCCCAGCGCATCTTGTCAACTGGATGTGCTGGGACTTGTAGTGCCATCACAGCTAGGAATTGTATAGAAAACTGGTGCCACCGGGTAATCCTGTAATAGAGCATCTGCCACAATCTTAGTGATCACATTATCATCAACCGCTTGTACTAGCAATTGTCGTAATTCGTCATTATATTGGCAGGTGGGGTCCCTTTGTAACTGGCTATAGACATCTACCTCATTCAGTTGCCTATACGCCTCCCTTCTGTATTGCTGTATGTCTTGAACAATGACCCCCCCACCCTTATCTGCCGGACGAATTACGATTCGCTTATCCTTACTCAGAGTTTGCAATGCCTCTCTCTCGCCCCGAGTTAAATTATCATACACGTGTTTCTGTTTGCTAACAGACTCCTTCACTTTGGAGTC